>NC_090450.1:924050484-924665256 GCF_031143425.1 Pleurodeles waltl | reverse complement strand
CACGCAAAACAAATTTTTGAAGAGCCCGTAAAATCAAGAGCCATCACCCCAAGGGTGGATAAGAAATACAAACCACCACCCACAGACCCAGCGTTTATTACTTCGCAGTTACCACCTGACTCCGTGGTAGTAGGGGCAGCTCGCAAGAGAGCAAATTCACATACATCTGGCGACGCCCCACCTCCGGACAAAGAAAGCCGAAAATTTTATGCGGCAGGGAAAAGAGTAGCATCACAGGCAGCCAACCAGTGGCGCATCGCAAATTCACAAGCGCTGCTGGCCAGATATGACCGAGCACACTGGGACGAGATGCAACTTCTCGTAGACCATCTCCCCCAGGAATACCAAAAAAGGGCGCAGCAAATAGTGGAAGAGGGACAAACGATCTCAAACAATCAAATCCGCTCTTCACTAGACGCAGCCGATACTGCAGCGAGAACAGTCAACACTGCTGTCACCATAAGGAGACACGCTTGGCTACGCACTTCAGGCTTCAAACCTGAAATCCAGCAGGCTGTCCTTAATATGCCCTTCAACGAGAAACAACTTTTTGGCTCTGAAGTGGATACAGCCATTGAAAAACTTAAAAAGGACACAGACACGGCCAAGGCCATGGGCGCACTCTACTCCCCGCAGAGCAGAGGCTCTTTCAGAAAAACTCCATTTAAAGGGGGGTTTCGTGGCCAACCCACAGACACCACCAGCCAACAAACAAGAACCACACCATATCAGGGTTCCTTCCAAAGGGGAGGTTTCAGGGGATATCGGGGGGGTCAATTCCCAAGGAGTAGGGGAAGATTCCAGACTCCAAAAACACCTCCACCTAAACAGTGACTTTCAAGTCACGCAACCCCTTCACTCAACACCAGTGGGGGGAAGACTAAGCCAATTCTACCAATCTTGGCAACAGATTACAACAGACAATTGGGTATTAGCAATAATCCAACATGGCTATTGCATAGAATTCCACAACTTCCCACCAAACATCCCCCCCAAAACATGCAAAATGTCACCACAACATTTAGAACTTTTAGGACTAGAAGTTCAAGCACTACTGCAAAAGGATGCAATAGAGTTAGTACCAGTACAACAAAAAAACACAGGAGTTTACTCCCTGTACTTTCTAATTCCAAAAAAAGACAAAACATTAAGACCAATATTAGATCTCAGGACACTAAATACCTACATCATATCGGACCATTTTCACATGGTCACACTACAAGACATCATTCCACTGCTCAAACAGCAAGATTACATGACCACATTAGACCTAAAGGATGCGTACTTTCATATACCAATACACCCTTCTCACAGAAAGTACCTACGGTTCGTATTCAAAGGAATACATTACCAATTCAAGGTGTTGCCATTCGGAATAACAACTGCACCAAGAGTGTTCACAAAATGTCTAGCAGTAGTAGCAGCACACATCAGGAGACAACAGATACATGTGTTCCCTTACCTAGACGATTGGCTAATCAAGACCAACACAGTAAAAAAATGCGCAAACGACACCACATTTGTCATACAAACCCTTCACAAACTGGGGTTTTCCATCAACTATACAAAATCACACCTAGAACCGTGTCAAACACAACAATATCTAGGAGCAACCATCAACACATCAAAAGGAATTGCCACTCCAAGTCCACAAAGAGTGCAGGCATTCCACAAGGTAATAAGTGCTATGTTTCCAAACCAAAAGATACAAGCAAAACATGTGCTAAAACTTCTAGGCATGATGTCATCATGCATAGCCATTGTCCCAAACGCAAGACTACACATGCGACCCTTACAACAGTGTCTAGCATCACAATGGTCACAGGCACAGGGTCAACTTCAAAATCTGGTGTTGGTAAACCGCCAAACATACCTCTCGCTTCTATGGTGGAACAGCAAAAATTTAAACAAAGGGCGGACATTTCAGGACCCAGTGCCTCAATACGTTATAACAACAGACGCTTCCATGACAGGGTGGGGAGCACACCTCAATCACCACAGCATTCAAGGACAATGGGATATACACGAAACAAAATTTCATATCAATTACCTAGAACTGTTAGCAGTATTTCTAGCGTTAAAAGCCTTCCAACCCATAATAACACACAAATACATTCTTGTCAAAACAGACAACATGACAACAATGTATTATTTAAACAAACAAGGAGGAACACACTCAACACAATTGTGCCTCCTAACACAAAGAATTTGGCAGTGGGCGATTCACAACAACATTCGCCTAATAGCACAATTTATTCCAGGAATACAAAACCAACTAGCAGACAACCTTTCGCGAGACCACCAACAAGTCCACGAATGGGAAATTCACCCCTAAGTTCTGAACAAGTACTTTCAAATTTGGGGAACACCCCAGATAGATTTGTTCGCAACAAAAGAAAACTCAAAATGCCAAAACTTCGCATCCAGGTACCCACACCGCGAATCACAAGGCAATGCTCTATGGATGAGTTGGTCAGGGATATTTGCGTACGCTTTTCCCCCTCTCCCTCTCCTTCCATATCTAGTAAACAAGTTGAGTCAAAACCAACTCAAACTCATACTGATAGCACCCACATGGGCAAGACAACCTTGGTATACAACTCTACTAGACCTTTCACTAGTACCGCATGTCAAACTACCCAACAGGCCAGATCTGTTAACACAACACAAACAACAGATCAGGCATCCAAACCCAGCATCATTGAATCTGGCAATTTGGCTCCTGAAGTCCTAGAATTCGGACACTTAGACCTCACACAAGAATGCATGGAGGTCATAAAACAAGCTAGAAAACCTTCCACTAGACACTGCTATGCATCTAAGTGGAAAAGATTTGTTTACTACTGCCATTCCAATCAAATACAACCATTACATGCCTCTACTAAAGACATAGTAGGATACTTACTACACTTGCAAAAAGCAAATCTCGCTTTTTCATCTATAAAAATACACCTCGCAGCAATATCTGCTTACCTACAAACTACTCATTCATCGTCTCTATTTAGAATACCAGTTATTAAAGCATTCATGGAAGGGCTAAAAAGAATTATACCACCAAGAACACCACCAGTTCCTTCATGGAATCTTAACATCGTCTTAACAAGACTCATGGGTCCACCTTTCGAACCCATGCATTCCTGTGAAATGCAATATCTAACCTGGAAGGTCGCATTTCTCATTGCAATCACATCCCTCAGAAGAGTAAGTGAAATACAGGCATTTACCATACAAGAACCATTTATTCAAATACACAACAATAAAATAGTTCTAAGAACAAATCCAAAATTTCTGCCAAAAGTAATCTCACCATTCCATTTAAATCAAACAGTAGAATTGCCAGTGTTCTTCCCACAACCAAATTCTGTGGCTGAAAGGGCACTACATACATTAGACATCAAAAGAGCACTAATGTATTACATTGACAGAACAAAGCTAATCAGAAAAACAAAACAACTGTTCATAGCTTTTCAAAAACCACACAGGAAATCCAATCTCTAAACAAGGCTTTGCTAGATGGATAGTCAGATGCATTCAAACATGCTATCTTAAAGCCAAAAGAGAATTGCCTATTACACCAAAGGCACACTCAACCAGAAAGAAAGGTGCTACAATGGCCTTTCTAGGAAATATTCCTATGAGCGAAATATGTAAGGCTGCAACCTGGTCTACGCCTCACACGTTTACTAAACACTACTGTGTAGACGTACTAAATGCACAACAAGCTACAGTGGGCCAAGCTGTACTAAGAACATTATTCCAAACTACTTCAACTCCTACAGGCTAAACCACCGCTTTTAGGGGAGGTAACTGCTTTATAATCTATGCCACACATGTGTATCTGCAGCAACATATGCCATCGAACTGAAAATGTCACTTACCCAGTGTACATCTGTTCGTGGCATTAGTCGCTGCAGATTCACATGTACCCTCCCACCTCCCCGGGAAGCCTGTAGCCGTTTAGAAGTAGATCATAAATCTTAAACATCTGAACATTTGTAAATAATTATTAGAAACTCTTAACGTACATACATATTCACTCCATTGCATGGGCACTATTTATACCAAACAACTCCATCCTCACCCTCTGCGGGGAAAACAATCTAAGATGGAGTCGACGCCCATGCGCAATGGAGCCGAAGAGGGAGGAGTCCTTCGGTCCCGTGACCAAAAAGACTTCTTCGAAGAAAAACAACTTGTAATACTCCGAGCCCAACACCAGGCAGCGGACTGTGCCACACATGTGAATCTGCAGCGACTAATGCCACGAACAGATGTACACTGGGTAAGTGACATTTTCAATAAAACAGATAGTATAGGGATATATCATGCAAGACTGAGGAGACACATTACATATTACTAATGATGTTACGTTGGTGCCAGGGGCATTGCAGCTATGGCCTTTATGTATTATTCACGTGGCGGCTTCCCTAATTGCAAATTTTGTAGCTTCTCATTGTTGCGCAGTATCTCATGTGCATATGCTATTCCTACTTTAAATTCTGATTGATTATTCATAATATATTCTAAAAATTGATTTTTATTCTCAGACCCCATTTGTGAGGCCATGGGTTACGCAAAATGAACTAAGCTTTAGTCAAGGGAAATGGCTTTGCAAAACTGGGCAAAGTACAAGCCCTTCAACACTTGGCTGGCAGTGGTCGTAATGGCAAGAAACCTCTTGCTTCTCAAGGAGATACTGTGGGTGTGCTCGTGCTCAGAATTCAACAACCACCCAGCAGCGCCAAAACAGACTGTCCATCCCACTGTTTTCTTTTTTATTCGAAAACTACACTAATACGCCCAGAAAACACGATACTTCACCAGAGGCTACTGATGCAAGTGTTTCACTGGTGCTGGGGCAACTGCATCTGCGGTCCTGGGTTTACCCCTTTCTCTCACTTTCTTCCGGGGGTGTCCCTCCTGTGTAGGTTAGGCAGGTTCCCCCCTTTCTGGGTTTGAGTTCTGTCTGGGGGGTATTAAGCCACAGGTGCTGATTACACCATTTTACTAGGTTTGGGTCTCAGTTTGCTCATCAGTGTTACGTCTCTCCACAGCAGAGTTGCTCAGTCCTTCTTGTGCTGCCACTGAGGGCTTGTAGAATGCAGTTGGATCACTCTCGCTTCTGGGAGGAGATGTGCCAGTTGGAAGTTCTCTGGCACTCGGGCAGCGACTGCAGCAGGCAGCAGTGGTGGCCGCCAACCAGAGTCTGTGCAGGCGGGCAGGCCTCTTGCATAGATGCAGGCCTCTGGCTGATGACAAGCTTGCTTCTGGTGAGCTGGGGCCTTGGGCCACTAGGTCAGAGGTCACAGTCTACCTCAGTGCAGTTTGTGAGGCAGGGCAACCCAGCCACAGGCATAGTATGTTCATGCAGCAGCACGGTCCACTCTGGCACAGTTTGTTGTTGCACCGGCACGGTCCTCTCTAGCACACTGTTGATGCAGTGGTACAGGCCATTCCTACTGTGGTTCCCGACTAGAATCACTTGTTTGGAGAAAATTTGCTCATGTTCCCTAGACGATGCAGATCACCCTGCTGTTTTCCTGTTCGAATGGGCCCTCACACCACTGGGGTGAAGCTGCCTCTTGGTATGCTTGGATAGTCGCACCTTCGGCACAGTTGGCGGGCACCGTCCCTCTCTCAGGAGGCAGATTGCTTCCAGGGCACTTCTGGTCAGGGGAACAGCTTCTTCCATCTAGAAAAGACACTCGTTGATATCCCTCGCCTCTGGAATGCTGGCAGTCAGACAGACACCAGCTCTGGTTGCACAGCAGTCCATAGAAGTACCCTCCTGAACAACCCCCTTCCTGGTCAAAGGGAACCTGGAAGTTGAACAAGTGGGTCAGTGGCTCCTGCTTTTATACACTGAAAGCAGACAGGGGATTTGGGTTCTTTGTCTGCACTTCCAGAACTGATTCAGGGTGTTTTTTCTTTTGAGGCTATTCTCCAGACATATCCTTTATGTTGGGTGATGTGCCTTACAGCAGCACAGTCTCCAGACTGGAGTACTCACAACAGAGGCACAAAGGTGTGTGAACTTTCTGCACCGGCAACAGGAACAGTGTTCAGGAAAGAATCAAAAGGCTGTTCTCACCTAACATACCCTTCTTGCCCTGAACAACAAATCTGGCCAGTCCCACCCTTCACCTCCACCATCTACCAAATGAGAGTGCTCAGGAAGATAAATTAGCAGCAAAAGGACCTAATCGAATTTCTAAAGGAGTCATCTCTCCTCTTTCTTCAGTGTCTATGTCTCCTCCCTCCAGCTTCAGGATTGCCAGGAATACACCTTTGAGTGCCGGTGAAAACAACCTCATCTGTATCTGGTGCCCGGGGACAGGCCAGGGGCTTCCAAATTAGAATCTGCAGGTCTCCATTATTCTGGTTCACTCACACACAGAGTGTGTACCAGACAGGCCACATACACTCACACACATGGCTTACACTTGGGGTGTAAGTGCTAAAAAGGTGAGTTAGCACATAAAAGCTGAACTTTACATGAGTGGCCAGTAGGTCTGCACTCCAGTGACACAGGTACAGAGATCTGGTCACAAACACTGATTCTGACTTAATGTGACTTAATGTGACTCAGGATTTCTGCATCATACACGCTGAACTGTGGTGCTTAACCATTTTCATCATATCTTCAAGTTAGACTGCAAATCAGTTTTATTGTATATACACAACTCTGGCCACAAGTTCCTCTTGCAGGATATTATTTGAGAATTCAACAGATGCTACATGTGATACTGGAACAACCGCAGAAGCAGTGGTGGCTGGCTTGTAGTTAGGAGGGGAATCAATGATAATAGTTTTTTTTTAAAAAAGGTCACTTACTGCAGGCATCTTCCTCTCCTCATGGCGTCCTCTTCTCCGCTCATCGTCGCAGCTCCAATGCGGCCACAGGTACCAGGATACAGCACTAACAAATCCTGACGCTGCTTTCATGCTGGTAACCAGTATAAAAGCAGCATCAGGGTTGGTGGGTGAGGGCTCTGTCAGCGCTCACAAGACGGCTGGAGGTCTGTGCTTTCTCTGATGGGTTAGAGATGTTTAAAGTGCACATGTCAGGCTGGCCGTCGCAAGACGGTCGGCCAAAGGGACATGCACACTTGGCAATTGCCCTGCCGCGTCCTGACACTCGGTTCAGGACGGGGTACTGAGAAATAAAATGCTAATAAAGAAAGTTTCTTACCATCTTATTTTCCAGTTCTGGGGCATTTTTGTAGCGGGCGACACACCTCCTCTCACGTGGAGGGGCCACCCCTGCACAGAAGATATCAGAGGTAGCAAGGATTGAACAGAGCGTCATGTTATACAAACTTTGCGGTGGAGCAAAGAAGGCACAATCCATTGTGCCTTGTTTTTGAAGCTTCTTCTTAAAGCCACGGAGCAATTATATTTTTCTATAGGTCATGTAACTCAAAGAAATCTTTCACTTTCGCACACAAATGAGCATATCTGTTTGTTCCTGCTGTAATAAGAAATGGAGCAAACTGAATTTGCCTCAGTCTTCGTCTCATCTTTCCATTTATTGGGCTTTTCAGTGCATAACAAAAATTACAAGTGTCGAGAAAATCAACGCAAGTTTCATGTGAATATCTAGGGGTAATATTGCATAGCCGTAAAATATCAGAATAATATAGTGTTAAGTTTTAACAGCTATACTGGTAGTTTGAGAATTCACTTGGTGTAACAAGAAACTGTTTTCAGGTTCTCCTGGCCACAGAAGACCGCTTGGAACTGCACGGCTGGAAAAGGAAGTGTAATGCACATGATGTGTTCCTGTCCAATGATTAGTAACTACTTGAAGTAGGTTTCAGAAAGAATAGATTCAGAGCTTGAATGTGCATTGAAGACGGAAAGGCAGCTGTGCATTTTACGATCCCCTTAGAAACTCCGTGATATATTTTACATACGTAGAAGTGGGTGAAATATAATGCCTGCAAAGTGTGCACATTTTTTATTTCATGAATGTGGCAACGTTTTACAAACTTTCAGAACTTTTTCAGTTCAAACCCTTTTTTTTCTTACAAGAGACGTATCTCACTACAGGTGAGTTTTTGCTGAGGTTCCTCAACACAAAAACGTTTTTTGCTCAGTTTTCTCCACTGTTTAAACTTTGCAACATTGCAAATATTGCAGACCAGTTCTGAAGCACACTTCATGAAGTTTGTAACTTTGCCGATTCCTAATCCTACAAATGTGGCGTGTTTGGAGAGAAAAATTATTCTAAACTGAGAGTGTGTTAAAAGACCATTGAGTTAGACATGGTTAGAGGTCATTGTGAAAGTCTAGAGAAAGTATGATTAATACCTGTAAAAGTAAAATAGAAAGGTTTGATCAGACGTGACACCTTTTATGTGTGTCTGTATTCCCCCACTGTAACAGGGGTTATCCCATGTACACGAATATGTATATCACTCTGAGCGCATTAGATGTTCAGGTAATGTATAAAATGTTAAGGTATTGCTGGGTTTGCTTATTAAAAATGAGCAATTGAAAAGTGGAGCAAAGTGTATTTGATGTGTCCCTTACTTATTTAACAGTAAAAATGCAAAAGTAGTTCGATTCAGTGATTGTCCTGCTTTAAAATTATATGTAATGTGATACTGACTAAACTTTGAGAAAACCACATTTATTCCAATCCCTTTGAGATAAACAGCAAAAATTGATTCACTACATTACCTTTGCAGCCCAGTAGGTCCAAGCAAAGGTTACATTTATAAATTTATACGTGATAATTTGGTATGTTATTTTAAGAAAAATATGATTATTGCTGTATTGCAGTTCTTATGGCCTGACAGTACTTTTAGGTTCTTGTACATTCACACCCAGGTCTAAATTATTCTGAAAGTTTCTTCAGATGTCTGTTCTCGCTTTTGCGTGCCTTACCTATTGCAGGTAGCTTGGGTGCTGAGTTGTGGAGCATAAACAAAAACAGGGACATATGAAACCTGGGGATGCCTTACAAGAAAGGAAATAATGTCCCATACGAGTTTGTTTTAAGTGGCACCTTTGTTGATTTAAACAGATGAGTTGACTTCTGTGCACACCTGCAGTTTCCAGAAGTAGTCGAGAGGTTATGTGTCCGGCTTTATGAAGCTCATCAATAAATAACATGTGCAATGTTTTTT
Source organism: Pleurodeles waltl (assembly GCF_031143425.1). Taxonomy (NCBI): domain Eukaryota; kingdom Metazoa; phylum Chordata; class Amphibia; order Caudata; family Salamandridae; genus Pleurodeles; species Pleurodeles waltl. Next base: position 924,656,122 of record NC_090450.1, on the reverse strand, counting down.
TCCTATTTATATAATTAACAATGATAGAAACAGATTTTGCCTCCGTTTTATTTTTAACATTTGAAAAGTTGACAAAAAAGGTTTTTGCACCATTATTATAGACATTGCAGAAATGCACAAAACCCGTTTGCTCTGTGTTTTGCTGAGATGCAAAACCTTGAGCGTGAGCACGCCTAATTTATTCCATTGGTTATTACATAGGGGAAAAATTGTATTGGCTCAGTGATTTACTCCATTGAAAACAATGTATGTCTCTTGAAATTTAATGACTTTGACGTTTTTTCCAAAGACTGCCGAAGCTGCCGGCGCCGAAATACCGCCCTAATACGACTGATTCCTGAATTCTGCCCGAAATCGGGTGGAATTCCGAGGCTAGTCATGCTGGCGGTCGGCGGTATAGAGGCGGTACCGCCACGCCAAAAAGAGACCACATACCGTATTACAACCCGTAATATGGTGTGGCGGTGTCTAGATGGCGAGGCGCTGCCGGCAGTGGAAGCACCAGGACCCGTCCACTCCCGGATGACCTCCTTGACGGACGAGTTAAGTGGATTGTCTGACAGGGGAGGGTGTGTGTGTGTGTGTGTGTGTGTGTGTGTGTGTGTGTGTGTGTGTGTGTGTGTGTGTGTGTGTGTGTGTGTGTGTGTGTGTGTGTGTGTGTGTGTGTGTGTGTGTGTCGGCGTGTGAGTGCATGTGTGAATGTCATGGGGGGAGTGAATGCGTGCGTGAGTGTGGTGTTTGCGTATGCATGTTAGTGTGAGTGGGGGTGTATGACGCAAGTGCGTGGATGAGTGGGGTGTGTTTGTGTGCGGGAGTATGAGAGTGCATGTGTGCATGTATGTGGACGTGTGTCTGAGTGTATCCTGGTGAAAGTAATGCGATTCCTGTCACAAGGGTGCAAGACTGCCAGCTTTTTCTGGCGGTGCGACCGGCAGAAAATGCTCACGGTCTCCCACCTCGTGATACCACTAGCGGTATCACGCCTTCCGCCGTGCTGGAGGTGCTCACCTCCAGCCCGGCGGAACGCGGTAATGTGGCGGGATGGGTGGAGGCTCTGCGGTTTGGCTTCGGCCAAACCGCCATACTCATAATTTGGCGGTATTCACCGCTAGCCCGTCGGCAGTGACACCGCCACAGCCACCCTGGCGGTCTTAGGACCGCGAGGGTCGTGATGAGGGCCCAAGTTTTATCCACTCTGCTGCCATTCACTGTTTAAAACTGTATGTTTCCGATAGGAGACGCTGCCGGTGTTGGAGCCAGGCTCAAACTGTCTAGTTCCACACAAGTGGGTGCCAAAACTCTTCTGTCCTTCGATAATATTCAGAGCTCCTTTTTTTTGTGTTTATTTTTTGACATTTCTGGCTGTATTTATTTTCTGCTCATTTAATCTGTATTTATTTATATTTATTTTGTGCTTAGTGTGAAAAAAATAAGCGGCATTGCGTCTATTCTCACATTTATTTAACTGAGATATCGTCTCATGTTTGCATGTTTAATTGGTTTTAGCCATTCGCTGTACAATACACTCATCGGAAACTATTTGCATTGTAGAATAACTTAAACAGCTGTACTGCTAGTTTTTCAACCTTCATTAGGGGATATTTTTTTCTTTTTTTTTTTTAACCCCCCTTCCTGTCAATCTGCACAACTATTGACCCTGCCTCATGATTGACAGTAGTGAGAATAGTCTAAAGGAAAACCTATTTTTCCAAATTTTTACATATTTAAAAATAAATACAGACAGGAAAACACGTTTTTCTGTCTGTATCTATAAAAAAAATAAAAACTGAAAACTATGACTCATAATTTTTCTCGTAATTATAATGACGTGCTTACCCACCGAAAACCCCACTTCATGGCTTCTCAAGTGCCCTGGCCTCTGAAAGGGCAAGAACTGATAGGGGCTGGTGCAATAGTTTTATGACTCCATTAAAAAAGAGTACTCGTAAATTGTTTATCGCAGCCACAGTGGAGCCACTTTGCACTCAGCCGTGTTTAGAGAGGACAGTCATAGGAGGCCATAGAAGCCAATTTGTTCCCTTAGACAGCTAATTGGCAGTTCTTTCGCTCTGCAGATGTTGCTGTTTTCCACTGGCCGAGGTCAGCCCTTGTTCCAAAACCACTGTTTATTTTTCAAGGAGCAGAGCAGATGCTGCTCAGTGCTTTTTTTTGGGAACTCGGATTTTTTTTAGAACAGAGCAGACTGGTCCACAGCCATTTGGAGAAATCCAGCAATAGGCCGGTGTCTCTTGAAGAGCACTGCCCTGGGCGTCCCAGCCCTCCCGGCCTTTCAGTGGCTTTGGCTGGTTGGTACGTCTTCATTTTCTTGATCAGTCCACATCTGTTCAGGACCTATTCAGTGACCTATTCTTCCCTCTTTGCTGGCAGTGAAACCACATTTCATACCCTTAAATCAATCAATCAATCAATGAATCAATCAGGAATTTGTAAAGCGCACTACTCACCCGTGAGGGCCTCCAGGCGCTGAGGAGGAGGTGGGGGGTGAGATGGGGGAGATGCTGCTACTGCTCGAACAGCCAAGTCTTGAGAAGTTTCCTGAAGGTAAGGAGGTCTTTGGTCTGGCGCAAGTGGGTGGGGCCCTAGGAGCAATCCGCTGCTCTCCTCTGGGAGCTGTCCTTCGCGGCTGCCCAGTGTCGCCTTACTGTAGGAACGCCCATATACTCCATCTATGAAGCAGGACTTCAGGAGGCTGACGATGCCACCTGAGATGCAGAGTAATGAGACACCGCAGACGTAAACTCTGGGCTTAAAATTGGTGGGATAGCGGGTGTCATTAGTGTATTCTCTTTATTTCTCCACTTATGCTCTGATTACAACTACAGGAGTAATTCCATTCAGGTGCAAACATCGGTTTGCACCTGAAACAGGATTCCAAGTTGGCCATTAGTTGTAGGGGTGGGCATAACTTGTGTAATTCTGTGTAGCGTAATCATGGGGAACAAAACTAAAAAGTCTGAGGGATTATGCGGAATTCCACGACCAACGTAATTTTGCATTTCGCACCATTTTTATACTGTAAAAATGCCCCAACAAGGATACATAGTGTGCTAAAAAAAATGCAATAGAACTTAAATAACAGAGTGAACAGCCGCTCACTTTCTTGCTCTCCCTCTCTAAATGTGCACTTGGTGTAGGATTTCCCCCAAACTTAATCACAGCATTTAGCTCTAGTTTCTTCCCCACCAAATTCATAAAACAGCAGTGTCCTCGGCCGATGGTGCAAGGATTCACACCTCAAAGAGTTTCAGAGTACGCAGTCACTGCTTTTTTTTAATAGTCATGGGGTTTGGCTGGAGAGAGTCGTGCAGTTTCAAACTGCACACATTACACTTGCTAAATGTTGACTTGCCTGCTGTCCTCCTTTTGGATGTCATTTAGGGACACCCACCATCCCTTGATTTTTCCTTGCACCTTTTTTGGAATTCATGAGCAGGCTTCAGATCCTATTTATATGAGGCGGTACATTTCCAGATGTTAGCAGTAGAGGGGGACATAATCACTTCATCTGCTGTAGTGTAATCATGCAAATTACACAGAATTATGCGAGTAACGTGACCCATCGTTTAGCACTATTTTCTTAGCGCAGTATGCACCCTTGCATCCAAAATGGACCTCAAAATGCATCTTGTGCAAAGAAAATAGCTTACAATGCAACAGAACGCAAACAGCAGCAGCTGCTCGCTCTTGCTAGGTTAGTTGTTCCTGTGCTCCACTGATAGGATTTTTGTGCCAAATCACTCATATTAATGCAAATGGTCGTAATTGTGTAATTTTATGTAATTTTGCAAAAGAGTAACAGAAAATTACTGAATTGACTATGATTACTCCAGCGTAAATTAAAATTTCACCCAGGCCTAGTTAGCAGAGCCAAAAAACAGGGATAGAGTATTTTGTAATGTGCAGGATTACATCCACAACTGAGAGGCATTGTCTCCTCCAATCCATTTCCTACCTGGCTTGTAATTGTGGGAGAAGGAAGATGCAGTTTAATTAATCTTTGGAATAAGCCACAGGTAACCTGTCCTAGTCAGTTGAAGGAGAAGCACACCCTTAGGAGCAATGTACTGGAATATAAATCCGGCGAGTCCCACCACAGAAACTTTCAGGCACACTGCTCTTTGCAGCATCAGCATTAAAAGCCTATAAATTCTACACGATGGTGATAATAATGTCCAGCTTTTATAAAAGGTCAGTGGAGGGCAAAGGCTGCTCACTATCGAAATGTTTTGAATTTTAATATATAAGCTTCCTGCAGTATAGGCCAAGAAAGTGATTTGCTGAGGCACCGTTTGGTCAAGTGAGTGAGTCGGGATTAGAATTGCAGCTCTGTGTCTTTGTTGGTTGACCTTCTGGCAGAAGAAAGGGTAAGATATAATGACTGATTTGAAGTTCCTCATGAACATTTATTGCAGAGCTAGCCTCTTTCAGAAGGCCATCTGCATGGTACTAAGCAGGATGAATTTAATTCAAGCATACACGAAGAACCAATGTAGTGCTTTTACGGCAGATTTCTGGTGGTTGCATTATTACGATTATGGTCAGTCTTGCAGCCATGTTTTACATTTCTTGGAGTCGCAGGATGGGCTTCTTTGGCTGTCAGTCCCAACGCCCTAGCCCAGAGGAGACACAAAAATAAATCTTGTTAGTTCCACTGAGCTCTCCATCTGAAGGGTAGGAGCACTTTGTAGTGCAGTGTAACTTCATCTTGTTTTCAAATCACCACATTTAACTTGGGGTGAAGGATACAAAGCATGGTAGATCACATTAAGGTTTTTGATGCTCTGTATTGAAGCTCGGGTTCTATCCAAAAGGTACAGGCCGATGGAAAGGGATCCCTCCTCCACCAGCCAGTTACACAATCTCCCTTCTGGTGTCCTTCAGACATAGCTTAGTTGGCCCAGACAATGCACTATAAAGGGGAATAATGTTTTTTTTTTTTTAATGAAGTACTTCAACTTGCTTTCACCTTTCTAGGAAACTAGCCTCAGAATCATGCAGTTGGATGTTGACTTTAAGCCAAGGTGGAAGTGAGCTTTAATTTCTTTTGGTAAGGCTTGCTATCCTTTTTTGTTCAGGTGTGCCCTGCAGAGACTCCCTCATTCTGAGGGTACAAGCTAGCCTGGTACCATAAAAATGAATGTGACCCTCACCAGCCTAACTAGTTTTAAATGTTCTTCTACAGCCGAGTCCCAAGGTGTGACATAAACTGTGCCTTCGCAGGATGGCTCATTACTTATAGTATTTAACTGGATTTTAGATTCATCAGAATTACCCATTAGCTAATGCTTGATCTTTGTATGTCCCTTTCATTGGACAAGGGCAGTTTCACACATTAGATACAACATGTCTGATGTAAAATTTTGATGATGCTGATGTATATTACAGGGATGCACTGAACCTTTCCTAGCAACGTTCAGTGCCAGCATTTAAATTACAAGTGGTCAGATTTAGGTATGGAGATACTCTGTGGCCAGAAATAAGGATTCTGACTAGTATACCCACACCTAAATCCAGCTATTCTGAGTTGTTGTCTCCAGAATGGGGAGTAACATGCAAACTTCAAATTGCCAAGCCATATTTCTACACAGAGTCCCTATTTGGGGAATAAATATGCTCTCAATTACCACCTGCCCTCAGCAGCTAGTGAAAGGAAGGTGGACAAGTCTTTGTTGAGTGGGAGGCAAGAGGCGAGTGTGGGGAGGGTGTCAGGGAGCAAGTGACGCTGAGGGCTGGCAGGGGGCTATGCTCTCCCATGCAGCCCGATCTGCACATGATTTTGCCAAGCAGATTTTCCACCCCTTTAAACCAGGCCCAGTGTTTCCACAACTTGATCCCTGGCCTCTTATGGCGGGGCACATACTCCCCAACATTAACAAACCAGAATGCTATGGTCTACCAATTAATTTCTGGTGTCCAATCCCTCATAACAAATCTCTGACCTTTCAAAACCACTTTAAATCTACTGAATACATATATCAAAAGCTTCAATCAACAAAACTATGGAGTTCTTCAGCAAACTAGAAGTAAAAGGACATATGAAGACATCCTTTCAATTATGTTTGCTATACTCTCCTCCAACGATGATATTGCTAAGTAGCAAATATTCCCTCAAAAAGAGCAAAAAGAGAGGCTAGTCCAGATACCACAGTCACCCAACTCATTGAGTCCATGCTCACGCACAACATCCCTTGTACGTGCAAATACACTCTGTAGGCCTTGAGGTGATACATGGGAGGACCAGTAGCTCCACAATATGCAACACTTCTCATGTATGACTTGGATAATACTTTAACTAAAAAGTAACAGGAATCACTGCCAAATTTCTTTTGTAAAAGTGATACATATTCACTATCTGGACTTCTGTGCCTGACTAACTTGAGCTATTCCAAACAGATTTCAACAGTATCCTCCCTTCCAGGGAGCTCTCTTAAGCTTTTAACAGTTAGGATCAACTTCCTAGACATAACTGTGTTTATTAATGTTAGAACTTCTTTTGCAAGAGTATCACAAAGAGACAATGGTATTTGCAGACAGAACAGTTTATCTTTCACGTAGACAATAAATATGTGAATTTAAACCAGGCCATTTTATAATCTGTTCTGAGGCAAACATAAAAGATCATCATCTGTCTTCCCTCCCCAGAAATTCCATCTAACAAGGCCACTCTGCCAGACGAAAGACAGTAATTGAAAACCCAGAAAAGATCTTCTGTGATGCAGACGCCAGTCATTACACTGCACAGTAGTAGCCGGATTGAAAATTGAAAAGATTTTGTAACACACGGTTAAAGAAAGCAGTAATCTGGATATACCGTAATATTTCTTGGCGAGCCCATACTAGCATGGAGATAAACTCCTAACCTCTTACACCATCCTGCTGACAATATATGAGTAACAACCGTGCCATGGGTAACAGACATACCAGCCCACGTGATAGCGAGAAATTCAGAACCTGTAAAAGTTTGTAGCTAGGCTTCCATTAAAGATTGTAAATGTAATTGTCGAAGTTAAAAATCTTTCACCTGCAGATCAAAAGATCGTGCAAGAAATTACCTTCTGGGAAATTGTTGGCTGAGAAAAAGCAAGGATTATCGGTCACAGTTCCACACTAGATAAACCCGACAACACACCTACAGCAGATTTCACTTCTCCCATGGAAGACCTAGTGCAGTGGCCTGATCAAACTGTAAAAAAAGCTTATATACTCATTACAGGTACCTATATGGCGCTGGGTTAGCCACATATAGTGGTACACTTCATACGCAAGAAGTGTTTAGTAACATTGCAACAATGGAAAAGCTAGGATCAGATAAACTGTACAAAGATGACAGATACTTGCCTTTGAGGCGGACTCTAAAGAGATTACCCTTCAGGTCAGATAAATGAAAACTTTACCTACAGAAATGACGGTCATAAATTGGATTAGGGCTTCATGACGTATTGCGTGTAGACATGTGAAGCTGTCTTTTGTATTATTCAGGATTCTGCCCATCCTTTAGGCATTTGATGATCAAAGACTTTACCACTTATGGATAGGGAGCTATGCAATCGCTAATTTTTGAAGTCAGTAGGGATTTGTCTGTTACTATCATAAAACACAGTTAAATATAGAATCCCTATAGATTAATTTGTAAGAACTGTTAATTACTTCCACAAACACTTTGGCATTCCCAATCATATGTGAACATTTATGGAAACAACTTACATCACCCTTACACGTCTTCCTCTCCCTTCTTTCCTTTGTGATGGTATTTCAATGTATTTGTCACTGAGGATGGGCTCTTTGTGGTCCAAAAGCCTATGCAGATATCTGTTATAGTGATATTTATCACGGGGCTTGATCAAATAAAAGGTACCTTCACTTCAATGGGCCAAAGTTCCTCACCCAACATAGGCCCTCATTCTGACTTTGGCGGGCGGCGGTCGCCGCCTGCCAAAATCAGGCCGCCGAAAGACCGCTCCGCGGTCAAAAGACCGCGGCGGCCATTCTGGCTTTCCCGCTGGGCCGGCGGGCGCCCGGCAAAGGAGCGCCCGCCGGCCCAGCGGGAAAGGCCCTGCAACAATGAAGCCGGCTCCGAATGGAGCCGGCGGAGTTGCAGGGGTGCGACGGGTGCAGTTGCACCTGTCACGATTTTCACTGTCTGCAATGCAGACAGTGAAAATCTTTATGGGGCCCTGTTAGGGGGCCCCTGCACTGCCCATGCCAGTGGCATGGGCAGTGCAGGGGCCCCCAGGGGCCCCACGACACCCGTTCCCGCCATCCTGTTCCTGGCGGTAAAAACCGCCAGAAACAGGGTGGCGGGAAGGGGATCGAAATCTTCATGGCGGCGCTGCTTGCAGCGCCACCATGGAGATTCAGCCCATGCAGGGGAAATCCGGCGGGAAACCGCCGGATTCCCTTTTCTGACCGCGGCTTTACCGCCGCGGTCAGAATGGGCTGGGAAGCACCGCCAGCCTGTTGGCGGTGCTTCCGTGGTCCCCGGCCCTGGCGGTCTTGGACCGCCAGGGTCGGAATGACCCCCATAGTGTGGAAGCTTTATTCACTTACAGAAAATGTATTGTATAGACAAATATGGCGTTGGTGTGCTACTTGACTACATGTTTGCGTTTGTAAGGGAAGGAGCAGTACCGCCGCTTTACATTATTTTAGTTGGACAGCTTGCAGGGACTACTACAGTCTCGTACATTTTGCCATGTTGCCCTAACCTGCACTGTGCCATTTCCTGCAAAGGATGTTTATATTCAGCAGATACTAAAATGTTTTTTATGACAGTCTTGTGTGGACAGTAGTCATCTAGGATCTGGTTCGCCTGGTTTATTCTCTAAGTGACTTACTCCTGACTATATGGGAGCACAGCACATCTAGTCCCAGAGAAAAGCTTATGAAATTGGACCCCCCAAAAACTCCCTAACTGCCTCTCTATTGGTGCAGTGTTTATTTTCAGCAGTGTTAGAGCTTATACACATTTGTGGTTGCCATTTGGTAGATACTAGCCATCTGTGGCTATTATTTGTGTTGAATCATAAATTCCCATCTAATGGGCATAAGATACATCAATGCTCTTTCCCAGTCTCAGGAGGTTACTCGAGGGCGCAGGATCATCCGTTTCCTGTGAAGTATTGCTTTGCAGTCGCCGGTATATGGCAGCGTTTAAACACAGACAGAGCTGCATGAACATGGCTTATTAGTGTGGCATGTATCTTTCCTCTGCACCCTCCATCTCCCCGTCCATCTGTCTTTACATATTCCTTGCCATCTGCTCCTTCCTCCGTGACAAATATGTCCTGGCCTGCAGAACTTTCAGTGTTGCTAAAAATAAATGCAAGTGCTTGTCCCTGGTGTGGCTTGTGGGCAGAAGAGCAACATACACCTTCTTTGATCACACCTCCACAGGATGTACAAAAAGCCCAGCATCAAGTTTGCTGTCAAATTCAGCAAAACTCGTAGACGTACTTGCTGGAGAGGATGCAAGGAATGTCTTTCACTTGGAAGAGGGTGATATAGTTACAATGAAAATTATACATTGGGACACAAATTATGGAAACAGAGATAGAAAAGGGAGTGGTTTGTTTACAGGGTTAAGGGGAAGTGTCATGGGGGTATTCCCGCTCTCCCCCGCCCAATTAAAAAAAAAAAAATGCACAATAAAATAAATAAGAACTGAAATAAAATATAACTAATTAGGTAGGGCAGTGGTGTCCTTCCTCCATGGTAAATAAAATCATTTAATAAATAAAACACAATAGCAGATAACATAACGAAAGACACTGAAATTCATTTAGGATAAAAACAAAATTAACAAAAGAATATAATTGTAAAAAAACAATATAAACACAGATCTGATTTCAAGATGGCTGCTTCTTGACCTGAAAGCCCTGACTTATGCCCAACCTAATAAGGCCCTCAAATTTCCTCTTTCAACTTTTTGTCACTCAATGTAAGGGGAGGAGCGAACATCAATACTTTGCATGGCAATGCAGTCGAAGATCAATTTTTTCAACCAGTTCATCACTGCTTGTTTTGGATTTTGTCCCTTTCTGATGCTCCAACTTTGTGGTGCTTTCAGTTGTTTTTCTGTTCAGTGTTGTTTGTGCCAACTTCTTGTGAGTCCTTTCTCTTCTGGTGGTCTCTACTGACTTTCCGTGGATTACTCAAGACTCAGGTGCCTGTTTACAGGATCTTTGAATTCTAAATGTGGTGTGTAGTGTTTTGTTCTGCCTTTGGGCTTTTTCTAACAGTTTTGGCAACATCTTTCTTCAGACACCTGCTCATCAAACCTAATTGTAACTGTGAAACTCATTGTCAGGGTGTAGTCCTTTCCTTCAACAGGGCAGGTAAAATAACAGTGATCACATTCAGCCAGCGACAGAAGGGTTACTCCTATGCAATGACACATATTTGTTTTTTTCAGAATGAGTACTAAAATGCATAATCATTTTTGGATCGGTAACTATAACATGTATACATTTCTGTCTTTGTAAATGGAATGCTAAAGGACTTTCAAGCACTTTTCAAAAGAATCTGTGTTTGCTGGTGTCCACAGACATTGGTGCAGTGGGAACTGTGTTTGCATAAATGCTGTCTTCTCTTGGGCTTGGGATGTATGGGTACTGGTGGTTCATATGTTTTTAAATATCCTATGGGATTTGATAAGGACTGAGTTACAATGAAGACACTTTTGTATTGATTTAGAGGAACCTAAGTATTAAATATGCTCATGCCTATTACAATATTTTGCAGCATTTTCAAGATCATGGTCTTGTGCATTGATTTGCATGTCTTCATGATCTTAACTTGTTGGCACTGTGTTTCAATAAAGGTCTGTACATACCAATAGTTTTGAAACAGTTTTAGGAAGTAATCCTCAAGAATTTAGAATGAGTTTTGGTTGACAGTGCCCTCCTAGTGTTTTTGTACTTGTTTCCATTTGTGTGTAGGACCTTAAATACACAAGGCTGTGGTTGGTGCAAGCTCTTCATGTATTCACTCTGTATTCACAATTTGCTTTATTCATTGAGACTGTGCCTGGATGAGGTTCTTTATTCATTGCGACTGTATCTAGATGAGGTTCTTCTTTCATTGAACAGATGAAGCTGTGCTTGGAAAAGGTTCTTCCTGTATCAACTGAATGGAGTTGCATTGAGTGGATGTTCTTCATGCTGTTAACCAGTGTGACTCTGTTTGTGTCATATTTTACATCTATTGACTCAATGGAACTGTATTTGGGCTGATGTTTTTTCACACTGGTTGCCATGGGGCTATGTTCGTGGGCTGTAGTTCACTCATTTACTGGCTGACACGGTGTTAGGTTAGTATTCTTTCCTCATTGACCCAGTGGGGATGTTTTGTAAGGGAGTCTTCATGCATTGGGGGACTGGCCTGCATTTGGGTGAGGTTCTTCGGACACTGAACAAGTGGAAAAGTGCTTGATGTTCTTCAGCTGTAAACCCAATGAGACTGCGTCTGGATGTTGTTCGTCACTCATTGGTCCACTGGGGCTCTGTTTGCACAAAGCTCTTCATGGAGTGCCCCAGTGGAGTCTTTTGAATGAAGTTGCCTATGTGTTAACCAACTGGGCTTTTGTTTGAATGAAGCTCTTCAAATAGTTACATAATGAGGCTGTGTTGTAGGAGTCTCTTCATGCATCGATGGAATAGGCTACGTTTGGGTGTGTTTCTTTAGTTATTTAACCAGTGATGCAGTGTTTAGATGTTCATCATTTGTTGACCTCTCAAGTCTGTTTGAACAAAGTTCTTTCATTTTAGACCTTATTAAACAATGTTTGGATCATGCTTCTCATTGATTGCCATAGCAAGGTTGTGTATACATGATGTTTTTATACGTTGACCATATGAGGCAGTGTTTGGATTAAGTTCATGGATTGGAACAAGGAGACTATGGCCCTCATTAAGAGTTTGGTGGGTAACGGAGACCGCCTGCCAAACTCTTCCTGCCTTCAGACCACCTGTGCAGCCTGAACCCTGCCAACCCTAATAGGACTTCACTGCAGGGCCGGCCTGGCAGTGAACAGGGCCTTAACAATTGACACCGATCCTAATGGAGCTGGTGACAATGTTGCGGTGCGGCAGGTGCAGCAGCACCCGTCACACATTGCACTGCCCGTAATTCGGGCAATGGAATGCGTGACAGGGCTTGCCATGGGGGCCCCTGCACTGCCCATGCCAAGTGCATGGGCTTTGCAGGGACGCCCAGAGTTCCCCTTTCTGCCAGCCTTTCCATGGCGGTGTAAACCACCATGGAAAGGCTGGTGGATGGGGACTCTTAATCCCCAGGGCGGCGCTGCAAGCAGCACCGCACTAGAGGATGAAAATCACCGGGACCACCAGGCTGCCGCTTGCAGAAGTCTGGCGGTGTCTGTGGTCCGACCGTGGCGGCTCCGCCACCGCCAGACTCGTAATGAGGGCCTATGAGTGGATAAGTATTTGCTTTGACTCAATTGAACTGTAATTAGACTGTATTCTTCAGCCGGTGACCAGTAGGTCCATGCAGGGAAAACAGTCTCTTCATGCATTGACCAAATGTGGTTGTGTCTGGGTGAAGTTCTTTGACACTGACTCAGTAAGCCTGTGTCTGATGATATTCTTCATACATTTAGCAAATGGGAATTTATTTGCACAAGGCTCTTCATGCATGAACAGCTCACCAGCGGATCTGTTTGGTTGAAGGACTTTATAGTGTTTGGTATGAGATTATTGCTGAATAGCAGTCCTCATACACTTGTAATTGGGTGCAAGAGTCTCTTAGCCTTACACATTGATTAAATAAATGTTGCTAAGTTCTGATGATAGTCACCCTCCGATAAATGCAAACTATGTATGCCTAATGATTTTGTAATTTTGCACCTTGATTTTACGGGATTGTTTTGTGATGAACGGCGTTTATATGCTGATGACTAATGTGTGTGTGGCTAAATGTTTTCATTGATTATTTTATCAATGGTATACGTGTAAAGTATATGTGAATGAGACTAAGGGGGTTATTACAACTTTGGAGGAGGTGTTAATCCGTCCCAAAAGTGACGGTAAAGTGACGGATATACCACCAGCCGTATTACGAGTCCATTATATCCTATGGAACTCGTAATACGGCTGGTGGTATATCCGTCACTTTACCGTCACTTTTGGGACGGATTAACACCTCCTCCAAAGTTGTAATAACCCCCTATGTTTGCATACGAAGCCACAATGTATTGATTCAGTTCAGACTTTATATATGAAGAACATAATATTGTGATAACATTTGAATTCTTTTGAAAATAAAACTGGATCGCATTTCCATACTCTTCTAAGACAAAAACTATAAGGATGAAAACAATAGCTTTTTCAAATTACAGGTACACATTTATAGGATCTGTAGCATGCAGAAAGTATAGATCACGAAAATGAAGCAGTGGTATGTGATTTGTGAAAATAACTATCCATCATCTTGGAGGTGTCTGAGAGTTAATTTGGCGAAACAGAACAGGAAGTTTATTTCATCTCGGCATGGGTTACTGAAGTAGGGTTACCACATGGTTGCATGTCAACTTCTTTCTAGTCCAAGACTTTTCCTTATCGTATCAGTGCATTCTAGGGATTGCGTTTGCAGTTTGGTTGCGGCATAATGATGTAGAAACACATGGTATCCATATCAACAGTAACAGTGATACCAGGGTCAGTCGCTGGGCGTCTAACGTGCTGCGGGTACTGGCTTCTGAATATCACCAACGAGTCTCATTACTACCGAATAAAAAGACCAAGAGACCACGTGCTTGATATTTTCAATAACAGTATCGTACAAATTTGTTAGGACAACGTGATACTGTATTTCAGTTTGCAATCATCACATTTTGTATCCAAAATGCATGTATAATTTACATAATTAATCTGGCCGGTGTTGAATAGAGCAAATTGTGATCTTTGTAATTTTTTTCTTGTTCATTTTTCTTTATTACACCTGTTCTCCTATTGGTCATCCAACAAAAGAAAAAGAAATGTGACTGCACAAATCAAGTATGTTCCGAGAGCAGCACAATAAGACACATTTGGGCCGGCGCGTTAGTGTGGTAGCGCACGCCTCTTTGAGGAATGCGCTAGAAAACTGCGCTGCTGATTGCAGCAGCCGCAGCACTTTCATTATCCAGACTAAAACGCTGGCCACAAAATGTCTTCTTGTAGTTATGAAATGCAGGGATGGAAAAATGGTATGTGGCTAGGATGTACTTTGTGAGCCCTGGGGACAGTATAATTTGCTTCCTGGGATTTGATTAGTGGCCTTTATGTTTGGGGGAGGGGGAATCTATTCCAATATTATTATGACATTGACAAGTTCTCGAGAATCGTGTTCTGTCAATTAAATCACAGTTAAAAAGTCAAGTAAATTGCTCCCCTGGCCCCTGCCATTTTGAAATCTACATTTTATAAGACAGAAAAATGAAAATATTTCACATTAGAAGAGAAATTAATGGGCTGTCAATCTGTCTCATAGAAGTGTCATTGTTTGGTCCCCTGATGCGGATCATTATCTCCATTTATTATTTCACCAGGAATAGCAGAGTTGATCCGCACATCAGAGGGTTTTATGAGTAGAGTCTGGAGAAAGAGAGAAGTTTGTGAAACTAAAATTGTGGTGACTTACAGTTTGCATTATTAGGCATTCATTAGAAACAGGCCGTAATTGGTCTTAATTGTAAGAATCATTTGTAGTAGTTAAGTGCAACTACTCAATTGCGTGAGCACCTATGCTTGTACCACCCTAAACTCCCTACATTCTCTAATGCTACAGAACATAAAAAACACAAAAATGATAAATTGGGGGTTCAGAACATATCAATAAATGCATAGTAAAAGTAGCAGCCAACAATATGCGCTGTACTCATTTTTGCACTTTATCACTGTTGGTAAAAAAATAAATTTTTGATGCGAAGCGGCGCAAACTTACAAAATACAACTACGCTTTTGCGTCAAAAAATGACGCAAATGCGGCACTAAAAAAGTATAAATATGGGCCCAAGTACGGTGGAATACCACACAAGTTACCCAACAATGTAGAAACTAAATGCTGAACCTCTTATTTCAGTTTTCAAAACAAGGATTGTTCCAAGAGCATCTAGGTGCATGTGTTAAAGTAGAGATCTCCAGCCTTTTCTTTATTAAGAGCTGTTTATGTTAATCAAAAATCATCCTGCGCTACTAACACAAATTATCAGTTTTATAAATGTGACCACTTTAGACAAGATCCCATTAGCAGCTATTGCATGTAGGATTACAAGTAGTGATCGCATCAGTGCACCAGGGAAAGTCACAAGCAGTAATGCAAAAATGTAAAGTAAAAGCTTTATTTGTAAGTTTTGATTTTGAATGCCTCTGCATGCCACAGCAGTCATAGATGGTGCAGTCTGGCACCTAGCAAGAAACACAAATCATAAGACTTCCCATTGTAGCATCAATTCCCCAAACAGCTTATCAGTTGTGAAAATGCCAACATTTTACTTTTAAATACATCCTTTTCAATTTTAGAAACAAATCTAATTCAACCAAACAAAAGCTTTTAATTTACTAGGTTGGACTGCACATATGGGAGCTACTCGCAGGTAGCTGGGGAGCTACCAGTAGTTCGCAAGCTACTCTCTGGAGAGCTCTGAGGTAAAGGGTAACTAAATATGGAGCTTCATGTTTTGTGAAATATGAGGAGTCAGTCTGCAGCTCACCAGTATTTTCTGGTTGTTTCATAGTCTGGCACCGTTTACTGGAAAGATCCATGGGCAGTGGTGAGATAGTGTCTTAGTGGCCACCATTCACAGACTTCAAAGTAACATAGTCGAGAACAACCAGAGAGGATGTGGCGTAACAGCCATAGCTGCCGGCTTTGGAGCTGGGGAACCAGATTTGAGTCTCGGCGATGGCTCAGCATCCTGTGATTCTGGGCAAATCACTTAGGGGCCAGATGTATTAAAAAGTTTTGCACTCGCAAACAGCCGTTTGCGAGTGCAAAACAGTGGTCTGCGATGCATGAAATGCATTCGCAGACCACAAATAAATCGCTAAAATTGTGATTTCTTGCGTTGCGACCTGGAAATTGCGAGTTGCAATTTGTGATTCGCAATTTCCAGGTCGCAAGGCTATGCTGGAAAAAAATTTGCACTTGCAAAATACCATTAAATGCAACCAGGTGGTAACCTGGTGCAAAATTTAAAAATGCAATAAGACTGCATTTTTAAATTGAACATGTAAAGCACACATGCCCTTTTGGCATGTGTGTACCTTACATGTTCCCCCCCCAAAAAAAAATTGGGGTGCAGGTGAGGGGGCCTTAGGCCCCCTGCACCCTGGCCTTTTGCATTTCCAAAATTGCGATTTCTGGGTCATTTTGTAAATGCTAAAAATTCGCAGCTATGGGCCAACAGGCCGATATCTACGAATGGGGCCGGTATTGCAATTTGCGATTCGGTAATAGCATTTGCGATTTTTAAGAAATCGCTATTACTGATTCGCAAATGTGATACATGGCCCTTTGCGAGTCGGTAATAGCGATTTCTTAAAAATCGCTATTACCGAATCGCAATTGGCCGTGATGGTACATCTGGCCCTTAGGGCCTGATTAGGTTACAGCAAACAGGTTACTCCGTCACAACAGTGACGAATATCCCATCCGCCAAAATATAAATCCCATAGGAAATAATGGGATTTATATTTTGGCGGACGGGAGATCTGTCACTGTGGTGACAGAGTAACCTGTCCGCTGAAGTCTAAATCAGGCCCTTACTCTCCCCACGCCTTCCAAAAATGAACGTGTCCTTTTGTAATCTAGCTAGCGCTCATGTGAAGCCTTCCAATACCTTCGGGTTGAGTTTGCGCTACATAAAACTGCAAAAAAAAAACTTTGCTGTGGGTCATAAACACAGAATCAGACGACAACCACCAAAAAGGTGTCATGTTACAGTAAGAGATGCTTCCCACAGCCATAATTATACTGTAGTCGCTTATAGCCCACCTACTCACATTTCTGCGCATTGTTTTTCTTTTTATTGTTATTAACTAAAGAGGTAATTATATTCATATGTACATGTACAATGTACAGTGTAATGTGCTATTCATTACCATTGTTGATTGTGGCGAGGGGTTATAACTCACGAGAGGCAAAGCCTTCAATGGACCGCGATGCCCCTTGGCAAACAGTGGTAATAAATAGCATACTACACTGCACATCTGCATATATGGTTATTTCCATGGCTTCTTGTCATGCCTATTTGTTTTTTAAAGATATTTAAGCAAAAGCAGCATGCAAGGTGTGAAACTATTGCAGTGAAGTAAAAACACATTGAACGGTCTTATGACTATTAGATTACCTTTATACAATAATTATAAGGCACAGTCTGTGTGCTAGCAAACAGTGTTTTTCTCAAGTCAATTTGCTCTACTGTAGTATTGTAGAAGTATATAGTTTATCTAAATAAAATGTAATTGGGACATTGTATGAATTGTACAACTTTTGTTTAAGAAAGGCAGGTCTGTCCAGTCCATTAATCTCGCCCTTTTTCGGTTTTTTTTTAACACAGCTTGGGCCAGATGTACAAAAATGCAATTTTGCATTTTTTAAATAGCAACTTCATAGAAATTGCTATTTAAGAAATGCAAAAGGCTATGTACAGAGATACCGATTTCGCTATTAGGAAATCGGTATTAAGAACTCCCATTGCATTTTAATCAGTTGGCCGGTTTTGCATTTCCTAAATAGTGTTTCTTATTTAGGAAATGCAAAACCAGGGATAGCAATGGGAAAAAGGCCCCCCTTGGTGCACCCCCAAAATAGGGGTGCACCTGTAGAGCACACATATGTCTAAGGGGCATGTGTGTGCTCTATTGCAGTTTTTTAAAAATGCACCATGGGGTGCTTTTTTTCGAATTGCACCTGCTTATCACCGACTTCAAGTCGATGGTAATTGCATCTCCAATGTGCCCAAATCGTATTTTGATAAGGCATGATACATCAGGATGGGAAATGCAAATAGGAAATCTCTATTAGCATTTCCTATTCTGGGAATCGCGAATTGCGATTTCTACATGGTAGAAATTGTATTGTATTGTAATTGTATTTATATAGCGCTTACTACCCCTGACGAGGCGTCGAAGCGCTTTTCGATGAGTAGCACGCTACTCCGGAACCCAACAAGAATTAGTGATGGATTAGTATCGTTTAATAATGAGTACAGTTTTAGTATTATTATGAGTTAATTAGAGCCGCGGATATGAGAGTTTGTTAGTTAGATTGACTGGAGTAATGGAGGGGTGGAGGAGGAAAGAAATCCAGAAGTGTTAATTGGGAGTATATCCTTCATTTACTCAACCCAAAAGGCTTGGGATGAATAAAGGGGGGCAGAGGGGGAAGAGTATGTGGAAGGGTTAGGGAGAGCATAGTAGCAGGGTGAGATGAATGCAGGAGAATTTAGTAGGGTTGTGTGGGAGGTCACAGAGGTAGAGTGAGGTTTGGTGAGTTAGATGTGGAGGTGGAGGGAAGAGCTTAGGCAGAGATATTTAGGAGATGAAAGTGGTAGAAGGGATTTGGGAAGAGTCAGAGTGAGAATGGAGGATAGTTTGATAGAGACATGACATAAGAGTGATGAGTAGATAAGTGTGATAAGATGAGAGCAGGAATTCATAGATATCTAGTATAACAACCCAAAACCAGGAGCCATGCAATGATCCACGAACATGCCAAGCACAGAAACAACATATACACATGCATACACATATATATATATATATATATATACACACACACACACACACACACATGAATACACACACATATGCACATACAATACATAATTAGAATCATGGGTAAAAAAATACTTAGTCAGACAGGTTTAAAGAGTGTGTGTGTATTTTATTGTTATGACAGTAGCAATACATATTTTCCAAAGAAACTATAAATAAATAGAAATATACATATAATCTGAAAAAATATTTATCCACATAGGCATATGCAGTTCATAGTTGTTTGAAAAAGGTGGTTATGAAGGAAAGAGCCAACTCTTGGGTAGTTTTCTGAAGACAAGAAAGTTATCTGTGGCTCTTATAGTTGGGGTTAATGAAATCCATAGTTTGGCTGCTTGGACGGAGAAGGATGTACCACCTACAGTCTTTTTCTTGTATGGTGGTGTTCTAAGGCGTGGTGCCAGTCTTGAGCGGAGGGTTCTTTGTTGGATGTATTTGGTAATTTTCTTTCTGATAAAAAGCGGTCCTGTTCCATGTATAGCTTTGTGGGTGATACAAAGCAGCTTGAAAGTGCTTCTTCTGGCAACGGGTAACCAGTGTAGTGCTCTCAAGGCAGGGGAGATGTGGGCTTGCGGCTTTATATGTAGTAGTAGCCTGGCTGCGGAATTCTGGATACGTTGTAGATTTTTCATAACAGATAGAGATGATCCATGGTAGAGGCTATTGGCATAATCCAGTTTGGATAGTACAAGTGAGATAGTAGCTTGCACCTTGTGTGGAAATCCGAGGTGGGAGAAGATGCGTCGTAAAGTCTTTAAGGTGATGAAGCTTGTGTGTGCTAATTTGTCTACTTGGGCATTCATAGTTCGCTTGGAATCCATAGTGATTCCTAGGTTTTTAACTTCCTTGGATAATTGAGGAGGTGGTCCGAGATCGTCAGGTCAGACGCACAGAGGGTCATAATTTTTCCAGGCACCACATATGAGTATTTCTGTTTTGGAGGTATTTAGTTTGAGATGGCTCCAGGTCATCCACTGATCAACGGCTCTGAGGCAACTGAAGATTTGTGAGTTTTCAATGTTTTTGGGGTCTTCTAATTTAAGTAGTATTTGTGTGTCATCTGCATAGTTGTAGCATGTGTGATGGAAATCATTGATCAGTTCGCAATTTGTGATACCTTAAGGGCCTGTGTACATAAGAAAAGACCGTTTTTCATTACTTAACATTCTGAAATACCGATTCAGACTGTTAAAAGATGCAAAAGATTTTTTTACATCTGGCTCTTAGTTACATAGCACAATAGTTCATCAGCATTGCCAGCATTCCAGGAAATGCTTTGCTATTGGATAAGCCAAGTCTTTATTTTTATGGCCATGAAGTCCTGAAGTATCCTCAATTTCACCTTATTTGTGATACTGCCCACATATGTATTTGGCATAAACACCCTAGTACCTAGATTACAAATTCCCTCTCACATTTTGTTCTTTCTTCAGTGCCTTATATTTATTTTTATTTTTTACTAAGTTGGGTTAACATAAGGGAATTTTAGGGCACGTTCAGGCTCGCTGTCTCACATCAGTTTAGCGCAGTGTTCTCACTGATTACGCGGGAACACTATCTTGTTAGCATTTAAAATGAGTGAAGCCCAATTAGCATCAATTGTAGCAGCGCAAGTCTTGGTGGTAAACCGTGGTGAGATAAGGATCAGCATCTTACACTAAAGCAGCCTGCCCTTCAAAAAGCAAGTTCCTTGTAGTGTTCGCAGTCACCGGCAGAGGGCCCTGGTGAGAGAGGTGTGCGGCACACGTGCTCTCTCTGCTGATTCTAGGATCTGGGAACCCAGGTCATTCCAATGGACTGTAATGCACCTTCACATATGTCCTAGGCACATTTTGGAGACCATTTGCAAAATATATCCAAAATGGAGGTGGTGTTGTAACTGCATTTTCAAAGATTATTGTGCTTAGTACTTGTTGGTGTGTGCTCGCACAGAACTGCTCTTTAGGTGGATGTTTTGACTACAGCACGCAGTGCAACACTCTTATCGGTTGGACAGTTCCTGGTACTTAATAGGTGACATGATACGGATTTACAAAGTCGATGGATACGTCTTTTTCTCCCTGAGCAGCGGTGCTAGCTCCACCATTCACTTTCCTTTTGTTGCTGCAGCTGGCACTTGCTCTCTGTAGGCAGGATTCATTGTTTCTTTTTGTCCTAGCTTCTCTGCCACAAGTTCTCCTATCTTGAGAAGCCAACAAATTACAGCAGACAATGTTGATTGGGGGAGAAGCCTCTTGTGCATAACCCAAATGGCTAAGCTGCAAATCGTGTAACAGGTCAAGGCATGGTTAAACATGCAGATTCCAGCCTCCCAGCACATCAAGTAACTACATTTTAATCCTGAACACCATCTCATAAGATGTTCAGGCCATCAGTACATGTCTTGGCATATTACACAAAGCTCTTTGTGTGCTATACAGGTTGTTTAGCTGGGTGCACCTTCACACCCAGTGGTCGTGTAAGCACACTGTGACGGTCTCATTTCAACTAGGCCTACAAAATTATGTGAGTACTGAAGGTCTACCCCTTCTCAGTAAGCCCTTCTGCTAATACCTTAGAGGTAAAAGCTAGGTCTTGATCTCAGCGAAAGTATGCAGTTCACCCATTGCTACTAAGTACAAAACTTGCAACTACGCAAGCCATGACTTGGCTCTTAGGCCGTACCATATAAAACAACAATGGGAATCGAGTGCTACCAATATATATTAATATGTATTCATTGTCTTATGTTAACCAATGTGATTAAGATCAGCTGTTTGTAAAGGGTTCGTCACTTTCACATGGAAGTTTGTGATGGCCCTACTATGATGAAGGGTTTTAGCCTTTGACAGATTTTGCGGTGTAGCATGTCCTGCCTAGTTGATATCGACACTAACGCAACCAATATGGCTCTTGCAGTAATACGCACGGTTGTTGAGACCCCACCAATGCACCAAACACATCCACTCACGTGCAGTTTTAAACTTAATCTAGCAAATTCATTAGGAACTACTCCATCCTGCCCCAGGAAGTACAGGGAGTGCAGAATTATTAGGCAAGTTGAATTTTTGAGGATTAATTTTATTATTGAACAACAACCATGTTCTCAATGAACCCAAAAAACTCATTAATATCAAAACTGAATATTTTTGGAAGTAGTTTTTAGTTTGTTTTTAGTTTTAGCTATGTTAGGGGGATATCTGTGTGTGCAGGTGACTATCACTGTGCATAATTATTAGGCAACTTAACAAAAAAAAATATATACCCATTTCAATTATTTATCATTACCAGTGAAACCAATATAACATCTCAACATTCACAAATATACATTTCTGACATTCAAAAACAAAACAAAAACAAATCAGTGACCAATATAGCCACCTTTCTTTGCAAGGACACTCAAAAGCCTGCCATCCATGGATTCTGTCAGTGTTTTGATCTGTTCACCATCAACATTGCGTGCAGCAGCAACCACAGCCTCCCAGACACTGTTCAGAGAGGTGTACTGTTTTCCCTCCTTGTAAATCTCACATTTGATGATGGACCACAGGTTCTCAATGGGTTTCAGATCAGGTGAACAAGGAGGCCATGTCATTAGATTTCCTTCTTTTATACCCTTTCTTGCCAGCCACGCTGTGGAGTACTTGGACGCGTGTGATGGAGCATTGTCCTGCATGAAAATCATGTTTTACTTGAAGGATGCAGACTTCTTCCTGTACCACTGCTTGAAGAAGGTGTCTTCCAGGAACTGGCAGAAGGACTGGGAGTTGAGCTTGACTCCATCCTCAACCCGAAAAGGCCCCACAAGCTCATCTTTGATGATACCAGCCCAAACCAGTACTCCACCTCCACCTTGCTGGCGTCTGAGTCGGACTGGAGCTCTCTGCCCTTTACCAATCCAGCCACGGGCCCATCCATCTGGCCCATCAAGACTCACTCTCATTTCATCAGTCCATAAAACCTTAGAAAAATCAGTCTTGAGATATTTCTTGGCCCAGTCTTGACGTTTCAGCTTGTGTGTCTTGTTCAGTGGTGGTCGTCTTTCAGCCTTTCTTACCTTGGCCATGTCTCTGAGTATTGCACACCTTGTGCTTTTGGGCACTCCAGTGATGTTGCAGCTCTGAAATATGGCCAAACTGGTGGCAAGTGGCATCGTGGCAGCTGCACGCTTGACTTTTCTCAGTTCATGGGCAGTTATTTTGCGCCTTGGTTTTTCCACACGCTTCTTGCGACCCTGTTGACTATTTTGAATGAAACGCTTGATTGTTCGATGATCACGCTTCAGAAGCTTTGCAATTTTAAGAGTGCTGCATCCCTCTGCAAGATATCTCACTATTTTTTACTTTTCTGAGCCTGTCAAGTCCTTCTTTTGACCCATTTTGCCAAAGGAAAGGAAGTTGCCTAATAATTATGCACACCTGATATAGGGTGTTGATGTCATTAGACCACACCCCTTCTCATTACAGAGATGCACATCACCTAATATGCTTAATTGGTAGTAGGCTTTCGAGCCTATACAGCTTGGAGTAAGACAACATGCATAAAGAGGATGATGTGGTCAAAATACTCATTTGCCTAATAATTCTGCACTCCCTGTAGTTGTACTTTGCAGGAAAGCCTGAAAATAGGACTGCCTTTTTGTGTGATGATTGTGTTGCTGAAAGTTTTTCTCGGTCAAACTCATTCTGGAACTCTGTTACTGCTGCTACCTACTGCACCGGCACAGCCTGATGAGCGGCTGAATTGACATTTGAGTGGATTCCCTCACTTTGGCAGGCCGATGTGTGCAGAACATCCACCAGTCAACGCTGCCTTCTGAAGAGTGCTATCAGTACCCAGAGCAGCTTTGCTCGTTCCACCGTCCCTCGTGAGTCATTGAAACCACTTGATTTAAAATGTTCTAAATCTACATTGTACACCTGTATACAAAACGAGGAGTCAAACGTGCTCAATGGTAGCACTGAAGCATTGTCTTTCCACAGTGCCATGTGGAGTGCATTCAATTCAGTTGTTTGTGGCGTTGAGTCACCCAGGAGCTTCACATGTATATGCTTAATTTTAAATTCAGGATCATCGAAAAGTCTCTCTTCTGCTGGTCAGGTAGTGCATTTCCACTGTTTTGGGCCTACTACAGGTCGTTACGACCTGCCAGTATAAAAAACTTTGTGATATTTGCCTTGTGCCTTTACAGACAGGGTGTGTGGAACTGCCTGCAATATTTAAGGAATTCTTGAGTTTTTAATGATCGGTCATATTCAGATTGATCATCACACACGCACTAGCTTGCAGCCCATTGCACCCACCTCACATGTACTGCTCTAGAATTCAGTATGCCTACTTTTGTATCTGCCTCCAGTGACAATATGGGTGTCACAATAATTAATATCTTCATGTGCGTGGTGGGTCTTTTTTTTCAATAAAGTGTGTGAGAACATTTCTGTATCATAATGAAAGCTCCTTGCTGTGGAATATAGATGTCATTAGTATGCAGTTTCTGTAGTCTACTCCTCGTTGTATATTATATACACGAATCCTGCCTGACTGGAAAAATGCTTATTATGACATTGAATGCATTATTTCATGTCTGTAAATGTACATTTGAAATCAACTCTTTTTGCAAATCCCTGAAGATGTGTGTTCTTCTCTCAGGTCTTTTCTTTTAAATTTAGGGGTGAACAGCTGGTATTATGCTTTTACTCTCTCTGCATATTGTGGGAGATGTGTTCATTTGAAACTCACAAAGCCTGCTAATTCTTGCAACGTTTTGAGAGTGTTTGAGGTGTTCCAGTGTCTCACATTTCTTCAAGAATTCTGATGCGAGTCCTTTTCCTTCACTGGACAGTTCATATCCCAGGACAATTACATTCAAATAGCATATTTTGTTTTTTTGTGAAGATAACCTGTCTCCGCAAATATCATTATATTTAGTAATGACATCTGCATAAGAGACTACATTCAAATCCTCTTTCAACAGTTCATTGATGTAGGCTGAGAAATCCTCTGTACTATTTTTATACCCTTGAGGCATTCTCATAAATCAATACTGTGCCACATGTAATGAGGTTAGATAGTTGGACTCTGGGGCTATACTTGGGGCGACTAGATTTAAATACAAATGTAGTATTTTTTGCATGTCAGTTAAATAATTTATCCAGTATGTGTGCATTTTGTCCAGCATATGTTTTACAATGTTGGCTCAAGTGAAGAGAATGCTTCCATTATAACTTTCTCTCAAGTAGGAACATCAATTATAACTTGAAGAGCTCAGTCCCCCTCAGCCATTATAATTTCATAAGAGTCTGTCAGTTGAGTACAGAAAACCATGAAGTTTATCCTCTTGAAGCCCCCCCTCAATTTGAATACTTGTTTAGTAGATCAATTCTGGTTTAACCAAATGCCCGTCTGGTGTTTCTACCTGAACAAAGTAATTAGTTGTCTCCATGATCATGAGTGCTCTGAGCATGAGGTCGGCTATTGTGATGTCTGCTGCACTGTCTGGGACAGTCACTGCCCACTCCTTGCTCCTGAGCCAGACCCACTTTCTGTAAGGCATGCTGTCTTCTGGTCACAGCTGCTTTCTGTTTTTTATAAGTGCTGTTTTAGTCCCGGACCGGATCCCCTTCTGTCTCCTCTCCCCTACTGATAGCTCTGTCCTTTGCCAGATCCTGGGGAAATATAGGGTCCTTTAGAGTCTAGGCTTTTATCTCCACTACCCTGTGAAGAATGAGAATACTGTTCCTCAGAGGACTGATACCACTCTGAAGGCCTAATTCGCGTCTGTCTCTGAAGTTTTACCTTCCCTGGGCTTCATTTTTATGATGGTATTATTTCTATTTCCTGAACCCACCCATGTGTTTTCGCACTTCTCCTTGGGATGGATTTGCATCCTGTTTCTTTTCCCATAGGTCGTTCCATTCTCAGGCTTTGGTTTTAATTGGGACTTCTGTGCCTTTGTACCCTGGTGGTCTCTTCCCACTGAGACATAAATTTGAGAGATTATCTTCTGTAATTCTACTTCTTTTTAGTTTGAGCTTGTAGAGTAGCAGCATATCTTTGGTGTATGGTCAACAGAGCCTCATCACTTTTGATTTGCCATGCGTTATAGTGTACAGGATCGCAAATATACACCCCATGGCGGGGTTTGCAATAGTCTGAGGAAGGCACATATTCATTAGACATTATTTATCCTGTGGAGTTAAGTGTGGATGAAACGCCCCCAGGTGCTTGATCTTTCTGGCTAGCCAAAATGGAATTTCATTTTCCTGCTACTTTTTACAACATATATTTTAAGTGTGTGTGTGGGTGTGTGTGCTCGCGTGCGCACCATGGCAGTGAAAATTAATGTGGCCCAGTAATACCTTATTTAAAGCACCTGTACTAATATTCACATATTGATTACTACAGTGAAACGGTCAAATGTGAGTTTATTACACACTACAGGAAATTGACAAGAGAAAAACACTTTTTACTGCCTTGCAGAACGCTTAGAACAATTACTTTACACAGGGAAACAACTGTCCTAATAGTTACCATATCTCTTGAGTGTGATTTTACCTTGCTGAACGGATGTAACCCCTTGCATCCTGGTTTTGGTTAAATATATTTTGCTAAAACGTGGCATGAGCCATATATACAGATGTGCAGAGTATAATATGCCCTTTCTCACCAGTGTTGAGGAAGGGGAAGGGTATCATGACGTGATAGTGTTAGCATAGTACTTTCTTTGAATTTGCAGTCTGGAGGAAAATTCCATATTTTGTCATAGCAGAGACACATCCTCTCGGTCTTTTGGACCTAGATTATACCCTGCATCATTGCTTTTTATACTATGGGCTGATCAATGATTTTGTGATCTATATTTACGTAAACAACTGTGTTTATAACTAATGCACATGGAAGAACATCATGGCACAAACTGTAATTGCAGATGGGCAGAGTAATGTTCTTATTATAACCATTGTTGAGGCAGTGGAGGACATCATGGCCCATTCGAGGCTTTGCTTGTCTTGTCGTGATGCCTGTCCCTTCCCCATACTGAACAATTAGAACAAGTACCATATTACACTCTGCACATCTGGAGATACACACTCACATACCATATGATATAATAGCACACATACATTTGGCCGCCTAAAACATCATTCGAAGCAATTATACTAATGAATCCGCATTCATATTTATTCCTAAAGTGTAGTGTTCCCAGCTGTACAGCCTGCGTGACTGGAGAACTCAGGTACACACACACACACACACACATACACATATATATATATATATATATATATATATATATATATATATATATATATATATATACACACCATATGAAAATAAGCCAGAATTAATGAACTACCAGTTCTTAAATTTTAAGGAATAATATTGTAAAAGGATCATAAAATATATTGATTGAGAATATGTACATTCGATTTTCCTAAGTGAAGTGCCATTCCTGTTCGCACTGTTCCATCTCAGCTGCTGTTCAAGATTTGCACATTTCAACTGTGGACATGAACGCAGGACATTTTACATGTTAACAATAACGTTGACCTTTTTAGAAACTATTATGAAGAACATAACAGTTTCTGCACGCAGCATATACCTTCATGAGATGTGGGAGTGCCCTGCAGCCTGCACCTAATCCCTGTAGCATCACCGACAACCAGGACTAGTCTGTACTTAGTGATGCTGGTGTGTTATGCTTACTTCAGTATTTGTTAAAATGTCTCCATGGGATTGTGTATTGGCTGTACAGTGAAAACTTTAGAGTCGCAACCATTATCTCAATGTACCACTTTTATGACACACAGGGTGCTCCTTTTCTGTATGCCAGCCATGACAGAGAATATACAGTAATAATTTGTATTCAGCACCCTGTAGCAAGCCATGAATAATGTTTAAGGATAAACCTATTGAACGCATCAGTCTGCGATCACCAATTCCTTGTCTCCAATCCCAGACTGCTCATGTACATGTAGATTGTATAGTCTTTTATTTATTTAAGGAATTTGTTAGGTGGCACTCAAACACAATCTGGTTTGCTAGTCACTAAGGGCGTGATTTAGATGTTGATGGTCGGACCACCAAGCCGTGTCGGGCACGGACCAGAAAATACCTTCACTGCGACAGTCTTCTGCATGCCGTATTTAGATTTTACAGTTCTTCTGGCAGTCTGAATGGCGGCGGTTCACTGATGGTGGGAGGTGGTGTATGGATTCTATGGACTTCGTTCAATGGCAGGGGCTATGGAAGAGATGTAAGTGTGACACACACACACTCTCCCTTAGACCTAGGTGTACCCCCGCACCATACAACAGAACACATGCACACAATTGACCATTCTCATCCCGACACAACACAACTCGTACATGCTAAAAACACACACTGGCATTCATCCATGACACAGCATACACCCACCATTGACACTGCACCCACACACGACACGACCACAACAAACAACACAGCTATACACTCAGCTATACAAACACACTCACACACACCCACTTCCCCCACCTCAACCAGCCATTCGCATCGCATACACATACTGACACGTACTGACACACACAACTCGCAGCACAGCATGACAGGTACAGGTCCACTGGCAAAGTGCACACATGGACACAGTTGGCAGGTGTGAATGTACCGTTGTGGTGCCAGCATTCATTTGCCAATGAATACTGGCACCATAATGACAGTTATGCATGTGTGTGTTATGCGTTGTGTACCCAGGTGTCCCCATCTGTGTCTGTCTCACTTGTGTCCCCGACATATGCATGTCACAGTGATAAAAAAATTACTGTGACATCTATATGTCTCCAGTGGTCCCCACCTCCTGTGCAGTGCTCACCCAATTTACACTGGCAATGTGGCATCCCTACCTTATAGTTTGTTGGGGGAAAGGGTTGTGTTTTTGCTATGGGTCAGTGGCAGCAACAATGGGAGGTTTTGTCCAGTCAGGACCAGTCGAAGAAGAGGTTGGGAAAAAAGGTGAGTTTTCTGCCCCTTTCCCCTCCAATCCTCCGACTAAGGAGTGGAGGTCGGACTGCCACTTTTTGCTTGGTAGTAAGGCACATCTTAATCTGTATGGTGGGAAGCCTGGCAGCAGTCCCACCAGCATCCCCTTTTCCCTATCCCACCATTGATGCAGGTGGTGTTTCTTGGCGGAGACGGTGGTTTGAATGCGATCTTTCATCTATGGGACCGCCAACATCTAAATACGGCCGGTGGACCGCTGTTGTGGCGCCGGGCCCGTTTCCAGTCAAAAAGTCAATGTTACTGTTACCGCCAACATCAAAATCAGGCCCAAAGTCAGTTTTTAGGTCGGTCCATGACACACATTCCTTTACATACTCCACTGGCTGCCTATAGCCAGAATCTGGCAAGTGTAGTTGATGGCAAACTTAACCACACATGCCAGTGGCTGCCTGTGGTCAGAATCAAACTCAGTATATGGGGATTTGTTGATCTACAAGAAGTACTTAATTTGGAGCAACTGATGGTAATATGGCTCTGTGCTGCATTGAGGCAGCCATTTTTGTGGTTGACACTCTGGGGTCGGTGGCCAACAGAATTTGGTGTTTTAAGGCCAAATGATAATTACCATAGCCCTTGGTGTTTATATTCTTAAAATTAAATTAAATCCTTTGAATTCCTCATATCAGAGAAAGCGGTCATTTTCTCTGTCCTAACCAATCCTCCAGCCTCTCATAAAACAACTTTGACTCTGCATTTCTCATTAAAAATATAGACTGAGCCTTGACAAAACCTGTTGTAAACAGATATCTTTTCCTGTCAACACTGTGAACCAAATTCTAACTGTTCAAATGTTTGTTTTGTTTTAGTTTACATTCTAGCGTGCTGAGAAATGATCCAGGATCAAGGAGGTCCAGCAGTTCGACCATGCTGGATGGAGGAAGTGTGGGGAAGTTTGAATTTGAGATTTCGGATTTCTTCCTGTGTGGATCGCCTCTGGGTCTAGTTCTTGCTCTGCGAAAAACAGTGATTCCGGCTTTGGATAGTAAGTCTTCTCCAAATGGTTTTATTCAGAATGTGATTGTGCAAGACAATTTGCAGTTGCAGCAACTTCTAACCTTTAATTCCTTTTTTACCATCAGAGTGTTCCCCTGTAAAGCAGCTTTAACCTCTTGGTGGGATATATTAAGGTACCTGTAGGCAAGGATGTGAGGTAGACTACATATACTATGTATGTCCACCACTGGTCTATTATAGCTTACACTGTGCCAGATTTGATAAGCATTGAGTTTAAAATGGTTCCCCTTAGTAATACTTTTGTCGGACTGTGGATAGTATGCACCTCTGTACTAGCTAAATTCCTCCTGGGACACTATTAAACAAACTTGGAATAGGTGAACATTGTGACTCACTTTCTTATCCTTTTGCTTCGTTGATGACCAGAACCATTCTTTATTTTGCTTATCCCTGGATCAGCTACTTGATCAACTGATGACTCACATTTCCTTGCCTCCAATTTCTTACTCAAAGCTTCTTCTGATAGTCTCTATCCCTCCTTATGCCTTCCCCTGTCCGTCCTCTTCCTGTAGGTCTCAGAAATGCAGCCAGTGGGAAAGGTATCTGCCGTCCATAAAAATGATCCCAAAACAAGGGTTTAAGCTTCATGACTAAATTGCAGCTGAACTGAGGATCAGTAGTGTATTGAGATATTTCCAACCGTTGAAACAGTAGTGTCGCAATAGGATTTGGAAGGCACATACTACACCATTCCGGGAATTGAACAATAGATGGACTTGTCATGACCAGTTTGCTTACCTACCTGCTTTGGTTGATCAGATGACTTTTTTCTACTGTTTATTGATCAACGCTGTAGTGTCCAAAGTGTATCTCAAGGTTATCTCCTTGAGGAAGCCATTGTATGGTCTCTGATGTGGCTATATATTCCATAAGGAATGAATCTCATGGCTGACTTTCTGCGGGATGGTGGCCTAGCAGCTCAAGCTTGGCTGCTCCTTTGGAATGTGATCATCACAGATTCGTTTGTATATGTTGATCCTGTTAAGTAGTGTGAAAGACAAGTCAAAACCTATAATTGTATGAGGGAGGAAGCACAGAGCTGGCATCTCAGCAAAAGTTTCCCATTGCATTCTGTCAGTTCAGTTTATGATAATTTTAGTAACTCACAAGAGGAAGCTAGTGCTGGTATTTTCTGTGCGTTCCTTTGACATGTTTCTGTGTGACCATCCTTTTTCGGTAAAGTATACAAAAAAGTGATGGATGGAAACCTTGAATTAATATCAGCTACTGGTAATCACTCGGGCCGCATCCACGTCCACTGTTATTTTGCACACCATGCCACCTCAGTTAGGACCCAGCCATACTCAAAGCATACCCAAAGACCTACGCATCTTGTCCTCCATGACACATACTTCTCTAGAGAGGATGTAGTAATCCAGAAACCTTCACGCATCAGCTGCTAACTTGATCCAGCATTGGTCGTTCAGGAGGATGAAAACAGAGGCTGATCCTTGCAAACTCAAGGCCGGAGACACTGAAATGTCTCAAGCCCCAACTTGAGATAAGAACCCGTATGTATTCTTTTCAGGAAACTTCTTGTGTTTTTTAAATGAACTGTCTGCACTCTCTATGGCAATGAACAAAGAATATCAGCTATTAAACATGTTCACACCTTACAGTGCTCTTCCATGAGTCTAGATAGTGTTTTTATCCCATGCAGTAGAGTGTACTGCAGGACAAAGCACAAGTCATAGGGCCTAAGTATGAGTGGCTGGTTAAATTCCGTCCCTTGTGTAAACCCCTGTTTATGCATGTGACGGAATTACAAGTTTGGTTTTATTTAACGCATCCAATAATTTCGGAATATGTTAAATATTCCACCATTTGTTAAATTTCAGCAGGTCAAACAGGCCCAAATTTAACAGAGGAAAACATACAGTATTTACTGTATCATGCACATTTTGATGCGTTAAACACTACAATATGCAAATTATTCCCATAAACTTATAATAGGTGTCATTTATTGCACCAGATAAATATTATACCTTGCGGTAAGGTTATTTATCAAGTACGATAAATAACTCCTCAACTCATAATCAGGCCTATAGACTAGGTATCAGTATTTGCTGCTTTCTTCCTCATGCGGCTCCATCACCTCACTACATATAGAATCATAATCTCAGCACTATAATATCAACATGCATTATTCTAATAGACTTCTAACTGCTTACTCCTCCTCACCTTTTGAGTATTTCCCCAGGTGTCAAACTGGGTCTGCAAACCTTTGAGCAGTACCTTTTAGGATCATTAAGATCCATAGATGGGGGCGTGGCCAACATGGCGACCGGAGCGGCAGCATAAACTGCAGCTCCGATCCCCGGCCCGCGTAAACATCCTGCAGCGGCGCCTGCACCTCCTTTTTAAGGTGTCAGGTCGCCCATCCAGCTGCCTGGGACCCGTGCTGGCAGCCGTAGCTGCACATCAAGGTTCGCGGCCGCTTTGGAGGCGGCGGGCGGCCCGCCGGGTTGCAGTGTCCGCGGCGGCAGCCTGCGCACTCACTGTGCGAGCCCGCTGACCGCCCCCTGGATCAGGCGCCGGAGGAGGGATCTGCGGCCAACCCAGAGGCCGTGTCGCAGGAGATCCGGCCCCTCGACCAGCGCCGGAGGAGTGCGCTCGCTTCTGGCCGCATTTCGGTGCAGCGGCGCCGGGCGGGGCTGGCCCGCCGCGACGCTGCGCCTCATCTGCCGATGCCTGCCGGAGTGGGCTTGTATGTTTATTGGCCCTCGAGCGGGGTTCTTGACGCCGGTGACCGCACCCCGGCTCCCTCGCTTGCTGGGAGGGGGCGCGCCTGACGCCTTGCTGTGCCCCGAGGCTTGGGGCTGCTGTGGCCTGCCTGGAGGAGGCCTTTCAGCAAAGTGGCCCAGCAACAGACATGCAGCAAACACACTGATCAGCACCTGGGCCTCAATTATCACCAAGGACTCCACAGGCCTGTGACCTCGGCTAGCATTTGTTTAAGCTACACCCCAGGAGTGGTGTAGCAGAAGAAATGAAGCCGAAAGTCAAGCGCGCAGAGGGAAGGTGAAGCAAAGTGAAAAGCAAGGTGAACCTTTCGGCGACATTTATCGAGTCGCAGTGCGCAAATGTGTTGACCACCTCCCCCTGGACCAACCTACACTGAGCAGCTGATGGCCCCAACAAGACACACGAGGTACCGCCCCCACCCCTCCAGGCCCTATATATAACTTTCCATTAGCGCCACCACCCCCAAGCCGCGCAGGTGGCTGCCAATACACTAAGCCATTATCTATCATCCTGCATTGACCCTCCATCGCTTTGTTTGATCTCGGAGCCCACGCTGGGCTGTGCTGAAGTGCGCCTCTTGACCCGGCTGCGTATGTCACTTCTCGCTCAGCTGCTGCTCCGCTGCCCCTGTGTGGCTATTGGACTTCGCCGTTTTATGCGATGGTAGTGGTGTAACACGCTTGCTTCCTTTGCTGTTTGGAGTCAAGCGGTGTGGCAGGCATACGACAAAGCGCTAAAATATTTTGCTAAATCACCAGGATCCAATCCGCTCACTTCTCTATCACGAACCTGTACATTTGCCCCGGAGGCGGGGGAGCGGTCTTCCAAACCTTGGGCACCACTTTACTGACGCTAGTATATCACTCCTGGCCTTCAATAGTTATTTATAGCCCTGTGGAACCAAGACTTTACTATGCCGCATCTGGCTTCTGTGTTCGTTCTGCCCACATTGCCTTCATCCGGTCCCACCTCGTTAGTGACCACTGAGAATCGCACTGGTCAAATGGTCAAACCAAAAAGCCCACGTGCACCTCCGGGTAGAATGGACCCCAACACCCCCCCCTCCTCTGAGGCCCACGCCACCATGCAACTGGCTTTGCAGAAGTTGGAACTTACCTTACAATCACACACGTCACAGTTTGAAAAGATATTGCAGGCCATTCTAGACACCAAATCCACCCTAGAAGCCAAAATTGGCTCGGTGACAGAAGACCTCAACATACTCCGTACTGATCAACACGCATTGGCTGACAGGATGGCCAAACTAGAAAAAGACACTGCAACCCTCCCCCGGACTGTGAAAGATCTCAAATCACAATTGTCTCATTTAACAACAGAGGTGGACTTCTTAAAACTCAGAGCTGAAGATGCAGAGGGCAGGTCCCGGCGCAACAACATTCGCTTGGTGGGGTTTCCTGAGCGTGTCGAAGGCCCCAGCACAGAATTATTCATAGAACAATGGCTCACGGACACAATTCTTAAAGACAATATCCCGAAGTTCTTCTCCGTCGAACGGGACCACAGGGTCCCCGGCAGACCCCCTGCACCTGGTGCACAGCCTCGCCTGTTGATTGCAAGACTCCTCAACTACCGTGATAGAGACCTCATCCTGCAATTATTTCGCAAATCTGGCCCGGTACGCTTCGAAAACGCTGTGATTACAGCCTACCCTGACTTCACGGCAGAGGTTCAGAGGAAGCGGAGCTCTTTCTATCGTGTTAAAGTATGCCTTCGCAAACATAACATCAAATACGCGCTGATGTTCCAAGCCAGACTCTGGGTACAAGATGACTCGTGTACTTTTCTTTACTACACCGGAAGATGCCTGGACCTGGCTGCATGCCAAGGGCCTCGCCGACCCGATTGATATAAACACTCCGGGTGAAAATTGGTCTTCTCCCAAGACAAGGCGTAGGCAACGCAAAAAACAAGGCATTAAACCCTCACCTGAACAGTCACAAACTGAACGTTCCCTTTTCCTGCAGGCCACATCCAGATTTGTTAACACGTCGCCGACAGTCCTGTCCATTCAAACTGACGGGGAACCAGATCACAACGTAAACTCTGACTCGGCAGAATCTACAAGGGGTCCTACTCTCACGCCACGCACAGCAGATGATATTTGCTAAGCCAATTAAGCACCACCTACTTCTGCTCCTTATATACAATAATATGGCCTCCCTCCTCCAGCTGTCCAGAAATGGCTTGGCGACACCACGGATCCTTTGTTGTAGCGCGCTGCCCGCCTGTGGTCTTGGGCGGCGTTCTTTGCACCATTAGCAACCCGGGCAGGGTAACTCCATGACTTTGATTCAATGTCCTTCGGCACCCCCCTGCTCCATATGGACTGTTCTTTCAACCCGGCAATCGCTGGAATCTTTCTTGATGTTTCATTATTTCAGTTGTTGTTATACATTGTTTTTGAGTGCTTTTTTTTTGGTTGTTGGTTTTGTCACACGCTAATTAATCGTAAACATAGCAATAGAGGTGCATGTCACATTTACCATATTAATAGGTTTACATTTCAAATCACTAAGGATATTAACTGGCTAGCCGTGGAGGGTAACCGTCACAATATTTCCACAATGGGGACGGAGGACACACACTTTTCCGGTTTTATCAAATCTAAAATTGCCGTATGGCTTCCCAAACTCAGCAAGGTATCTTGAAATATAAGATACTCACATGGAATATCAAAGGTATGGCAACACAGAGTAAGCGGCAAAGGATTCTCACATTTCTTAAAAGACATAGGTACACATAGCCCTACTACAAGAGACTCACCTCTCTAAATCCACGTTGGAAAGCACACGCTCAAAATGGAAAGGACAATTGCACAGCACCACTTCCTTGTCCTTCGCTCGTGGGGTGGCGATCTGGATTGCTCCTGGGGTCCCATTTACCACATCTCGCACACAATGCGACCCCAACGGTAGACACGTGATACTAGAAGGCGTCCTTAACTGGTCCCCCTTAGCGCTAGTAGCGTTATACTCCCCAAATTCAAATCAACGCGATTTCCTGAGTATGCTCTCCACTGGCAATCTTAGTGACCCCTCACTACAGTGTATATGAAGGGGCGACTTTAACAGCGTCCTGGATACCCAAATAGACCTCTCATTCCCCCACTCGCCTCGGCTTCATCCAATCGCGCCTCGCAGGCACTGGCAAGCTGGGCCTCCAATAACGGTTTGAATGACATCTGGAGGGTGGGCCACCCCACCCACCGCAAATACTCTTATTACTCCTCTGTACATAAGCTACACACCAGAATAGACATGATTTTTGTATCCGCAGCCGTAATTCAAAAAGTGTGTACGACTGAATACCTAGCACGCACCATATCAGACCATAACCCGCTCTGTGCAATAATGACCTGGGGCCACATGCACACTCGCATACCAACATGGCAACTGCAGACAGACGCTCTCTCAGACCCCCCCTTCCACGCAGAAATGTCCAAGCGACTGGCTGATTACCTCTCACTGAATAAAAATACAGCCTCATCTTGCGCTACAGAGTGGGATGCCCATAAGGCGGTAATACGCGGACAATGCCTCGCGGCCACAGTGGGGGTAAGAAGGACACTCACCAAAGAACTACAAGGTCTGGAGGTTGAGGTCTCCAGTAACGAGTCTACACTAGCTGCTCTGCACTTGCTGAGAGCTGCCCATAGAGAAGTAGACACCAGACTATGTAAGCACGACTACAGACCCTACATGACACGACAACACGCTGAGGGTGATAGATCAGGCAGGCTGTTAGCGTGGCTGACCCGTTAACCCTCAGAATCATCACTCATTGGTGCGATACGCCTGAACTCCGACGTCATTATCAACACCCAAGCAGGAATTAACGAAGCCTTCTCCACATACTACCGCACCCTATATACGCCTCCTTCCCCCCCATCGGAGTAGCAATTAATTGACATACTATCACTCGTCTCCCAAAACCAACATATCACTGACAATGCAGCCACTTTAGACGGTCCCATTACTATAGAAAAACTGCGCTCAGCTCTGGCACAAATGGCACATAGTAAAACGCCTGGCTCAGATGGCCTACCGGTAGAGTATTATAACTCCCATGCTACTCACCTCCTACAGCCACTCATAGAGGTATTTAACGAAGCGCGTAATGAATTACAACTGCCAGACTCCATGCGCGAAGCTCTAATAGTCGTACTTCCGAAGGCGGGCCGTGATCCTCTCGACGTTAAATCATACAGAACGCTCTCTCTCCTCAACACAGACTGCAAACTATTAGGGAAAATATTGGCAAACAGGCTACTCCCTTACTTATCAAGCTTAATACACTCTGATCAGTCCGGCTTTATTCCAGGGAGAAGCACCTTTTTAAATATTAGAAGACTACTCCACATAATGCACAGCAATACAGAATTAGAAGCGGTGGCCCTCTCCCTAGATATTGAAAAAGCGTTTGATACTCTGAGCTGGAATGATCTTCTACGCACACTCAAAGTGTTTGGATTTGGTCCCGGTTTCATCAGTTGGATCAAAACGCTCTACTCCAAACCCACAGCCTGAGTTAAAAATGGACGTGCTATTTCTGAAGCATTCCCCATAGGCAGAGGCACCAGACAAGGTTGTCCATTAACCCCTTTATTATTTGCCATAGCCATGGAACCATTAGCAATTAAGCTACATAGCTATGCACACATATGGGGCATCACTGAATCTAATACACACCATATTATATCCTTATATGCAGATGATGCCCTGATATACCTATGTAATCACACCACCTCCATGGCAAATGTGTTGCTAGTGCTCGACTCCTTCACTCTCGCCTCTGGTCTACGTGGCAACTGGTCCAAGTCGAGTATTTTCCCCCTTACCCCCATACCAATCGACCTTCACATGGTATTACCGCAATATCAACTGCCATGATCACACACTACCTTTAAATATCTTGGGATACAAATTTATCTCTCCATTGCTGATTTGAAAGAGGGCAATATTGATAGAGCACTCAGTTCTACCCGCAGCTCATTGTCGTTTTGGAGCTCACTTCCTCTATCCCCCATGGGCCGGGTAGCAATAGCCAAAATGCTCATCCTCCCCAGGTTCTTATATTATTTCACTGCCCTTCCATTACGCTCGTTTTTTAGTAAACTGCACTCATTATTAACCGACCTGCTCTGGGGCAAAGACAGACGCAGAGTAGCGTTAGCTATAACACAATATCCGCAAGAAGCGGGCGGACTGGGCATGCCTAACTTCGAAAGATATTATGCAGCTGCCCAGCTATTGTGGTTATCCACATGGCTCAGGGAAACATCTCCTCCCGAATGCACAATGCTGCAAGCATACACAGCCCCACAAATGATACTGTCCTCGCTCTTATCCGGCCCTAACTGCCTATCCTCAAAACCCATATTGTTGGAGGCAGCTCGTTTCTGCTGGCGCAGATACGTTCAAAGCAAGACCCCCATACCTCCTTATTCCCCTCTGTTACCGCTGTTTCAGCTGCCGGGCACCCAAATACTCTCAACACACCATGATACACAGGACATAAGTACACTGAATGTGGGCAATTACTACTCTAACTCCACAATACGCACCTTCGCAGAGCTAGTGGCCGCTGGGGTTATGCACACTGGTGCCTTCTTGATGTATAGCGCCATTAAAAGGCTACTCAATAACCTCTGGGGTTCTGGCAACAACGAACCACCCGAATCCCAATTACTTACCTCTGTCCTTACCATAGGTAGCACAAAAGGCATCATAACTAAATTATATAAAGAACTGCTAGCTGAAGTCTGCTCTGCCCTGCCGCTTGCTAAAGCACGCTGAGATTCCGTCCTCCCTTCTCCATTACCACAAAAAACTTGGGTCGCGGCTCTCACAACGATCAAGTCAATATCTCGCAATCCTCGATTGCGATACACCCAATTCAATTATATTCACCACTCATACCTATCCCCGGCCCGTATCCAAAGAATATACCCGAATACAAACCTGTCATGCCCCAGATGCGCTACTCCGGCAGCAGACTTTTACCACATGGTCTGGAGCTGCCACTCAATAAACTCAGCTTGGCACCGCGTGACGGATGGTGGGGGGGGGGGGGGAGTGTCCCTTTCATGTATGGAGAAAACCTTGGTTCGATCTCGTCACCACTCCCAAGAATGCTCAATGTCAGCAGTTCTGGTGTTGCAGTTTCCAAGGCGTCTCTCTCGTGCTCTCTCTCACTCTCTCTGAGATGCATTCTGCTACGTTGGCCATGGAGAGCATGGTATTCAGAACTCCAGGGCAAGAGCAACTGTCTCTAATCAGTCTTTCCTTCAGGGAGGATCTGCTATCAGAGCCACAGGGCAGGGTTTTACACCCAGCCTTTCGCAATCTCCACTTTCATGCTTGGAGATTGAGCGGTGGTAACTGAACATCTTTGACCTTCCTCCGGAGGTGGCTAATGGCATGTTGGCAGCACGTGTGCCTCATCAAAAACTGTATACACTTGTCATTGGGACAGATTTGTAATCTGATGGTGTATGCCTGCAGGCTAAGTTGCCTGATATTTTGTTGTTTGTTCTCATCTTCGCCGGGCAAAGCTTTGCTTTGGGCATAGTCAGAGGGTACTTT
This sequence comes from Pleurodeles waltl, assembly GCF_031143425.1. NCBI lineage: Eukaryota > Metazoa > Chordata > Amphibia > Caudata > Salamandridae > Pleurodeles > Pleurodeles waltl. The sequence continues at coordinate 924,616,950 of NC_090450.1, read as the reverse complement.
TTACTTTTTCTGACTTTGCTGGACCAGCTATCTTTGTTGTGATTCGTTTTTTGAGAGGACTCCAACACTTGTTTCCTACTTCTCCCTTTGTTATGTTGCAGTGCGATCTTACGTGCTCATCACATATTTGATGTGTACTCCCTTTGAACCTTTACACAGCTGTCCTTTGGAACTTCTCAACCTCAAGACAGTGTTCCACATTCCCTTGTCATTAGCGAAGCAGGTGGGTGAGCCTGCCGTATGCCACTTCCTCCCAGAAAACCTGGTACTCCACTCACCGCTCTAGGGAGGAGGAGATACTCAATAGTCTAGACCCCAAACAAGCACTGAGCTTTTCCAGTGATCATACCAGAGAACGCCGAGTTGACAATCAGTTCTTTGTGTGGTTCATAGGAGCAAAGAAAGGAAAAGCTGTTCCGAAAAGGACCATCTCTTGTTGGATCATGCTCGCGTAAAGGTCTGCTATGCACTATCCAAGAAGTAGTCTCTGGAAGGGGTAGGGGTTCACTCCACCAGAGCCAAGACTTCTAACACTCCATTGCGACATAGAGCTCCTGTCTGGACATATGCCAGGGGGCTACCTGGTCCTCTCTCCACATGTTTACAAAGCACTACTGTCTGAACAGCAAGATTTGCCGAGAGGGGCAAAGTACTTGCTGGTTTAGCAGATTTGCAGGCCCATCGCCGAGTAGGTATTGCTTTGGTGTCTCTTCAGCAGGTGAGGACTCTAAGGTTCGAAGTCTCTATTAGAAGAACAACTTACTTACCTTCCAGAACACTCTTTCTGACTCTAACCACAGATTCCTCATCGACCCTCCCTTCTGGCACGTCCTGTGACTCAGACTGTGCCACTAAAACGATCCCAATTTTAAGAATCTACACACTGGTCGATGCCAATTTACTGTTGGGGCTTCGCGTCTGGGCATGTGGACTGCTTCAAAAGCATGGAAGTGATACCCATATTGGTTCCAAACCTAATTTCTGGAGCTAGTGACGTCACCACATACCGGCACGCAGAAATACATATCAAGGGTTTCCGAATTCAGTCTGGCGCCTGAGGAAGTATGCAAATATACAAAAGGTGCTGAATCAGAGGTTTAATAGAATTTCTCTCAGAAAGAGCATTACCAAAGGTAAGTAAGTTGTTCGTCTCAATTCTACTTGACTTTACCATTAAAATACCGATCTGTCTGTAGCCCTCAAATATGCTAGAGCTGAAGGTAGAATAACAAATCACCCTTGTTTAATGTTCACCTTAGGTGCATTTGATATTGATACATTTTAAGATTAGTGTTGAGGCCACCGTGTCGCTTGGCTATCCATGCTCAGTTTATGACCCTTAAGTAAATGCACAACATGCCTCTGGGATTCAATCAAATGTTACCAAATAGTAATTGTATCTAAATGGCTAAATCCCTCATTTGGGGCGCATCAATCAATGCTGAAATAGCAATGTAAACAAGGCCATTCTTCTTGTGCAATAGAGATTCACGTTGGGACATGTCTGGAAATGATGAAGTTGTCCTGTAACTTAACAGTTTTTATAATCTCTGACATTTATGTGATTTTTTCAGTTGTATGTAAATACTTGCACCACGATGAGCACTGCGCTGTCAGCACTTTAATGAGTTTTGTTTTTACCAATCTATGAATGCAACTCAGAATATTTAAAAAAGCGTGGCCTTGATTACATTGTTATTTCAGCATTGATTGATGCATGACAAATGAAGCATTTACTTATCAATATGGTAGTTCAGTTTAAGGGGTTGGTCCTTGTTCAGAAATACCTGAGTTTATGACCATGCACAGTCTGGAAGGCCACAACAAGCATCTTAGCTATTTCTCTCACTGGAAGCAGTCAGCCTAAGGGAATAGCATCTGTATAGGAGTAGGTAGAAGGATGACAAACTTAGCACTCCCATTGTTCAACTTTAAAGACATTCTAATACGAGATGGAGGGCAAGAAATATACGCAATACCCTTGGCCTACCAAAGTTAGACACAGTGTATTATCTTGTATTACCTGTATACATTCTTTTCAATGACTGATTTGTAACTAAACCATCTTCTTCCTTTCTAGTCTTTCAGCTGAGGCCTGCATGCCAGCAGGTGTACAATTTGTTCCACCCAGCAGACCCTTCTGCGTCGCGAGTGGAACCTCTGCTGGAAAAGAAGTTTCACTTGTTGCCCCCCTTTAATGTACCACGATACCAGCGATTCCCGTTAGGTGACGGCACCTCAGCTCTTTTGGGTAAGACATCTCTTAGACCAGTGGTTCGCAACCTGTGGCCCGGGGACCAATGGGGGTCTGCGAAGCCTCCTCAGGGGGTCCGCAACTGGTTAGAAAATAAAACAATATTAACAGATTAGGTCCCCCAGCTTTCAGTAATGACTTAGTTGGGGGTCCCTGGACTCCAATAATGAGTTAGTGGGGGTCACCGGGTTCCAGTAATCATAAAGTGTGGGTCCACAGAAGTCAAAAGGTTGGGAACCACTGTGTTAGACACTCTCGTCCAGTTCTGCTCCGGCAGTGGTGAGTTCTGTGAGCTACCCCTTTTCTCATGGCCGAAGTAGTGCACCAGGAATTGTGTTATACACTTTAATTATGAATTAATACTATTAAATTATTGCTCCTGTTTTGACAACAATGTGCCTTTCTTTCCTCAAGTCATTGTTCCTCTCTTGATGAGCAATGTGAGTAAAGAAAAATCAGAAGTCAAAAGGAAATTCAAGACTCGAAAGGAGATCTATAGAGGAGTAAAAGGGTCCTAGTGATGTAGATGAAAGAGAAATTCACTAAGGATGCATGTAGATGGAAATTTAGTGGAATTTGTAAAATCACTAGGGAACACCAGCACTTGCAAGAGTCACGTTATCTGATACTAAAGAGTGAAAGACGTATTACTACAAATATTTATTATGCTCTCATCTTGGTGACATGCAAACAAAATCATCCAGCACAATTCTAAAACTATTCGGTTCCATCAGCTGTCAGTATAGAAGAACACATTATAGTACACTATATAAATGGGACGAGGAACACATTTAAATGCATCCATCAACATAATACCAAAAATAGGACATATGTGAAAAGGTGTTGAGTTTTAGAGCTTAAACGGGATGACATTTTCTGAGGAGATACATTTGGTGGCTCACGTTATGTATCTTGGCATCAGGGAGACAATAATAAATCATCTCAGTTGCCCTAATCATTCTGTTGTACCAATAACACTTCACCTAGGCTTGTGCAGTCATGATGGTTGACACCATTAGGAGCTGTGTGACAGACTTTGCGGCTGTTACGAAAGCTACTTATTAGCTGTTTTCTTTGGCTATTCAAGTCAAGACACATTACATTAGGGGTGTGAATTTGCTTCCCAGATGATGATAACTACTATATTCTTATAGAATATGAATATTGCGTTAGTTATGTTGGCAAATTGGTGCCTGGGCCAAGCGTATACTTTGGATTATCATTATTAACCTTACAAAAACTGTCTTCCTAGTGAGCATCACCTTTAGATGGACCTCCTGTTTCTGTCTAGTTCAGAATAAAGCATGATGATTCCCAGAAAGAGTCCTCCATACCTGTGCGTTAAGCTTAAAATTACTTCAGGTTTCCATACCGACCAGAAGTTCTCCCTACCTGCCCCTGGTTGCCGTCAGTCCTTGTGCGTCAGAGGAAATTGCCTGGTCTAAATGTGAAATTCTTAGTAATAATAGTAAAATTATAATTAGTGACTCTTAAGACTGCATCAAGGAATTCACTAACACCCCATGACTCTTTGTCACTTTTAGTGGAGAGACGTGTGTAGGAAGGCCTTCAAGGCTTCGTCTGGCATGTCCTCTTTTGTGAGGTCCTCTAGTGAATAAGTCTTGGGCAATCTGTTTCTAAAAATTGATAAAGCGAAGAAGCCTGATAGCGGATAGAGGAACATTCATTATGCCTCCAGTAGCGCATTCATTATGAGCACCGATCCCAAGTGCTTGCTTCGGCTACTGCCCCGATGCAATGATGTGTCTCTCATGCCCATTCCCTAGTTGCCACAAAGGGGATGGGCATGAGAGAGACGCATCATTGCACTTGTAAACTACTAGTGTGTGCTTCACCTTGTCACAGTGTGCTCGCCATGCAAAAATAAGTGGGTTCTTGAGTAATGCCCAAAATTCCTTGCAGGCCATTTTATGTTGTAGTGTTTTTTCCCCACAGCAAAATAGTGGTGCCTTTCCTATATAGTTTGATTTGGTAAGGGTATTCTTTGTGGCTCATGTAAATAGATGTTCTGAAGTCTGCATGAAAGATGAATGGCTCAGTGATAACCCTACATTCTTAGTTAGCGCTGGAATCAGTGAGTATCATAAGGGTGAAATGTGTATGTTTAATTGATGGGGCTACATAAACGATTTACATTTAAATGTGGACATTTAAAAAAATCATATCTTGAAATGCAACTTTAAAGGGGTGTACTTTAACCCTTGCACCCATAGGAGTTCTTCAGGACTCACAACCCTATAGTGACCTCTTGCATGGCCCAAGCCCTCTCTATGTCTTGAGGGAGCTAGCAAAATGAGAGGTTAGGGGGCCTTCTAACAATTTTACAGAGGGTGCCATTATTTTGTCGTGCAAGACTACAAGTATGTAGAGCCTAAGCATGTGTTGTTTGTCCGGACTGCTCCAATTCGGGGTTTCAGTGTAACCAATGACGGACTCCCCAGGGTGAGCACATTTTATCTTGCGATTCATTGCGGAGATCCTGACTAATCAGCTGGATTTATCAATGAGTTAGTATACATGGTCTATAGTTTAGCTCTCCAGCACATCACTCTATTCTATATTCTGCTCCTGCTGCATATTTTCATAATATCCCACAAACCTGAGGTAAGAGATGAACTAAAGTCACTGGTGAAAATGGCAACGTTAGAATTAATTTGTGGTGAGGCAAAGCTATTGTAGTGTCAGGATAGAAACTTTACAAGCCTTAAGTGCGGCGCCTATGGCCACATGCAACCACCAAGAGAAAATTAGTGATGGTTGGTGGTGTACATATACATGCAGTATGTGACTTTGTAGCTAGAGAATTGGATGTAAGATTTTCCTATCTTCCTTGTCTGTGTGCATATGCAAGTATTTCCAAAATGTTTATATAGTCTCATAAATTTGCATATTGTCAAGGCCAGAGTATACTGAACTGTTTTGTGAAAAGTTTCACCAACCTGTGCTTCTCTGTTCTGTGTTATTCCACTTCAAACATTGAATATGTTTTCATAAAAATATTGATTTAAGGGGGAACTACAACCTTTTTAAAACGTGTTGTATTCACTAGGCTATAATGCACTTGTAAGAAGGCGGACCGTACATCTGCCACGTTTGTGATGGAGTAACACTTCTTCCAAACTCAAAATAGGATCCTATGTGTATTAAGAATGGAAGGTTTTTATTTTGATTGTTGGAGACCTTTGTGATACCTTTTGATGGAACGTGTATTTGATTGATGGGTCAGTACATTACTTATATGGGTCTTTCTCAGGGACAGCTTAATAAAGGATTGGGGGACTTATTTCTTTCACTGAGGGCAACATCCTTCCTGTATCGTGGTCTATCACCTTGCCCCATGCTGTACTGGATTCTACTAGAAAGTTCAGTGCAGATTGTAAGCAATTATTAAAGTTTTGATGATATGATTGTTTATAGAAGGTTGTGGGTCCTCCGTTAACTCTGGAAACACAAGTGCAGCTCTTCATTTTCAAGAAAGTGTGTATTATTTTAATCCTAGAGCTGTGGGTATGGGGTTGTGAAATGTAAATGTATGTCAGTTGCATTGTGTTGCTACATGTCTGTTGTTTTGTCCTTTTGTTTCCTCCCTTGCTCACGTCTAGTTGAGACTGTCCAAGGCAACCCTACCCTCATCATGGAAAGCAGCCCCCTGGTTGCTCTCACGCGCCAGGATAGCGTCATGGAAACCAGTATCCCCGTTCCTGTCCTTAACTGGCAAGATGTTTCCAGTAGAACGGCTGCGTTTGCTGAGTGTGTGTAATCTGTGCCTCTATTTCATCTTGCTTTATGTGCCTTGACCCCTGCTTGCATGGATCTGGAATATTCCATTGCAGTGTTATTGATAATTTTCTTGTCATGACCGTGCATGACATTTGAATCACACTCTCTCTTCCGATTCCCTTATTTCTGTCTTTGTGAGCCCTGTAGGGCATAGTGTTTTCACCTTTGTGCACGTGCTTTCAGCTACAAACACACACACATACATACACACATGAATACACATACACACAGTCACTCCAGCATTCATGCACGTGCGTTTTCTTATTACTTTTGACACAAGAGCGATAACATTCTCCTAGCATGAAGACTGCATCTGACAGAGACTTCTATTTGGAGATTTCTTACCTTTGAATTTCCCCAGGCGTCAGACTGGATCCGCAGATTTTTCTTCGAGCATTTCCCTTGCGCGCCTTCAGGTGGCGTCGGTCGACTTCGTGTGGGTAGTTTGCGTCACGTTGGCTGTAATGATGTTATGGTCGTATATAGGCACCAGCCCGCCACACTGACGTCAGTTCTTTTCTTTCCGCGCCAACCTACACGCAGATACGGAGAAGAGCTACTCTCGGTCATTTTTTGACTGACTTCAACCGTTTTGTCGAGGTTTTTTTTTTTTTTTTTTTACACTTTCTGATGTGTGAAGGGTTTTGCGTTAGACTGGTGTCAAGCCACGTGACTCCTGTCACCGCATGATGACGGTGATGGATCTGCACCTCGTGGGTTTGTGGTGCCTGGAGTGCGACCATGACCCGAAGTCATGCTCCGAGTACCGGGCCATGAACCCAAAAGCTTTGAGGGAGCTGTCCCTAAAGCTCATGGCGGCCTGGCGCTCGACTCTTCGTCGCTCCTGATATCGATCAAGAGGAAGGTCACAAGACCGCTCATGGGGCCTCCACCACTCTTCTTCGTCCCACTCGAAGTCTTCAGGACATTCGGGTCACAAGAAGAAGTTGTCAAAGAAGAGCAAACTTTTGGCTTTGCCCCAGTGCTCTAGGCCTCTGTCCTTGGAACCTGCTTCTGGGTTGGCTCTGCGTCTCACTGAGTTTCTGGGAGCCAGAGCCATCCCTGCCCAACTCAGAGAGTTCTATGAAAGCTGTGCGTCTCATTTTTGAGCACACCAATCCCCCTGCAACCCCTTTGGGCCCAGCAGGGTCTGAGGAGGCCCCCTCTGGTTCCACGCTGGCAGATTTGGCCCCAGCTCCACAGTGCCCCTCAGGATCCGTTGTCTGATCTGTGCTGATGCAACCATCCCCGGCGCCAGCAAAGACATTGATGCTTCTGACGTCAGTCGGGCCCACGATCGACGTCGGCCCCATACTTATACCTGACTCCGCCCCGGAGCCAGACTGATGTCGCTCAACACCAGTTACGCCTTTGACAGGGCTTACATTCCCCAGGTTAGATCCTGACCCTTATAGGTACGAATATGGGTAAGTGTGGAGGGGACACTCAACCATTTAGAATTCCAACTGGAAGACCCTGAAATGGACTGGGCACAGGAATTGGGCAAAATTAGTGGTCTGGGTACCTCTCTTGACGCTGGCATGCTTACCCTACCGTGGCTATGGAAGAGGGAGCGTTGTATTCTGTGGTGGTGAGAAGGACAGTTGAGGTCCTCGTCCTTGAGCTACCTTCTGTGGCAGTCAGGACTAATCTCCTGACTGAGGTGCTTCAGCCTGGGATTTCCAACTCAGAACCCCTTTTACCTTTTAATGACCCACTCAATGATCTGCTACTAGGTACCTGGTCCAGTCCCAACACAGAGGCTCCTGTGAACAGGACAATCGCCCGCCGCCATCGACCTGCGCCGAATGACACTAAATTCCTAACCCAACACTCTACGCCTGAGAGTCTTGCCAAACAGGCTTCTTCATCGGGCGCATTCCCATCCGCACCCTAGGATAGGGAATCCAAGAGACTGGATCAACTTGGGAAGAAAATGTTCTCTTCCTCTAGTTTGGCATTGCGGTCTGTGAACACTGCATGCCTTTTGAGACGCTATTCCCATACCCAATGAGATACGGTCATGCAGCTGCTGCCGCAGGTCCTGCAGGAGGCCTGGGCCATTGTCTCCCAAGCCATTGCTGATGGGAGGGATGCAGCCAAGTTCACAATACTTTGTGGGCTGGATTCAATCAACTCACTGGGCAGATCGGTTGCGTCAACAATGGCCCCATGGCGCCACGCCTGGTTGAGGACATCTGGCTTTTCGGGGGATGTCCAGCAATCAGTCATGGACATGCCCTTCGATGGCACTGTCTCTTCGGAGACAAAGCTGACTTAGAGCTTGAATGCCTCACAGCTGCTCCTTGACCCCCACAGTCTGCTTTTCGCCCATTTCGTGGCTACGGAAGGGGCACCCAACTGCATCCATTCCCTCTTTGTCATCCTCTGTGTGGCAGCGGACACATGATCTCACGTGCTCGTGGATCAAGGAGCCAGCGTTCCGCCGAGTCCACCACCGCCCCACTGCAGCCTCAAAACCTTCCTAGTCCGTCACTCCATCCCCAGACCAGTTGGAGGCAGGATTCGCCATCACTTGCCCCACTGGGAATCAATCATGATGGACAGGTGGGTTTTGCAAATAGTCCGAAGGGGCTACTCCCTCCCTTGGAGACTAACCCTCTGGCCATGCCACCATCTTATGATCAACTACCGGAGGATCACTTAGCACTTCTCCACAAGGAAGTTGTGGCTGTCTTAACCAAGGGAGCCATAGAGAGGGTCACTGTGCCAGAAGTAGCTTGTGGTTGTTATTCCCACTACTTCCTGGTGTCCAAAAATACAAGGGTCTCCGCCCTATTCTAGATCTCTGGGTCCTCAATCTCTTCATCAGAAAGGAGAAGTTCAAAATGCTCACTGTAGCTCATGTCCTATCTGCCTTGGACCATGGACCCAGGATGGAAGCATTGGACTTGCAAGATGCCTACTTCTGCATTCCTGTCCTGCCTGCCCACAGACGTTACTTGCAGTTTGTGATAGGTCACAAGCACTTTTAATTTACTGTGCTCCCCTTAGGCCTTACCAGCGCCCCTCAGGTGTTCACAAAAGTGATGGTTGTGGTATCAGCTCATCTGCGCCGGCTAGGGGTTTCGGGCTTCCCCTACCTCGATGACTGGCTGTTGAAGGCAAGCTCACCCCAGGCTGTCATCTTCTACCTTCAGACTAAGGCGAACCTCCTGCGTTCGCTGGGGTTCACTATAAACGTGCCAAAGTCACACCTGACTCCCTCTTAGATGCTCCTGATCCCTTTCATTGGAGAGGTTCTGGACACAGGGCAGTTTCTGGCCTATCCTCCCGAAAAGCGAGTCCAGGATATTCAGGCTATGATACTGATGTTTCTGCCTCTATCCTGGGTTTCAGTGAGAATGACTTTAAGGCTGCTGGGTCTCATGGCATATGAGAGCTCTGCAGTGGGACCTCAAGTTCCAGTGGGCGCAGCATCAGGGAAATCTCTCAGACATAGTCCAGACCTCGGAGGGAACTGGGCAAGATCTGCAGTGGTGGCTTTCAAATTGAGATTGGGTTAGAGGCAGATCCCTCTCCCATCCCCAAGCAGATCTCACAGTAGTGACAGATGCGTCACTCCTGGGATGGGGCGGCCACATGGGGGAGGTGAAGATCAGAGGACTCTAGTCTCCGGTGGAGTCCAGGCTCTACATCAACTTTCTGGAGCGCACGGCAATCAGGCTTGCTTTGAAAGCATTCCTTCCCTCTCTCTAAGGGAAAGTGGTGCAGGTGTTCACAGACACATCACTGCAATGTGGTACTGCAACAAACAGGGCGGAGTAAGCTCGTGGACCCTTTGTCAAGAGGCTCTGCACCTCTGGAGAAGGCTGGAATGCCAGGGCATATCCCTGGTGGTTCGACATCTGGCGGGCTCTCTGAACGTCAGAGCAGACAAACTCAGCTGTTAATGCATGGTCGATCACAAATGGCGTCTCCATCCGGAGGTGGATCAAGGTCTGTTTCAGAAGTGGGGAGAGTCTTGGTTAGATCTGTTTGCCTCTGCAGAGGACACGCAATGTTAGCTGTTTTGCGCTTTGGCGTTTCCAAGGCGGCACTCGCTTGGCAATGATTTTCATCTTGAGTGGAACCCCAGCCTCCTTTACGCCTTCCCGCCAATACCATTTCTGCCCAGAGTTCTGAAGAACATCAAGAATGACCCAGCCCAAGTAATCCTTATGGCTCTGGACTGGGTACGAGGGGTATAATATACCAAGCTTGGCCATCGATCCTCCAGTCAGACTGCCCATATGGGAGGATCTTCTGATGCAGCAGCATTGAATGGCTCTCCAACTAAACCTGCCCAATCTCCACCTCCATGTGGAGTTGACACCTTTCGACCTTCCATCCAAAGTCTGCAATGTTATCTTGCTAGCCAGGCGTCCCTCCACCAAAACGGTATACGCCTGTCATTGGAAAACATTTGTGGCATGGTGTACTCCTAAATCTGTTGATCTCCTTTCTGCACCTCTGTCTGAGGTTCTATTGTTCATCCTCTCTTTTGCCCAGCACAGCTCTGCTTTGGGCATCCTTCAAGGCTACCTATCTGCCATCTCTACCTTCCTAAGACTGCCAGATTAACCCTCCTTGTTCAAATCTCCTATTGTTGGGAGGTTTCTTAAGCGACTCACCCACATGCTACCACCAAGCCAGTTCATGATGCCCCAGTGGGATTTGATCCTGGTACTTACATACCTTATGTGTGCTCCTTTTTAGTCACTACATAATTGTCCTTTGCAGCTTCTCACACTGAAAACCGCTTTCCTTATCGCCATCACCTCTGCTCACAGAGTGAGTGAGCTCCACGCTCTTTCTTCGAAGCCACCATTTCTATCTGTCCATCTTGACAAAGTGTGCTTCGGACAAGGGCCTCCTTCCTCCCTAAAGTGGTCACACCCTTTCATATTGGCCAATCTATCACTTTGCCTACTTTTTAGACCTTCTAACATCCTTCTCATGAAGAGGAGAGATTCCACTGTCTGGATCCAAAAAGAAGGTTTGCATTCTACCTCAAACATACAAAATATTTTTTGGTGGACGATCAACTCTTTTTAGGTTATGTGGGTAAGAAGAAAGGACAATTGGTACAGAAGCGGACCATCTCTCAAAGGGTTGTCCTCTCCATCAAGATGTGCTACGCTTTGGCAAAGCAGCAACCCCCTGAGGGTTTGCATGCTCATTCTACCAGAGCAACTGCTGCAAACACAGTTGGCACGCGGCGTTCAGGTCCTAGACATCTGCCAGGCAGCAACGTGGGCGTCTGCACAAAGCATTACTGCCTGGACAGTCAGGTCCGCAGAGACGGCTACTTTGGCCATTCGGTCCTTCAGGACTTTTTAGTCTGATCTTGGTTTGCAGCCTACCTCCGAGGATGGTATTGCATGGATATCTATAAGGTAAGGAATCTGCAACTAGAAGTTTCTATCAGATGAACAAGTTACTTACCTTTGGTAACAAATTGTCTGGTAGAGACATTCTAGTTGCATATTCCTTACTGACCCACCCATCCTCCCCACTTTGCAAACTGTTTTCTAGGGAGAGGGACTCCCTTTTCAGGGCCCTAGCTCTGGCACAGCAATATCAGTGTTCTTCATGGCTCTGCGCTACTGGCGTGGAAAGTTGTGAAGAGAAACTGACGCCAGCGCACCGGGTGGTGCCTATAAAGGACCGTGACATCATCACGGCAAACATGACGTCAACGATGCACGTGGAGTTGACCGACGCCACCTGACAGCACACAAGGGTACTGCTTGAAGAAAAATCTCCAGAGCCACTCTGACACCTGGGGAAATTATAAGGTAAGGAATCTGCAACTAGAATATGGGTCTACCAGATCATTCATTACCGAAGGTAAGTAACTTGTTCAACAAGATTGAGGGTGTAGTCCTAACATGCACATTGACCTAATTTTCACTTTTTCCCTACAGTCCTTACTGATTTTCTCTTTTGACAATACGTTGCACTCCATTTGTTCTGCCACTTTATATTTTGCTCTTTTTTATAACTGTATGTTCGATGGCATCTGTCGCTGTAGATACGCATGTTCTGCAATAGCTCGCCATCTGGTGTTGGGCCGGAGTGTTACAAGTTGTTTTTCTTCGAAGAAGTCTTTCGAGTCACGGGACCGAGTGACTCCTCCTTTTGTCTCCATTGCGCATGGGCGTCGACTCCATCTTCGATTGTTTTTTTTCCGCCATCGGGTTCGGACGTGTTCCTGTCGCTCCGAGTTTCGGAACAGAAAAAATAGTTAATTTCGGAAGATTTTCGTCGGTATTGTTGCGTTCGGGATCGGCGTACTTACATTCAACACCGCATCGAAGATCGAAGAGCTCCGGTGCCCTTCGGGGTAGTTTTTCGATCCTCCGTCGGGGCCTAGTCGGCCCGACCGCGTGCTGAGGAACGCCGATGGAACGGACCCCTTTCCGTTTCTGCCCCAAATGCCACAATAAATACCCCTACACAGACCAACACTTGGTCTGCAACCTGTGCCTGTCACCTGAGCACAGCGAAGACACCTGCGAGGCCTGTCGTGCGTTCCGGTCCCGAAAAACACTCCGAGACCGTCGAGCCAGAAGACTTCAAATGGCGTCCGCACCGACAGCCCGACGGGAGTTCGAGGAACAGGAAGAGGAAGGTACCTTCTCGATCCAAGACTCAGACTCCGAAGGATTCGACGATACACAAACCGTGAGTAAGACGTCGAAAACCACACAAAGAAACATTTACAAGGCCCAGGGGACGCCACTGCCACCAGGCCATGGCTCAACCCATAAAATCGGTGACCGACCGTCGGCACCGAAAAAGGCCCAAACGGTGCCGAGATCGTCCGACTCCGGTCGAGACACCGGCACGCAGCCTTCTCGGGACCGAGAAAGTGCTGGAGACAAGCCTCGACACCGAGATGCCGGTGTGGACACGGCTCGACGCCGAGACAGCGGCACCGAAACAGATCGACGCCGAGAGGTTTCGGCCCCGAAAAGAAAAAAAGTCACCTCGGAGCCGAAAAAACACGCAGACAAAGTTTCCACGCCGAAACAAACTGCAAGCGACCCAGCTTCAGGCTCTTATACAGAAGAGCACTCGCTAACCTCCCAAATGCAGAAGCATAGGTTTGAGGAAGAGCTACAAGCAACTGATGCGGACCATACGCAAAAGCGTATCTTCATTCAGCAGGGGACAGGAAAAATAAGCACCCTTCCCCCCATTAGGAGAAAGAGAAGGTTGGAGTTCCAGACGGAACAAGCACCACAACCAAAAGTGGTGAAAAGAGTTACACCACCACCCTCTCCTCCGCCCGTGATTAACGTTTCACCAGCACAAACGCCATCACACTCCCCAGCTCACACCACCATGAGCCAGGGTGACCAAGACCAGGACGCATGGGACCTATACGACGCCCCAGTGTCAGATAACAGCCCAGAGGCATACCCTACAAAACCATCTCCACCAGAAGACAGCACCGCGTACTCTCAGGTGGTGGCTAGAGCAGCACAATTTCACAACGTAAGCCTCCACTCAGAACAGGTCGAGGATGATTTCTTGTTCAACACACTCTCCTCCACCCACAGCTCCTACCAAAGCCTGCCTATGCTCCCTGGTATGCTCCAGCACGCAAAAGACATATTTAAGGACCCGGTCAAAAGTAGGGCAATCACACCAAGGGTGGAAAAAAAGTATAAGCCGCCTCCTACGGACCCGGCTTTCATCACAACACAGCTGCCACCAGACTCTGTTGTTGTAGGAGCAGCTAGGAAAAGGGCCAACTCTCACACATCTGGAGATGCACCACCCCCAGATAAAGAAAGCCGCAAGTTTGATGCAGCTGGTAAACGAGTCGCAGCACAAGCTGCAAACCAGTGGCGCATCGCGAACTCCCAGGCACTACTTGCGCGCTATGACAGAGCCCACTGGGACGAGATGCAACATCTCATTGAACATCTGCCCAAAGACTTCCAAAATAGGGCAAAACAAGTGGTTGAGGAGGGACAGGCCATCTCCAACAACCAGATCCGCTCCTCCATGGACGCTGCAGATACAGCTGCACGGACAATTAATACATCTGTAACTATCAGAAGGCATGCATGGCTCCGAACGTCTGGATTTAAACCAGAGATTCAACAAGCAGTTCTCAATATGCCTTTTAATGAAAAAGAACTGTTCGGTCCAGAAGTGGACACAGCGATTGAGAAACTCAAAAAAGATACGGACACTGCCAAAGCCATGGGCGCACTCTACTCCCCGCAGAGCAGAGGGAATTACAGCTCATTCCGTAAAACGCCCTTTCGAGGGGGGTTTCGGGGTCAAAGCACACAAGCCAGCACCTCACAAGCCACACCGTCCAGTTACCAAGGACAGTATAGAGGAGGTTTTCGGGGACAATATAGAGGAGGGCAATTCCCTAGAAATAGAGGAAGATTCCAAAGCCCCAAAACCCCTACTACTAAACAGTGACTCACATGTCACTCACCCCCTCCACACAACACCAGTGGGGGGACGAATAGGTCATTATTACACAGCATGGGAGAAAATCACTACAGACACTTGGGTTCTAGCAATTATCCAACATGGTTACTGCATAGAATTTCTACAGTTCCCTCCAAACATACCACCAAAAGCACAAAATTTAACAACACACCATTCCAATCTCCTAGAGATAGAAGTGCAGGCACTATTGCAAAAGAATGCAATCGAATTAGTGCCAAACACACAAATAAACACAGGAGTTTACTCACTGTACTTTCTGATACCAAAGAAGGACAAAACACTGAGACCAATCCTAGACCTCAGAGTAGTCAACACTTTCATCAAATCAGACCACTTCCACATGGTCACACTACAAGAAGTATTGCCATTGCTAAAGCTGCACGACTACATGGCAACTTTAGACCTCAAGGATGCTTATTTCCATATACCAATACACCCATCGCACAGGAAATACCTAAGGTTTGTATTCAAAGGAATACATTACCAATTCAAGGTACTGCCTTTCGGATTAACAACCGCACCAAGAGTCTTTACCAAATGTCTAGCGGTAGTCGCTGCACACATCAGAAGGCAGCAAATACATGTGTTCCCATATCTAGACGACTGGCTAATCAAGGCCCATTCGTTAATAGAGTGCTCAAATCACACAAATCATATCATACAAACCCTCTTCAAACTAGGGTTCACCGTCAATTTCACAAAATCAAAAATTCTGCCACGCAAGGTACAACAATACCTGGGAGCCATAATAGACACATCAAAAGGAGTAGCCACTCCAAGTCCACAAAGAATTCAAAATTTCAACACCATCATACAACGCATGTATCCAACACAAAAAATACAAGCAAAGATGGTATTACAACTCCTAGGCATGATGTCATCATGCATAGCCATTGTCCCAAACGCAAGACTGCACATGAGGCCCTTACAACAATGCCTAGCATCACAGTGGTCTCAAGCACAGGGTCACCTTCTAGATCTGGTGTTAATAGACCGCCAAACTTACCTCTCGCTTCTGTGGTGGAACAACATAAATTTAAACAAGGGGCGGCCTTTCCAAGACCCAGTGCCACAATACGTAATAACAACAGATGCTTCCATGACAGGGTGGGGAGCACACCTCGATCAACACAGCATACAAGGACAATGGAACGTACATCAAACAAAACTGCATATCAATCACCTAGAACTTCTTGCAGTTTTTCAAGCACTAAAAGCTTTCCAACCAATAATAGTTCACAAATACATTCTCGTCAAAACAGACAACATAACAACAATGTATTATCTAAACAAGCAGGGAGGGACGCACTCCACGCAGTTAAGCCTGTTAGCACAAAAAATTTGGCATTGGGCAATTCACAACCAAATTCGCCTAATTGCACAGTTTATACCAGGGATACAAAATCAACTCGCAGACAATCTCTCTCGAGATCACCAACAGGTCCACGAATGGGAAATTCACCCCCAAATACTGAACACTTATTTCAAACTCTGGGGAACACCTCAGATAGACTTGTTTGCGACAAGGGAGAACGCAAAATGCCAAAACTTCGCATCCAGATACCCACACAAACAATCCCAAGGCAATGCCCTATGGATGAACTGGTCAGGGATATTTGCTTACGCTTTTCCTCCTCTCCCTCTCCTTCCTTACCTGGTAAACAAACTCAGTCAAAGCAAACTCAAACTCATATTGATAGCACCAACTTGGGCAAGGCAACCCTGGTACACAACGCTGCTAGACCTATCAGTGGTACCCTGCATCAAATTGCCCAACAGGCCAGATCTGTTGACACAGCACAACCAAAAGATCAGACACCCAGATCCAGCATCGCTGAATCTAGCAATCTGGCTCCTGAAATCCTAGAATTCGGGCACTTACAACTTACCCAAGAATGTATGGAAGTCATAAAACAAGCAAGAAGGCCATCCACCAGGCACTGCTATGCAAGTAAATGGAAGAGGTTTGTTTGCTACTGCCATATTAATCAAATACAACCATTACACACAACTCCAGAACATGTAGTGGGTTACTTGCTTCACTTACAAAAATCTAACCTAGCTTTCTCTTCCATTAAGATTCACCTTGCAGCAATATCTGCATACCTGCAGACTACCTATTCAACTTCCCTATATAAAATACCAGTCATTAAAGCATTCATGGAGGGCCTTAGGAGAATTATACCACCAAGAACACTACCTGTTCCTTCATGGAACCTAAATGTTGTCCTAACTAGACTTATGGGTCCACCATTTGAACCCATGCACTCCTGCGACATACAGTTCCTAACCTGGAAGGTGGCATTTCTCATCGCCATTACTTCCCTGAGAAGAGTAAGCGAGATTCAGGCGTTTACTATACAGGAACCTTTTATACAACTACACAAAAATAAAGTCGTCCTAAGGACCAATCCTAAATTTTTGCCAAAGGTTATTTCACCGTTCCATCTAAATCAAACAGTGGAACTTCCGGTGTTCTTTCCACAGCCAGATACCGTAGCCGAAAGGGCACTACATACATTAGATGTCAAAAGAGCATTAATGTATTACATTGACAGAACAAAGAACATCAGAAAGACTAAACAACTCTTTATTGCATTTCAAAAACCTCATGCAGGAAACCCAATTTCAAAACAAGGTATAGCCAGATGGATAGTTAAATGCATCCAAATCTGCTACCTTAAAGCTAAACGACAGCTGCCCATTACACCAAAGGCACACTCAACCAGAAAGAAAGGTGCTACCATGGCCTTTCTAGGAAACATCCCAATGCAAGAAATATGTAAGGCAGCCACATGGTCTACGCCTCACACATTCACCAAGCACTACTGTGTAGACGTGTTATCCGCACAACAAGCCACAGTAGGTCAAGCTGTATTAAGGACATTATTTCAGACTACTTCCACTCCTACAGGCTGATCCACCGCTTTTGGGGAAATAACTGCTTACTAGTCTATTGCAGAACATGCGTATCTACAGCGACAGATGCCATCGAACTGAAAATGTCACTTACCCAGTGTACATCTGTTCGTGGCATCAGTCGCAGTAGATTCGCATGTGCCCACCCGCCTCCCCGGGAGCCTGTAGCAGTTTGGAAGTTACCTTCAATTATTTATATATGTATCATCTCAACCTTAAATAAGTGCATACTTAGTCACTCCATTGCATGGGCACTATTACTACAATTCAACTCCTACCTCACCCTCTGCGGGGAAAAACAATCGAAGATGGAGTCGACGCCCATGCGCAATGGAGACAAAAGGAGGAGTCACTCGGTCCCGTGACTCGAAAGACTTCTTCGAAGAAAAACAACTTGTAACACTCCGGCCCAACACCAGATGGCGAGCTATTGCAGAACATGCGAATCTACTGCGACTGATGCCACGAACAGATGTACACTGGGTAAGTGACATTTTCATTTTGTCTACTTTTAAGCGTAGTTTAATGTTTTCCTATTTATTGCTCTGTTTATATAATGTTCCTTCCTTCTTTTCCTCCATCATTTCTTTTCTTCTGATCACACCTTCCTTCCCTTCTTGTTAGTATGTCTCCCTCACTTTCCTGCCTGCCATCCACACTGTCCTATCTGTCTTCCACACTGCACCGCCTGCCTCCCACGCTATCTTGCTTTCTATTGACACAGTCCTGCCTTCCATAGACTGTCTTATCCACACTGGCCCGCCTTTCTTACACACTGTCCTACCGACCACACTGTCTTGTCTGCCTTCCGCTGTACGAGCTTTGTTCCAGTGTCCTGACTTCCACACTGTCCTGTCTTCCTTCCACACTGCCTTCTAAATGCCCATGACTGGCCACCTGTGCCATCCTGCCTTCAATTCATAATGTCCTTTCTGCCTCCTGCACTGTCCTGCCACACAGTTCTGCTTTCCTTTCACACTCACCTGATTTCCACAGTGATTAGCCTTCCTTCAAAACTGTCCTGCCTGTCTTTCTTTCTTTTCTACTAACCACCTTTCATCCTACCCTCATCTCTTTTCTCCATTATTCTTCCTTTTTCTTGTTTTCTCTCCTCTCGTCTTCATTTCTTCCAGTTTTCCTTTTTGAACCCATCCTGCCTCTCTACCTTTCTTCTTTTTTCTTTCATTCTTTTGTTTTTCCTTCTTTTTATCTTTTTTTCCTGAGTTCCATTGATGCTTATTACCTACCCTCCTTCTTCATCCCTTCCCTTTTAACCCTTCTTGGCCATTTCCTTCCCCCGCCCCAGTGGAGCAATGTTTTTGCTGATTTAATACAGGATATAAGTTGATATTCATACAGCCATATTCTGGTACCACACTCTCACCTAAGGAAACAAGGAGTGTACAAAGGCCTGCCAGAAGCAGTATTGTTTTTGAATTGGGCCTTTCTTACAATCCACATCACTCACAATAGGCATATTTGAAGATGGACGTAATTAGTTAGAACAGCAAGCCTGTGTCAGTGCACATTCATACTCTACTCTCCGCATACTGTGCACAAACAGTTTCAAGTTCATTATGCTTGCATTGGTTCCTCAGCCACTTTGCGCTTGGGAAGACATGGTGATCTGCTTTTGTGCTTGTGTACCAGTTGCCAGACTGCATGCCTGCATTGTTTACTAAGAAGCACTGCTACATTCTCAAGTACTAATAAATGTATGCCTCATGATGTGCTTTTGGATTATCTATGCATACTGTTTTTCATTTTACAGCACCGCCTCCCTTTTTTGTACCCATCCATCAGTCGTCATTGCTGATCTCGACCAAAGAAGGGGAGAGCACGCCTATACATTGTCTGAAACTGCAGCGGTGTCCACTACATTGCTTCATGTTTCAGGAATCGTGATACGTAGCGGTATCCTCCCTCTCCCAGATTCACCACGTTGAGCCACTCATCCTTGTCTTTTTTGCCCACATGGTGGAGGAGGCGAACCATTGCTACAGCAGCATTCTGACCGTACTAGTCTGTGTGTGCTGTTGGTAGTTGCTTTTAGTTAACCTACAAAATGAGTACACACCTAGGTCCTGATTTAGATTTTGGTGGACAGGTTACTTCGTCACACCAATGGTGGATAGCCCGTCCGCCGAAATATAAATCCCATTGTATCCTATGTGATTTATATTTTGGCGTACGAGCTATCCGCCACCGTTGTGATGGGGTAACCCATCTGCCGACATCTAAATCAGGCCATTAGTTGTTGTTGTGAAATATTATCAATCTGCAGTTTGAGTAGACATTGTCCATACACATAACAATAAATGAGTCCTTAAGTTCATCCGATTTTTCAACATGCATTGTTCTAAAATAACAACTCACACTAGCTCATTCTATTTAGAGATAAATTATCAAACTCCAACTTTAGGAAAGTGTTTGGGGCCTAAGCGCCAGGAAATAACAATTCTTTCCCCTCTCAGCCTTTCTTTGTGTCCTGGGTCTTTGGAAGAGGCTTGCAAAATAGTGTGCACTTCAGCTGATTTTATGGCTATCAGTTGATTTTACAAATCTGCAAGGCGTCTGTTTGTCCTTAATGTTATATTGTCATTGGGACACATTTCTGCAGCTTATGGGTAAAGCTAGATGTTTCACAGCCTGAACAAAAACCAGTAATAAACACAAACCAGGGCCGTTCAAGGGTGACCTAGGAGGAATTGTTGTTAATTGTGGTTTGTCTGTGTATATGCAACAAAACGTTCTAATTCATGCTTCAGTACTTTAGCGGCCAAAGTCACGGTGGTCTTTCACATGCTTCTTCAGTCTTGAAGAAAGACTCAGAACATAATTTAGTCTTTGACAGACAATTCTCTCTCCATCAAGGCGGCGGACAACATTACCACCAATTTTAGAGATAACGCCAACCAAGCTGTTATCCTTGTAATTTGAAAGGTTCCCTTAAGGATACAAAACACTTGGTGAATGGGCTCTGTCAGTTTTGACTGTGGTTCACCACACTTTAAAGGCTTTTTTTGTTTTTCAGAAACAAACTCCTAAAGGCAGGTGTTATTTCTGAAAAACAAAAAGCTAATGGCCCCCGTACCCTGGTGTTTTATCCCATGGAGTGATGGTCTTTATTTGATTTTTTTCTGTCCCTCTCTGTCAGGTTTTACCCAGTGCTGAAAAAAAGGCATTCCACTTTTTACCCTATATAGGGTGGGCAATGTAATACCCTTCCTCTGACAGCCCCTTTTCCATCGGCAGAAGCTGTCCATCGATAGAGCCAAGAGGGGTTCCATCGACAGAAATCGTACAGTCTGCCTATCTCTAAATGATGTGGGTAGACTGAGAGTTTGGTGGTCAGGGTATTCCATTGCATTGGTGACAGAGAAACCTGTCTCCCAAACTCTAAATCAGAACTTCTGTCCTCATTTTCTTATCTAGAGGTCAGAAAAGTATGGATACTGCATCTCCCCCTGGTTTAAATGGTGAGGAAATTCTTGTGAAGTCATCTTGTGAACTTTCAATATGCGCTTATAGTGTAAGAATTGGGAAAATATAGTAATTTTGTGCCAACAATGCCCTCTAGACCCTTGTCCTTCCCTACTCTGTTTGCCCCATTTATCCGCATTAGCAAAAGACCATGCGCCAGCATGGGTAACAATCGGTAGGACTTCTTTATCGGTACATAATCTCGGATCAGAATCTGCAGACCTATTGTGAAACCTGATGCTAAAAGTGCTTCATCCCACAGTGTCACAGACACTGCATGTGTTT
This sequence comes from Pleurodeles waltl, assembly GCF_031143425.1. Classification (NCBI taxonomy): domain Eukaryota; kingdom Metazoa; phylum Chordata; class Amphibia; order Caudata; family Salamandridae; genus Pleurodeles; species Pleurodeles waltl. The sequence goes on along the minus strand of NC_090450.1, from coordinate 924,595,721 downwards.
TCCGCTGTAAGAAATGTTCCTCAGTAAAACTGCAATATTTGCTTCTGCAGCATGAGGCGTCTTCCTGTGCTGGATTTTGCAGACTTTGCTTCAAAGTGCCAGTCCTTTTCAACTGTGAGCACAATTATCGAAAAAAACATGTGTAGGATTTGTTTCACCGAACTGACCAAATGAGTAACCTAAATACCAGATAAATAAAGTTGAAAACAGTTGTGTATTTTACTGTGAAGCAAAAGACCCATTGGAATATGGCTTCTTTTGTTGACAAATACATCTATTACTGCCACACCCCCACACACACACACCACCTTTCTTGTGCACTGTCATGTACACTGGCATAACATAACTGGAGGGGCTCCCCTTCAGGCTCACTCAGGAACTCTCAGGCTAATGTGCTGTGATGAGAGAGCGCCCTGGAGCTCGGGCCCACTGCACCATGGAGGCTGCAGGGGACTTTGTTACGCCACTGGTCATGTACTCTCTTGGTCTCCCATTACACATGCTCACGTCTACTGGCAGAGGAGAGGGCAGCTGAATTAGACCTCTATATGCTGACACTGTTTATTGCTCTAGTACGTAACTCATCATGCTGCCAGTACTCACCCTATCTTCTTCCAATGGACATTATTCAATTTGCAATAACTTCCTTTCGTCATGACATTTGTGCACCCTTTCTCTCCTCCATTGATATTCCCCCTTTGTGTCTTGCCCATCAGTGGCCATGTGGTGAGGACCTGCTGATATTCTCAAAAACAGGTTCAATTTAGAGCATGCCACATTATTATTCTAGTGATATGATGTCAACGCCTCCTCCCTGCCCACCTGAATAAGCACTGGTATCTGTAATTCATGTGAGGTTTGGCCTTTTCATTTTACACACGATAGACTGATTTATGCAGGCAGCGAATGGAAAAACATGTTGGAGTCTAAATATATCCTAGATCTGTGACCTCTGAGTCATGTTTTCTATGAATTTTAATATTTCACAGGCATATGAAAATATCAGAGTTTTGCATTGCAAGTACACAGCATCTTTGCAAGACCATGTTGAGGCAATTTCTCTCAGAACAGCGTAGAACATACAGAGGCATTTCTTGGGTGGGTGCAACCAACCTCTGAATAATATAGGCAATGTGCCATAATTGCATAGCCTCTGGTTACCTAGGAGTGGGATACTGGCACCCATGCTCACACATACATCTAATGTTCTGTTTCCTAACTACAAACTCTATCATTTGAATTCTGGCAATGCATACTGCCCCAGTCACACAACCCTGGAGCTTCACTGCCATCACAGCCAAAGTGCCCTCGAAACGTCTGTGTTGACCAGAAGATTTAACGTCATTTTCTACCTTCTCTCCGATGCGATGTGAGAAGACTTCCATAACATAACCTGTGACGGAAGCACTTTATGGGGATGAGTGGACAGGAGAGTTGGTTGAACAACTAGACCCATTCTTTAGGGATGGAGGATAAAGCTTCCCTGGGACTGCTATCTCTGTCACATACACACTTTTTTTCACACTGTCGTTCTCTAGCTCTTCCTTTCTCTACTCCCTCTTTCCATCTTGTCCCGTCCCTTCTGTTTCCTCCTTGATGTGTGGTCTCTCGTAGCCCATACTCACTTTTTTTCTCTTACACTCTGTGGTCTCTCACACCCAGTCTACTCTCCCCCCATCAGCAGATCCTTTAGTTGTTTGGATATATAGATATTTGAATGAGGCTTTTGAGAGCATTCCCTCAATATTTGTGTTTTAAAACCAGAAGAGAAGTTCTTTCTCCAAGCACTCTCTGAGGATGCAGCCCTTTGCCTTTTCTCATTCTTGCTTACCTGAGCTGTCACAAAACACCTAAATAGTGAGGCAGATTCCTTGTTAGAAATGAATCAGTCTGGCAAGAGATTCCTAGGCAGGGAGCCCTCTGTCGACAAGAGAGAGAACTTGTGAGCAGAAAGTTCTCACACTGTCAGTTCACTGTTTGTAAGAGAAATGATTCATCTGAAGAATTTTGAAGCAGAGAACTTAAGGAGACATCAGCAGAAAGAACTAATGCAGTAGACTCGTGATCCATGAGGGAGGAATATGCTCTGTGTACCTTTTATGAAAGGAATATTCACTGAGTACGCAAGAGAGTCCCTCTTGCCTTGAAGAGCAGAATCCATCAGCGGACCGATTTGATGCAAAGACTTAAGGGAACGGTGGATGTTGAGCAGGAGCACCTATTCATAAGGGAATTCCACTTGCACAAGGAATGGTTGAGCAGTGTTGCCAACTGGCAGCTGTGCTGCACACGTTTGGTAGAGGTGTGAGTTGCTTTTAGCGTGGGTGTTAGATCCCTTTATTCAGGTGGCATTCCTATTTGTCTTAGTTGTGGTGGCTTTTTTGCACTGTACTACAGTTTATTTAATGGGTTGTTTGGTTTTAGGCAGCCCTGTGCTTTTGTGCAGAATATTTGCACTTTATTTATATGTGCAAGACTGGATGTTTCTTAGTGCTCAAGCCTGCAAGTGCTCACTTCTATTGAATGAGCCCATGTGCTCCTACTTTGAGGTCTTTGTTCAAATTGTGCAGTGTTTATGCTCCATTGTGCCAAGTCTGGTAATCCATTGAGTTTAGGCTCTAAGCAGGTTTGACTATGAAATCCTGGGTTTGTTGAGCTTGTTCAGAATCTTTAGTAAAGTAATTCTCAGGGAATTTATTGGTTACCCTAGGGGGGGGAAAGCTTTCCAGTTTTGTAGTTCTGAGGTCCTTTTCTGTTTAACCTGTTTTTAAAAGTTTTTCTTGCCCAGAACCCTCTCTCTCTGTGGCGTAGTGGAGCTATCTGCTGTATCGTCTGATACATTTAACTAAGGAGAGGGATATACACTGCTCAGTTTTTCATAAGAGTGGAGATGTGTTGCATTGTCCCAGGTTGTTGCTTAGTTAAGGTGAGAGACATGCACTCTTGAGGTTTTCTCTTAAGGAGGAAGATGTGTTGTATCTTCCTATGCATTAGTTATTATTAAGGGGAGAGACATGCACTAGCGACTTTTGTCTTAAAGTTGGACGTGTATGTCACAGGGAGACACATGAAGTTCTGAGTTTTCTCCAAGGAGCGAGATGTGTTGTACATTCCCATGTTTTTGTTTTGGTCAGGGGCAAGGCATGTCCTGTTGGCTTTCCTGTTAAGGAGGGAGATGTATTGTACCTCTCTCTGTCAGTGCATCCTCCATGGGAAAGACAAGCAGTGTTCAGTTTTCTCCTAATGAGGTAGATGTGTTATATCTTTGTATGTGTTTGTTTTTATCAGGGAGAGACACATGCACTGTTGAGTTTTCTTTTAAAGCTGGAGATGTGTTGTCTCGTTCTGTGTCTGGTTTGTCAAGAAGGGACACAACAGAATTTAGTTTTTTTATTAGTAAGGAGGGGGTTGTGTTGTATCTGCCTAGGCCCTTGTTTCAGCCGGGGGAGAGACATGCAGTGTTGGCTTTCCTCTTAAGGAGAGCACAGAGTAAGCGAGGACCCTCTAGCACCTACACACTTAAACACAGCAGACATCAGGAATTTGACTTACCCTTGCGGAGTAGAGAAAGACTATGACTTCCCCAGCAAGTGAGGCATCTTGCCCAAGAACTAAAGTAGAAAGGAGCAGCTCTGCAGAACCAGTAAGGGGAAGTCTAAATGTAAGGAAAACAGGCAGCAAAAATACAGTCACAGCTCAAGATACACAAACGGGGCTTCCCTCTTCAAGCATAGAATTTGAACTCGACTTTGCAAGCTGGAATGTGGCAAAAGGGGTAGAAATGGTGGTAGTGAGAGGCAGTTTTTGGAGGAGGCTGAACTGGAAACGTTTATGTTCATGGTGGTTAGCGCCTGTATGTCCTAGCATGTAGTCTTGTAATTAAATACATTTACAGCCTCATTTACAAAAAAGTGACGCAGCGCTGCGGCAAGTTTTGCAGCACTATGTTATTTCAGAAACGCTCCGTATTTACTACAATACGGCACACCCCTGTGTTTTCCCTAGCGCTGGCGCTAACATTAGCTGCCTGCCACCAACGCAGGCACCCTTGCACCATAGTGCAAGGATGCCTGCGTTGCAGGGAATTATTGTTTATGTGCTGGAAGGTGTCCCTTCCTGCACATAAATAATTATTAGTGGCGATTTGTTACTTCTATGTGTGCTTCATAATGCAGCACACATAGAAGTAACAAATCGTCATGATTAAATGATTGTTTATGGCCAGGACACCTTCCTGCACATAAACAATCATTAATGTTGTTTTCCTCTTTATATGTGTGCTTTAGGATGCAGCAAACATATAGAAAAAGCAAAAACATGGAGAAATAAAAGTATTTCTCCTCGTTGTGCCACTCTAACGCCACCCCTGGGGTGGCGTTAATTTTTGGCGCTGCCTCAGGTTTACGATTTCTCGTAAATTTGGGACAACATCAAAATGCAGTGGGTGTTGCTGTGGAAGGCTCACAGCAACATCCACTGCACGTCCCTTTCATGTAAAGTGATGTGTGTAAAGGGGGTGTATTTGCAAGGCTGCGTTAAGCCACAAAAAGTTGCTTAACGCCACTTTGTAAATATGGGGCAGAGCATTGTGCCACCACAGCGTCAGAAAAAGTGACATTCCGGTGACGCAGTGCCCTTGTAAATGAGGCCCTTATTTTTGTACCTGAGTGTGTTCTGTCTCTTACCCTCAAGTCCAGTCCTCACCGAGCAACATAGTTGTGAAGCGTTGGAATTCTCTTCTCTCCAAGAGAAGGATTCGTACACGAAACACATGTGGCCAGAGGCCGCTTATGTACTTGGATCAACAGAATGTTCTGTAGGAGGACCCATGTAAACAAACATGGATCGTATCCTAGGGCTCCTACCTTATGTTCAGCCCTCTGTTGCTTTGCAGCTTGGTTTGTATTCTATAAAAATCAACACATAACATACTTATACAGCCAGAGGCTCTTTTCTTGACGATCACCCTTTAGTAGAAAGTTTGAGGCAAAGAGCTTTCGTTTAATGATAGTACTTTTCCAAAAATGTTCTCACTGATGTAATTTCACCAGTCACATACCTCAGAGAGGCATCACACCAGAACCTATCATGCAAGAAGTTGAAATAGGCCAGGGATGTCCTACGTTGGTCAGGACTGCCAGATCCATACCACAGTTTCAAAAACAACAGTAGGCTGTGTATTGAGTTCCATTTAGATTCATAGGCCCTGATTTAAGAAAAGTCAGGACCACATTTCTTGCACCCATTTGCGCCCCCTAACACCACCATGTGTGTGCCATATTTAACATACAGCGCACTATGGCAGTAGTTAGGGAACTAGCGTCTGAATTGTTTACGCTAGTTTGGAGCTTTGCAGGATTAGCGTAAAAAATGTTGACGCTAATCCTGCAAAACCCATTGAGGCCTATTGTAAACAATGGTGTGCTTCCTTTTAACGCCTCTGAACAGGCATTGAAAGTGCCGAAACAAATGGCGCAAAGAAATCTTTCAGATTTCTTTGTGCCATTTTTTCAGCCCCCCTAACGGGGGAACACCACCTTTGCATACATTATGCCTGGCTTAGGCAAAGGGCTTAGGCAAAGGGCAAAGGGTTACAAAGTGGCGCAATGCATGCATTGTGCCACTTTGTAAATCTGGCACGGCGATTTTGGCCTTGTTGCGCCACATTAGCGTAATAAAAAAGACGCTAATGTGGCGCAAGGGGCTATTAAATCTGCCACATAGTGTTTAAAGCCATTTAAGAGGATAGCCTGAAACTCTGGAATGAATCAAGCCTTCCTGGATCTATATAGGAAATCCCTTGTGTAGGAAACACAGGGGTATATTTATACTATGTTTGCACCAAATTTGCATCATAATTTTGATGCAAATTCGGCGCAAACTTAATTCCATATTTATATTTTGACGGTAGACAAATCTAGCGTCAAAATATTAGAGTTTGCACCAATTTTTGGATGCGTGCACCTACCTTGCGTCAATGAGATTCGAGGTAGGCGCTCCCATCTAAAAAATTGTGCTATCCCCCTAGCCCCATATTTATCACCTCGTGCTAAAATGACGTATGGGTGGGATGAGGGGCTAAATAATGGTGCAAAGCATGCTTTGCACCATTATTTAACGACTGGGTCAGACCAGGCGTTAGGGGACCTGTAGACGCATTTCCATGGTTAAACACCATGGAATGGGTCCACAGGTGTCCTCCCCAAGCCCCAGGAACTCCCCCACCCACACCAGAGGATGAGGGGACCCCATCCAAGGTAAGTATAGGTAAGTATTTTTTCGTTTTTATTTTAAAGTGCCATTGGGGTCCCTAACACGTTGCCCTTACATGGCTCTGGGTCCAGTGGCCATGCACAGGGGACACTGGTCCCCTGTGCTGGCCATTGGGGTGGTGGGCATGACTCCTGTCTTTTATAAGACAGGAGTCATGTGTTATGGATGGTTGTGCGTCAGGAAATGGCGCTAGGCTGGTTTGAGGCATTTTTTTTGCCTCTAACCAGCCTAGTGTATTTTTGTGATGCTCAAACTCCATCACCTCTTCCGCCATCCCAACCCAGCTGGCGTCATTTAAGTTGACGCTAGCCCAAGCTGGAGCTTAGGAATGGCACAAGCCGGGACTAAACTTTTTGGTGCAAAACTGCGTTAGTGCAGTTTTGCACCAAAAAGTTTAAATATGGGACACAGTCTGTAAAACAAGATGTCAATTCTGGAAACCAATTGCAATCATACATGCTAAATCAACAAAAGCTAATATCTGGCTTGCATTTCCAAACTGAACCATAACAAAAACATGCCACCTATGCTTTTTAGGGTCAAGCCTGCATTGCATGCGCTCGCACATGCGTATCGCAGCGAGACGCTTTAGTGTTTAGAAAAGGGCTCTGAGCCCTGTGGATGTCACATCAGTGTTTTTCATTGGTTCGTGGGCTTGCCTAATAAAATCTGCTTGCTTTCATTAGTCGAAGGCATGCATGCGTCATGCCTTTTCCGGTGGCTAGCCCTCCTCGAGCGCACCGACCAAGTACAGAAAACATGCAAGGCTCACTGTTTTCTGTCCGGCTCGTCGACTACTTTTTCTCTAATTTACTAGCGCGATTTCGCTTGGCAGAAGTCGAGCGCTTTACATAGTTAATTGCACTTTTTCGGGTTACGTACATAAATGCACTTTTGCCGATAGGTGAAAAGTCGGGTTAGGAGTTTACAACGCTATCCGCTCTAACAGGAGCAAACTCGAGACCCGTTGCATTGCAAAATGCTTGTTCTTATTGTGACAGCTTTTGTTGATGTTATAATATCACAGGTTTAAAAATGCTAGTGGTTATACTTTTTTCTGCTGACCAATAAAGTGTTGACAGTAATACTTAGGCACTATAATCCAAGAAAGAGCTCATTTTGACCTATTATCAACTGGAGTGGAGTCAAAGGGCCAAAGGATAGGTTGAGGGCCCAACGCTAAGCCAAGGGCCATACTTACCTGGGAGAGTCCTCCCCCTTCGATATTACTGCTCTTGTGAATTGTACACTTCAGATTTGGGGGTGGAATATACTTTGGCAGTGTCTTTTTCATGGGGATATTTTAAGTGGAAGGTTTGAGGAAGCATACTTGTTGGATATTTTTGGGTGATAAGGCTCCGCCATTTTTATTCCATAGAAATGCTTTGTAGTTAATGCCTGGTTTTGACGTTCATTAAAATGAGCATATACAAAAGCTGATAACTGTTGTACTCATGATATAAATCATTTGTTGATGGTGTGATGAATCTGTGGTGGGATACGATAAACTGTGCAAACTGATACAGAAGTTGAAACTAGGACACAGTTTCTATACAGTCCCAAATATCTTCCTCATCCACATACAACAAGTCTGACATGCTGAGTTAAACGTACTTCCAACAGCAGCCTGTCATTTGGGTTCCCAAAGTTTTACTACAACTTCACCACAGAGTTCTAACGAGCAAGAGAGCTAACGTTCTATATTAAAAACACGAATGAGGTACTCCTAAACACTGTTTAGCATGAGTATGAGCTGTTGATCCTAAAGCCTTTCCTAAAGAGTGGGTCGAAATAAATGAGCATCCAGATTTTATTGCAGATTCAAAACTGGGTAAAGATCTTACGGGAAGCATGGGCTTTAGTCATTTATGGCATAATATGTGTGTAAAGATTTAAAAATACTGTAGTTAACGAGAGAGCTCTCTACCTACGTCCAGCATCCCCTTCCCATATGTGTTTCCCTAGTCTACCTTTGTCGCTTAAGAACTATTTAATTATTGCAGACATAGGTTTTTTAAACTTCCATTTAAGGGTATGGGAGTAGATTTTTTTAAAGTGCAGGAAGCTGTTCGCAGATAGGGCTGATATTTAAAATGAATAGATTTATCCTATTGGTAGTGAGACCCTTCACCCCCCCTAAATGAGTTACTGTTTAGGCAGATCATTTTTCTTTTTGTCAGAAGTTGCATCTCCCTGTATAATTATGCACTGGCTTCAAAATCATTCTTTATTAATTATATATAAGGAAATGACAATTTTTTTTATATATACATATATGTATGTATGTGTGTGTGTATATATTTATATACATATGCATATATATACACGTATATATATTCTACTAAATATATTCTATAAAATATGTGTTTGTGTGTATATATACATACATACACACATGTACATACATATGTGTGTGTGTATATAAATATATCTTATTGTATATATATTGTATAAAATATTTTTCACAGGATACCTAACAAACACCAATGTTCCAATGCTCAAGATTAATTGATACAAACACATCTTTAAAATAAGTACCATTGTAAAACATACAGAAAAGTGATGCCATTACTTTAAAACAGTGAAAACTGTATTAAAATACACAATTTTCAAAGACTTGAAACACTTTAATATATCATTCAAACAAATAGAAAGGGATATTTTAGCGGTCCGTTTAATTTATTTAAAGGGGCCATGGCAGGAGAGATAAGATACACATACTCACATATTCCCCCTTCTACACAGTAAACTGGATGGATTTAAAGGTCTCTTATCGAGCTTCCTGCCACCCATGTCAGGTACATTCTGTGTGTTAGATGAAGACTTTAGTTCTTTATTAGAACTCTGATTTCCACAGTCAGCTAGTAGGGGAAGTAGGCAAAATGATATGCTGGTTGATGTTCCAATAGGTTTTTACTAAGGAACTTGCTAGGAATCCTGGGTTGATATCAGCCAGCAAGGATTTAATCCAAGTGCAGAATCCTGGTCGCGGATAGCTGTCTGTAGAACAGAAGTCATCCATGTAACACCAGTTAGCTGCAGTGGAAACATTTCTGAATTCTAACATGGCAGTGGACTGGCACATGGTTAGCGACTGATACAAAATAGTAGGTCTTGGTTTAGAAGTGACATCAAATAGACAACTACAGCAAACACCTCAATTATTCACTTTTTGGCCACCTATACATATTTTATGCTCGGCCCCCAAATTGATCTACACCTTCTTTCCCCTGCTGTGCAGGACAGAGGAGTAAGGGGGAAGGATACAAATGACCTCTCCTCCCTCTTCCAAATGTAGAAAAAAAATCCTGGCCTCCTCCCTTCCACCCTGCTTTTTCTTCCACTGCTCTGAGCTTTTCTGTTTCCTTTCCACAAGAGCAGAGACCTGCCTCTGCACCGACAGGCTCTTAAAGAGCCCTCTGAGAGAAGCCTCTAATTGTTTTATGAGATAGAAAAAGGGGGAACAACTTGTCCCACTGTTGCTATGTCATCTCAGTGAATAACCAGATTAAGAATCTGGTATTATGACAGTGGTGTTCATCGAGAGCCATGCATAATTAATATATTAAAACTGGCAAATTCATTCTTCTTTAATTAATTTTTTTACATAAGCACTACTGTAAAAATGCCCTGCTAGGAGAAACGTTCTTAAGGGTTGCAGTCATGTGAGATGAAAATAGAAAAAAAGAAGCAGCACCTGCTAACAGTGCAGCATCACCACTTTAGGTCCAAAAATAGTTTTTCATCCCCTTAATGCCAACTACTCTCCCCTTCTATATCCTGCTCAGTGAGCACCAAAGGATCCCATAGTAACCATTGCCAAATAGTTTGTGGCCTTAGGGAAGAAAAGGCCAGGGTGACCTTTCAGTAGAAACAGACAAGATTGCAGCCCACTGGTTGTTGCTACCATTTTCTAGATCTTAAATTAGTCATTTCACATTGGGGGCATCAGAGCAATGGAGAGGAAAGATTCCATTATTTTGTAAGTAAAGATGATCACCAAAGCGACTTATTATTATTGTTTGACTTCCAATTTCTTTCTAAATTGGGATTTTGCTTTTTTGTTTTATAAGCTTTTTTCCTACTCCGCGTATGAGAAAAATACCCAAATTCCTATAGTTTTTCTTACTCACCCTGCTGTTTTTGTTAGGTATATATAGATATGTGTGTGCTCATATTTGTATATACACAGCACGTATTCTTTTCATTAAAAAAACAAATCAGTTTATAATTTTGCTCATCGTTTTTCCATCCCAGAGGAATGAAAAAATGTTATTTTATGTAACTGTTTTATTTGAAAAGAACTCAGATGAAATACATTTCTGTCAGTCTGTTTGAAAGCATTCCATCTGAGCTTGCCTGCAGTCTTGTTCCGTTCTCTCCTTGAGATTTGTCTTTCATTTTGTCTTGCCTGTTGGTCTAATTTTTTGATTTCCCTGTTTCGGCTTCATAGCGGATGTTGTTCAGTCGCATGGTGCACTCTTCGTGGAAAACTCGTCCCCCTCCTCCCCTATCACTGCCCCCAACTTCAGGGGATTCCGGAGGGCAAGTGAGATCAGCATTGCCAGCCAGGTCTCAGGAATGGCAGACAGTTATACTGCTTCCAACATAGCTAACAGTAAGTGATTAACAGCCTCCATGTCACTCGCTGCAGGGACCAGTGCCACGCACCAGATTCATGCCATCATACAAAGCAAAAAGAAAAAGAATAACTCATCCATCTCTTGATTATTTTGTATGTGCCTGTTTGTGTGCATATATGTATTTGTATAAACCAGGCTAGGACTTTGTGTAAAGGGTCGAGGAAAGTTATCCCGCCTATATGTCCACCATTGCCTCCTAGTTCTTTTCAGAACCCCCACCTCCCTTGCAAAGTGTTCCTTGTTTATCTTTAATGTTTGGTGTCCATCTTGTTTCACTTTGACTAGGTCATTAGTTGGCTCAACAAACACCTTTCAGTGATCCCACGGGTTGAATCATAAATGCTTCAAAGTCCTGTATTCCAAATATAAAATATATTTTAATGAGTCAAGGGAAGTGTAATTCTTGTCTTAATTGAGGCGTTTTGTTCCTTTATCATGACAATAGTAGAGTGAGCCAAAGCTTTGTCCTCCTTCCCAAAGCATTGATCCTCAGTTATGTTAAATAGAGTTTTGAGTTTCTTCAACTCTACCTCTTGAATAAGTAGACCACATTGTACACGGTCGTTAAAGGAGAAAGCCCACTGAAGCGAACTAAGGAAATGGTTTCCTAAAAACTAACACAGGGATAAGGATTACTTCCATATGTTACCATCATCATATTGTGGGTTGTGTAATCTATGACTTTTGAGGCATATGTTTATTATTTGTTTGATAGCAGGGTGTAGTAATACGTGACCTTATGATCGTAGGCCCCAGAGGCCAAATATTTTATATATATATACACACATACAAAGAGCGTAGTCCATAGAGGTCTCACATTAAAGAATAAGGAGCCAGGCCCCTTACACAGTGTCATGTGCAAACATTGCCACATAAATACAAGTTTTTTTCTGGTGGATACCTCTGCCTGCAGATTCCTCACCCTTGAATCTCCTCCACGTGCCGGACTTGGTCTGGAAAGTTGAAGTAGCTCTCCCGTGCTGCTTGGTGGTCCCTCAGCTCCAGGATCTGCCCTGGGTATAACATCACAACCACCCTGGCACACAGATGTTAGTTCTTTGTTCCCATCCTTCAACGCTGATCCAGAGTAGCCCTCCTCAACATTTTCCAAATTGTTTTACCAAGCAGTGTTTCAGGGCTGTCTTCCCTAAAAAAATCAGGCTTTAAATGGTGCCATTCCTGCAGCAGATATAATTTTATCTCATATCTACATAGTGACTGTCTTTGGTACCTGAAGCCAAACACAACTTCAAGTCGTGTGAGAAGTGAGGCTGCATGCGTTATTGAAAATGCAAATTGAATCTGAATCTGACACTCTGACTAATATTGATTTACCAACAGTTATTTTCTATAACATCAAACAGTCAGCCCAGCACCTGTGTGTCTGGCTACTGTATAAGGAGCTGGCCACTACATAAGGGTGTGGGTCATTCCCTTCTAACCGTGGGCCTTAGTTCATCCCTTTTTCACAGTGCCCTTAGACATGGCCATAGAGCATGCCCCGCTGTATTGCACATATAGCATGGCCAAGGTACCTGTGTGGAGGGCTCAAACGACATGGCCTTAAGGCACCGCAGACAAAAGTAATGCGCACAGGGCAGGGGTGAAGACCAATGTGTTTTTACTCATGAATGCATGGTATGGTCATTTCTGACAATGGCACTGCCTGTAGGGCATGGCTGTAGGCCACGGAACATATTCTACAAATATGTGATGAAAGTATATATATTTACAAAACCCCAAAAATCAGGGAAAAACTCTGATTATGCACTATGTATATCTTTACAAAACTAAACACATTCACTGAAAAAACTCCGGTTATGTACGAAAATGACACACTAGCCTAGTTGTAAAAAAATGGGAATTCTCAGAAATAATCTCCATTTAAAGAAATTGTATACTTGTAAATAAATACCTTAAAAAGCACTGAATAGTAATAGTTGTCTGTAGAATCAAAATTCTTACAACTCTTGCTCTTGTTATCACCTCACACATAAAATGATGTGATATCCTATATGGCATGCCAAATACATCATTGTAGTGAGCACAGGAGTGGCATCATGCCATGCGATTTCCCCCCAACATGCAAGATAGTGACCTCCATGTAGAAGGTGTAGGGTGTGGCTGAATGCCCTATCCTGTGTGCGTCACATGCTTGTGTCCCCTATGCCCTTGTGTGTACCTGTCGCCAAGACCGTGCAATACATGCCTTATATCCCTATACATAGCAGGCATAGAAAATGGTAAAAGGGACAGACATGCCATCACTGAAGTGATTTGTGATCTCATCTACGAGGGCAGGACCAGTGCAGCCCATCTGTGAGGCCGGAATAGTGCATTTTGTAGGAGGTGTTGGCGGGACACCTAGCCTTGTATGGTGATCTTCAGTGCCCCTAGGTTTAGACCACAGCATAGGTTTAACAAGGTAATTTTAAGCCTTTAGCTCATTCTAGCACACTGAATGAACGCCAATGTACTGCCATCCAGATGTTGTTAACAATTGAGAACATACCAGTTATTTGGACAATAATATTTTGTTTCAGGTGGTCAATGCCTCAACCTCACTATCATTAAGTGGATATGTCATTGCAGCTTTTTTTTTTAAATGTGTATGACCCCGGGCTGTTGTCAACATGTTAAACACTCGGGTACTGCCCAGGTAACATTTAGCTATATTATTTCAACAAATTTGTCCATAATCATCCAGGAGGATTATCAGCAGAATTTTATTTTGATTTGATGTTTTATGGATTTTACATAAATCGACTCAGCGAGTGGGTTACAACGAAGAGAGATGTACTAAAAACCAAGCAGTTTCAGTAGAACAGAATGGGACCTTTGGTGATAGGGGTGGCCAGGTTAGGCTAGCTAATTGCTTAGAAAACTGACTGGGAGTGATGGAGTTGAGGCTTTAGGTAACCGAGTCAGCAGTAAAAACAATGGATGCCAGAGTCTCACAACTGGAGAATAACATTGGGGATCTGGAGCAACAGCTGCAGGAACATAGTGATTTCAAGGTTTCAGTGGCATCTGTCGTAATCTTTCTGGAAAGCCAGCTGGAAATGGTAGAAAACACATGAAGAGGGTCCAACATCCGAGCCTAGGGGTTTCCCCTAGTGCTGCATGAGATATCTATCACAGAGAGAGTGTGTTCTTTTGTCTACAAACATCAGTTGCTTCTGTAAAATGGTGGAGTAGATCAGGTAAAGAAGGTGTTCCCTGCCTCCATCAAGGATGTGTGGGCAAGGTTACTGTTCTGTGAGATCCGGACTTCCGGGGCACTGACTTGGGGAAGGTAGCCACTCTGAAAGAATCTCTCAAGGTCTTGGGGAAGGTTGCCATTCTGAAATAATCTCTTTAGTGCTTTTCCTGAGTATAGTGAGCAAATTCAATGTAGATGACAGCTGTTGCAGGTCCTTTATAAGGATTTATGTGATATGGAAATCAAACCGTGAGTGTGGAGCCCAGTGAAGTTGAAAGCTTGGCATGGTGACAAATCACGTTTTCCCTAGACTGAAGGTAGGACAGCCCTTCTTTGACAATCTTGAGGTATCAATCTGACTTCACTGTGTGACATCGACCCGCTTGTGGCCTGTATGGATTGAGATTTCATTGCACTGTTAAATTTTCTTGTAACTTCTGAAAGGTGCAGCAGAAAGTGTAGCAAGGGGTAGGAGACGGTTTCCAGATCAGTGCTTTATATATTGTACTACTGAATATCACCACCCAGAATATTGTGGGACAAGAATATTGAGGACAGAATATTGAAAGGTAAGTGCATATAGAGACAAATAGATTTACTATTCTTAACTCCACATCTACATACCATTAAAATATATGTACTGGGTATGTGCATATATGTGGAGGTAGGTATAGAAATTTTAAACTTAGCCATCAGTCAAAAAGTTTTCTCTAAATATTCTGTCCTCACTGTTGTCTCCCATCTATATTTTAGGGTCGATTTTCAGGGTACACACCCACTGTATAATAGTATGAATATCCAGATGATGGTCTCCCCTTCTGTTCTTCCCATTGCCCATTTTTTCTCTACTTCCTTTGTCACCACTCTTTCCCCATCCGATGGACGTCTTTCCCTTTGGTGTTATTTTTCACAGAGTATGTCCGCTATGGATTAATACAGGCATATGTAGGGTGATGTGCTACGGGTATGAGTCTGTTATGGTGAGATTTTGAGGAGGGTGATTATTATGCTCTTGAGAAGTGGGATTCAGTGTACCTGTGGTAACAGATTGTGTTGGCCAGTAAAAATTTTGAATCATAACAGAAAGAAATCTTTTTATTGTAGACTTCCTCCTAAGGTTTGTGTATATTTATGACTTTTTGCGTATTCACAAAAGTTTTAGAAGTGTTTTTGGAGTCAAAGGGAGAACTACAGCTTTCCCCTAGAAACTCTTGCAGACTGTCAGAGCAAGGTGGACAGAGGCAGGGTGGCGAAGATTGATTTTGGCAATTTATAGTATATATATATATATATATATATATATATATATATATATATATATATATATATATATATGTGTGTTTGATGGCATGTGTAGCTGCAGATTCACATGCTGTGCACATCCCGCCATCTGGTGTTGGGCTCGGAGTGTTACAAGTTGTTTTTCTTCGAAGAAGTCTTTTCGAGTCACGAGATCGAGGGACTCCTCCCATTTCAGCTCCATTGCGCATGGGCGTCGACTCCATCTTAGATTGGTTTTTTTCCGCCAATCGGGTTCGGACGTGTTCCTTTTCGCTCCGTGTTTCGGGTCGGAAAGTTAGTTAGAATCTCGTAAAAATCGTCGGTATTGTTTGCGTTTGGTATCGGGTTAGTTACAACAGATCGACACCGATTTTTGAAGAGCTCCGGTGGCCCTTCGGGGTTTCGATCCCCCGTCGGGGCCTGGTCGGCCCGGCCACGTGTCTCTTCAAGGCTGATGGAACGGACCCCATTCCGCTTCTGCCCAAAATGTCATAACAAGTATCCGTATACAGATCAGCATCTGGTCTGTAACTTGTGTTTGTCTCCAGAGCACAAGGAGGATACATGTGAAGCCTGTCGAGCGTTTCGGTCGAGGAAGACACTAAGAGACCGAAGAGCAAGAAGACTGCAGATGGCGTCGGCGCCGACAGGACAAGGGCGTTTCGAGGACGAAGAAGAAACCTTCTCCATCCAGGAATCAGACTCAGACGAGCTCGATCCCGAAGAAACGCCAAAAACCGTGAGTAAGACGTCGAAACATAAAACTCACGAGAAGACAACAAAAGCCCAGGGGACGCCACCGCCAACAGGCCATGACTTAACCCGAAAAATAGGTGACCGATCATCGGCACCGATAAAGGGCACGCTGGTGGCGAAGTCATCCGACTCCGGTCGAGATACAGCCACACAGCAATCTCTGGCCCAAAACAGCGGCTTCGAACAGATTCGGCACCGAGACAGTGGCACCGAAATGGGTCGGCACCGAGACCCCACGACGCCGAAAATAAAAAAGGTTTCCTCGGAGCCCAAAAAGGCGACCGAAAAGGTTTCGATTCCGAAACAGCCAGCCTCGGAACCGAAAACAGGTTCTTACACAGAAGAACAAGGATTGTCCTCCCAGATGCAAGGACATAAGTTCGGAGAAGAACTTGAATCAGTAGAGCCAGACTACACTCAAAGAAGGCTCCACATTCAAAAAGACAAAGGGAAGATAAGCACTCTTCCCCCAATTAAGATGAAAAGAAGACTTGCCTTTCAAGAAAAGGACAAGCAGCCACAGGCAAAGGTGGCAAGACAAACAAGTCCACCACCATCTCCACCACCATCAGTGCACACATCACCGGTAGCCACTCCACCACTGATGCAATCCCCGACTCATACTGCAATGAGTCAAGATGATCCCGACGCATGGGACCTTTATGATGCTCCTGTATCAGATAATAGCCCAGACTGTTACCCTGCGAGGCCGTCACCACCTGAAGACAATACATCCTACACGCAGGTGGTCTCAAGGGCAGCAGCTTTTCATAATGTCACCTTGCATGCTGATCCAATTGAGGATGACTTTTTGTTTAATACACTATCCTCCACTCATAGCCAATACCAAAGCTTACCTATGCTCCCTGGAATGCTAAAACATCCCAAACAAATATTTCAGGATCCTGTAAAAGGCAGAGCCATAACCCCAAGGGTGGAGAAAAAGTACAAGCCACCGCCAACAGACCCTATTTATATTACGCAGCAATTGACACCAGACTCTGTGGTTGTCGGGGCAGCTCGCAAGAGGGCAAACTCTCATACCTCGGGAGACGCACCACCGCCAGACAAGGAAAGTCGCACATTCGATGCTGTGGGTAAAAGGGTTGCAGCACAAGCAGCAAACCAATGGCGCATTGCCAACTCACAAGCACTTTTGGCAAGATACGATAGAGCTCATTGGGACGAAATGCAGCATTTCATAGAACACTTACCCAAAGAGTTCCAGAAAAGGGCACAACAAGTGGTAGAGGAAGGACAAAGTGTCTCCAATAATCAGATACGGTCAGCAATGGATGCAGCAGATACGGCTGCAAGGACAGTAAATACTGCAATAACGATAAGGAGACACGCATGGTTGCGTACGTCAGGATTCAAGCCGGAAATACAACAAGCCGTGCTGAATATGCCTTTTAATGAACAGCAGTTGTTTGGGTCGGAAGTCGACACTGCTATTGAAAAACTCAAAAAGGATACTGATACGGCAAAAGCCATGGGCGCACTCTACTCCCCACAGAGCAGAGGCACTTTTCGTAAAACACAATTTAGGGGAGGGTTTCGAGGTCAACCTACAGAGACCACAACCTCACAAGCAAGGCCCACTTATCAAAGCCAATATCAGCGGGGAAGTTTTCGGGGGCAATATAGAGGGGGACAATTCCAAAAGAATAGAGGTAAGTTCCAGAGCCCCAAAACTCCTCAAAACAAACAGTGATTTCCAAGTCACACATCCCCAACACATAACACCTGTGGGGGGAGACTAAGCACATTTTACAAACATTGGGAGGAGATAACAACAGACACTTGGGTACTGGCAATTATCCAGCATGGTTATTGCATAGAATTTCTCAAATTCCCTCCAAACATTCCACCGAAAACACACAATATGTCAAAACAGCATATAGATCTTCTAGGACTAGAAGTTCAAGCATTGCTACAGAAAGAAGCAATAGAATTAGTACCAAACCAACAGAAAGGAACAGGAGTTTACTCTCTGTACTTTCTTATACCCAAAAAAGACAAAACTCTGAGACCTATATTAGATCTCAGAACATTAAATACCTACATCAAATCAGATCACTTTCACATGGTGACATTACAGGACGTAATTCCACTGCTCAAACAACAAGATTTTATGACAATACTCGACCTAAAAGATGCATATTTCCATATACCGATACATCCTTCACACAGAAAGTACTTAAGGTTTGTATTCCAAGGGGTACATTACCAATTCAAGGTGTTGCCATTCGGAATAACAACTGCGCCAAGAGTTTTTACAAAATGCCTGGCAGTCGTAGCTGCACATATCAGAAGGCAGAAAATACATGTGTTCCCGTACCTAGACGATTGGTTAATCAAAACCAACACGCTACAACGGTGTTCACAACACACAAAGTATGTCATAGAAACCCTCCACAAACTAGGGTTCTCAATCAACTACATACATTCACACCTTCTGCCGTGTCAAACACAGCAATACTTAGGGGCAACAATCAACACAACAAAAGGGATTGCCACTCCAAGTCCACAAAGGGTTCAGGCATTTCACAATGTAATACATGCCATGTATCCAAATCAAAAGATACAAGTAAAAATGGTGATGAAACTCCTAGGCATGATGTCCTCATGCATAGCCATTGTCCCAAATGCATGCGGCCCTTACAACAGTGCCTAGCATCACAACGGTCACAGGCACAGGGTCAACTTCTGGATCTGGTGTTGGTAGACCGCCAAACATACACCTCGCTTCAATGGTGGAACAGTATAAATTTAGACCAAGGGCGGCCTTTCCAAGACCCAGTGCCACAATATGTGATAACAACAGATGCCTCCATGATAGGGTGGGGAGCACACCTCAATCAACACAGCATCCAAGGACAATGGGACAGTCAGCAAAAACAGTTTCACATAAATCACTTAGAACTATTGGCAGTATTTCTAGCGCTGAAAGCATTTCAACCCATAATAACACACAAACACATTCTTGTCAAAACAGACAACATGACAACGATGTATTACCTAAACAAACAGGGAGGGACACACTCAACACAGTTGTGTCTCCTGGCACAGATAATATGGCATTGGGCGAATCACAACCACATTCGCCTAATAGCACAATTTATTCCAGGAATTCAGAATCAGTTAGCAGACAATCCCTCTCGGGATCACCAACAGATCCACGAATGGGAAATTCACCCCCAAATACTGAACACTTACTTCCAAAGTTGTGGAACACCACAAATAGATCTATTTGCAACAAAGGAAAACGCGAAATGCCAAAACTTCGCATCCAGGTACCCACAACATCAGTCTCAGGGCAATGCGTTATGGATGAGTTGGTCAGGGATATTTGCTTACGCTTTTCCCCCTCTCCCACTCCTTCCATATCTAGTAAACAAGTTGAGTCAAAACAAACTCAAGCTCATACTAATAGCACCAACATGGGCAAGACAACCTTGGTACA
The DNA here is from genome assembly GCF_031143425.1 of Pleurodeles waltl. Lineage (NCBI taxonomy): Eukaryota > Metazoa > Chordata > Amphibia > Caudata > Salamandridae > Pleurodeles > Pleurodeles waltl. The sequence continues at coordinate 924,576,100 of NC_090450.1, read as the reverse complement.
CAACACTACTAGACCTCTCAGTAGTGCCTCATGTCAAACTACCAAACAGACCAGATCTGTTAACGCAACACAGACAACAGATCAGACACCCAAATCCAGCATCGTTGAATCTAGCAATTTGGCTCCTGAAGTCCTTGAGTTCGGACACTTCGACCTTACACTAGAATGTATGGAGGTCATAAAACAAGCTAGACATTGCTATGCAAATAAGTGGAAAAGATTTGTTTATTACTGCCATAATAATCAAATTCAACCCTTACACGCATCTGCCAAAGATATCGTAAAATACTTATTACATTTGCAAAAGTCAAAGCTAGCTTTTTCTTCCATTAAAATACATCTTACCGCAATTTCAGCTTACCTGCAAATTACGCACTCAACTTCACTGTTTAGGATACCAGTCAAAAGCGTTTATGGAAGGCCTAAAGAGAATTATACCACCAAGAACACCACCAGTTCCTTCATGGAACCTCAACATTGTCTTAACGCGACTCATGGGTCCACCTTTTGAGCCAATGCACTCTTGCCAAATGCAATACTTAACATGGAAAGTTGCATTTTTAATTGCCATCACATCTCTAAGAAGAGTAAGTGAGATTCAAGCATTTACCATACAAGAACCATTTATACAAATACACAAGCATAAAGTAGTTCTACGGACAAATCCTAAATTTTTACCAAAAGTCATATCACCGTTCCACTTGAATCAAACAGTAGAATTACCAGTGTTCTTCCCACAGCCAGATTCTGTAGCTGAAAGAGCACTACATACGTTAGACATCAAAAGAGCGTCAATGTATTACATTGACAGAACAAAACTAATTCGAAAAACAAAACAAATATTTATTGCTTTCCAAAAACCTCATACAGGAAATCCAATTTCTAAACAAGGCATTGCTAGATGGATAGTTAAGTGCATTCAAACCTGTTATCTTAAAGCAAAAAGAGAACTGCCTATTACACCAAAGGCACACTCAACTAGAAAGAAAGGCGCTACCATGGCCTTTCTAGGAAATATTCCAATGACCGAAATATGTAAGGCAGCTACATGGTCTACGCCTCATACATTTACCAAACACTACTGTGTAGATGTGTTAACGCCACAACAAGCCACAGTAGGTCAAGCAGTACTACGAACACTGTTTCAAACAACTTCAACTCCTACAGGCTGAACCACCGCTTTTGGGGAGGTAACTGCTTATTAGTCTATGCACAGCATGTGTATCTGCAGCTACACATGCCATCGAACGGAAAATGTCACTTACCCAGTGTACATCTGTTCGTGGCATGAGTCGCTGCAGATTCACATGCGCCCACCCGCCTCCCCGGGAGCCTGTAGCCGTTTAGAAGTTGATCTTGAACATTTGTTAATTTATAAATATATTACTTTAAACTACATTATGTACATACGTATTCACTCCATTGCATGGGCACTATCACTAGCATACACAACTCCTACCTCACCCTATGCGGTGAAAACAATCTAAGATGGAGTCGACGCCCATGCGCAATGGAGCCGAAATGGGAGGAGTCCCTCGATCTTGTGACTCGAAAAGACTTCTTCAAAGAAAAACAACTTGTAACACTCCGAGCCCAACACCAGATGGCGGGATGTGCACAGCATGTGAATCTGCAGCGACTCATGCCACGAACAGATGTACACTGGGTAAGTGACATTTTCCATATATAGATATATATATATAAAACATTAGAAATTTGCTGAAAAAACAACGGTTAATGTGACAATATAGTTTATGTCAGTAAAGTTAACATTTTGAACTAAAATAATCACAGAAATTCATCAGTTGTAGTTAGCAGAGCTATCTATAACTTGTTCCTGAGCCATGCACGGCTTATGACGTCACATAGTACATTATTCATGACATGTTCTGTGACATTATTTAAGACATCACTATGACATCTCAAGTGATATCATTGATGACATCACTGATGATATTATCCAGTGAGCGTGGCAAAGGCTGTGTGCAGGAGGGGGTTGGCTATGGGGCTTCCCATGCTGCCAGGCCCTGTGGCCAAATCCACAGCAGGTTGCCAACCCCACACTGCACACAGCATTTGGCCTTGCACAGCGGGGAGTTGACCACAGGGCTTGGCCTGCCGCCAGGCCCTGTATTTAAACCCCCAGCAGGCTGCCAACCCCATGCCATGCACATCCTATGGTGTGTGCGGTGTAGGGTTGCCCTTCGGGCCCTGAAGACCACATCTCCGGAGGCTAAAACATATATATTAAGAGGATAGGGGAATGCAGACCCCCTCCCGAGCTCTAACAGGTGCGAGGACCCCATCCCCTGGGGCCAAATACAATTTAAAAGGAAAGGGCGGTCATGTGCCCCCTCTCCTTGAGCCCTAATAGGCCCAATGCCCCATCACCCTGAGCCAATTACAATTAAAAAAAAAAAGGAGGAGGTTGTGTGGCCCCCCTCACTGTGCCATAATAGATCCTGGGGACTCTGTCCCCTGGGGTCAAATATAATAAAAAAGGGGAGGGTCTGCAAGGCCCCCCTCCGGAGTCTTATTATGCCCGGGGGACCCCCCCCCCCGAGTCTTGTTAGGCCCCAGGAACCCAGGAAGCCATAGGCCCTGGGGACCCAACCCTCAGGGACACTATTCTATTGAAAAAAAGGCCATTAAAGGCTCAGGCAGGTAACGGCCTCCCTGTAGTAAATGCATTGATCCTCATGGGATGGGGTCCCCGGGACTGAATATGGCTTGGGGAAGGGGGGGGTGTGTGCCCCTGCCCCTAAATCATTAAATCGGCTCCGGGCGATGGGGCTTCCGGGGCCGAAAATGGTTCGGGGGGACTGCGTGCGCCCTCTCTCCTTAAAAAATGCATTGGGTCCTGGGAGATGGGATCCCTGAGAGCCAAAAATCAGGGAGAGAGGCTGTGCTCCCCCACCACTTAAATATACATGTATATATATATACATATATATATATATATATATCAAAATGGCAGCTGCATTTTTTTTTTACGCAATCCCACTGGAGTCCTGCTTTTTATTTTTTTATTTTTTTATTTTGCCACCTGGGGTCACTCTGGGTCCCCCACTTCCACCCCATGGGACCTAGGGGGCCATGGTATCCCTACCCGTGCCCTTATATATTTTTTTAAGAAGCACTTCAGGACAGGGCACTTGGTCCCCGAGTCCTGTAATGGCTGCCAGCAACATTGTCCTCATGTTGCTGGCAGCCAGTCAGAGCGCTTGCTCCCGTGGGAGTCTGACTCCCGCCGGTGTAAATTGGCTTAAGGGGAAAAAAAGGTTCCTGGGCTAATCAGAAAGCTCTCACTCTCCAGATATTCAAATATTTTTAAACCTCATCTCAAAAACTGCTGAACGGATTTACACCAAATCACGAAAAGAGTGCTTTCTGAACCAAGATCTAGGTTCCTGCCAAACTGAATCACCCCACAATTTTTCATGCACAAACTAGCCAAAAAGAGCCCTTTTTTGGAAAGGGTCGTAAAGATTTGGTAAACAGTGCCAAACATATTAGCAACACAAAAATGCATTTTGTATGGAAATTCTAACTAAACTATAACTACCCAGTGGCGACAAACACTGGGAGAGATATATATATATATATATATATGTATGTATGGGGAAAGTTTTTGACGACACACTAAATGTTGGTGTTATGGGTGTGTTAAAACGTGTTTACCACTTTTCTAGTGGACAGTTTCCTTTTCTGCACCTCAGTGGGAAATTCCTATGTTTATGTCTTTAATCCTAAAATCTACTACAAGAGAACATCCATATTAGAGCATTTTATCCTGCCAAAGTAAATGTATTTAGGTTTGGAAACGTTTTGCGTTGGTAATGGAATATATACTACAGCAAAAAATAATTGGAACAGGCCTTTATTTTCCTTGTTGCTTTGGTGCCCTGCTTCTCTTAGATCAGGGATTCCCTCCAAGTATATATTCTTCTAAATAATTTCAAAAATCTACTTCAAAAGGGCTGTTTTAGCATGTCTTAGCCTGGCATTGTTGTTATGTTGTCAAGGATTGTGCTTTTTTCATATTCCTCCTTCACATGGATATTAAAGCATGACTTGTGCAAAGTGATAACATAGTTACAGTACAAAATAATCATTCCAAGTGTGATGTTTTTGCTTGTGTTTTAGTCATTTCTCCATAACCTTATTTCCTTTTTGATGTTTAAAGATTTGTCAGATTTTTATTTGCATGTTTGTTCTCCTAATGTGGTGTGTCTGCTTTGTTCCTTAGAAAAACAAATGCATTCCAATCACTCAAAAAGGCTAAGCCTGCTATCCCAACTCGCTCTCCCACATAACAAATCTCTCCCCAAAAGATCAGCACCTAAAAAGCATAGGCCAGACCTAACCGAGAATTACAAAAAGAGGCGGTTCGAGGCAGCTCCTAGCCAGGGGAGGCTGGTGCTAGAAGCAGACCTGGACATTAAGAAAGGTATTGCTGAGATACGCCTCTGATTAACAAGGCATCAGCCACATCGCTCAGCACCAATAACCTTCTCCAGCAACAAGCCTGGCTTCTGCCATCTTCCTCTCATTGCTTCCGCTATGTCCGGCAGATCCTGCACTGGAGCTCATTAAATTCTTGTTTTTGCTTTGTGTATAATTCTCTACTCATTAAGAGTAAAGCGGTTTAAGGCAAGCTTGTTTTCTTTGCCCCGTCTGCTGAAGTATCCTCTGTGGGGGAAAAGGACATCTGTTGCCTGCTGTATCCACTGTATCTCGGTCTGGGGCTTCCTGCTAACAGCCTGAAATTAACCAGGGTGGATGATTGCATGAGCCACACAAAGCTGGGATTTTACTTCATGGCTAAGCCGGTGAGAGGGGGCTTGGAAGCTAAACTGATTGTCTTCCCTTCAGGTCTGTTTCAACGCAACAACCTAAGCTCAAACAAGCCCCACACAGACACACTAAAGTTTGGTGTTTCACCTTAAGTTCCCCTACCATTTCCCCGTCTTCTTCCTTAAAAGGTAGAATCAATTGAGCTGATTTTCATAATGCATGCTTAATCGATTATTTTTAATAAATTCACTCAATTTCCTAGACCAAATGGCAATTGGTAATTGTGTGAATTGTCACTCTTTGAATGCAAATTAGATTCTGACAAAAAAAAAGGAGCCAGACAATTTTCAAAATTCTCTGTTCCAAATCCCAGCTTTCACGTGCATAAGGGACTGTTTTCATATTCCTTCTCATACTAATATTTACTCATTTTTAATCCCTTTTTCCTCAGAATTTCAGTCATCCTACAGCTTCTGGCAATGGAACATAAAGCTGACTAAAACTAACACTGTTTGTATTTTAATTTCGATCGTACGTAACAAGCCATTTTATTTCTTATGTCAGTAGTTCTCTATTTTGTGAAGTAATGATCTCAAAATGTACATAGAGATATGAGAAATGTTTTGCATGCGATTTGTCCCCATTATTTTGTCAGTTTCGGTTTAGCTTTTACTCTTTTTGTAGCACTTGGTCTGTAGCCACGCCTAAACTGGGACACGTTCAACACGGATTAGTCACACTTTCTGTCGTGACCTACAGTACGTGGACCATGGAGTTAGACTGCCTGTCACCTTCAGGTTTATTAAATCAGTTTTGTTAGTTTTTAAGTCATTTGGCTAGTTGGAAAATTTATTTCATGCAAATTTAAAATCAAAAGTAGCACGATCTAGAAAATCTTCTTCAAAAACTGATTTAGAATCCAGTCAATAGACAGAGAGTAACATTGCTAATGTACGATTTGCCTAACAAAGTATTTTGCTCTGATAGTTGCTGCCCGATGGTGGGGTGCGAAAAGAATCGATTATGCCCTGTACTGCCCAGATGCTCTCACTGCCTTCCCCACCATTGCCTTACCACATCTCTTCCATGCCAGCTACTGGGAGTCAACGGATGTAGTCTCCTTCTTGTTACGACAGGTACCGCGACCCTGTATGTTTATTATACTTATTGTTTTAAGATACTTAAACAAGGTTGCAGACAACTTCTTAGTATGGTCTTTGTCTTGTTTCTTCCATGAAGTGTTTGATAATCAGAATCAAATACATAACCTGAAGTCCAGCTGCAGACATTGATCTTTAAGCGCTTTCGAGACCTCACATACATGGGGTAGTGAAGGATCTGGCTAATCCCTTATAACATCTTTAAGAACACATTGTCCATTTCTGACATTTTTCTTTGCGTACAATAGACATACTGTGAAAACACATCACATACTACAACCAAACATATGATCCTGATTCTCAAAAGCATGCTCATTGTATTTTGGCATGCAGAGTTGTTACTTGAGAAAATTGCATGGAAAATTGCACAGCATATGGCAGCTACCTTGACCTTGCAAAGCGTTAATGGAGAAGCAAACTAGGCTGCCACCAGCAATACTCTGCTGTTTCACATACATGTGGGTTTGTAGTTGCGTGGGATGGTGCAGTGATAGCCCAGTTACCCACGTGTCCTATGTAAGAAAGCAACAGCAGAGGAGTGGTCAAGGAAAAGTAACAGAAATACAAACAGCAAGGACATGACTACTGGAATTGTTGTCAATGATCCTTCTTCGTTAGTGAGATGGAAAAGCAACTAGAGTGCAAAGTGTGATTCTGCTGCATTAACATATGGCACCTGTCGCAGTATGAACACCGGTGAAGAATCAGTGTGCTTAGAAGAAGATTAGAGTGCCATGGTCACAGCAGTGGGACCCGTGGGGCCTTTTTTGGCTCAGAGGCAGGGAATGTGATCTGAATTGTGACTTCTTGTCATATGGTTCTTGCACCACCATACATGTTTTGCCTGGTGCTAGTGCAGCTGCCCCTTGTTGTGTGACCTTCTCTTAGACATACTGTTGTTTGCTGCTTAAGGGTGGCCTGCCTTTCCCTCAACAGCCAGAATCTGCAGCACTGGCTTCACTACACAAAACTAAGCTACAAGTCAAAAAAGGGGTGGATGCGAACAGTAAAACCTAATCCGCCCAGAAGCATAAAACCCACAGTACAATTTGGTTTGCAGTGTCTATGTAGCTCTTTGCAATTATGATCATTCTGTGAATAATTTTTTGTTAGCTCATGCTATTCTTCATTAATAAAACCTATGGGCCCGATTCACAAAGAGCCTCTGCAGTCATGGCGGAGGCTTCACAGTTGTGGCGGGATCTCCACACTTATGAGGGAGTCTCCGCAATGAGAAACTGCATTGCAGAGCCTCAGCCACGACTGCAAAGGCTTTTTGTGACTCTGGCCCTATGTGTCCATTGTACATCTTTAGAAATACAATTACTTTCTTTGTTTGTTCATCAACTGTGTCCAGAATGCATGGCATTTGCAACAGATGGCCTTTCCATGTATTTCTTCACTCATGTTAAATTTGTTGATCAATACGCATAAGACTGTCTTTGATACCGCAAAGCAATTTTACATAAAGTCAGGTACACTAAAGATAAAAAAGTTAATAAGGGTTATGGCAGTGTTGTACTCACTCTTTGAATGTCACTTCTTGCCTACTTTGCTTAGGTAATGAGACACGAGAGTTCAAGTATACTGGAGCTAGTTGGAAAAGAAGTCTCAGTGTTCAGTCCATCAAAACCAAGGGAGAAATGGCTACGGAAGAGGACACACGTTAAACTGAGGGTAATTACATTCTTCATTCATACAGTGATATGATAAAATGTAACCTTTTTGTCAGCAAGTATTTTCATTGTAGCAGTGTTTTATATGAAAATATTTATTTTCCAATCATGCAGCTGCAGCATTATACTGTTATGCAGTTCCTATTTTGGTAAAAGGGCAGAATGCCAAAGTAAGGGAGACTGAGGCCACACAGATTGTAGCTGCCAGAACTGGCACCGGTACACGGTGTGATACGCCACATTTTTCACTGCAATCTTCTTGCAAACTATTACCCCAACTTTTGGAATCCAGCCTGTAGATGTTGGTGAATCCCTCATTCCCAAAGTGGCAGCACGTGTAGTAGAACGTTCATCTAGGAAATTTAATTTCTGCACAACAGTGACACGTTCATGTATGTCAAAAAGAGTTTCAGCCATCACTGCGCCAGGAGCATTAAGGTCTTGGACAAACATTGGAATGCCGAAGAGGACTTCATATGGGGTACTGCCACCCTGAGATATTCTAGGCAGATTATTTAATGCTCACTGGACCGCATATAGGTATTGGACCCAACTATGACCTGAAGCTAATACTCTAGCTGTTAAGGATTGCTGAAAGCCTTGGTTTTTATTTTCCACTATCCAATTTCCCTCGGAATGATGGAGGAAAGAAAAATGCACTGCTACACCCAGGGTTCCCATGGTATCCCTGTAAGCTTTTGAGGCAAAAGCAGGGCCCTGATCCGAGTGGAACGCAGCAATTGCATATGTGCCAATAAAGACTTGCAATTCTTTAATAACAGTGCAAGCATCACCCGATAATTGTGGCCACATCCAGAGGAATTTGGAGCAAGTAGAATGTATTTCTATGCATCATCTGAATTTAAAGGACCACAGTGGTCCGGGTACACACATTGCATAGGCTTGTTTGAGACTAAGAGGGGTGTCTGTGGTAGGCGCTTTATGGTGGAGCCTTTAATTTGGTGGCAAATGTCACAACTAAGGACATATTGCTTTGTCTGCTTGTACAGACCATGCCATCAATAGCGTTTTTGTAATAATGTAACAGTAGACGCCACATCAGCATGGCAGAAGCAACACCTCATGAGCTGCTTGAATTAATTGTAGCCTACAGTCTTGGTTGGGAATAGCACAATCACCCACCCCTGAAATTGTTACATAAGGAATGTTTTGGGCACTTAAGTGGTAGGAATATTTTGCTGGATATGCTTTGGGTAAGGGGGTGCCACCAGCTGAGGCATTCACGGCAGCAGGTATTTCATCATCCATCCTCGTGTGGGAACAAGTAATCGCAGTTACTATTGCAGTAACAACTGCTTCATCAGCCAATTAATTCCCTACAAGTATTCCAACACGTTGATAGTCCAATGTGTGTATTAAATGAGCCTGTGGCAGTTTGTCTTTAAACTCCGCCACCTTCCGCCAGAGCATTTTGTGCTTGATTGTGTTTCCTTTAGAGTCTCTGAATCCATCAAGGCACCAGATTTTCATTGAAAGACTGGACACAGTAGTACTAATCACATACAAGAAGTCTCTGGAATTTAGGATCTGTATATTCCAGCACTAAAGTCAGTGCTTTTAGTTCAGCTGGTTGTGCACTGCAATCCCCTAAGGAGTGTGTAAAGGTCTATTGAGGGTGGAATTCTCCAACCCTCATGACTCCATAAACAGCTGCGCAAGCTACGAAGTATTGATGTTTTCTACCTACAGCAGGTTCAGCTGAACCACCAGTGTAAATAATGTATTTATACTGATCAAGAGGCATAATGTTAGTGGACATGAGGTACTCCAGTGCATATTGAGAAATTCTTGATTTTGCAACGTTGGGTCAAAAGCATAGTCTACATCCATGGCAGTCAAAGAAGTGGCCCATTGTATCTAACTAGGATGGATGGCTTTTGCATTTGTAGCGCTAGCCTTTTTAACTGCCTCTAAGGCAGGTACCGGGATTATGACAGTGATGCGCTTCTCCTGAGCCATAACTTTCCTTAATGACAGCAATTTGAACTGCAGTCAGTATTTTTTCAGTGAATGCAAAATGCATTTCAGCATTGGAATATAAATACGATTTATATGCAATCAGCACTGTGTCACCTTCTTTGAATGTGACATAAATAAAGTCAATGGCAGCTGGAATTGTCCGGATAACCAAGGTTTTTTTGTTTTCACGTGTGTTTGAGTGTCAAGCATGTCGGTCTGTAGTGATCTGAGTATTTGTGTGTGTTCTGGTGTTAAATGTTTATGGGAGGAATCTGGACAAATTAAATCATAAAGTGGTTTTATGTGTTGTGCATAATCATGTATATATGGTCTAGCAGGGATCATAATTTGTAATGGCATTTGGTGGTTGCAATTGTGCCCACTTATCGAAGAAGTATGGTGCCAGACTTTTCCCTTCTTTTGATTGCTCCTATCCCAAAAACAGGCCCATGAGAAAATCAATTTTTGTTTTCTTAAAATGTAATTTGTAACCACATTCTGCAAACCCCCAAAACAATGCAATCTACTCTGGCTAATTGTGTCTTTAAGTCATCATCCATCAGGTATGTGTCATCTACATAGGACAATGACTCTGGATCAATATCATGTAATATTGCTGTCACACAGACAGGGTACAGCCCTGGCCTGTTCTTATACCCCTGGGGAAGTCAGCAAAATCAGCGCTGAGAGCCAAGCGTGGAGAAAGCGGTCAGATCACTGCTTTTATGTGCTATATTTTGCAGAAAAACCCACTGGAGATATCCAAACTTGTTTTGTAATTTTTGTGGACAATTACGTTCATTAGTGCTTTACTGTGCTTTGTATTGCAAAAGTCAATGTGTGACTATTTAAATGCCTGTAAACTAAAACCATTCTATATGAGCGGTCCGACTTACCTACGGGGAACAAAGGGTTGTTCATAGGTGGTACGCATGGTTCAACTACTCCCTGGTACTTAAGCTGTGAGAGAATCACCCTTACAGAAGCTTTTACTTCATGATTTATGGGGTATTGTGGTTGCACTTATGAGCTGGACCTTATGGGTATTATGTGATAGGGATAATCCCTAACCCAGCCTACATAGTTGAGGTATAATGCCAGGGCTTCTGCAAAAGCATAAGCTTGCTTTACTTGGTCTGGAACAAGGACTGAAAGCGATGGTAGAATCACATCTTCCCCTTGTGGGAGGGTTCTAACAAATTCTGGTGGGTAATCTTTTTTCTGCCCAGAGAATGTCATAGCTTAATGTTAAACTTTCCCAGAAATGTACTTTAATTGTGCACATTATGTCCTGCTCAATTTGAATTTCCAATTTCTGTACTTGATCTGGAGGGGCGACTCCCCTGTCTGAGGTTTCGGCTTCTAAATAGTCATTACTTGTTCTCACAGCCAGAAACTCTTGAAGATTCTTGCAAACTATTGTGACCACTGCTGCACTGTCAAGCAGAGTCACCACCCACGTCCTGATCCACAGCAGTATTCCCAGTATGTGTGGCATATTTTTCTGAAATTTCAGCAGCCTTCTTTTTGAATTGGGGTTTTTGTTGAGGATGTTTCTCTTTCTTTATTACTGTGATGAACAATGTGAGTCCTTTTTCAGTTTCACGTACGCTCACGTTCGGCGCTCTGAGTCCTGAAAAGAACAAGAAGGGTGTGTATCAGTATGCTGATACCAGTCAGGCTGTTTCATAATGTCATGTTTACACAGGTTGTAGTGCTTTCCAGAGATCTCTGGCTGAGGAGAATCTCCCCGTAATTTTCTTTGTTGTTATTACATTTTTATTTGTCCTAGTGTTTTTTAAAAGACGCCTGTGCTTGCTTAATATTTCTTTTCAGAATTACTTTTAAACAGTGGCTTATTTGTTCTGCCCCCAGATTATTCCGGCATATACATGTATAGGTTTCGGCAATTATTTTTGGTAGCTCATATTTCTGATCTATTAAAGGAACCTGTGAGAGCTGCTGGAGTACAGACAATGCCACTGCTTTCCCTTTCATATTTCTTAAATAATTGAGAATACTGTGGCAAAGCCAATAAATTTCATCCCCAAGTCCAGGGCAGGGGTAGCCCCGTATTCATTTTGAATTTGTTTTAACACCTCTGGTAAAACCGCAAGACATGGTGTAACATGAGTTATGGTATATATTGCAGCAGAAACTGTGCCCCAAGTAGCACAATCGTCAGTTGAGGGTACTATCTCAAGTGGCAAGTACATTGTGAGAATTGTGTTTTACTTGGAGCCCCGTATGGGGAAACACTGCTTCCAGCTGATTTGTTTTTTAAGCAATCCAAAACTGAATTTCCTCCCATTTGGTGGGTGCTTTACCCATAATAGCATTAATAGTCACTGGTTAATCCCCGGTTGGACAGCTGGAGCAGCAATTGCTGGGGCAGTATTTAATGTTCACATTACGAATTGTGTTAAGTGTCTATATAGACTTACTGTATTATAAAGTGGGCTCAGACCTGCTGCCTGTAAATTTTGAATATCTGGATGTGGAGTGTTGGCAGCTAGAACCGGCCATGTGGCACCTTCGTTACTCAGGGGACCCAATCTAACGTGTGGTAGACCACCCTGGAACCAGTTTTGATGTTCCTGATATGTTAGAGGTATTTATAAATAGTGGTATGCCATATATTGCTTTGACGTGTTAGCTGCCATGTATGTGTGAAATGTATTTGAGTTTGCATCAACTGCAGGAAACTGACCCATTAATTAAATGTTTCTGATCTGTATGCTTTGTGTGCCTCAACAACGAATGTAACATCTCCACGCTCATTAGGTAGCCCATTAAGATGTAAATGTTCAAGCTTGAACAACCTAGAGACAAATATAGGTGCTACTTATACAGCTGAGGAGGATAGTTCCCTAACACCGCAGACATCTATGTGTAAAGGTAAATAGGGCACCATAGGCATACAAGGGAAAACTACTCAGGAGAGCCATTAAATAAGAACCTGACCTTGATAAATTGGTGGCACCATGTTATACAGTTCCTTCTTTGGTAATAGTCTACATGTTTAGGACAGCAGAACGGCAAAGTATAGGAGACTATGCACACAGTTAGTAGCTGCAGGCATACCCACCGGGGCAAAAGGTGATTATGGCAACTTGAACATTACACTCCAACTTCCAAGGAAAGTCATGGAAACAGATTGTACCCCTTTCCTACTTTTCCTCATGCATACCACGGTGTGAGAAGAAGATACAAGATAAGTTCTCAATACATTTATTGACACAATCGCAATCTAGAATACAAAAAGTCAGCTGGGATAATTAGATAGATGAAACAAAGAAAGGTAATCAGCATTGAAAACATGGTAAAGAAGAGGAACAATCCAAGCATCGCAGCACATGTGTCTGGTTGCTAAAGACGACTTGGTGACATTCTGAAAGCTGACCTAACAATGCATTCCACCCTTTGCTTACCATTGGCTTTGTAGTTTGTAACTCACATTTGCTTGCTTTCTATTTACTGGCTTTATTTGTTTTAGGCAGCCCAGCATGTCTTTGTCCCTCGCGTGGAGACTGTAGTCTTCCACGAGTATTCGCCTTCTGTACACAGACCTTAAATGTTGTTCTTATGTTGTCACATTTGCTGTGCATTCAAAGACAGAGGTCGAATGTCAGGCTTTGTCTTCCATGGTATGTTGGTGTTTACTTGCGTTTCTCTGACTTAGAGGATTTATCTAACAATGTTGGGGAAAGGCTTTTTTGTAGCACACACCAAAATTGAAATGTCTGGAAATGAATTGTGCAACTATTTCAGAATATATCAGAATTAGGAAAGCACAAAAGAAGCAATTTATATTGTAATTATGAAGTGAGGAGAAAACAAATATTGCAAAACGATCAAAACTAATCAATACACTAGGTGATGCCATTTACACACATTGTTTGTGAACTGTATAGTTTTAGCGGTAAAACTGTATGTCTGTGCAAATACAATGGTCACTTCAAATGAAAATGTGTTGTCTGTAATGGCAGTGCACTACCACATCATGCATATTCCACTCTACGCCATTCACTCTATAACAAACTACTCAAATCTATGCCCCTCCACAACACACTACTCTGCCCTACTCCGCAACACTCCATTCTATGACACACTACTCTACTCCGCGACACTCCACAACGCTTCACTCTATTCCACTCTGTGCCGCAACACTGCACTCTGTCCCACTCCACTTTTCTACTCTCTATGACCACTCTGTGACTCGCCATTCTTCACCACTCTACTCCACAACATTCCACTCTACTCCAGGACACTCCATTCGACTCCCCACTGGACAACAACACTCCTCTCTACTACAATCCACTCTATGCAACTCCTCAACCCTCCACTCTGCTCTACAATACTCTACTTAACTCACCACTCTACAACACTAACTTTTAGCCATGCTGAACAGCAGCCTATTCATCTATTGGTTTTGACCATGTTTGCTTTTTTGATAAGGCAATTGTGGTAGTGGGGTAAAGACAGCCAAGAGACTTCCTTTGATTCCCTAACCTGTGTGCAGAACAGATAAAGGCAATATTAAGTAATTCACTTTAGGGATATTTTCTCAGTTGTATGTGTTCCATTTAGGCTTGCTTACAAGGAATTCCTAGGTCACTCAGTACATGTATGCTTTGCTTTGTAGTGTGTTAACTTGAAGGTGCATTGACTGATCAAAGATGTTTGCAGGGTGCATCGGCTGATCAAAGATGTTTGCACATATAACAGATTAATTGTCAGGAGCCATTTTCTGCAGCTATCCTGGACTTTTGGCCCAATATGTTTTATGTACCATCAAATGAACTGTGGTTGAAAGTCTTACATCCACCAGGAGCCAGTAAAGGGGTTGAAATGTTGTTTGTTTGTATTTTCACTTAGTAGGTTCAAGCACCTTTTGTCAGCCTGCTTTGTAACCTCTGCAACCTGATGATGAGTTTCTTTATGGGCCTTCTGTAGAGCCATAGCCAAAGAAGTAACCTGAGGCTCTTGACAGTTCCATTCTGATGTCACTTTGGCACAATGGGAGAATTGCAGGTTGACAACCTTGATCACTTTGTTGACTTGCACAGCGAATACGTGCTCATAGTGCAATATAACTCCCAAGTGCCTCGCTATCAGCAATGAGGATGGAGGCTTTCCCAGGTTTGGAAGCTAATTGAGGAAACCAGTCTTTGCTTCATTCATGGAAAAGAGACCATCGAATTCCATGAAATGTTTTCAGTCATGACAAGATTTTGTTTTTTTCTGGTCCTTGTTTTCAATTTGGAAGTAGATTTGCAGGTTGTTTGAAATTTGGAAATTAACCTGCAACATTTCAAGCATCTTCAGAGCATGTATATAGATGTTTATCAGGAGGCAGGGTAAGGATGAGTTCTGTAACTTGCCGTTCAACACAATGCTTAAAATAATTCCACTGATCCAGTCGGAATGTTTTTGGATGTAGTTGTGGAGGAAGACTCAAATCCACATCAGGGGTGGTGCAAACACTCCTGCCCAGTCTTTCAGTTTTAACAGCATTATCCTATGGGATATTGTATAGTGTCAGAGAAGTCAAGGATCTCCTTTATCCATTAAGATGAGGTCCTCGTCTCTCATGCTAGTTAGGAAATATTCAGGGGCATATTTATACTCCGTTTGCGCCGGAATTGCATCGTTTTTTTGACGCAATTTCGACGCAAAACTAACTCCATATTTATACTTTGGCATTAGACGCGTCTAGCGCCAAAGTCCATGGAGTTAGCGTCATTTTTTAGCGTGGACACCTACTTTGCGTTAATGAGATGCAAGGTAGGCGTTCCCGTCTAAAAAATCGACTCCGAGGCATGTGCGTCGGATTTATACTCCTGGGCAAAAATCACACCCGGGAGTAGGCGGGTCAAAAAAAATGACGTACGGCCGCTTTTGCGCCGTTTTTTAGCGCCTGCAAAAGGCAGGCGTTAAGGGACCTGTGGGCTCTGAAGGAGCCCAGAGGTGCCCTGCCATGCCCCCAGGGACACCCCCTGTCACCCTTGCCCACCCCAGGAGGACACCCAAGGCTGGAGGGACCCATCCCAGGGACATTAAGGTAAGTTCAGGTAAGTATTTTTTTTATTTTTTTTTGTGGCATAGGGGGGCCTGATTTGTGCCCCCCTACATGCCACTATGCCCAATGACCATGCCCAGGGGACAGGAGTCCCCTGGGCATGGCCATTGGGCAAGGGGGCATGACTCCTGTCTTTGCTAAGACAGGAGTCATTTCTATGGGGTTTGGGAGTGAAAAAAAAATGGCGCAAATCGGGTTGAGGCGCAAAAATTGCCTCAACCTGACTTGCCCCATTTCTTGACGCCCAAGCTCCATTTTCCCCTACGCCGGCGCTGCCTGGTGTACGTCGTTTTTTTTTAACGCACACCAGACGGCGCCGGCGGCTAACGCCGGCTAACGTCATTCAATAAATACGGCGCCCGCACGGTGCTTCAGAATGGTGTTAACCGGCGCTAATTTTTTTGACGCAAAACTGCGTTAGCGCAGTTTTGCGTCAAAAAGTATAAATATGGGCCTCAGTGTCTCTCAGTGACTTGCATTCTGACTGATGATTGTAAACAAGATGGTACAGTCTCTTCTATCTTGAAACTGTCCCATTGCCTCCCTTTCCATTATTTCACTGGAGTAGCATAGGTTAAAGATTGGAGATTATTTCCTCAAGATTTTAGTGCCAGCAAATGGTTTCTTTAAAAGGCGAGCCATAATGGTGTATTTCAAGGGGCTGGGAATGCTCCATGTTATCAAGGACAACATTGTAAGTTTGTTCAGGAAGTGTTTTTGTTTCATTTACAAGATGTTATGTTGCTAAAGTTTACCATTGCTTCCCCTGTTCATTGTCTTCAAGCCTTGCATCAGCCATCAACTCTTGGATTCCTCTCTTTGGTCAGCTGTTTCTTCCAAGCCTTCATCCAATTTGTCATCCATCTTCCAAGGCATTTGTAAATGAGAAGGGCCTTTGAATTTTGATCTCAGATTAAATATTTTTTCTTCCAAAAGTGTTCTATGTCACCCTTCAGGAAGCCTCAAACAAGCCAGCTATTTATGTTGACCAGTCACAGTACAGTGCCCTTTGTTAAACCTGCCTATTCATATTCCGTCTAATTCAAAAGGTTATTTAATGTTGACAAAGCAGTAAGCAATTTGTACAGAGAAATGCTATTTGTACTTCAGCAAATTGTGCAAGGTCACAAAAGGGAAAACAGAACTCCAGTAGATTTGACGTTTACCAGTGCAAAATATAAAAGTGGTTGTAAATGAGTGGCCACAGGAAGTATTGGGGATGATGATTTAATCCCATTTCCATATTGAAAATTCAGAAGTCCTGTAAATATTGACCATAATAGGATTGCGAACAAGTAGCATGGGTAACACGCACAATGGAGAGAAGTAGAACAAGTTTGATCATTCACAAGACAGTGTCAAATAGTTTGTTCCTCCGTACTCAGGTCATCATCACCTGCTTCCAATGTAGTGCATGTTTTTATTTATTTATTCGTTTTTGTGTTTTGCAGTTTTAGCTTGTGACCTATTAGCTCTAGTCAAATGAAAGATGACACATTCTTTAGTCGCTCAATCCCCTTCACGCCTAATTAAATTGTTTCCAATAGAGTCAAGATCTCGTGGAAATTCAGGTAAAAAATCTGCGGTGCACTTGTGGGACCATATGGCCTTTTAGAAGAAAAGATAATGCCACTGGTCTCCTGATGATAGGAGAAAGCCTTTTGATGGGCCTGTTTACTGTTTTTCCTGGAAGGCAGCCAAATTTGCTTGGTTCCAAAGATCTAAGAGCCTCATTACAAGTTTGGCGGTCCTAGGAGAGCTAAATTCGCTGTTCCGGGTGGACCGCCACAATCCGGGCGGTCTAACTGCCAGATTATGATCCTGGCAGTTGGACCACCAGGAGACTGCCTCCTCCACCAGGATAAAGGATCCCGACGGGTTGGTGGAGGTCGAAGTCATAGTCAGCCACTGCTGTGCTGATGACGACTTTCCTTTCCACCAGCCTTTTCATGGCGGAATCCCTGCCATGAAAAGGCTGATGGAAAGGCAGAGTTGGGGGCTATAGTGGGGCCCCTTCAGCATGTCTCTAAAATGTTCTTTGGGATTTTTTTTAATTGTCTTTTTTATTATTTTTTGTTACAATATTTTAATAACAATTGTAAAAAATAAATTTGGGTTGGAAGTGTTGTAAATGATATGTATATTCTAATTTAGTTAGAATTTGTTTTCTTTTTTTTTTTTAATATATGGTTTCGGTTCAATGTTATTTTTCTAGGATGTCAAAATGTGTAGATGTGTTGGACGGGGAGTATTTAAAAATAATTATTGAAAATGTAATATTTTATTCTAATTTTTAAATTAGGTATTTAAAAACATATTACTTTATTTTTTGTATTTCTTTGGGTTGCTGGGTTTCATAGGGGTGTGTGAGTTTTTTTTTTTTTTTTATTTATTATATTTTCGTAAAAATAATATTTTGTTTTATGTTTCAAATTACTTTTACTTTTTTTTAAATTTATTGTTATGTATTTTTAAGGATATAGGGATTTATAGAGGCATTGGGTGGGATGTGTTTTAAAATAATGTTTTAATATTTTATTTTGTTTACATTTTATAAATTAGTACAATATTTATTTATTTAACAAAATATTTATTATTTTTAAGGTTCTTGGGTTTTGTGGTAAAGCCGTGGTCAGAAAAGGGGATCCGGCGTTTTCCCGCCGGATTACCCCTGGCTGGGCTGAATCTCCATGGCGGCGCTGCTTGCAGCGCCGCCATGGAGATTTTGACCCCCTTCCCGCCATCCTGTTTCTGGCGGTTTTTACCGCCAGGAACAGGATGGCGGGAACGGGTGTCGGGGGCACCTGGGGGCCCCTGCACTGCCCATGCCACTGGCACTGCATGGGCAGTGCAGGGGCCCCCTAACAGGGCCCCAGCATGATTTTCACTGTCTGCTTAGCAGACAGTGAAAATCGCGACGGGTGCAACTGCACCCGTCGCACCCCTGCAACACCGCCGGCTCCTGTGTTGCAGGGCCTTTCCCGCTGGGCCGGCGGGCGCTCCCTTGGCGGGCGCCAGCCGGCCCAGCGGGAAAGTCGAAATGGCCCCCGCGGTCTTCTGACCGCGGAGCAGTCTTTTGATGGGGGAAGTTTGGCCAAACTTGGAATGACCCCCATAGTGTTTTAAAATGTATACATTTATTTTAATGTTTATTTTTTAAATCATTGAAGTATTGTGAAAACATTTTATTTAAGAATTCATATTATTTGTATTAAATTCATCAATTTTAATTGTACATTTTGTTAGAAAAATAAAGATTCTGAATTTATTGTGTATTGTGTATATATTACACTTTTAACACTTTTTTAATTTAAAGTTTATAAATGAGTTATTTTGATCATTACTGAAATATTATTGTTATTTAATTTACATTTAAATACTTTTTATTTTTTATTTGTGGGGGTTTTTTTTGGGACTAGAAATAGTACATTTTACCTGTCTTGAGTGCAACACTTTTCTCAATGTTTCTTCATTGGGAGTGGCAATAGTTACTCTGGTACCCTCCTCCTCACTCCACCCCCAACACCAGATTACAACACTTTCCCCAATTTTGCTAAGTATCATGGGGAAACCTAATTCTGAACCCTCCAGAATCCAATGCTTTCTCCAATGTTGCAGTGGAAATAGTTAATTTAACCCCCAGGTTGCAACGCTTTGTGTGATAGTCTTTGCTGGACAGACCATTCACCAGGGTCAGTTGCCTCAAGCTCGTTCCAGTGGTCAGCTCCTTCAGGGCTGACTCACACCTTCACTTCTTACTCATCATCATCATCATAAAAAACCTTTATTCAGACTTTTTTTGAAAATCCATAAAAGTATACATGAAGAAAAATGATCAATTACACATTTCCAACATTAGAACATCATATGTGTAACTGCAGAATTAAAATGATAAAAAGATAAAAGGATTAAAAGAAAACATTCAAAACCGCAGCACTGCAATAATCAGTCCTTAGACTATTAACCCAAGGGTACCAATTCATATCTCTTTCCCAGGGCCAACAATTGTTTTATAAAATTCAACGTTGCCCAACACACCTCTTCATTACCCAGCCTCTACAAAAAGCGCAAGCTCTCCTTATATGATCCAGTGTTTGCTTTCCGCAGACTTGGGACTATGATCTTATGCCTTGGTGCTTCATATGAACGTCAAAAGAGCAAGAAATGGCACTTTTTACTCAGGCGGAACTACTTGGGTTCCAAGCACAATTCAGGCAGTTTACCCTCCAGATCGGTCTCCAGGTATCGCCCCCCACCTCTGCGGAGCTGGCTGTAAGGCAGACACCAGCCGGGTTGCTGTTTGCACCATAGCCCTCATAATACTCTGTGAAGCACACCCTCCTTAGTCAGAGAGAACTTGGAACTGGAACCAAAAGTGTGTCAGCGGCTCCCACCTTTATAAAGAGGTGACAAACAGGGATGTGTATTCTGTGTTCTTCTTCTCTGTTCTTCTCTGTGCTTCTGTGTTCTTCTTCTCGGTTCTTCTGTGTTCTTCTGTGTTCTTCTGTGTTCTTCTCTGTTCTTCTGTGTTCTTCTCTGTTCTTCTCTGTTCTTCTCTGTTCTTCTCTGTTCTTCTCTGTTCTTCTGCTCTTCCGATCTTCTGTTCTTCTGTCTTCTGTTCTTCTGTCTTCTGCTCTTCCGGTCTTCTGTTCTTCTGTCTTCTGTTCTTCTGTCTTCTGTTCTCCTGTCTTCTGTTCTCCTGTCTTCGGCTCTTCTACATCCTCCGTCTTCTTCCCCCGAGCCTGCCCTCCTGCTCCTTCCTCATCCCCCTCCCTCACTCGCCTCCCCCTCTCTCACCCCTAGCTAACCCGTTCGCTATCTACCTCCCTCACTCCTCCTATCTTCCTATCTCTCTAGCTCCCTATCTCACTATCTAACTCCCCCACTCTCCACCTCCTCCTACCTACCTATCTGTCTATCTATCTATTTCCCTATCTATCGACTTCTCTATCTATTTTCTCTATCTATTTCTCTATCTCTCCCCCCCCTCCCGCCACCCCCTCTACTACCTATCTCCCTATCCTCTCACTCTACCTCTCTCCCTCACCCACCTCTACAACCCCCCCTCCCCTATCTTCACAACCCTACTCCTATCTCTCTCCCTAATCTCCAAACCTCCTAACACTCACCCTCCTCCACCCTAAACCCCCTCCCCCAGCTCCTCTCACTCTACCTGTCCCCCCCCCTCCCTCGCGCTTTCCCGCCGCGACCTCCTGCACGCCCCCGCCCCCCAGCTCCCATTCGCCCCCAGCTGACCCCTCCCCCCCCCCTCCTACCTCTTATGGCGGCCGCTGCGCGACTGTGCAGCGGGCGCGCGCAGCGGGCACACCGCTGGCGTGCCGGAGGCGCGCCAGAGGCAAGCCCGTCTGCGCCCGTCCGCGTCTGGCCCGCGCCCAGCGCCACGACCCCTGGTCCCCAGCTCCCCCAAGCCCCGCTGATCCGCTACGACCCCACCACCCTCCACGCCCTCAACCCAGGGCGCTCCAAAACCTGCTTCCTAGCTCACCCCAAACGCACCCATGGACCCTTCGCCTGCAACTCCTGCAAACGCATCTTCCACCACGCAACTACCACGACCACAAGCCCACGCGCCATCAACCACCTCAAGTGCATCCTGGTCAACGCTCGTTCCGTCCACAAGCACGCCGTTGAACTTTGGGACCTCCTGGACTCCACAGCCCCGGACGTCGCCTTCATCACGGAGACATGGATGAACGCCTCCTCTGCTCCAGACATCGCTACCCGCCATCCCCGAAGGCTACAAGATCTCCAGAAAAGACCGCACCAACCAAGTAGGAGGAGGTGTCGCCATCATCTTCAAAGACTCCATCAGCGTCACCACCTCCACCGAAGACCCCCCCCTCGCCGCTGAACACCTGCATTTTCAGATTCGCACCGACCCAAGGACCACCCTCAGAGGATCCCTCGTCTACCGTCCTCCCGGACCTCGCGCCTCTTTCAGCGACGCCATCGCCGACTTCATCTCCCCGCACGCCCTCGCCTCACCGGACTACATCCTCCTAGGCGACCTCAACTTCCATCTGGAACAAAACAACGACCCCAACACCACCACCCTGCTCGACAACCTCGCCAACCTCGGCCTCAAACAACTGGTGAACACCGCCACCCACATCGCCGGACACACGCTCGACCCTATCTTCTCCGCCAGCAAACACGTCTTCTTCAGCCACACCTCTGCCCTGCACTGGACCGACCACAGCTGCGTCCACTTCACATTCCGACGCGAGACCTCCCACCTCCGCACTGAACCCATCCCTCGTCGACAGTGGAACAAGATCCCTGAAGAGCAACTCTTCTCCGCTCTTGCCGCCAACCAACCCACCCTCACCACCGACCCCAACGACGCAGCTCTCAACCTCACAAACTGGATCTCCAACTGCGCTGACAACCTTGCTCCCCTCAAACGCACGCATCGACAGACCAACACCAAAAAACCTCTCTGGTTCTCTGACACCCTCAAAGAATCAAAGAAAACTTGTCGTGCCCTTGAGAAGGCCTGGCGCAAGGACCACACCGCTGACAACATGACCGCCCTCAAGAACGCTACACGCGAACACCACCACCTGATCCGCACTGCCAAAAGGAACTTTTTCACCGACAGACTAGACAAAAACAGCCACAACAGCAGAGAACTCTTCAGCATCGTCAAAGAGTTCTCCAACCCCAGCGCCAGCGCCAACGCCGTCACGCCCTCACAGGATTTGTGCGAATCCCTCGCCACTTTCTTCCATCGCAAGATCAGCGACCTCCACGACAGCTTCGGACACCAGACCCAACCATACACCACTGAACCCGCTTCCCCGGACATCACCCTCAACAACTGGACCCACATCAACACGGAAGAAACCAAATCCATCATGAACTCTATCCACTCCGGCGCCCCTTCGGACCCCTGCCCGCACTTCATCTTTAACAAAGCCGACGACATCATCGCCCCGCACCTCCAGACCGTCATCAACTCTTCTTTTTCTTCTGCTACCTTCCCCGAATGCTGGAAGCACGGTGAAGTCAACGCCCTACTAAAGAAACCTACGGCTGACCCAAGCGACCTGAAAAACTTCCGCCCCATCTCTCTTCTACCTTTCCCAGCCAAGGTAATAGAAAAGACCGTCAACAAACAGCTGACCACCTTCCTGGAAGACAACAACCTGCTCGACCCTTCACAAACCGGATTCCGAACCAACCACAGCACGGAAACCGCCCTCATCTCAGTCACAGACGACATCAGAACCCTGATGGACAACGGTGAAACAGTCGCCCTCATTCTCCTCGACCTCTCGGCTGCCTTTGACACCGTCTGTCACCGCACCC
Source organism: Pleurodeles waltl (assembly GCF_031143425.1). Taxonomy (NCBI): domain Eukaryota; kingdom Metazoa; phylum Chordata; class Amphibia; order Caudata; family Salamandridae; genus Pleurodeles; species Pleurodeles waltl. Next base: position 924,553,073 of record NC_090450.1, on the reverse strand, counting down.
TAATCACCCGCCTACGCTCCACCGGGATCCAAGGCCAGGCCCTGGACTGGATCGCCTCCTTCCTCGCTAACCGCTCCCAAAGAGTTTACCTCCCTCCGTTTCGCTCAGAACCCACCAAGATCATCTGCGGCGTACCTCAAGGCTCATCGCTCAGCCCGACACTCTTCAATGTCTACATGAGCCCCCTCGCCGACATCGTACGCAAGCACGACATCATCATCACCTCCTACGCCGACGACACCCAACTTGTACTCTCCCTCACCAAGGACCCCGCCAGCGCCAAGACCAACCTACAAGAGGGTATGAAGGACGTCGCAGATTGGATGAGGCTCAGCCGCCTAAAGCTGAACTCTGAAAAAACGGAAGTCCTCATCCTCGGCAACACCCCGTCCGCCTGGGACGACTCCTGGTGGCCCACGGCCCTCGGCACCGCACCGACCCCCGCAGACCACGCCCGCAACCTCGGCTTCATCTTGGACCCTCTTCTCACCATGACCAAGCAAGTCAACGCCGTGTCCTCCGCCTGCTTCCTCACTCTCCGCATGCTCCGCAAGATCTTCCGCTGGATCCCCGCCGACACCAGAAAAACCGTGACCCACGCCCTTGTCACGAGTCGCCTGGACTACGGCAACACCCTCTACGCCGGGACCACCGCCAAACTCCAAAACCGCCTGCAACGCATCCAAAACGCCTCGGCCCGCCTCATCCTCGACGTACCCCGCAACAGCCACATCTCCGCACACCTGAGACACCTGCATTGGCTCCCAGTCAGCAAAAGGATCACCTTCCGTCTTCTCACCCACGCACACAAAGCCCTCCACAACAAGGGACCGGAATACCTCAACAGACGCCTCAGCTTCTACGTCCCCACCCGCCCCCTCCGCTCCGCTGGCCTCGCACTTGCTGCCGTCCCTCGCACCCGCCGCTCCACGGCGGGTGGGAGATCTTTCTCCTTCCTGGCGGCCAAGACCTGGAACTCCCTCCCCACCAGCCTCAGGACCACCCAGGACCACTCCGCTTTCCGGAGACTCCTAAAGACTTGGCTGTTCGAGCAGCGATAACCCCCCCTTTCCCCCCTAGCGCCTTGAGACCCGCACGGGTGAGTAGCGCGCTTTACAAATGCTAATGATTTGATTTGATTTGGAACCAAAAGTGTGTCAGCGGCTCCCACCTTTATAAAGAGGTGACAAACAGGGATGTGTATTCTTTGTCTGTTCAGAAATTGGTTGGATTGATTCCCCTTTCAGGTATCCTTTCCAGGCTATCTTCCAGCACCACCCTTTGTCTTGAGTGATGTTCTTCACAGCATGGTTGTCTTCAGGGTTGGGGCACCCACAAAAGAGGAACAGAGATGTGAGCAGTCAGCACCTCACTGTAAACAACGCCATTTGATAGTGATGAGGAAGAGATACAAAAGGCTGCTTTCTTTCTAAAGGACCTTTAGCATTCTGACAACAGAATCTGCAGTCCCACCCCTTACATCTACCAAATGGCCGTAACACTAAGACTAATCAACAGCACTCTCTATCAGAAATCATCTAATCAAATTTCTAAAAGGAAGCCTGTCTCATCTTTCCCCCCTTCAGTGTCTAGGTTCCCTCCCTTTAGTCTAAGGAATGTCAGCAATACACTTCTACTCTCTGGGAAAGCAACCTCATCACTATCTTCTGCGCATGAAAAAGCCAGGGACTTCCAAAATGGAGCCCACAGACCTTTGTCCTTCTTGTTTACTCAAACACTCAAGTAATGGACATCAAACTCCACTTGCATGCATCCAAGCACACAGGATCTCGACTCTAGGATTCTGCATTCACCATTACCAACAGAACCATAGGTGAAACGGTCAGCAGGCTCCCATCCTCATAACATTGGTAAAAAGGCCTTGTCTTAATATACCCACTACAAATATAGTATGCTGCCACCACCATGCTACAGGATGTGAACCCGTAACACAGCCAATTGGTCTTAGTCACTTGAGAGGGTCCATTTGGTGCATTCTAGGTGCAGGACAGGACCAGGACCATCGTAAGGCAAGGGCAGGCCTAGGACTTGAAGCACACACTAGATTAGTTTGAGACTGGGGCCAAAATCTGAAAACAAGGATACTGGATACTCACAGTTGGCCACACAGGGTAAGGGTCACAACTGTACACCATGCAGGAGACATTCCCATCCCAACAGGAGTCCTCTACTACCTACATATGTCTTTAGGTAACGTGTGCGTGATCATGAATCACCGGTGAAAGCATTTTGTGCCTTATATTAATTTGAGTCTTAGCAGATAGCTAAAGGGGCATATTTAAACTTCTTGCCACAAAACTGCAGCAAAAATATTAGCGCCAGCTTGCGCCATTCCACAGTTCCAGCCGGGCGCCATATGGCGCTAAGATTGGGCTAGCGTCATCAAAAATTACGCTAGCTAGGTGGGGGTGGAGGTATGGGGTAAGGAGGTTGAGCACCAAAAAATGACATTAGGCTGGTTAGCAGCAACAACAAAAAAATGCAGCTAACCAACTTTGTGTCATTTCCAGGTGCACAACCATCCTAATACATGACTCCTGTCTTAGAAAAGACAGGAGTCATGTCCACCACCCCAGTGGCCGGGACAGGGAACCAGTGTCCCCTGGGCATGGCCATTGCCCCCAGTGCCTTGTTAGGGCCCCCAATTGCACTTTAAGAAACAAATCCCCTAATACTTCACTATACTTACCCTACTTACCTGGGATGAGGTCCCCCATCCTGTTGTGTCCCTCTGATGTGGGTGGAGGTGTTCCTGGAGCTTGGAGTGGGCACCTGTGGGCCCATTCTAATGTGTTTGACCATGGAAATGAGTCCACAGGTCTGACCCAGGAGTTAAATAATGGCGCTAAGCAAGCTTAGCGCCATTATTTGGGGCCGCATCCCACCCATGCCTCATTTTTGCACCTTGGGAATAAATATGGCGCTATGGGGATAGTGCCATTTTTTTTTATGGGAACGCCTACCTTGCATCTTATTGACGCAAGGTAGGTTCACGCATCCAAAAAATGGTGCCAACTCCTATATTTTGACGCTAGACGTGTCTAGCATCAAAATATAAATATGGAGTTGAGTTTGCGCCGAATATGCATTAAGAAAATGATGCAAATTCGGCGCAAACTGAGTATAAGTAGCCCCATAGTGCCTTTTATGACGCCTGTGACTGGGAATGGAGGGTCTCATTACGAGGCTAGCGGTCTTGAGACTGCCAGTCTCACAGTGGCCGTCGGACCGACGTACTCCAGGTTGTCTGACTGCCACATTACGACCCTGGCAGTTGGACCACCAGGGGACCGCTGACTGACTTGACTCGTGGTCAGCCACGGCCCCTGGCTGATCATAAATCCTCTTTCTGCCAGCCTTTTCAGGGCGTTGTAACTGACCACGTCGTGGGCAGTGCAGGGACCCCCTGTCCAGCACCCTCGGAATGCGCACTTCCTGCTTTGCAGGCAGTGTGTATTCCGAAGGTGCTGTTGTACTACGGTATTGTCCTCAAGCCGAGACCAATACCCTAGCACTGTTCCCACTGGGCTGACCAGTTGGAACGTTGTAATACGATATTCCTGCCAGACAGCCCGGTAGGAACAACGTAATATGACTGAGGGAAGAGGCCGCCGAGTTAACGGTGGTCTCATCTCTGCAAGTTTGGTGACTGGCTCGTCTGACCGCCAATCTCATTACCAGTCTGAGGTTGAGCATGAGTGGGCCTCAAAACTTCATTTTTATTAGATTTTTCCTTTAATGATACTCTGTTTAAAGATTTTGAATGATCTACTACCTAGGACAGAAGTTAACACCACCATGTTGATTTAAATTGTTTAGACTGCTCCTTCATCAGAGCCCCTGCTTCCCTTTATTGAGGTGCTGAAGGAGGCCAGTTGGTGTATTTGGAACCAACCATCTCCCACTCCAGCCATCAGTGGCTAAGTTGTAAGTCTTATCACTTTGCTCCTAGTGACCCAGATTTCCTATTTTCTAATGAATTTCCACTACCCATGACAATGAATAAAACTAACATGTTGACTGAATTTCTTTGGGCTGCCAATCCTCATTGGCCCTTTGATGAGGCACAGATTTAGCACAGTAACTGAATTTGGAATCAACCACCCTACACTCCAACCAACACTGGTTAAGGTGCATGGCGTTATCGCTTGGTTTATGGCGACCCTGACTTTTTCAATTCTAATCCTCAGTCTGACAGTGTTGTATGGCAAGCTCTTTGGATCCTAATGATGGTATCTCCGTATCTTTGCCTTCATCCATCCTGCTGGATGTTGTATGGAAGCAATTTTATGCAATGGGCAAGAAAGTGTTCTCATTATGTAGTAGGGCCCTACTCTCTTCTAATGCTGCTTGCTTGTTGGCCGTCTTCTCCCAGGCTCTTTGGGAGATGGCACAGATGATTAATCCACTCCATACAGATTGTGTCAGTGGCTGTTTTGCTGAGGTGCTTTGTGATGGTTTTAAAGCTCCTTAACTGCTTCTTAGACCTGGCCCTTCCACAGTGAAATCAGTCGAGATCCAGGGGCTGTGTTGTGCCCCTATGTGGTGGTGCTTGATTGAGTCCGTCCAGTTTCCCACGGGCTGCACAGGTGGACCTGTTGGACTTACCTTATAATGATTTCTGTCTTTTCAAGTGGATGCAGAGAAGGTCCAGTAGATGCACTGACAGTGCCATCTTCTTGCTTAGCTTAAGTAGTTGGTTACTGCTGTACAGAGACTTTAGAGGCAGCAAGGGCAAACTGACTTTGGTTCTTGGGCTACCCTATAAAGACATTGCTACTTTGTTAAATGCATGCATGAACCATGCACATTCCTTAAAGCTAGGGGTTCTTGACATGACTCAGAGGCCTTCCTGCTGGTTGTCATCTTCCCATCTGCACCAGTGTGATGCTTTCACAATCGTGTGTTATTAAAGTTCTCTTCTGGTGTTCACTGCAGTGTTTTTGTCTATTTTTTTCTTATTTTTCTTGGGGATCATGCCCTAGTGTCTGGGTGTATTAACCTTGTGGGCAGGTTCCATCAGCAGCAATTCACTTTTTTACCTCTCAACCATACCCACCAGTGACCATATATATGGCAATATACGGGCCAGTGGTAGAGGCAGGGAAAGGGGAGTGGGATAAGAAAAAAATAACAGAGGCACATGACACCACCACTTTTACCTGGTCTTTTAGCCTGCCTCCCGGCAGGTCAGTGAGGTTTGTGGAATGTAGAACATTCATAGAAGGCAAAGAGGTATCTTAAGTGCCTTATTATACAGAGGGCTAAATGTAACTACCAGAGCAAATGGCTATACCTGAACTCCATCTCACTGTAATCAATTCTCTTTAGTTCGATATGGAACTGGTAATTCCTGAAAAGTAAACATACAAACAATAAGGGGCTGATTTAAGAGAAGTGGTGCTACATCCAGTGCAGCACCACTTTTTTATTGCGCCCCCCTACCGCCACCATGTGTGCTCTGCATTTAAAATACGGCGCAGGGCAAGGAAATCACTTATATTTCCTTGTGCCATTTTTTCGGTCGACCCTAAAGGGGGACCACCGCCCCTTCCATACATTATGCCTGATGTGGGCATAATGCGGCGTAAGGGTTTACAAAGTGGTGCAAATCATTCATTGCGTCACTTTGTAAATATGGTGCGTGTTAAAAAGCCACTTTAGCGCCACCTTGGTGTAAAAATAAATGAGGCTATGGCAGCACTAAGGTGGCACTAGGAACTCTTAAATCAGGCCCTAAGGGCCATATTTATGGATGGTTAGCGTTGCTTTAGTGCCATTTAGTTTGATGCTAAAACAGCGCTAACCTAACTCCAAATTTATACTTCGACGCTAGACCTGTCTAGCATCAACATATTGGAGTTAGCGCCATGTTTAGGATGCGCAAAACCACCTTGAGTCAATGAGATGCAAGGTCGGCGTTCCTGTCCTGAACACAACGCTAACCTCCTAGCGCTATATTTATCTCCTGGCACAGAAACAACACACAGGGCGGAGGCGGGCCTTAATAATGGTGCTAAGCCCGCTTAGCGCCATTATTTAATGCCTGGCTCTGACCAGGCGTTAAGGTGCAGATAGGCCCATTTCCATGGTGGAACACCATGGAATGGGCACACAGATGCCCACCCCAAGCTCCAGCAACACCACCACCCACACCACAGGGACACTACAGGAGGGGGGAACCCATCCCAGGTAAGTTTAGGTGAGTATATGCTATATTTTGTGTCATTGGGGTCCCCTTAACCGGGGACCTCTGCCTGGCACTGGGTATTTTGGGCTTGCCCAGGGGATACCGGTCCTCTGTGGTGGGCATTGGGGTGGGGGGGCATGACTCCTGTCTAAACTTAGACAGGAGTCATTTTGGCTGCATGTGTGTCCGAAAATGACGCTAGGCTGATTAGCTGCAGATATTTTGCTGCTAACCAGCCTAATGTCATTTCTGTCCCACTAGCACCATTCCCCTAACGTCATCCCCTTCCCCCGGCTAGCGTTTTTTTTTGGGACGCTAGCAATTCCTTTGTGCCATCGTGCATCATTACATAAATATGGCACACGGATGGCTTTAGGGAATGGTGTTAGCTCGTGTTAAGAAAAATGACGCACAACTGCGTTAGCACAGTTGTACACTATTTTTCATAAATATGGGCCTAAGTATCTCAACAATAACACTTGTATATGTCTCTCTGTGCCTATTATAACAACCTTAAGAACACTACAGCACACACTCTTGTGGAGATTAATCATAATTTCTATTTAAGATGCGTAAATAAACTGAAAGGTAACCTTATAGAAACTCTAATAAGTAATTCATTATATTTGTGAATAAATATATAAAGTGATCCACTAAGCATTCATTGGAATAGTTCAGGTTCGTTTTTAACAAAAACTTGAATTAAAAATATTTACTTGACTAAATAGAAGATTACGGGCCTGATTACGAGGCTAGCGGTCCGAAGACCACCAGGTGGATGTCAGACCGCTGCGGCTGTGGCAGTCCGACCGCCACATCAGGATGTTGGTGACTGCCCTCCCCGCCAGGATCTCCGATCCCGACAGGCTGACGGCGGTGCACTTTGTAATCAGCCACGGCAGCGCTGAACTCAGTGCCTCCCTGCTAGTTACAACCTTGTTCTCCGCCAGCCTTTTCAAGGGCTGGAGGGGAACAAGTGCAGGGGCCACGGAAGGGCCCCTGCACTGCTAATGGCCGGGGCATAGGCAGTGCCGGGGTCCCTCTGCCCAGCACCCTCAAAATGCGAACTGTCTGCAGTGCGGACAGTACACATTTCGAGGGTGCCGGTGCTCCCCGAGTGCGGTGGCATTGCCGCCAGCTCTATTGTGAGCCGGTGACAATGCTGCCGCACCTTTCCCACTGGGCTGCCCGGTGGGAACCAGAGATTCAGCCGGTCAGCCCAGTGGTAAAGTTGTAATGGGGCAGGCGGGGAGGTCGCCAGCACAGCTGTGACCACCCCGTCGGGAGTTTGGTGGACAGGTGTTTCCGTCCGCCTAACTCTTAATCATCCCCTGAGTACCAAAGGCTCAAATCAAGTTTAAGTTGTTGTTTTCATCAAGTTCAGGTCAAGTTAAATTTTGGAATATTTGCTGTAACTCCTTGAATGAAACCTTAGTTTCAGCTTAAGTTAATGTTTGTTGGTTGATATAACCAATTCTCAGTAGGCAAAGGTTATTTATAACGGGAATCTGGTATTCAGGGGGGCGAGGGCATGGCTTCAACCACACTGTAGCACAAATGCATAACAAGGACTCTGACCCACGAAGAAAGTTGTATCCAATAACCCAAGATGGCTACAATCTCACTTGAATACACGAGAATTCAGTGTACAGGGACTCATAGTTCATATGCACTGCAATGTTGCACACTTCATCCTCCACGTTCTTACAGTCCAGACAGCTCAAGCACCCAGTGGCGTAACAAAATGTAAGGGGGCTCCCCTGCAAAGTACCTGTAGGAGGCCCCCTTCCACCTGGACCCAGTCAGGGGCCTGCCACCTGTGCACAGTGGTTGGGCCCCTGGAGTTCTGGGGACCACCCTGTTCTGCTGGGGCAGCGGGGGCCTTGGTTATGCCACTGGCAGCACCCTGCCATGACCGCTGACCTTCTTTTGAAGGCAAAACTGACATGAGCAGACTTGACACTGTCCTTCCACGCACATGGGCCCTTAAGTGGCACCCCCAGATCTGCTTTCTGACACCTGGTTTTAGTGCGTGTGCCATGGGCCCTTCCTGCTTGACCTGGCATGAGGAACATGTGCTGGCTTGCTCCTTTTACTTGGTTCCTTTTTGAGAGGTACAGCTCTGCCCCTTTTGATAGTATCCCTATGTTGGTTGTCTTGATATTCAATAGCGATGACTTCCTTTGGGACTTGTTTGAGGGCCTCCTGTTCATAGCCAAGGCCTGCATCTAGTTGGGTGATTTCTGTTGTACAGCCCTTTAACTGCGGCTCTGGTGCTTGCGTCTCCACTGCATGTGGTAGAGAAGTGCACTGTGCAAATGCCGACTGGTCAGTGGCATGCTTGGGGAGCTGTATTTGAATGCAGTAGCAGTGTTTTGCCGTAACATTAGGTAGAACAGTGTTGAGTCTGACTCTCAGTTCTGCATGTACCGGATGCACTTCTGGTTGGTTCTGTTGCATGTTGTTTTTGGGCGGTGCCTTCAGGCTTAAGGAAAGCCCCTCTAACGGTTTTATGCCTGCATGACATCAACTTCCCTCGTGGAGATATGGTGCGTTGTACCTTCAGAGCGTGCACAATTTTTGTTCTAAATGTGAAGGTTACTTCAGCTGAGGCATAATAGAGTATGTATATTAGCTGGTTCCTCTTCTTCTTTCTTGTTGTGTGGTTTTGTGTGTCAATACCATCTGCTCCAGGTCTGGACTACGTTTCTTTTCCTGCCCTTTGGTGGTTTTTGCTTCAGTTGCTTCTTGTTAGCATGACCAACCTATTGTCTGCCAGTCTGCATGGGTCTCTGTTTCTGTCTGTTGTGCCTCTATGTTACGGGTGTCATCTACTGCCAGGTAGTAGAGTGTCCTCAAATTCTGTATCTGCCTTTTTCGGCGTTGCTGGTATTGGGACGCTACCTGTCCTTTAGGTATTCAGTTGTATTCTCTAGATTGCACTTGCTGTTCTATCACTAGCTGAGTTGGCTACTTGTGATTTAGACCCATTGGCCGCATTTATTTTCACAACCCAGCCTCAAAGTACTAGAATCCATCAGAACATAGAGTTACATAAGTTAGGAAAGATCTTTCTGGTGGATACTCTACTTGCAGATTCCTCACCATTTACCCAGCTCCCGCTTGTGAGGGGAGGCTGTTGAGCGGGGGTTTATGCTGTTCTTCACTTCGTCTGGTTCGTCCCGGCCTCGAAGGGCAGGACAAAAGATGAGAACTGACACCACGCATGAACCTTTCAGCAGAGATGTGATCATTTTAATGTCACAGTACGCACGTTTTAGTGCCTGCGTGCCACAGCGAAACAGCTACACGTTTAATGGGACAGTACCATGCATCTCCCAGCAGAGCAGTGAAGCTTTTATTGGGACAGGACCTGCATGCCACATAGAGCAGTTCTACTTTTAATGGGACCGTGCCAACTCAGCAGGTCTGTAGTACTTTCAATAAGACAGTGCAAGCACTGTTTAGTAGGACTGTAGTAAATTTTAATATATTGTTCAGGCACATCAGAGTGAGGATGCAGTACTTTATTTGGCAGAACTTGCAGTTTTAAAAAAGGAACAGATATTATGAGACAGTCGCGACCTGCTCCTATCTTTTTCACATTTGGGGTACTTCTCTGGCGTTGAACACCACCCCTTGCCTGTTCACTCACACATCTTCTCTACACTGCCACTGAGTCAAAGGCTAGTGGTACTACAGATAACAATCTTGCTGCTGCAACTAGTACTCCAAACAGTGATTCTAGCAATGCTGCTACTGCTGTTACTACTGATGCCCCCAATTGTCCCATATAAGCAATGTGGGTACCTTACTCAGTAGTGGGGTTTCTTTGCATTCTGGTACTTCATGTTCTACTATCGGGTTTAACCTCACACGTCAGCATATTCACCATATAGTGCCAAGTTTAGAATGTGCTTGGATATCTCATAAATAAAAAGATCCAAAATTATATGCTGTACCACAGAGGAGGAAACAGGGCTGGGTGATATCATATCCCTGATATGGCAACACCTGTTACTGTCACACATACCACCGTTTAATATCCTTATTACACTTAGAATTTGCTAGGCATTTTCTCATAATCATTAGCACTGTAACACTGTCTTATGTAAGTCACTCTAGACTACTGCTCATTCACCAAAAGATAAGCGACTTCCTCTACTTTCGGTCCCCATAGAAACAGAAAATTCATGTGAGTCAGTCTGACCAGATAGCTTGGTATAAACATCAGTGGTATTGATTAATCAATATCGCACTCTTGTATTTCATATCCTGTAAATGTCAATGCTGGAGGCTGCAAACAAGGTGGTTATTGAAACATAACAGGTGTGTGTTGTTTTTCTTCCAGAATGTTGCGGCTAACCACAGGATCAATGATGCTGTCGCGAATGAAGACGGCCCGCAGATGCTCTCCGGGCGGTTCATGTACGGCCCACTGGACATGGTCACCCTCACTGGGGAAAAGGTGTGGTTCCTTTATAGCACTCCATACATAAAATGATTTCCCCACGCATCAGCACTTATAAAGTCCTCTGTGCTATTTTCTTCACATTACACCCTACTAAAGATGATAAATTGCTCAAAATCCTTCCTGGGCGCTGCTCTATTGCTCTGCATCCATGTAAGAGCTCACTCCACAACATGGAAGTGCCAGCCAACAACACAGAGGGAGTTTGAAAATAATGTCCTTAGCTTTCACTAAGATGGTGGCTGTAACATTTGAAAGTAGTGTTGGGGAGAATTTCTATGGGTCTGGAGTGATTCCACTTGAAAGGGGTAAAAGTGACATTCTTAGGAATAAACTGCTTCTCAGATTGCTACTTGCCACTGCTACAAATAACTTTGAAAGCTCTATGGTGAAAAAACTGACAACTGATATCTTAAAAGTAAGCCTGCCTTTAGGCTCTACTTTAGTAGCAGATAGTTATTTGGGTATGTACCAACTGCTTTTTATAAACCTCTGTAGCCCACCCTTTAAAAATGTACCTACAAGGAACAGTCAGTGTCTGTTTCACTTCCCAATGTCTGGCTGATTTCACTTCCCATAAGAACATTGGGGCAGATTTATGGGAAGTGGGGCTGCACCGAGTGCAGCGCCACTTTCCGTAGCGCCCCTTAGCACCCCCCTCCCACCACCATTTGTGCGCGGTATTTAAAATATGGCGCACCATGGAGCAGGGTAGGGGGCAATAGCGTCATTTCTCATGATGCTATTGATGTACTCTGCAGGAGTAGCACCAAAATATTGGTGCTACTCCTGCAGAGTACATAGGGCCTCATTCTAAAGAATGGAAGCCCCCTTTTAACGCCTGCTTTAAAGCAGGCGTTAAAAGTGCAGTAAAAAATGGTGCAAGGAAATATCAGATTTCCTTACGCCATTTTTCCGCCTCCCCTAGTGGGGGAACAGCCCCTTTGCATACATTATGCCTGGTGCAGGGATAATGTAGTGCAAAGAGTTACAGAGAGGCGCAATGCATGTATTACGCCACTTTGTAAATACTGTAGATTTTGGCCTAGTTGGGCCACATTAGCGTAAAAAATAATGACGTTAATGTAGCACAAGGTGGCCTGGGGCATTATGAATATGCCCCATTGTGTTTATTGGATATGTGATGTCACCTCCACTTCAGTTGTTTGTTAGACGGGAATTAGTATAATACATCTGATCCCCATAATGTATGTACACATCCGGTGAGGATTAAGTTAATGTGAAGGGGAAGTTAATTTGACCCCACCACCCAGTGTTTACACTTATCCCGGTGTCTGTCAGACTGGAGTTACAATAATAAATCATAACACCTCCAAATGTGTACTTTCGCCAATGTGTGTTGGACTGGAGTTAGAATAGTAATTCTGATGTCTGCACTTTACCCAACCTTTGTTAAATTGAAGATGAATAACACAATTTCATTTGGTTGTTAATATTTGAATGATTATTAAAATTACTTTCGTTGTATATGTTTTTAAGAATACAATATTTGTAAAGTTAACTAATTGTGTTTATATGTTAGATACATGTTAAATGTATTATATTTACTTTTAAATACATACACCTACCAATGTAATGTAAATATTGTGGTCCATTATATTGTTGTAGTCCATATTCTTGTACTTTACATTATATGAATGGAAACTTGATATTTTATTTATAAATATTTTGACAACCCTATCATGTGCCACAATATTTTTGTGATCATTGTTCTGCCTTCCACCGACATAACCACTACACCACATCCCTACCCCTAAAATTAAAAAGGTATTGGGTGGAGATCAGACAGGTTGTAGTTCAGAAGCAGCCAGGGGAGTTTCAGTATTAATTTGAAACATACTTCTTGACATCTGATAAAGACTAAGACTAGCTGCACCATTATCTTCCTGTGCGCTCACAATTATTACCTCTATACCTCTTTATTTAGGACTTCTGTTGGCTGAAGCAATTGAGGCATTCAAAATCAAGTATAATGATGCTGCTTGCATCGCAGATTGAATAGTGTGCTAGGAACAAAAGCCTCAGTTTCCGCTAGTCTACCATATAACAACTGTTTTTTTCTTGAAATGGTTATTCTGTTGTAGGTGGACATTCATGTCATGACCCAGCCTCCAGCCGGGGAGTGGGTCTACTTTGACACAGAGATAAGCAACAGCAGTGGTAGGATCTCCTACGTCATTCCAGAGGACAAGCGTCTGGGGATCGGGGTGTATCCCATAAAAATGGTGGTCAGGTAGTGTAATTTATTTGTTCGATGGCATCTGTCGCTGTAGATACGCATGTTCTGCAATAGCTCGCCATCTGGTGTTGGGCCGGAGTGTTACAAGTTGTTTTTGTTCGAAGAAGTCTTTCGAGTCACGGGACCGACGACTGATGCCACGAACAGATGTACACTGGGTAAGTGACATTTTCATTTTGTGACTAATTATTTCAAATGTAGTGCAATAACCATAGAGTGGCATACACACACACAACAATTTTTGTTCATTGTCTATTTTTATTTTGTTTTATTAGAATTTAAATATAGAAAATATATTGTTGTAATGTTTGTATGATTGGTAGTGGATTAACAAGAATATAAACTGATCCAGCTACTTTGCCCCAGACTTGGCATCTCTGTTGTTCCTGCGATGAATTATCATTAAACTTTAATTAGGGCTGTCCAGATCTGTTTACAATGAGGAGTTGAACAGTATTTACGAGACGTTTATATATTTTAACAACTTTACCAGCAAGCAGCTTTTCCTGCAAAAAACGTTTTAGCTTTAGAATTCTTCCTCAAAAAAAACTTTTGGGGTAAAAGAATCCTGCGAAGAGAAGGTTGTGGAGGAATTTTGTTCTGAAAAATCTACTTTCAGAGGATTTTAGCCATTTCTAGAAACTTTGCCAACATTGCCCAGTTTGCAAAGTTGCACTGTTTAGCACATTTGCGATCTGGACTTTCACCCCCATTCTAATTTGCAAGTGGTTCCTGGAATGTTGTCCACAGTACAACTGCTACTCTATGTGGGCTGTCAAATGCACCAACATATTTTGCATTATCTCTGATTGGTGGCCTTATTTTACAAAAAAAATGCTCTAAGAGCAGATGTCAAATATTCGGCATCTGGGTGGTCACTACCTAGCGGGAAAGCAGCTGGAGCGTTTAAATCCTTGCAGCGAGAAAATAATCTAATAAACTCTTAACAGTTGATTTTAGCGGGATTCCAACTGGGGTCCTTATTATGAAAGACATCTTAGTGTTGTGCCAACCTGTTGGTTTCCCCAGCTCCCCTAGTTAGCTCTTGAAATAACGAGCTTGAAGGGGGGGGGGTCTCTTCTGCCTCGGATGCAAGTGGCAGAGAGCCTTGCAAAAATAGGCCATTGTGTGGCATTGTTGAATTTCTTTGAGAAGGTATAATTCGCTGAACAAAATGCCCCAGCTGTAAGACTGCTGTGAAGTAATGTCTGCTCAGTCAGAACTCGGATACATATCTGTCTGTATTTATACACTGCTCGTGTGTTACTGGCTTAATATGAAACTATTATAGTCGCCATGAACATCAGGTTCTTGGTTGCTAGGCAATAAGCGATTTTCCTGATTCAGCCCATCGCCTGTCAACATCCAATCCCACTCACTCGGTGCCCCCTGGATTAATCACCCCCTGGTTCCATTGTCCAGCAAGATGACTCCACTTATGTGCCGAAGAACTAATTTACTTTAAATGTGTCTGTTCTTCCTCTCTGGGCTGTTATATGTGGACAGCAGCACTAAATACTGTATGGCTCTTCCATTTCATAACTTAAGATCCCCTCACTGTTATATTTAGTAAAATAATTTTGTATAATTATTTTGTATCATGACTTTGTTAGCATGTACAATTCAGAAACACTTGAGACCTCAGTTGGGCCTCAGCGCTGGTGCAGATAACAAGCAAACTGAATGTCTGTGTACATTTTTGCACAAGTGCTGATAAAGGATTGTGCTGTAGTTAGGCCTGCTCTGCTTTAGGTCACAGTGATAACACCAGCTGTAGGATGGGCCCGATCCATAGACCTAAAGGAAGGAAATGTCAGTCCAAATAGGTGTAAAACTGTCTGGTTATGCCCAATTTTATTTCTCCAAAAGTGACACAAATGTAATATGTGCTGGGAGATTTTACCCACGGCATTAGTATGATTGTAGAGATTACCTTACTCTGCCATAGTTTTACAGAGGATGCCTGAGTGATCCAAGTAGAAAGCATTATACCGTGTGCACGAATTTCAAGTTTGTGTCACGAAACGTTACACTACAAAAGACCTTTCAAATATTGCCTGACACGGTTTAGTGGGACTAGATTTATTTAGTCATCAGATTAGCAGATCTGGAATGGGAGAAGCATGAATGTTTTATTTTTAGCACTTAGGGCCCCATTACAAGTCTGGCGGTCGGACAAGCTGAATGCCAGACTTGCGGTGGTCTCCCTACCAGCCCCATTACAAGGTTTCCACTGGGCTGACCGGCGGAAACCAAAGCAGGCAGTACGCAGTCTGATGGTGCTGGGCAGGGGGGCCCCTAGCACTGGCTTACCGCCAGCCTTGCCATGGTGGTCAGACCGCATTGAAAGGATGGCGCTAGGTAGAGTTGTAATCAGCCAAGAGGCGCTGAACTCGGCGGCACCCTGGCTGAGAACAATTCAGACTGCCGTCTGACTATCAGGAACCATGTTCCCGATGGGGACGGCAGTCCCCTGGCAGTCCCACGGCCAGAGTCGTAATGTGGCAGTCGGTCTGCCACAGTTGCAGCAGTCCGACTGTCACCGCGAGGCTGGCGGTCCTTGGACCGCCAACCTTGTAATGAGGCCCTTAGATTGTTTTGTCTTAGGGCAGCCATGAACAAGGATTCCATGTCTCTTCTCGGTGCCAGGTTGGCATCATTAGGCTATGACTGACACTGCAGGGATGCAGTAGGCCTAATATCTGAAACTCCTGGCATGGCAAGCTCTGACTCACAAAGACTTGATGTTGTGCTTTTCTGCTGCACACATTGTATTGTTGGCATGTGATAGAGCCGCCTACACAAATGTATAAATTATATTTCGCAACACAGCAGCCACCAGAATATCAAACAAGCCACAAACAGCAATACAAGTAACTTGTGTTTTAGTTAGCACTTCATATCACACATTTAACTCCGACTTTCTAAACATTTCCCCGAAACAGAAAGAAGTAATCACCACTCACAGTTTCTAAGCTGTGTTTTCTGCAGTTCATGCTCTGACTGGGAACATTTCTGGGTTAAACCTATGTGCTTTAAACACTTTTGACACAGAAACAGAGGTTCTTTGCTCTGCATGGTAAGGGCACTGGTGTTACCACTTCGATTTTAACAGTACTATATTTACTGACCTCAGAAGGATGGCAGGCCAAGGTGTCCTTGCTGGGGTTCAGACACATGACTGTACATCACTGCACATCTTGGGGCCACATGTTGACATCATTAAGCCATTCTGCCAAGACAGGGTCCTTAATAGAAAATTATATAAGTATGAAATAGAAGCTGGAGTAAAGTTTGGAGCTCTCCTGCTCCACCTTGTCTGATCTAGGCATTGGACACTCACTCGAAGTTGACACGATTGAGGGTGCTTTCTTCATACTGATGAGAAACTTCAGATATGGGTCGAAATGTCAACATTTTCTTAGGGGTTGCCCTTAGACAAATTACATTGACAAGGATCAAAACATACATTAATCTTGTATACTCATATTAAGATGAAGAGGCACCCTTAATTGTACATATGTGTATCATTGTATACATATCACTGCACATTCACTTGAGCACAGCGCCTTTCACTATTGGTTATTGTGATACCAAACAAGGAGAATTTAATTGTTTTACATTCAGAAAGGTGTCTATGAAATCATTTATGTTGAAGAAACTGGATTCATGACTAGAAGAGAGCCTCACTGAACCGTTGCTCCTAATTTTGCCTTTAGGGTTTAGTCCTTCGATATATTTTGCATGTCTCCATGGACATTCTAAACACAATCCAATAACGATGCAAGCCAATCAGCTCTGATTCCTAAAGACTGGGAAGGCAGGAAGATGGATAATTTCATAAAAGGATTTCCACGTTGGTGGGGACATTGGTTAAGACTGCAAACTCATTAGTTATTGTCGATAGGTATGATGTATGGGCGGATATGGCTCCATGTGTTTATTTGCTGCCGGAGGGGAAAAAGGAAGTAGTAGTCAGTATTTTATGGGAAGGTATGAAGTCTTCTGCGGCCATAAAGGATTAGGCCACGGATGTGACCAGCACTAGTTTCTGGCAGTTGCTGTTGTTCTTCGAACACAGGGGTGACTGCATTGTGCCTCATGCAGACCTGAATTTCAGCAAAGAATCTTGGACTTGACTTTAAATATAAGCCATCTCTTTGGAAGGCATAGCGACCATCTGTTTGGAAGCCTGGCATTCAAATCAAAGAGATACTACATATTCCTTGTGAGTGCTTCAGTATTGTCAGCACCCTTTTCAAAGGGTCGGAGGCAGAGTTGTTCCTTCTAACAGAGGTAGATATTTTCCATATCACTGTCCACAATAGCAGTCAACTCAGCCACAGTACGATGGGTGAGCTTGTTTTCCAGCCCGCCTCCCCCCCCAACACTTTAATCTCTGTATAAAAAGCAGTCATCTAGGAGGAGGTCCTCCGGCCAGTGCAAGTAGCAGAACCCCTTACAGCATCAGTGACTCTGTGGTAGCCCAAGTTACCTTGTCTTCACCTTATGTCCTGCTGGGGCCTTTAGTGGAAGGCTTTCTGCCTTCTGTGTGTAATGGCAAGATGTAACATATGGCAGATGTGCTGTGGATCTGATAAACAATAGTCATTCTGTTGAACTTGTCCAGAACCCACATTTTCCACAGAAGAAGGTTACTAACCATCACCTGGAAATCATGCTGGCAGAGATCATGTCTGTGCTTCATAAAGAGGCCCCAGAGCCCACCCCAATTCCAGCGACAAAAGGGGTTTTACTTCAGGTTTTTACTGGTAGAGAAAAAAAAACATGTTAATGGCATCCCTTTCTGGATCTTGGCAGCTCAACAAATATCTAAAGAAGCAATCATTAAGGATGTGAATCTTGCAGGAAATGTTAAATAACTGCAGAAGTAGGAATTTATGACTTCCCCAGATTCGCAGGCCTCCTACTTTCATATTCCCATCCACCCTAAACATTGCAGATTTTAGAGATTCGAGGTAGCAGGGTTCTAATGTTAGTTAAAGGTTCTCCCCTTTGTGAGTATTCCTGACTCCTACTTGGGTCCAAATTTCAGGGCCCCAGTCTCAGCAGTCCCACATCGTCAAGGGCATCAAATATTTCAGTACTTAGACAACTAGCTGATCAAAATATTTCAAGAGGCAAAAATCATCCACGAAGGAACGTATGAAACTATTCACCCACTGTGATCTTTCCATCAGCGCTTTCAAGTCTCAACCTCGACCCTCAATCCATTTCTTTGATACTATCCTATACTTCAGGTTAGGTAAAGCATTCCCATTTGAGGAAAGAATTGTGCATATTCAGTCTCTCATTGGGCAGATCCAAAAGTTGTTTAACTGTTCAAGTCGTTGCTGGGCATGATGTGATCTTGCATTCTGCTGATTTCTCCCTGCAAACTGCGCAAGTGCCCACTTCAGAGGAACTAGATGCACAGTGTGTCCAAATAATCAGATCTTTCAAAAGATCTCGGTGCCAAAACTACTCCATTATAGTGGTTGGAACATACCAATCTCACAAAAAATGTACACTTTAAACCTCAGATACCTCATTTTGCCATGAACCCAGACTGATTGGCTGGAAGCAAAAGGTCTTTGGATGATCTTGGAGAAGAACCTTCATTCATATAAATGTCCTGTAGCTCTAGTGGCTCAAAAGCAATTCCAATTTTTCCTCCTAAGGTTGGAAAATTTACTAGTTGTTTAGGACTGGGACTGGACAATAAAGAAAGGGATTGCACGGAGAATGAAATACATCTAAAGGATTGAGAAAACTTTAGTGGATGCTCTCAACAGGGCCAATAACATCTCTCATGAATGGAAGTTTGATCAACATCCAACAGTTTCCTCAATTGGGTTATGTTTGTGGTTCCATCAAACAAGTAATGTCAGTACTTCACAAGTTAGGAGTTGCATTAGAGACCAACGGAAATGTGTTTTAGATATCATGGTACAAGATCTGTGCGTACACATTTACTTAGTTTCCTCTTGCTGGAGCGTTGGGCTACTCTCCTAAAATCGATCATCCCATGGACCTTTTTAAATTGACTTGAAAGATGTAGGGAATTAGGATTAGTCCAACAATTTCCAATTAACAGTGTAACACACTTTGCTACACAATAAGATCAGGAATCAGGAATTAATTTAATGAATTGTAATACAAGTTAACAGTAGTGTTATTATAAATCAATCTCAAAAACGTACTGTAAAGATACAGGATTACAACAGGAAAACAAAATCTCCTGAAAACGTTGAGGTGCATCAGCATAAGGCATACAAGAAGTTCAGTTACAGCAATACTGAAAATTAGCAATAGAAGCTAGCGTTCAGAGAAGAGTCTTCTATCTTCTCTCCTGAACATGAGTAAAGTCTGAAGTCATCTAGCTTGGGACCTAAATCAATCAAAATTTCGAAGTCTAGGGAAAAATCTCAAAAAGTCAAAACATTTCTAGAAAAGGAAGAAAATATGCTCATGCCTATAGGGAAGTTGTCAGCATTTCAGAAGCTCGGTCAAGAATCTTCTTAGAACCAGAAAATAAGTGTTGGTCTAAGCCACATTTAGCAAAGAGATAGTAAGAAGGGTAAAGTATAGAGCTCGGTCCCTCTTAAAGTCCAAGGGAAACTGAGTGCCTAACAACCGGTGTCAGCATTAGTTAATATCACACAAATCCTTCTAAGCAACAACCCTCATTCACACCATCAGGGGCTCCTTTGTCCTTTCCATTCTCACATTGTAAGTTGCAACATCCATGGATTCTCCCACAGTAGTCCTGAGAAAGACATTGCCCTTGAGCACCTGCAACATTGCTTAATAGTGTCTATCAGATCACAACAGTGTTACATCTATTTCTAAACTAACATTTCATGTGAACGTTCCTGCAAAGAAAAAGACACGCAAGCAGAAATGCAAAACAGTTTTTAAATTCGAAAGACATTCAGGCCTACTCAAGGTAAATGCATAGACCAATAGTGCACATTTAAATAAATGCCATTTGTGCACATGCAACGACAATAAATGAAAATGTCAGTACATAAGTTCAAACTAGCTTCATATTACAGTTTAAGTAAATGCAATGCAGTTTATGAAATGCATGCGTGTAAATGCAACTAGGAACTATATTTTAATTCAATTGTGAAATAATTAGTGCACATGTTTACATAAAACCTTACTCGTTTCTAAAGTAAATACATTTCAATAACATGAGGATGGTTTTATTACATCTCTAACAAATACATTTTATTTAATAAGGTTAAGGCACACAGGATATATGAATCTCTAGTTCTACTGTGAATGCACTTCAGTGTAGGATTCGAGGGCAACACTTTACATTATGACATGTAGGGGTGGAGTCAAATGCCAGACCTCCACTCTCATACAGAGGGTTCTCAGCAAAATTAAGAGAGAACTTTGCTCGATTAGCCTTATTTTCCCAACCTCACCTTACCCATATTGGTACTCATATCCACTTCATCTCTCAGAAGCTCCACACATCCCTCTAGGGAAACTTCACAATCTTCTTTCGAGAGACAAGACAAGTCCTGCACTATGATCCAACATCCCTGAACACATAGATCTTCTACAGTACTGCTGATATATCTTAATGCAAGCCAGGGCCTCTCTCACTGTTGAGACTAATCAGGCCAAATGAAAATGTTTCTGGTGTCAGGATTTTGGTTTGCATCCCATGTCAGCACAACCATAACAAGTTTTACCTTGCCTTTTGCAACTGGTTCAATCTGGCCTCAAGCACGTCTCCATGGGATTGATTGAATGATTCAAACATGGGAATATAAAAGATACCCGGGTGAACTGTATTTAAAGGTAAGTAACTTATTTCTCTCAACATGTGAGATTATTTTTGTGATATATAGTAATAGGCGGTCAGGTTAAGGAGTTGGTGGTTGTATCCTTTCTAAGTATATGTATGTAGGTATCAGTAATGTGTTAAGTTTGATTGGATCCAAGACCATGTAGGGAAAACAGACCTATATTCATCCATCACATGATACATGTCACCTTTAAATTCATATTTCCCACACTTGCCTGACATAAAAGCTTTAACTTAAATAATGTTTCTGGTGACCAGTTACCCCAGTGGATTGACAATTATCTGCAATGTAATAGTGATCTTGAATAGTTATAGAGAGGTGGCCTCACTCATTTTCTGAAAATAGGTGTAGGCCCATGGCAAGCTGAGAATCATTCTTTTGCACTTCTAAGATATGATAGGACGTATTAAGTGAGAAGAGCTTATAAGATGTAGAGGCATGATGGCCAGAAAGTGAGACCCTTCCACTAGTCACGGGTAAATTGGAGTATGTATTCCACCTAGGTTGGCGATAAGTTTCAAGAAGTCCTAAAAAACAATATTTTGAAGGTCTAATTTTAATTGTAAATAAATATGCAGAGCTGAGAGAACACACAAAACACCAAGATTAACAATGCCCGTTTTCCCTCCTAGTTTAATAAGTTTGTTGCACCCTAGCACAGCTAGGGTAGATTTTGTTATCAAGAAAACCCCTCTTGTTTAGTTATAATAAAGCATGTATAGTATCTATAAGTATGTTTCTAGAATGATTTAGTCTTAACCGTTTTGTTTTGATTATGATGATTGAGGACAGTCTGGAATATGATTTTGGTTTTCATTCCTTTTCGGCACACCCATATCAAGTTTTTACTTTACCCTCTTGCTACTGACTCGATCTGGCCTCTTATACGCCTCCATGAAAGTTCATTAGTCACCTACAACAAGGTTTACCCAGAAGCAGCTCGCGGTACTAAAAAGGGGCGGGCGTTGCACTGGTGGGGTCGGGGGATTCATAAAAAAGAAGAAAAAAAAAGAAAAAAAAACATACCTATGCCGCCTTCACGACCGCGCTGCTCCTCTTCTCTGCTGATAGCCTGCAGGCACAGGCTCACAGCCTGCCCTGCAGCCAGTCCTGACGCTGCTCAGAGAAGGGTTACGATTGGCTGGGAGCACCCAGCCACGCAATGCTCCTCCGTCCTAGCAGAGGAGCCGCGCCTGGGTTTACCTCTTGCTACTGGTTTGATCTGGCTTCAAATACACCTCCTTGAAAATGCATCTGGCACCTAACACAAGGTAACACACACCTGAATCACCCTGTGGAAGCCTGCTTGACCCTGTAAGAGTCAAAGCACTCCCAGTGATTAGCAAAAGAGTGGCCACTTAAAAGGATTAATAACAAGTTACCCTTCTGTGTTAAACATTTGTTTAGCATTTAGTGGACTTCAGAAAGATGAGATGCTCGATCACACTGGTACTGAAGATTTACGTTTGTAAATTAGACATACTTAGACATACTTGGAACTTGATGTGCCTATACCTTTGCAAATCATACCTGCTATAGTAGCGTGGTGACAGTGAGACATGAAGATTCAGTCATCCGTTCCAAAAGGGATCTAAATTCTACCTCTATAGATTCAGGTGAAGTAAAGCATAGGTAGGCGACAACTGCCTTCTCTCTGGACTGTTCCATGTCTGTCATTCAGCACGTTATAGGCAAATGCAAGCCTGCATGTGGGCTCATGCACACACTATAATGCAGATGCAGATGTAACCATGAGTGCATATTGTGCAGTTTGTTTATGTTACCTCCCTCCTCACCCATCTTTATCAAATGTGCTTCGTACGTTGCCCTTTAGCAGATACATTGTTACATCTTCCAGAGCGGTCACACCAGGTCCCCAAAACTCTAGACAACTGGTCTGTAACAACTCCCTCGGCGGACACCAGCCAGCCAAAAATGTATACAAGCGAGTATGATGCACCTACAAGTTCTCCCTTCAAGCCATATTGTCAAAACCATTGGCTAAACTGGCGTGCATACCTGCTGTTCACAGCATAAACCTGCATGGCAGCAAGTGCATGGAGCCACTGACGATCTCTATCCATCCAGGAGGACAAGACAAAGGACCCCATTTAGCGGTCAGTGGGTGGGCCATGGTGGTGATGGGGCACTGCCTCCGCCAACACAGCCCACCCCCTTGCCATACTCAAGGTTGCATACCAACAGTGCCCAGGCCAATGATCTGGGAGAACTTTCAGCTAAAATATCGACTGCAGACCAGCCCACCATTCCTAGGCAGCATGCTCGTCTTTCTTCACAGACAAAGTCCCTCACTGGGGGAGGAGGAGGTTTATCTAAAAACAATGAAAACCAGTGTCCTGACATCTGGGATATTCTGGGCTCAGTTCGTTGTTCGTGTTTAGCACTACCTTGCTGTGCATAAAAAAAAACAATAAGCTTGGGCATTCTGACGCCATTCATCTGACGGCCTTGCTGCAGCTGGCCTGCCACTATGGGACTCCAAGGGCAGAGCCAGCTAAGACTCCATCATTGGAAGCTTATCAGTTCCACCACTTTTCTATATGATTCCACAGAACCACAAGGAATCTTCACAGAACAACCAGTGTTTTGGCAGAAGACATAGCAAAGACCCTCTCACCCCCCCCCCCCCCCCAACCTCCAATTCCTTCTGGTATCAAACCCCAGTGTGGGTGAATCTACAACATACTATATCGTTATTGAAGTTCTTCAAATGTAATAATAGTAATAATAATAAATAGAATAATAATTAGAATGGTAGTCCACTCATACAGCTTTTGGTGGAAAAGATATGCATGGAAGTTTGTATTTTTTGCCACTTCCGTGCATCTCACTGAGAGACCGGTTTTCATGCATTGTATCGATGACTGGGCAGTTTTTCACCGGTGACTAGGCAATTCGCACTTGTGTTTGCACTGACGAACCAGTTCATAAATATATTTGTATGGACAGTATTCAAATTGACTGATAAAGCGATTTGCACCAGTTGGTCTGTTGAATTGCCAAGCGCTTGTTAAAGATTTGTGGAACACTGTGTGCCTGAACCCTTGACTCAGGCTTACAAAGCTCATAGCTGCATATCAGAAGGAATGCAAGAAGGATTATAGAAACTTAAGGAAAGCTAATTCTGACTAGTGAACATGAGTGAGGTGTTTTATTGATCTAGTTCGGATGCCACTATTCACTCTGTCAGCCCACTACTACATTTACACGTTTGTTGTGGTCACTGCGTCGACAAAGTGTTACTTGTACAGAGTTGGCTTGAAAGAAATCTGAAAAATGTAAATGCATTGCTGTGCTGTTAGTAGGCTTACGCTGTATCATTCCTTCAACCGGTTTACCTTTCCTTTTTCCAGGGGGGACCATACCTATGCAGACAGCTACATGACAGTCCTCCCAAAAGGCAGTGAATTTGTAGTGTTTAGCATCGATGGCTCGTTCGCGGCCAGTGTGTCCATCATGGGGAGCGACCCCAAAGTTCGAGCTGGAGCAGTTGACGTAGTAAGGTGAGTGGGCACAAAAACACATAAATCCACACTTAAAGTAAATCTGTATTTATAGATTTGGGGCCAAACAGTCAATTGCATCATCGTATTTCTTTTGCAGGCACTGGCAAGACCTAGGCTACCTCATAATCTACGTAACAGGTCGCCCCGACATGCAGAAGCAGCGGGTAGTGGCGTGGCTAGCACAGCATAACTTTCCCCATGGGATAGTCTCCTTCTGTGATGGCCTTGTTCATGACCCATTGCGGCATAAGGCCAACTTCCTCAAAGGTCTGATCACAGATGTAAGTACTTTGTTCTATTAGAGTTTTTATTTTAGGGAAAAACAGCAGAGAAATCCCACATTGTTTTATTGATTTCCACTGATGCTCCCTTGATGACCATTTTTTATCCTTAACCCACTTGTACTCCTCTGTTCATTTCTTCTCCTCTGTAGCTCCCAAATGCTGTGTTTAGTGGTGCTGCACGTGTCAGTCTCTGAACTGAAACTCTGCAGTATGGTGTGTCCAGCTAAAGAACAGTGATTACCTTTGTCTAGCTTATGTATTTGTGGTGGACATCCGATGTTATACCATGAAGCTTCTCTGAATTATTCTTATGTACAACAGATTGTTTTTGTAGGGTTCTTGTGGTTTGTACAGAGATGGATCTCCCTGAAAGGAAGACTTTATGGCAACATAGAACCCTGGGAGAAAGCCTTTGAGCAAGCATGCAAGATGGTAGAAACCGGAGCCTTGCTCTCTAGAGTACTCTGTGAACCGGGTGTATCTGGTTCACGATCCACTATTGAACTGCATGCCAAGGGAGGGATGCGAGTGCAGGACGGGCATGATCAAGGCATCTCAGCTATCACAAATTGTGAGGTAGCCTTGCTTTGGACTAGGTGCATTCTACCAGTATAAAATTTCAGCGATCTAAGGGCAGCATTGCTGTAGTCCAATCTTGAAGATATATGGACACATTGAAAATAGGACCTTTTAGGAGCAAATGTGAAAAATATCAGCTGTTGTCAAGGATGCCTAGTTGAAAAAAAGAATGAGTGACTCATTCAATTTGACCGGTTAGAAGCTTTGGGTATAGTTTGGACATTTTACATTGTTAACCCTGAACAAGTGGGCCTGGAGTAGTCTTTTGGAATCGCAGTCATATTCATCCAACCCAGGGCTGTCCTTTCATAAGACTATCCCTCTGGAACCTGTGATTGGTGGCAGTGTACTTGCAAACAGATGCCACCATGTTAGATGTCCACCTTTAGATCTTCACTTGGGTCTGTGCAGCATTAGTGGGTGTGGAACAGGAGTCTGTGTCAGATCTTCTGTCGAAGAAGGTCGATGAATACATTTTTTATTCAGCTCAAGTTAACTTAGCATTGTTCTTCCTCCATCCTTTAACACCGGCCCACCATCGCCAGCGGATGAAACCCCTAAAAAGAACCAAAGAGTGCCAGGAGCCAAATATACATGCCCAAGATCTTTGAAATGTACTACCTTATCTTACATTGTTTTTGTACAAGCAATGTACATGCCGATAACAAGGATTGTAATTTCTGAAATATTCCAGATCATACACGGTAATATATGTGTTTTATGTACTGTCACTATGACATGGTACCGTCGATGGCTCTATGAGGTAGAAAGTATCTCCCAGCCACTCATAACGACGAGGAGAATTATGAAATGTTGACTTTGTTTGAAGTCTTTACTTAACCCAACTCTCAAGGACATTGATTCGTTTGAGACAGAATCAAATCACTCCATGGATGGAACAGCATGAAATGCTGTGTATCCAGCGCCTGGATAAATGCTATGTATTAAGCGCCTGGATACCCTCACGGGAGACATGCACCTCTCTACAGATCCAACTCACATTAGATTAAATTACATTAGTGTTTTGTGTGTAATGTTAGTAATTCGTGCATTTCCTTAGGTAATGCTTCTCTCACCCGTGTTGCTAATATTTAGCTTCTGCTAAACTGCCTCCAAAGGGTTGGTAGGGCTGGGCATCACGTATATGTGCACAGGCCCTATGTCAAGTTCTAGGTTCTTAGCAGCCAGTACTTCACATGCTACACCTGGGAGTGTACACGTATGACAGAAACTAAGCAAAACTGGAAGTCCAGACGTGCTGCCGGTTGAAGGTGTCAGGTCACAAGGGAGGACTCGGCAGCAATGCAGTCACCGGTCAGCATCATCTCCGAAAGAAGGGCAGACCTGGAGCATGGTCCGTCACATGTCAGCGTTGGCACTGGCAGCAGCTGGTTATGTGCCAGGGCCACCTCTGAAGGATTAGTATGGCTGGTTAAGAGTGACTCACCTCAAAGATGTGCCTCCGTGTGACTCGCGAGTTTATGTCAGATTTAGTCGGGCCAGTGATAGGACACATGGCAAGATCACATCTGCATGGCAAGCAGGGCAGAATCAGTCATCTGTTCGTGTTGCATCCGAAATAGTGATAACATTGGGGACGGGAGTCCTGCCCTAAGCACTCTCTTTTTCCCCATTCACTCTGCACCCTGCATGGTACGATGAAAGTTAACTGACCTAAACAGAGCCCGGGAATTTGTTTTATCCAAACAAGTCCTTTGGCACCATTGATGGAAGTCGCTGTCCATTGGTGGAAAACGTGAGCATACTTATTTTGTCACCCTAAGAAGGATGAAAGACAGAGTGGACCTCTTTGGGGATGAACCTGTGACAGTGCGGTCCAATACAGATCTCTGCAGTGCATGCATTAGCCTATTAAGCTACCAGCCCCTGCATAGCAGAGGTGTATGACAAATTAAAAACCCAAGCCCGATGTACTGGTGGCTAAATTTACATTTGATAGGTGGAGGCCTGGGTTCTAATCCCGGCTGTGGCCGAAAATGTGTGATTAATGGAAAAAGCTTTTTATTTCCGTATGCCTCAAACTGCAAATATATGTTATGAAAATATGTGAAGAAACATCTGTGCAGTGGACTGGCTGTCTGTTAACATCCCAGTCCACGTTCCCACCCACAGCTGTCAACTCCTCATCATAGAATGGTTTCTATAAGACAGTCCACCGCTGATATTTGAAGAATATCAAAATATCCAATCTGTTCCTTCATGGAAATTAAAATGAAAGCCCAAGCACTAAAATTTAAAATAAGTTTGCACCACTGCATAACCTTATAGATGACAAATATTGTGTTTTGTGTTCCAATATATTTAATTGCTCAAAAAATCTTAAAGTTTCCGTAGTTGGTTTCCGTGATAGGAATATGACTGCATTTATTTGCTTTTTATGAGGCACCAAACCTGGGGAACCATGAAGGGTCATGGAGACAATATTCATTGTATTTTGTCATTCTAACCACTGACTATATAACTGAGGTCGACTTGGATTACTGTATAGAAATTTTCAAAAAATCTAGAATTTATCTGAACCATGTGGATGTACAGTGGATACCCTTGTGCCTAATCTGTAGTGTACACTGGACTGTATAGATATGTTTGTGCACCTATTTTGCCTATAGTAGCAATTATCCATGAGGCCGTTCAAGCTCGTATGTATCAATATTATATTATGAAGATCAAAATCTGCATTTTACAGCCTTCCTAGTAGGGCAGATTGACATATATCTTTCTTTAGACACCGGATGTAGTAGAAATACACAGTATTTATTTTCCTTTTGCCTTTCATGCATGTTAATTTCTCATTTAACTAACTAAGGTGTATCAGCAATGCGACTTCTAGCCCAAACCAAGGATGTTACTGTATAGAAGCGAAGTTCACTGTTGGACACCATGGGCAGTTTCATGTCCGATTTAAAGGATAATCACAGACTTTGTAAATAATTCCGGTTTGTTTTCTAAGATAATGTATCCCATGTGGATAGTCTCAAACTCTGGTATGGGTCTGCCCTTGTGAATTATTGTAGGATACAAAAACCTTACAGGTTCATTAAAGCTGTAGTGGCAAAAAACATATAGCTTCCAGTTTGTGAAAACAAAAACTTTACCTGATTTTTATTTTATACCTTTCCACAGTTGCACATGAAAGTTCATGCAGCGTATGGCTCTACCAAGGATATTTCGGTATACAGCACCATCGGTCTGCCGCCTGCACAAATTTATATTGTTGGTCGCCCAACCAAGAAATTACAGCATCAGTGTCAGGTAACCTTTAACTATCCTTTATGTTGTGCTTGGGTGCTCGAAACGAAGGGGCATATTTATGAGAGAGTGGCGCATTGGTCTTTATGCGCCACTTCTCTTGCATCACCCTTGCCTCACCTAACATGGTTGCGCCGTATTTCCAGTATGGCACACCATGGCGGTTGTTACCACAAGTGTCCAAATTCTTTACGCTGTTGTGGTGCTTTGCTGCACTAGCGTAAAAAATGTTGACACTAGTGCAGCAAAGCTCAGGGAGAGACCCATTGATTTCAATGGGTGCGTCATTTTAACGCCTGCCTTGAGCAGGCGTTAAAAATGAAGGAAAAATTGGTGCAGTGAAATCTAGTAAATTTCACCGCGCCATGTTTTCGGGCCTCCGTCCGTCGGAATGCCCCCCTGGCATACATTATGCCTGGGGCAGGTATAATGTGGCGCAAAGAGATGCAAAGTGTCAATGCATGCATGGCACCACTTTGTAAATCTGGCGCGGGGGAAAGGCCACCTTAGCAAAAAAACAACACTATGGCAGCGCAAGGGTCATGTAAATATGCCCCTAAGGGCGTGTTACTGGTCCTCAGCCTGAGATTTACTAACCATTGTAAGGGGCACTAGCAAACTTAGGGGCATATTTATGAGGAAGTGGTGCATCGGTCCCCAATCGGCCCTAGCGTCAAAAAAGTGACGCAAAGGCGGGGCAAGGGGCTTGTAAATATGCCCCTTAACGTTCTGTGTTAGAGGAAAAATACGTGCATTTTATTCTGACATTCTTAAATTCTTTAGTGCAATGCATTTCTACACCAAGTGAAATAAGCTCATCAGGCGTGTCCTTCTGTCTTTATCACTGCAAGTTCAATAGCATTAATGAACCTTTTGCAGAAGGAAGGCACACAGCATGCATGCCGCAACCAAGCAAAATGTACAAAGCACTCAGCAGGGTCATTTTATGATATACATATGTAGAAAATTCACCTTTTTGAGTGGTCTACCCAAATGTTTTCTTTTTATAGGATTGAAGTTATTGACGTAGTTTGACTGTGGGCACTAGGGAAACTGCTAAAGTTCCTCGTGAACATGCTCTGATCCTTAAATATGATGAAAGATTGGCCAATCGGAAGTGGTATATGAACTTTTAACTAAAAAAAACAGAAATGTAGTGCTGGAGGAGCACCAGGCGTCCAGCTCAACGCCAATCTGCTGTGAACAAAGCGGCAGCAAACACAGGTCAAAGGAAACTGTTTTTGACATGTTTACCTTTGACATGAGTTAAGTCGCCTACAAGTAGTGGTGAATCATGTACAAAAGTAAGGCTGACTATTATTTATAGATCAGAGGTCCCTGTAGTAACAAGCTGAAAAAGATGCTACAAAGATGTATTTCACTGAATACGACGTGATAGCTTTTTCCTAGGATAAGAGCATCATTGTGATAAGTACATTTCTTAGACGTTGATTTAGGAATCAGTTACAGAAATAATCCACACACCATTCTGTTTATCAAAACAGTAATTCAGTGCTGAACTAGAACAGTTTTATTAAAACGTGTTTTTCTCTGTCTGGAATCCTTCACAGTAATTCATTCTGTACGGTTCTCCCTTCTCCAGAGGTACTTTTCAGGGAGGGAACAATAGACCTTGCTGTGCTAGCCGACCACTAGTAAGAAGGCAGCACCTCAGAACACATTAACATGGCGTAGATTATAAGAGGAGAAACTGCTGTATGTGTCTGCTCTGCAGGTAGGTTTTGGAAGTGCTTTTTGAGGGTCCAACCAGCTGCCTTCTTGTAGCTCCTAGGGATATCAAGAACAGTAAGGATATTTGCTATTAAGAACCAGCTAACCAGTGGTCTGAACTGTGCTTGAGCCCTAGTTGGAGTGAGTGATTGAATCCATCTCTCTGAGCTGTCTGATACCTGGTCCCCCGGAAGCTGCCTCATACATTCTGTGAGCTCTAGAACCTACCAGGAAGAAAGTATCTACAATGTGCAAAAAGTGAAACTTTTGGGTGTAGCCCTAATGAAGCAAATCTACTCCTTTCGTATTCCCATTCAGAGAAAAAGAAACAGGGAAATGAGGCTTCAGAGGGATTGTACTTTGGCTGTCAGGTATGTCTTCCCGGTGACTCTGTAGCCGGAATTCTCACAGGAGATTGGCCGGAAGACTGAAACTGAGTGGTTTGAGTGTATCCGCTCTGCCCATTATTCCTGGCCTCCATAGATGAACAGTGCTGGTAGCTGCTTTTTGTATTTGATGCAGAAGTGGCCTCAGGTGGCCTCTGAAGGTAATCACATAGGCAAACCTTCACTTTTATACTTCCAATGAACGAGTTACTTACCTTCGGTAACGACTTTTCTGGTGGATACATTAGCTACCTGTGGATTCCTCACCTCATGAATACTCCCATGGCGCCAGCATTCTACGGAAATCTTCTTACTAGTCTCTGCACGTCGACGAGGACGTCACTGTCTCGCACGCGACGCCGTCTGACGTCATACAGGCAATAAGAGGTCCTCGACGACGTGCGGACGTCAGTACCAATCATTTTTTACGTGCATGAGAACAACCAGGCAATGCAATGAAAGAACAAAGCAACATCCATTATATTGTAAAAATACACCACATTGTATGAATAACTGTAAATCTTTTTTATGTACATATATATATATATATATATATATATATATATATATATATATATATATATATATAAAACTCTTTCTTTTAAAAATATATACACACACCAAGTATATACATAAAGATATATACACATATACCCATATATATATATATATAAAAATATTATATATATACATCTATTGCACCCTCAAAGATCAAGAGGAGCGCACTCAAGGATTACTTGGCAAGACCATAAAGGCAACGGGGAGGCGGGTGGGACCGTGAGGAATCCACAGGTAGCTAATGTATCCACCAGAAAAGTCGTTACCGAAGGTAAGTAACTCGTTCTTCTGATGGATACAACTACCTGTGGATTCCTCACCTCATGAATAGAGTCCCAAAGCAGTACCACGCCCGGCGGTGGGTGCCTAAATGGTCAAACCAAGAAATCCTGCAGCACTGACCGTGCAAAATGGCCGTCCCTTCTAACCTCAGAATCTAAACAGTAATGTTTTGCAAAAGTGTGAAGGGACGACCAAGTTGCGGCCTTGCAGATGTCGACCACAGGAACACCTCTGGCTAAGGCCGAAGTGGCCGACTTAGCTCTGGTGGAATGAGCTCTAATGCCCTCAGGAGGATCCTTCTTTGCCAAAGAGTAACATATTTTAATGCAAAGAACAACCCACCTGGATAGTGTTCTCTTGTGGACTGCCTTTCCTCTCCTCTTGCCCACGTATCCAATAAACAGCTGATCCTCCAGCCTGAAATCCTTTGTTCTATTGATAAAGAAGCTCAACGCTCTCTTTGGATCCAGACGGTGCAGTCTTTCTTCCTCTTTGGAAGGATGAGGCGGAGGATAGAACGTGGACAAAGTAATTGCCTGAGCCAAATGGAAGGGTGAAACAACCTTCGGGAGGAAAGCAGCCTTGGTCCTCAACACCACCTTATCCCCATAAAAAGTTGTATAAGGGGGTTTTACTGATAAGGCCTGCAACTCACTCACTCTCCTTGCTGATGTTATAGCTATCAGGAAGACTGTTTTTAAAAACAAATACCTTAAGGGGCAAGAATGCATAGGTTCAAAAGGGGACCCCATAAGGAAAGTCAGGACTAAGGACAAATCCCATTGCGGCATAACGAATGGCTTTGGAGGATATTGATTTAGAAGACCTTTCAAGAATCTGATAACAATAGGGGATTTAAATAAAGATGGTTGGTCTGGAAGACATATGAAGGCTGACAAGGCCGATAAATAACCTTTAATGGTAGCCACTGCACAACCTTTCTGCGCCAGAGATAGAGCAAAAGACAAAACGTCCGATAGATGAGCTTGTAAAGGATCAATCTGCCTCTCTCCACACCACGCAACAAATTTAGACCACCTATTAGCGTAGATAGATTTAGTGGAGTGTCGCCTGGCCGCTAATATAACATCCACTACCTCAGGCGGGAGAGAGAAGGAACTCAGGTTGCCCCGTTCAATCTCCAGGCATGTAGGTGCAGACTCTGGAGGTTGGGGTGTAGAACCTGCCCCTGCGACTGCGAGAGGAGGTCTGCCCTGAAAGGGAGACGGAGCGGCGGGCACGTTGAGAGTTGGAGAAGGTCGGAGTACCACACCCTCCTTGGCCAATCCGGAGCTATTACGATTACTAGAGCCCGGTCTTGGCGAATCTTCCTCAATACTCGAGGAATCAAGGGTATGGGAGGAAACGCGTAAAGCAACTGGCCGCACCAGGTCATTTGAAACGCGTCCCCCAATGCTTCCTGCATCGGATACTGAAGGCTGCAGAACAACGGACAATGCGCGTTCTCTCGAGTGGCGAACAGATCTACCCGAGGAAACCCCCACTTCTGGAAGATTAAACGGACTTGATCTGGATGGAGACGCCACTCGTGGTCTGCCGAGAAGTGGCGACTGAGACTGTCCGCACGCACGTTCAAGACTCCGGCCAGATGGTTTGCTATCAAGCAAATCCGATGGTCCTTTGCCCAGGACCATAGTCGAAGAGCTTCTCTGCAGAGAAGGTACGACCCCACTCCTCCCTGCTTGTTTATGTACCACATCGTGGTAGTATTGTCCGTTAGGACCTGTACCGACTGACCACGAAGGGAAGGGAGGAAGGCCTTGAGAGCCAGACGTACAGCCCGTAACTCTAACAGATTGATGTGAAAAATCTGTTCCTCTGGAGACCAAAGACCTTTGATCTCCAGATCCCCCAGATGAGCTCCCCACCCTAGAGTGGAAGCATCCGTTATGACTGTGGCCACTGGTGGCGACTGCTGGAACGGTTTTCCTTGCGAAAGATTGTTGCTTGCAATCCACCACTTCAAATCCACAGCAGCATCTCTGGAGATCTTGACAGTACCCTCTAGATCCCCTCTGTGTTGAGACCACTGCCTTCGGAGGCACCACTGAAGAGCCCTCATGTGCCAGCGAGCATGCGTGACCAACAGAATGCAGGAGGCAAAAAGACCGAGCAGACGAAGGACCTTGAGGACTGGAACTACCGCTCCGTTTCGAAACATTGGAACCAAATCCTGAATATCTTGAATCCGCTGAGGCGGAGGAAAGGCCCGACCCAATGTCGTATCCAGTACTGCCCCTATGAACAGGAGGCGCTGAGAGGGCTCCAGGTGAGATTTGGGCTCGTTCACCGAAAAGCCCAGGTCGAACAACAACTGGGTTGTTGACTGCAGATGACGCAACACAAGCTCCGGGGACTTGGCTTTGATCAACCAATCGTCCAAGTAAGGGAATACTGCTATCCCCTTCCTTCTGAGCTCTGCCGCAACCACCGACATCACCTTCGTGAAGACTCGAGGTGCTGAAGTAAGACCAAACGGAAGGACCGCAAACTGGTAGTGTTGCGATCCCACCACAAACCGGAGATACTTCCTGTGTGACTTGAGTATCGGGATATGAAAGTAAGCATCCTGCAAGTCGACAGACACCATCCAGTCTTCCATGTTCAACGCCAAAAGCACCTGTGCTAGGGTCAGCATCTTGAACTTTTCCTGCTTGAGGAACCAATTCAAGATCCTCAGGTCCAGAATTGGTCTCAAACGACCATCCTTCTTGGGAATCAGGAAATACCTTGAGTAAACTCCTTGACCCCTTTCCTGCTCCGGGACCAACTCCACCGCGCCCTTTAAAAGGAGGACTTCCACCTCCTGTTCTAACAACAGGAGGTGTTCTTGTGAACAATACGAAGGGCGGGGCGGGATGAGGGGCGGAAACTCCCGAAAGGGAAGGGTGTAGCCTTTTCCCACAACACTGAGAACCCAAGTGTCCGACGTAACAGTCTCCCATTTGGTGAGAAAATGCTGTAATCTTCCCCCTACAGGAGAGGAGTGAGTGGGAAATGGTGGAAGCCTAAGGCTGCTTCCCCTGCTGCACCCCGCCAGAGGATGAGGAAGAGGCAGAGTGCTGCTGAGAGGCTCCCCTGGTGCGGACCCTACCCCTCCCCCTAAAAGATCTATAGGGGTGGGAAGAGGCAGGTTGCTGATATCTTCCCCGAAAGGAAGAGGAGGAAGAGCCACGCCCAAATCCACGAAACCTCCTGAAGAATCTGGAAGAGGCCGTGGAAGAAGGAGCTTGGAGTCCCAACGACTTAGCCGTGGCCCTGCTTTCCTTAAAACGTTCCAAGGCCGAATCAGCCTTAGCCCCAAACAGTTTGTCCCCATCAAACGGGAGATCCAACAATGTGGACTGTACATCTGCCGAAAAGCCCGAGTTACGTAGCCAGGCCTGTCTCCTTTCCACCACAGTTGTGCCCATTGCTCTGGCTACCGAGTCGGTGGTATCCAGTCCCGTCTGGATAATTTGGGTCGCAGCAGCCTGGGCATCAGAGACAAGATCCAAAAGACCCTGGGGAAGCTCTGTAAACGAAGAGGAGATGTCATCCATCAGAGCATGAATATACCTCCCCAGGATACAGGTCGCATTAGTGGCTTTTAACGCCAGACTGCAGGACGAAAAAATCTTCTTCGACTGCGCCTCTAGCTTTTTTGAGTCTCTGTCCCCAGGCACCGTCGGGAAAGAACCAGGCGCTGATTTGGACGAACAGGAGGCCTGCACAACCAAGCTCTCCGGCGTAGGGTGCCTAGATAGGAAACCAGGATCAGTTGGAGCCGTCCGATACCTCCTGGCCACGGCTCTGTGAACTGCTGGGGAAGATGCCGGCTTCTTCCACACCTCTAAAACCGGATCCAGCAGAGCGTCATTAAAAGGTAATAGAGGCTCCGCCGCGGCTGAGGCCGGATGCAACACCTCTGTCAAAAGGTTTTGTTTCGCCTCCACCACCGGCAAAGGCAGGTCCAAAAAACTAGCTGCCTTCCGTACCACTGTATGAAAGGAAGCAGCTTCCTCGGTATATTCCCCCGGGGACGAAAGGTCCCACTCAGGGGAAGTGTCCAGCCCACTGGCCGACTCCAGTCCACGCAGCCCATCACCCGAGTCCTCTAGCTCTCCTTCCTCTAGGGCTCGTTGGTACTCCTGCTCCTCTAGTACCCGGAGAGCACGCCTCCTTGAATGCAGTCGTTGCTCAATCCGCGGAGTCGACAACACCTCCGCCGAAGTCGGAGATCGGCGCCGATCTTCCGAAGCCACCGACGCCGCATCCGGCGCCACAGGTAACTTCGGCGCCGACTGAAGAGCAGATGAAACGGATGGACCCACCGGAGTCACAGGCCGAAATCTCGACGTCGACGGGATGGAAATCCCTGGGGCCAATCCCTCCGAAGCCATCGGAGCGGCCACCGGCGCCGACACTGGCGCCGAGCCCACGTTCCCAAACGGGAGAAAGGGCATAAAGGGTGCCGGCCGAAGAGGCGCAGGATCACCCAAAGAAAAGGCCAAAGGCCCAGCCGGAGCACCCCCTGGAGCCATCTGTTGGAAGATGGCATACATCGCATTCAAGAATGCGGAACTATCGGCTCCAGGGGTGGGAAAAGCCGGATACTGGGGTGCCTGACTCGGAGGCGACCCCGACGCCGGCCTCGGCGTCTGCGCCGGAGAAAACACCTGAGGCTCCAATACCTCAATCACCGACGCCTGTCCAGGCGAAGTTGGAGACGTCGGAGAGAGCAACGGCGTCGAAGGATGCGGCGTCACCGTGGGGCTGACCTCCCATGTCCTCCGGCGCCGATCCGGAGACCTGGAACGAGCCTCCCTTGAATGACGCCGAGATTCTCTACGGCGCCGGGAGTCTCGATGACGCCGATGTCTTGGAGAAGACTTTTTCTTGTGATGCTTCTCCTTTGACTTGGCCATAAACAGCTTCGCCTCGCGTTCTTTAATGGCCTTCGGATTCATGTGCTGACACGAATCACAAGTCGAGACGTCGTGGTCGGAGCTCAAACACCAAAGGCAATCGGAATGAGGATCCGTCACCGACATCTTGCCTCCACACTCACGACAAGGCTTAAATCCAGACTTTCTCTGCGACATTATTTCCACAGAGAAAGAGTACGCAGCAAGATATACACTGTAACCGCAAGAGTAACAGTTGCTCCCTCGAAGATAACTGTTTCGAATGCACGGAAAAAAGGGAACTGACGTCCGCACGTCGTCGAGGACCTCTTATTGCCTGTATGACGTCAGACGGCGTCGCGTGCGAGACAGTGACGTCCTCGTCGACGTGCAGAGACTAGTAAGAAGATTTCCGTAGAATGCTGGCGCCATGGGAGTATTCATGAGGTGAGGAATCCACAGGTAGTTGTATCCATCAGAAGTTCTTATTACTGTTTTATATTTTCTTTAAAAAAATCCGATCTCTTAATTATTTAAGGTAGTTCTTTTAATTTTGATCTTGCTGTAATTATTAAATTCTCCTTTTAACTAAATTAGTTTGGGAAGTTTGCGGATTGTTCCTTAACTTTAGTATTGGTTTTGTAGTGTTTACACATTTGTCCAAGGGAAAGCCATCTGCTTGACGCCATGGGTACCCCGGGTAAGCACCAGTTTCTTAATGAAACACATCTAATAATCTTTGGTCAGTGGGAGAACCCAACAATTCCTTGTCTTCTTGTTAACATGGAGGCATTATTGGCTTTTTGTGAAATTGTTCAAGGCAGAACAATACAACAAGGTATGTGGAGCCTAGGTCTGTGAGGACTTTAAACACCACATTTTTCAGGCTGTTGACACAAAACAAATTTCGTACAATTAATTTGAATGGAATTCATTTGCATAATCTGGCTACCCTTAAAATCATGGATGTATCTGGCTAATGTAGCCCTATTTTGGATACTTCTGGTTTAAATTAAAACATTTTTTAAACGCACTTAATCTTATTTTTAATACAGTCAAGGAGCCCTCATGTTATGAGCGATGTAGGAATGTTTTACAGTAACAATGTATGCATTCCTAGAAAGTTTATTAATTAAATTTCAAAAGAGGATCAAAGGTAAGCTTCAACAACGTAAATTGACAGAGCAGTTGAAGGTATTATGTAGGTACGTATACACTGTTACCGCATCCAGTAATCCTTTTGGTAGAAATCTGCAAATTTGAATGAGAGCAAATCCACCTGGTCATAGTTGGAAGGCTACATCCACGTAAAAAGCCTTGAATTACCAGTTCATATGTTGGGAATTCATGTGGAAAAACACTTCCTACATGTTATTCCCCATTCCATACTTGGCTATAGGGAATCATTGTATGATCCCCTAGTATTACTGGGGTTCAGAGTTAACAGATACTCCCAATTCATCCCATCTTCGATTTTCATTGTTTTCAGATTCACAAGGCCCTAGTGCCACTAGAAGATCACTTTTTTCGACGCTCTGGTGGCGCAAACCACTTCTCCATATTTATAAGGAGGTGTACGCCACTTTTTGTGGCTTTACGCCTCCTTGTAATATGGGCCCCTCCAATGCAGTTTTCTGAGTCAGAGGGGTGTGCAGTGGGTGTTGCAGTAGGTGTTCCATCGCAACACCCATTGCTCTTAATGCTGCCCCAGATTTACAAGAATTCATAAAACATAGGCAGCTCCAAAATCTAACGCTACCCCAGGTTTAGCGTCAGCATGGCACAAGGTGCATAAAAGTATTCCTCCTCGTTTTTTGCTTTTTCAATGTGTGATGCATTCTGCAGCATACATCGAAGAAGCAAAATGTCATGGATGATTGTTTATGTGGAAGAAGGGACACCTTCCTGCACATAAACAATCACACCCCTCAACACAAACACCATTGCATTATGGTGCAAGGATGCCTGCATTGGCGCAGGCTGCTTAATTTAGTGCCGGTGCACGGGGAAACGCAGGAGTGCGCTGTATTCTTGTAAATACAGAGCATCCCTGCATTTAAAAACTGGTGCAGCATGGCACTGCTAATTCTGGCACAGCACAGCACTGCACCAGTTTCTTGTAAATCTGGCCCTACGATTTGTACTTTCCAGCCGTATGTTTCTTACCTACAATGCCTAGGGTAGGTAGAATAGAACGTTTGCCATTACCTTTATTATATCTTTTGGGAAAATACTTCTCTGTGGAGACACAATTTTCTTTCTATCTTTATAAAATTTTAGTGCGTTATCTTTCCTACCCATGATTTACACTTACACATTATGGGCCAGATTTAAGAAAAGTGGTGCAGCACCCAGTGTAGCGCCACTTTTCTTGCAGCCCTTAGGGCCCTCCTAATGCCACCATGTGAGCACCATATCACAATGGTGTTAGTTAGGGAACTAGCATCAAAGGTTTGACTTTAGTCCGGAGCCTGCTCTGCGCAGGCGTTAAAAGTGCCAAAGGCGCAAGGGTTACCAAGTGGTACAATGCATGCATTACGCCACCTTGTAAATTTGGCGCAGTGATTTTGGCCTTGTTGGGCCACATTAGCATAAAAAAATGACACTAATGCGGCTCAAGGAGGCGATAGGGGATCTTAAATCTGCTCCTGTGTTTTTTTTTCTTGCTTTACTTGAATTTCTTCTGTGGAAGTCTATCTGCACCCTTTTTTATGTCGAGCCTATCTAAGTGCACAGCTGGCTAGTTGAAAAACACCTAGGGCCTCATTTACAACATTTTGGAGCAGGGCAGCGCCGCAAGGCCTCTTGCTGTGCTGCCCTGCATCAAAACGAAAGGGCACGAATGCTGTATTAATGAAATAAGGAGCATTCCGGTCCTTTCTGCCTGCGTCGGCATACAAATTGGTGCTGAGCACCAATGCAGGCACCCTTGCACCATGGTGCAAGGGTGTCTCCATTGCTGGCGCGATTGTTTTTGTGCAGAAAGGGACACCTTCCTCCACAAAAACAATCAATGGAGGCGTTTTTCTCTTTCTATGTGTGCTGCAGAGACAGAAAGAAGAACAAACAAGGCAAAATAAAGTTAGGTCTCTTTTGTTACGCCTCCTTGGGGGAGGCGCACAGTTTTGACGCATTCTCAGGTTTACAGATCCTTGTAAATCTGGGAATGGGTGAAAACCCATGGGTGCTGTGTGGGAAAACGCACGCAACACCCATGGAATGCCTCCTTGACATAGAGTAAGGCAGGCAGAGCTTTGCACTGCCTTGCCTTACACCATATCTTTGAGGCCATGCAAAGGCACGCAGGGTGACATTGCCTCGCCTCATAGATATGATTGAGAAGCCTGCGCCACCAGAGCATCATATAAAGTGACGCTCCGGCAGTGCAGCCCTCTTGTAAATGAGGCCCCTATTGTCTACTTACTAAGAAGTTACAGTGGGCTTAATGCCTGCCCATTGTTTACCATTGGTTGGCTTTATTGTCACTCTCATTTGCTTGCTTCTTATACAATGGCTTGCCTTGTCCATCTTGTGCTTGGCCCTCCTCTGCAGCATGTCCTCTTTAGTTGTATTTTTACACTGTTCAAATTTAGGGAGCTACTTTTTTCTTTTTCCTTAAAATCTTCATGAAAGTGCATGTGTTTTCCAGCTGTCTCCCTAGTATGTTTCATCTGCACCTCCATGTGCTGCATGCTATTCTCTCATCCGTGTGCTTCATTCCTCCACTGCTCTCCTTGTTGCTGTCTCTCACTCATGTGCTACTTTCTCCCCTGCTTGTGTGCTCTTCACGCAGCCCCCATGTTGCGCATACCTTATATGCTGCTTTCCCCCTCTCCCCGCCCAGAGTTGCACTCACACGTGTGCAAGTTATTTTTCTTCGAAGTAGTCTTTTCGTGTCACAAGTTATGATGACCCTACCTAATGCTGGAAATGTGCATGTGCATGGGCATCGGCACCATTGTTAGATTGTTGTTTTTTCTGCCGTTGGGTTCAGACCTATCCCTTTGAGCGCTGGTTCAACACTACATGGTGTTTCGCCGGAAGAGATAACAATTGTGTGTCCGGTTTCACCTGAGTAACCTCTTTGACTAGGTTCCGCTGTTTGGACAATTTCTTTGCCCCATTTGGGTCCTGGCCCATTAGGCCTCATCACCTCCTCGACGCACGAGAATATCCCAGTGATAGAAAGAACTCCATTTCGGTTTTTACCATGGTGTAATTCAAAATAGACCTCCATCAACTCTGTAACCTCTGCTTGTCCCCCGATTGTCAGGAAGACTCCTGCGCAACATGTCTCCCTTCCGCAAAAAAAACGCTCCAAAACCACCAAGCCAGTTATAGCGCATCAGCTTCAATGGCACACCATCAACAGGACACCACCTCCGACCTCTTCGGGAACCGAGACATCGAGGGCAACCAGCAGCTGGAAGCTTCCAGTGCTGAGATAGAGGAGCTGTCATTGGTTTAGAGTTCTGGTTCCGATGTCAAGGAGGTTGAGCCCCCCACTGGCACAGTGCCCAAAAGAAATGGTCACAGTGAGTACTACCTTCCCACAGACTGCTCCTCACGATCACTCGCACTCCAGGGAGGTTAGAGCTTCGAGCTCCCAGGCCACTCATGAGGCTCCGATCTGCATTGCCGCAATGCCATGGTCAGCACCGAGTAGAGGGATCGGACTTGATGCCCACACACACTTTGGTACCCGAGTCCTCCTCCAAGCCTTGCCCGACCACCTTGACCGCTGCATCGGCTCTGGCCACAAACACATTCTCGAGACCCGCATGGGAGCCTGAAGGCCTCTGATCTGAAATCCAGCTTGGTGCATCGAAAACGTTTGGCTCCAAAATCACTGACATTTACGTCTGCCTCCTCCTCCGCTTTCAACTAAACTACTCGATTCTCCTGTAGATCAACGAGGAGTTCTATGCCAGGCAGTGGCTTAGCCACATCCAGCCTGGCACCAGTAGGATCCTAGCCATGCTTCCAGACAGACCTAAGGAGCCTGTTCCTCCCAAAAGGAAACTGACTTTTGAAGAGGCCTTAAACTCACCTTCGGAGACAATGCCCAAGAAGCATCGAAGCCATGATAAAAACACCTCTCGACCTCCTGCACTGTCTCCTCCACCTATTCCTCCTCATCCTCCTGTACCACTAACCACTAGACCCACCTCTCCACTACTGCCTGTGGATCATATGCCCCATTCACATCAGGGTTCTCTTCTTTCTGGGTGTGGGGGGAAAATCCAAGGTCTCCATATGGCCCCTGTGACCTGCCATATGGCACACATCCCCATGATGACCCCTGGGATGACTATAATGTGGAGCCCCCACTGACACTGATCTGGACCTCTATCCAGCCAAGCCTTCACCAGATGACAATTTCCAACTATGAGGTTTGGCCACCGTGCAGCCAAGTTTCACAAGGTGGAGATGCACAAGCAGCCTGAGGAGGAGGACTTTGTTATGGAGACCCTCTCCTCCATACAAAGGTGCAATATCTGCCAATGCTTAAGGGCATGTTTAGACCCCCTCAAGACATCTTTAAGGAACCACTGAAGGTGTGTGTAATCACTCTGAGGGTGGGCAAGAAATATAAAGCTTTCTCCTCTGACCCACAATATATTAGGGGCCAACTACCACCTGGCTCACTGGTCATACATACAGCATGGAAGCATGCTAATTCACAGGGCACATGAGATGCTCCCCCTTCTGACAAACAGCAAAAAGATTGAAGTGGTGTGGCTGCCCAGTCTGTCACGCACTGGCATATCACCATTTCAGTGGGCCTTCTCTCTTGGTAAGACCGGGCCCACTGGGAAGAGATGGAGGACCTGTTCCAGCATCTCCCAGACCAATATAAGAAACAAGGTCAGGAGTTGGTGGCAGAAGGGAAAATAATTTCCAACATCAAAAGCACTTTGGATGAAGCAGACACTGCTGCTTGAAACGTCAATACTAGTGTCCTCCTTCGCAGGTGCACCAGGCTGCACAAGTCTGGTTTCAAATTGGAGGTGCAACAACATCTCCTCAACTTGCCTTTCGATGGCGAACACCTCTTTGGAACACGCGTTGATGAAATGTTAGAGAAAATTATGAAGGACAGAGACAGCCAAGTCCATTGGAGTCCCGCAGACAGCATCAATTTAAGTCTCCTTTTGCAACACACAATATCAGGAGGGAGGGGCAACCCCCCCAACCCCAAAACATCCACATTCTTCCCCAGACAGCAGCAGCAACAAACACCCTCCCAGGATTATTACAGGGGAGGTTAGAAGGGCAGCAATGGGACAGGGGAAAAGGCACTGCTCCCAAAGGAGCCACACTTGCCAAGCAGTGATTCCCTTACCCTTGTTAATCTAATGCCTTTTGAGGGGAGATTGAAGGTGTTTCTGCCCTGTTGGGAAAAGATCACCTCAGATGAGCGGTACGGTCTAAAGCTCACATATAGACCCCAAACATTCCTTCCCCACTATTCAACTTTACCCCTGCCCCCGCAGACACAAACTCTCCTCGGAACATCAGCCTCTACTCCAAGAGGAGATGCATATACTACTCAGCAAAGGGGCCATAAAGCCCATGCCGCCCCAATACCGCAGCAACGGGTTATACTTCTTGATTGCCAATGAGGATGAGTCTCTAAGGCCCTTCCTTGATGTCTTGATGCTTATCAAGTACATCCTGTCAGACACTTCCACATGGTGATAATCCAGGATGTTATTCCTATTCTACAGCATGGCGACTTACTAACCGGCCTTGAACCTAAGAACGCCTACTTC
This sequence comes from Pleurodeles waltl, assembly GCF_031143425.1. Taxonomy (NCBI): domain Eukaryota; kingdom Metazoa; phylum Chordata; class Amphibia; order Caudata; family Salamandridae; genus Pleurodeles; species Pleurodeles waltl. The sequence goes on along the minus strand of NC_090450.1, from coordinate 924,510,002 downwards.
TACATACCCATCGACCCTGTGCATTGAAAGTTCCTACGCTTTGTGGTAAGTGTGCAGCATCATTAATTCATTGAGCTGGTTTTTTCAAGTAACCACAGCTCCCAGGGTGTTTACTAAGCATCCTACAGTGGTAGCTACTTACTTCAGAAGGAGCACTGTCTAACTCTTCCTTACCTGTACGATTGACTGATCAGGAGCGCCACGGAGCAGCAATGAATAGCGCACACCCAAATCACCATATATCTCTTGCATAGCCTTGGCTTCACCATCAATGCAACCAAATCCCACCTCCAGCCCTACAGCCTTTCCTCTGGGCCATACTTGACTCTAGGGAAAGCATACTGTAGCCCAGCAAGGGTACAAGCATTCCAAATGCTGCAATTTTTTTTTTTTGCCAGATCACCAGGTAATGGTCAGGAAGGTCATGAGTATGATGGCTTCTTGAGTTCCCATTGCCTCACACGCATCCACTTCAGAAGTACCTAGCAGCACAAAGCTCACAGGCAGAGGGTCAGTGGGAGGATCTAATGTTGATCTGGGGTCACACTCATCTCTCTCAGCACTGGTGGAATGCCAGCAACCTGTTGCAGGGAAGGCGCTTTCTAGACACGGTTCCGCACGCAGCCAATACCACAAATGCCTCACTTACTGGTTGCGATGCTCATTTGCAAGGTCTGACCATACCAGGTGTGTGGAAAGCCACCTGGAGTTGTTATCAATCCAGCTAACCCTCAAGGTGTTCCTTCCACTCATTCAGTACAGGGCAGTTCTACTCAGGATGAACAACACAACTGCCATTTTTTACTTACAGAAACAGGGCGGCACACAGTCCTTGCAGTTGTCTGCTCTAACTCAGAGCATTTGGCGATGGGTGATAGATCATGGAGTCCATATCCTCATACAGTACATAGCCGGGGTGGACAACAACTTGGCAGACCATGAGTGGGAACTCTACTTCCAAGTCCTACTTCTTTTCTGCAACCATTGAGAGTTCCCCCCACGTAGACCTGATTGTCACCGATGAAAAAGGAAAATACCAATCATTTGCATCCAGGCTCCACATCCACAATCCATGGGCAATGCACTATCGATGAACTGGTCAGGAATATTCACCTGTTTTCCCACCTCTTCCATTCGCAGTTTGGAAGCTTTGGCAAACACCCCTCACTGGCATCTTAGTAGCCACGACCAGCCTTGGTTCACCATCCTTCTCCACTTCTCTCTAGTGCCTCATAAGAAGCTGCCGAACTGGATGGATCTTCTCTCCCAAAGCCAAGGCACTCTCAGGCATGCCTACCCCAAACAACTCAATCTTGCAATTGGGCTCTTGAAGTCCTAGAATTTGAGTACTTCATTCAGTCTGCCTGCAGAATGCATGACCGTTCTTAAAAAAGCACGCAGGCCCACAACCAGAGCCTGCTATGCGGCAAACAGTTTGTGCATTACTCTCTCCCTAAACACATTGATCCTCTCAAACCAACAGTCCAAGACATTGTTTGTTGCCTGCTTCACTTGCAGAAGTCAGGCCTATCATACTCCATTTGGATGCTACCACTGCTGATCTCCAAAACAGAGAACACACTTCACTTTTCAGGGTGCCTGTTATCAAAGCCTTTATGGATGGGCTTAAAATTATTATTCCACCACAAGCGCCACCTGCTTCTGTGTCGAATCTCAACATTGTTTTCTCTAGACTAATGGGTCCTCCTTTTGAACCACTACACTCCTGTCCCTTACAGTTTCTTTCCTGGAGGTGGCTTTTCAGTTAAACATCACAATTCTCATGCTTGTTAGTGTGATACAGGCTCTTAACTTGAACTTTTTTTTCCAAGTACATCACATTAGGGTGGTCCTCAGGGCAAACTCCAAATTCCTACCCAAGTTGGTTTCTAGCCTCCACCTCACTCAGACCATAGAACTCCCAGTGTTCTTCCCACATCCAGAATCAGTAGCAGAATTAACTCTTCACATATTAGATGTCAAAGAGCGCTTATGTATTACATAGCTAAGACCAGCCCAACACTAGATGACAGCAGAATTTACAGTGCTAAATGCTATGAACAGATGCCTACAGGGTGGCATTTTCCTTTCAATGTTTAATGGACTTTCCTCATTAATCCTTTTAACAAACAGATCTATATTTTAATATTTCTTCATGTTCACTTTTTTCATTTTATTTTTTTCACAATTGGATTCAGCATTTTCACAGTGAGATTCTGCAATTCCACATAATGGTAATGCAATAACATGTAATTCCATATCAGTTTCAACATGGCAGTCAGTATTGGTCTTCGGTAAGCTCCCTCCTCCTTCAGTGTAGTAAGGTGTGTTTCTATTGGTATTTATTAATCATGCCTTATCCGTGTCGGATGTTTGAGAAGCACACCATTTGTTTAACAGTTTACTTTTCTAATTTTCTTGAAATAATCTACTACTTTACCCCAGCTTGTATATTTTATATCAACAATATTTCCAGGTAGGACCTGCTATTTTAGGTCAAAGCTCCAAATTAGTGTACATGCCATTCCCAGAATTAAATGCCTCTTGTTTTTTGGGGGGGGAGATTAACCTCACAGACTATTCTTTTTCAGGCATCCACAGAGCTTACAGGATAAATGGAAGTGATTTGATGCTTGTTTGTTTCCTGTGGTTGTTTCAGTTTAAGTGCTTTCAGTGCATTCTGTATCCAATGTACATTCAGACCTGGCATAGCGTGGAAAGCGAGTTCAGCTGGTCATGTCCCTTCCAAACAAATACCTGTAGTTGCAATGCTTTGAATTAGCAAGTGAGGCACTAAGGCCCATATTTATACTTTTTTGCGCTGCATTTGTGTCATTTTTTGACACAAAAGCGGCGCAAACTTCAAAATATAGCTGTATTTTGCAAGTTTGTGCTGTTTTTTCGTCACAAAATGATGCAAATGCAGTGCAAAAAAATATCAATCTAGCCACTAAGGCCCATATTTATAACATTCACAGATTTTGTTTGGAAAGGAAAGTTTGAGAAAGTACAAAAAAGCAAGGCCTCCAGTATCATATCTTGAGGATTGAGACAAAAACATATTGTAGCAATGCATCAAACTAGCAAGTGTTGTGACTCATGGTTCTCATCACTGAGGTACAACTTTTGTCCATAAGGCACAGTAAGCTACAGGACCTATGTCTGCACACACCCATCCCATTTAGGGTTACTTACTGGGAAGAACAGGAAGTGATGAGTGGGATTGCTTCAGTTAATCGCTGTAACTGGTAAATACTCTGGCCACATTCCAGACCATTGCTTTATGACCACTGTGCCATCACACATAATGAGTACCATAGGGGAAAGTCCAACCTAAATTGATAGTCTCATCCCTCCGTGGGGGAACACAAACCACCCCAGACGTGTTTCATACTTGTTGGCTATTATTTAGTTGCAGTTTAAATCCTATTGCACTGCAAGCTCCAGACCGCAAGAATACCAATCCCAGTAGGCTACTATTGCAAGGCAGCGGAGTTTAAGAAGGATCTATTTACTTGAACATTTAAACCAACAAAGGAGTTTAAGAAGGATCTATTTACTTGAACATTTAAACCAACAATATAACAGATTATTCTAAAGATTGTGCAACATTTGAGAACTACAGTTCCAGATTCTGGCTTGTGGTGACTATATGAAAGTACATTGAAGATGATACTGGAATTTGTTTATTTCAGTTACCACTGTTGGAGAGTTAGAGAGTTCGTACAAATTTAAGTCAACAAAAGCACATTCCACGTTCTGTGGTTCCCTCCATATACTGAAGGACTGTGGCACCAAGCCTCTAAGTGAGAGGGACACTCAGGATCCCAGTCTCTAGCAATAATAAACATTACAATAAATTTTGGAGACTGGCAAAGTCCTCTGGTTGTTTTGAGTTAATCGTGGAATAGGTTCCAAGCTGGTAGTAAGGGAAAGTAATTGAACTGAATGCATGTAGTTTACAGTATGTTAGTTGTGCAGTGTATAAACAGAATCATAACTATGTTGTTAATATTTTTTGTCCTTAGTTTATTACTGAAGGGTATGCCGCACATCTTGCCCAACTGGAGTATAACCATCGCTCTAGACCAGCTAAGAATTCCACCAGAATGGCACTTCGAAAGGGAAGCTTTTGCCTTCCGGGGCAGACTGACTTCTTAAGAAAGAGGAACCACTTGCTACGCACCATCTCCTCGCAGCCAGCAGGGAGTACAAACCATAAACCCGAAAGAACGCAGAGCCAATCCGAGAGCGATAGGGAGCGAGAGAAGGAGCGCAGCCAAAGAAGCATGAGCATTGCTGCAGGATGTTGGGGGCGGAGTGCTGCAGTCACTGCTGCCAAACTAGAATCTGGCGTTTTAAGTCAGAAGTAACTTACCAAAAGTTTGAACAAGCTGGCTGTAGCAACACAGAACAGAATGGCAGGGTGGACGTTGCAGGACAGAGGTGATTATGGTGCTACAAAACATCAACAGATCTGAAAGAACAGAGTCAGTCTAATGACCTACAAGATGTGCGGCCATTCAATATAGCGGATGTGATGGCGTGGAACAATCGTTGGCGTGTAGGACCTAGAATTCCATTTTACTATGAGGATTGGGGTTGGTGGTTCAGAAAGGGGAAATGAAGTTGTGTGCTACACCAGCTTTATGCTAAGAACATATTCTGCCCAATGTCCTTTCTTATCCAGGTTGAGCGACTACAACTGTAAATACGTGCCTCCTTCCTCTACTTAGCCATTGATAAAAGGACGTGTCAAGCTGAATATTGCACAGAATGTGGGTAAATGTTAGAAGGTTTGGATCTTTCACTTAGCCTGTTCTGCATCCAGTCGCAGTTACTGTGGTATAACCCTTTTCCTTTCTTCACAGTGAAAACCTGTTCTACAGGTAGAAGGACACCACTAGCAAACAGAGCTTCTCGTACAATGCATGGTTATCGGTTCTCATAATCTGCAACTAAAGATCCTCTTTTTCCCCTTCTGCTGACCATTGGTGATTTAGCAACCGCAGATGAAATGTGCATACAAGCAGAGAACTATTTGTATGCATTTTGTTGGATAATTTAACAAGTTTTAGTTTCTGGCCAGTAGCGCACACCACATTGCACATCCTTTAGGACACTATCAGACAGGTCAATCATTGAGCATTAGGAACCACTCCATTTCTCATGATGGGAACTGAAGAAGGCTAGGTCCAAACCTTAATATCCTGGTTCATAGTTTCAAGGGTCAAAAAGCCCCCTGTAGCAGCTGTCACAAGAGTTAAACTTGCTTTTTTAACTGTAGTTCCTCAACTTTAAAACCTCATTGTTTTTTGCACTGATATTTTTTTTTTAGAATGGAGACTTGTTACCATCTCATGTAGCTACACATGATTTGTCCGTAGTGCATGACAACAGTATGTTGCTGAGGTATACTTGTGTGCAGTTATTCTTTTAAATACCAAGACGGATGAAAGGGAGCATGCCAAAAACATACACCGCATTGGAAAAGGCCATATCTTAATTTCCTTCTCACAAGCTAGATGGCAAGGCTCCTTTAAAAACTCTCATGGTGGGGATCTGAGACAGGAGAGATGAGATTTTTTTTTTACTCCCAACACATAGGCAGAGCGAAACAAAAATGCAGCTTTACCGTCCACTGTAGTATATCACATTTATAACGCTTTCTACTTGATAATCCTATTTATAATGAGATTTTTGATGAGGCTACGTTGCTTTAATAAATCATTATCTCCATCCAGAGTGTAGCATTTCTGCACTCAGATACCCAGCACTGTGAAATCTGCCTAAGAGCAACTCATTACTTCACCGTGTCATCCCAGAAAAGTAAACAGGGTGCATTTCAGACTGAGAAGACAACTTTATGAAAAAACAACAATCTCATGAAAAATCACATTTATACTATGTTGACGTGGTCTTAAAACACGGTGGCTGTAAGTGCTGGCTTATTCCAAAAGCCAGCATTAATGGAGACTAAGTACACCATGCATCTCCTGACTTTTAAACTTGACAAACTGCTACAATATTAAATTACTTTTAGCTACAATACTCTAGTACCTAGATCGATTTTTACACATGAAAAAAATACTTCCCTTTCTCATAGCGCAGAATTGTCTTGAATGTGCATCTGATGCTGCTGGCTATAATGTGAATTTCTTTATGTATGTTGTTAGGTTAAGGGTGTAGTATCGTTTTGCCATCCTCAGTAAGCAAGTCAACCATGTTAAATTTCAAATAAATAAAAAATCCACAAACCCACTAACAAATTTGGGTATGGCCTTTCATGGTTGTGAACCTGACAGAAACACCTAGGCAATTTCTGGAAAAGAAGTGGAAGTGTGTACATTTTCCAATGAGGGATGTTAACACAATATTATGTGTAGATAGTGTAAAACAAAAGATAATGTAAATGTTCAGAGAAGTTGGTTATGTACAAAGTGAAAGTTATTTATTTATGTAGAGAAATTATCTGAAAGAAACAACTTTCCGATTGCATTAATATTTATACACGTAGTTTTTTTCAGTTCAGGCATTATGTACAAAGTTTTTTTTTTTCATGGACCAAGTTCAATGTACATGTAAATGCAAACGCGCAATATTATATTCAGTTCCTTGTTTATAAGAAAGCATTTAAGAATGACAATCCACACCCGTGTGAACATTTTTGGTTTAAAGATCTCTGTGCAGCTTCTTGAATTTTTCAGGTCCATTGTCTGTCTCTCATTATAATCGAGAAACCAAGGTTTCTGGAGCAGAATTTAATTTTTTCATGATCGCAATAATATGAGTTTATGCAGATTTGTTTTCTACAGTGTGGGTGGAAGTGCTACAGTGAAACCAAGGCCTGAAGTTTTTACTGTAAGACCAGTCCATGCACTTATGCTATAATTTACTTCCCAAACCAATGGTTTTATATTTATATTGCTTTTTGATGTACAAATGTTTCTTTTATTGAACAACAGCAATAGAAATGTTTCCATTTGCAATGCTAGTTTAATGGTATTTCGAGGGTTGCATGTTTGATGAAAGACGTTTATCGTGTCATCTCAACTGCTAGTTCAGAATTTGAGCACAAGTATTCCAAATTTGATGAAAATCATCTCAAATAAAACATCTCCCTTTCACTTACAAATCCCTTTATTGTCACATGGCCTCAGCAAAATATTCATTCTACGGGGGAAAGGTTTCTTTTAAGATACCAAAATGGTATTCGTTGTATACCACTGACTCACATCTTCTAAAACTACAGCATTCCCACTAAGCACTAAACTTGCAGTTCATAGCCCATGTAGATATGGTGTTTTCACCTTTGCTGCATTTTCCTATTAGTTCTAGAAGCCTTATATTTTTTCCTACTCTCGAATGAAATCGCTGGATAAATTGATAACGTTGACTGTCAATTTTATATTCAATGATGTTATATTTTATTTATAAAGAGTGGTAACTTAAGGACACAGTTGAAAAAAATAAAAGTATACTCAGATGATGAGTATAACAAACGTGGGAAAGGCCAGCACACCAAGGACTTTGACACATAAGATTGCAGCTTCCTGATTTTGATTTCTTGCATTACTTTTACGTGTGTACGATACTGTTAAGATCTCTTTTGCTTGTATGTAACAAACCATACCTAGAGCTTCTCCTTCTTGCTGTTAGTGCATTGTCTTAATGCCTGGGTGTGCTTTGTGTACAGTATCATTGTACGTTACACAGATTAAAGAATTGGGAAGTCTCCTCTTGGTGTGTTTTCTTTCAATGGTTAATCAAGTGTTGTAACAGATGAGTAGCAAAAGGAATCTTTGGCTAATCTGGCGGCAGCAAAATCTTCCTCAGTTCAATGGCAGGCTTACTGCACAGATTGTTTTTTGTTTGTTCTGCGTTTCTTTATATATTTTTGTGTAAGGCGGTTTGTAAAGTATTGATTTAAAAAAAGAAATGAAGAATAAAACTTTTTCAGGTTATACAAATGGCTGCATGTGAGAAAATAAAAATTATGGTTTGCTAGGTGATCCTGTTCTAGATGTACATGCTGTGCATTATTCCAGCATCTGTTGGTTGAATCTGGAAGTGGATCATTAATGTAAAACTTTAATTTTGAGCATCTGCCATAGGTGGAGTCAGTACAGCACACTGTGATGTTGAGTAAGCCAACAATGTCCTAATACATGAATTACAAATCTGCTAGAGACTTCTAGTTGCAGATTCCTTACCTTAGAATTTCTCCCAGGCGGTAGACTGGATCTGGAGATTTTTCTTCAAGCAATACCCTTGCGCATCTGTAGGTGATCGGTCGACTCCACGGGCGTCATTGGCATCGTAGTCACCGTGATGACGTCAGGACTAGTACATAGATGCCGCCTCAGCGCAGTGACGTCAGTTCTTTTCTTTCTGCGCCACACGCTGATCTGGAGAGAGCTACCCTGGTCTCTTTTTTGACCGACTTTAACTCTTTTGTCGAGATTCTGTGAGTTTTTTGGTGCATCAAGGAAGTCCCCGAAGACCGGTTTCAAGCCGTGCGAGCATTGTCACCGCATGACTTCGGTGACGGATCCAAATCGGGTTTGTTTGTGGTGCCTGGAGTGCAGCCATGAACCGAAGTCGTGGTCCGAGTGCCGGGCCATGCACCCGAAGGTCTTGAGAGAGCGTTCTCTCAAGCTTATGGCGGCCCAGCGCTCAACTCCGCGTAGGTCGGGGTCTCGCTTGAGAGGAAGGTCTTGAGACCGTTCGCGGAGCCACCACCATTCGTCTTCCTCCAAATATTTGGGCACAGGTAAGAAGAAGTTGAAGCAGTCCCGTCGCCCTTTGACTTCGCCCTGTCGCTCGGCTGATGCGACGCAGGAGGAGCATCGACGCTCAAGGCCTCCGTCATCGGAGCCTGCTTCTGGGTCCGCTCCGCGCTTCCCTGAATTTCTTGAATCTGGAGCGACCCCATCCGCCTCATTTTTGGCAGACTGACCCCGATACGGTGCCTTCAGACCCAAGGGGTTTGGTCGAGGGGCCTATGGGTTCCGCGCCGGCAGCTTCGGCTCCGGCCACTGAGGTCCCCTCCGGATCCGCGCGCGGATCCGCACCGACACCGGTCGTACCACTGAGACCTTTCCCGGTGCCGGTTCGATTGCTGACACTCCCGACGTCGGTAGTGCTCACTATGGACGTCGACCCGATCCTTATCCCCGACGACTTGGAGTCGGAGTGGCGTCTGCTGACTCCGTCTCTGTCCTCGATGGGGCCTACTCACCCCAGGTCGGATTTGGACCCTTTTCCTTATGGGTATGAATTCTGGGAAGGATTGGAGGGGTCCCTGGACCCTTATGAATACCAGGATGACCCATCTTTGGACTGGGCACAGGAACTGGGCGAGGCCAGTGGACTGGACACTTCTCCAGACGCTGGCATGCTGTATCCTCCAACCATGGCTACGGCAGAGGGAGCGACTTACTCTATGGTGGTCAGTAGGGCAGCTGAGGTCCTTGGCCTTGAGCTACCTACTGTAGAGGTCTGGTCCAATCTCCTGACGGTGTTGCTTCAACCAGGGGCTTCCACATCTGAGCCCCTCTTGCCATTCAGTGAAGCCCTCACCGATGTCCTTTTGGGTACTTGGTCCAATCCCAACACAGGGGCGCCTGTGAATAGGACTATTGCACGCCGCCATTGACCCACCCCAAATGACCCTAAATTCCTGTCCCAACACCCCACGCCTGAGTCTTCTCATTCATGCTTTCTCTTCCTCAGGCGCATTCCCTTCCACACCCCTGGATAGGGACTCAAAAAGGCTGGAACAATTTGGGAAGATGTTTTCTTTCTCCAGTCTCGTGCTGCTGTCCGTGAACACCGCAGGCCTTTTGGGCCGCTATACCCAATCTCTGTGGGATACAGTTGCACAAGTTCTGCCGCAGATACCGGAGGAGGCCTGTGTTATCGTCTCCTAAGCTGTCAACGATGGGAGAGATGTGGCAAAGTTCACGATCTGATGTGGGCTGGACACGACCGACTCTCTGGGCAGATCAGTTGCTACGACGGTGGCCTTGAGACGCCACGCCTGATTGCGTACTTCTCTTTTTTTCGGGGGTTGTCCAACAGTCTCTCATAGACATGCCCTTTGATGGCTGCTGTCTCTTTGGAGACAAGGCGGACTTGGCCTTGGAGAGATACAAGGATTCCCATGCTATGGCTCCATCTATTGGTCTTTCCTCTGCCCCTCGCCCTCGGCCACGTAAGGGGCTCCCTGTCTTGTCCCCTACCCAGCCACCGTGCCACCCATGCTGTTCAGCCGCTGCGAGGCCGGGGACGCGGAATCCCATGTGGACATGGGACAGGGAACCAGAGGTCTGCCCAGTCCACCCCTGCTGCAGCCTCCAAACCCTCCTAGTCCATCCCCTCACTCCAATCCAGTTGGCGGCAGGATTCGCCATCACCTGCCTCACTGGGAATCCATCACTACAGACAGCTCGGTTTTGCAAATAGTTTGAAAGGGCTATTCCCTCCATTTCGAATCTGCTCTACCGGCCATGCATCCATCACTCCGGAGGATCATTTGGCACTTCTCCGCCAGGAAGTCGCAGCTCTCTTGGCCAAGGGAGCTATAAAGTAGGTCCCTGTGCCAGAAGTAGGTTGTGATTGTTATTCCCACTACTTTCTGGTGCAGAAAAAAGACAAAGGCTTACGTCCTATCCTAGACCTTTGGGACCTCAACTACTTCCTCAAGAAGGAGAAATTCAAAATGCTCACCCTGGCTCAGGTTCTATCTGCATTGGACCCAGGAGACTGGAAGGTAGTGTTAGTCTTGTAGGATGCTTATTTCCACATCCACATCGCCACAGATGTTCCCTACGATTCGTGGTAGGTCACGAGCACTACCAGTTTACCGAGCTCCCCTTCGGCCTTACCAGCGCCCTTCAGGTGTTCACAAAAGGGATGGCGGTGGTTGCAGCTCATCTGCGCAGGTTAGGGGTCTCAGTCTTTCCCTACCTCGACGACTGGCTATTGAATGCGGACTCGCCCCAGAAAGTCTCCTCCCGCCTTTAGACTACAGTGAGCCTCCTGCACACGCTGGGGTTTACTATCAATGTGCCAAAGTCACACCTGACTCCCGCTCAGACGCTCCCTTTCATCGGAGCTGTTCTGGACACAGGGCAGTTTCGGGCTTATCCTCCCGAAAAGCGAGTCCAAGATATTCAGGCTATGATTCCGATCTTTTATCCTCTGTCTTGGATTTTGGTGAGACTGACTCTGAGGCTGCTGGGCCTCATGGCCTCCTGCATTCTGCTAGTGACACATTCCAGATGGCATATGTGGGCTCTGCAGTGGGACTTGGAGTTCCAGTGGGCACAGCATCAGTAGAATCTCTCCGGCATGGCCCAGATCTCGAAGGGGACTGCAAAAGACCTGCAGTGGTGGCTTTCGAATCCGCATTGGGTCCATGGCAGATCCCTCTCCCTTCCCCAACCAGATCTATCTATAGTGACAGATGCGTTGCTTCTGAGTTGGGGCGGCCACATGGGAGAGGCGGAGATCAGAGGCCTCTGGTCTCCATATAAACCTTCTGGAGCCCCAGGCGATCAGGCTTGCGTTGAAAGCATTTCTTCTCTCTCTGAAAGGGAAAGTAGTGCAGGTGTTCACAGACAATACTACGGCCATGTGGTACTGCGACAAACAGGGCAGAGTAGGGCCCTGGACCCTTTGTCAGGAGGCACTACGCCTCTGGACATGGCTGGAACATCAGGGCATTACCCTGGTAGTTCAACATCTGGCGGGTTCTCTCAACGCCAGAGCGGATGAACTCAGCCATTGATGCACAGCCGATCACGAATAGCGTCTCCATCCGGAGGCGGCGCAAGGTCTCTTTCAGCAGTGGGGCAAGCCTTGGTTAGATCTGAGGAGTTTCCAAGGTGGCACTCGCTCTGAGACTCTTTTCGTCTCGAGTGGAACTCCGGCCTCCTTTACGCCTTTCCACCTATACCACTTCTGCCCAGAGTTCTCATTAAGATCAGGAACGACCGGGCCCTCGTCATCTTGGTGGCTCCAGACTGGGCACGGAGAGCATGGTATCCAGAGAAAATGAGTATGGCCATCAATCCTCCACCCAGACTGCCTGTTCGGGTGGATCTTCTGTTGCAGCAGCAAGGGACGGTTCTCCACCCAAACCCGTCCAATCTCCGCCTTCACGCATGGAGATTGAGCAGCGATAGTTGACAACTTTTGATATTCCACCCGAAGTCTGTGATGTTATCTTGGCAGCCAGGCGTCCCTCCACCAAAATGGTATACGCCTGTCATTGGCATAAATTTGAGGCATGGTGCACCAACAAATCTGTTGATCCCCTCTCTGCCCCTCTGTCTGAGGTTCTTTTGTTCATTCTTTCTTTGGCCCAGCATGGCTCTGCTTTGGGCACCCTTAAAGGGTATTTATCTGCCATTTCAGCCTTTCTTAGGTTACCTGATCAGACCTCACTCTTTAAATCTCCTATTGTGAGTAGATTCCTAAAAGGTCTCACCCATTTATTTTCTCTTACTCCATTTATCATGCCTCAGTGGGACCTCAATCTTGTCCTTTCTTATTTAATGTGTATTCCCTTTGAGCTGCTGCACAATTGCCCCTTACGGCTCCTCACTTTCAAGACTGTCTTTCTTGTTGCCATCACTTCTGCTCGCAGGGGGAGTGAGCTTCAGGCCCTTTCGTCCAAACCTCCATTCTTTTCTGTGCACCTTGAAAAAGTGGTGTGCACTAAGGCTTCCGTACGTCCCAAGGTTGTTACGCCTTTTCATGTAGGCCAGTCCATCACACTGCCTACTTTTTATGCACCCCTACATCCTTCCTATGAGGAGGAAAGACTCAACCGCCTGGACCCAAAAAGAGTGTTGGCGTTCTATCTTAATCGTACTAAAGATTTCCGGGTGGACGATCAACTCTTTGTCAGGTATGTGGGTGCGAAGAAAGAGAAGGCGGTGCAAAAACATACCACCTCTCGATGGGTACTTCTTTGCATCAAGATGTGCTACGCTTTAGCCAAGAAGCAACACCCTGAGGGCTTAGTCGCTCATTCCACCAGAGCGAATGCTGCTTCCACTACATTAGCATGCGGAGTTCCTGTCCTGGATATCTGCCAGGCAGCTACGTGGGCATCCCTGCACATGTTTGCTAAACACTACTGCCTGGACAGTCAGGTCCATTGAGACGGCTACTTTGGTTGTTCAGTCCTGCAGGACTTTCTAGTATGATCTTGGTTCGCAGCCCACCTCAGAGGATGGCATTGCTTGGGTATATATTCTAAAGTGAGGAACGTGCAACTAGAAGTCTCTATCAGATGTATAAGTTACTTATCTTCGGTAACAAAAAATCTGGTAGAGACATATTCTAGTTGCAGATTCCTTACCGACCACCCATTCTCCCCGCTTGTGAACTGATTTTTAGGGACAGGGATTCCCCCTTCAGGTCCTTCGCTCTGGTGCACCAATCTCCGTGTTCTTAGCGGCTCTGCGCTTTGGCGTGGAAAGTCGTTAAGTTAAAAGAATCTGACATCACTGTGCTGGGGCGGCGTCTATGTACTACTCCCGACATCATCACGGTGACTATGACGTCAACGACGACCTGCGGAGTCGACCGACGCGCAAGGGTATTGCTCGAAGAAAACTCTCCGGATCCAGTCTGACACCAGGGGGAAATTCTACAGTAAGGAATCTGCAACTAGAATATGTCTCTACCAGATATTTTGTTACCAAAGGTAAGTGACTTGTACTTTAGATTATTTTCTTCTGTCTGCGGGTTTGAGAGTGTTTTTTTGTCTGTCAAGGACATTAACATTTTCACAAGAGACATTGAGCTGCAATGGAAACCGAACAAGGTGACTGCAATTGGGAATGGCAACAAGAGGTTGAGGAGAACAGGTTTTTACAGTGGTCTTTTTTTTAGAGTCAGAGAATGTTTGCTGCAGATTATATTTACCTAGGTCTCTTTTGGAACAGACTGTGCAGAGCACACTATTTTAATTCTGTCCAAATTGCCACAGAAAATTTCCCTTACGATGAGCATGCAGTGTGTATCTTATGTCTGCCAAGGGCCCAGAAGGCTGTTACTGATCTTCATTTTATCAACCAAAGACTCTAGGACGCAGAGACAAGATTAGTTTGCCACACCAGGCAAAGATGTGGATGTCATACATCAACACCAGAAAAACCATCCGTGCAGGATATGAGTTGATCAGAAGATGAGTAGGTCTCTGTAACAGGAGGCTCAGGGGTAACATAATAGTGATTCCAAGGTCAATGAACACTCCACTTATAGTGTTGATGCTTCAAAATCGGCTCTAAGAAAGATTTTACTAAGAAAAACAAAACCCTACAGTCCCTCAAGCAAGAACACTTTCTGGAGCTAAAAGGAAAGGCATATGCTGACAAAGATAGGATACTGAAAAACCTCAATGGGAAAAGGCTATCAAGGGCACTTTTGCAATTTCAAAACGTGTATCACTTGAGGAGGATGCCAAGAAGATCCATTCTTCAAGATTCAAATTAATGAACACTGGCTAGGATGCTCTGAAACGCATCAACTTGTCTTCTGCTGGTGGTCACAGTCGAAAGGAGGCATCGGGTCATCAACTTTGAAAACCGGAAGAACCTTTGAAACCCATTGAGTCTACCAAGTCATCAAGCGTTTTCAAAGCTGAAAAAAAGGCTTTATTTAATTATTGCTTCTTATAAAACTCCAAGCCTAGTGGGGATTACAAGGCCAAAACACACCTACTCCTCAGCAAAAGAAGACAACACAATGAAGTTCTCATCACACAACCACCTAGTAATAGTGAGGATAAATTGCACAGTACTCAATAAGACAAGGATATAATACGGTAAACCTACAGTAGATTCGCCACATGACCTGTGCCCACGCAGGTCACCTCAACCTGATAACATTTCAGTGTATCCAGCAGTCAAAAGCTGAAACAGATGGAGTACAATTAGATAAAGAGCCGGACACTTTTTAGGTGAAGCCTGCTAGACATCGCATGCGCTGCCTGTTGCACGGTATATTGTGGCCTACCATGAACGTAGAGGGGCTTGGAGCCCGTCCACTGCTTACAATTGGTTAGTTTTCCTGGTCATTCATTTGCCTGCTTCTTATTTGAGGCCAAGCTTTTCAACCTTGTGTTTGTCCCTCCAATGAAGCACCGCTTCTCTGTGTGTTTGCCTGGTGGCTGTGCTCGACGTTAGGGAATTCCTATTTTTTTCTTTTTATGTAAGCACTTACAGAGTGCATGTTCTTGTGTGCTTCTCTTCCCCTTCACCAAAAGTCAGCACATTCTATCACAGGGAATGCTATATCAGTAAGGTGTTTGTATACATTTTTCTGCTAATTGTCCAGCATATGATCTTCCATAGATTCACATGCTTTAATACTTATCCCATCATTGAAATGGGAATCTCAGGTTTACAGCAGCAGTATGAAACACACAGTGCCCTTTTAGTCATGTGTGAAACCTGTCAGCCTTAGGGTGGTTTTCCCCCCAACTTTTTCCCTCACATTTTTGCTGTATCTTTTTGTTGGCCTTAGGACTCAGAGTACTTTACCACTGCTGACCAGTGCTAAAGTCCATGTGTTTCTCCCCTAAACATGGTATTGGTGTATGCACAATTTGCATATTTAGGCCCATATTTATACTTGGTTTGTGCTGAAATAGTGTCATTTTTGTTTTACGCTAATTCAGCGCAAAGTTAACTTCATATTTATATTTTGACGCTAGACCCATATAGCGTCAAAATATTGGAGTTAACGTAATTTTTTGAATGCGTGAAACCACCTTGCGTCAATGAGATGCAAGGGAGGCGTTCTCGTCAAAAAAATTACTCCAAGCCCCCTGTACCATAATTATCCTCCCGTGCAAAAATGATGCACAGGTAGGAGGGGGACCCAAAAAATTACGTTAAGCCCGATTTGCGTCAAAGTTTAACACCTGGGTGAGACCAGGCGTTAAAATGAGGCCCACACACCACTACGTAAGGAAAACATACAAAAGCAACATAGGCAACCCATAGGACAAGATGGAAGTGATACTGCTCCAACTCGGGAAACGACGCAGAGGACAACAACCACAACAGCAACCACCACCACTACTGCAGCAACCACAAACACCACTACTCCACCCACAAAGACAATGCAGAAGGCAGGAGAGGATATTCAGGAACATGACAACCTTCCTAGGACTCAGGGAACAAGACCTTACCAGGACATACCGACTCAACCGGCAAGCCATACTACGCCTGCTACACCACATTGAGCCACAGATCACAGACAGCCTGCAGATCCCACATAATATACCACCTGTAACAAAGCTGCTAGCTGTCCTGCATATGCTGGCAAGTGGCTCATTCCAGATAAACGGGTGCACTGGTGGTGTGTCACAGCCATCTTTCTCGGTCTTACTTCCAAAAGTGTTAGACGCAATCATTTCTCTGACACCTGCCACATCTGCTTCCCTAACACATATCAAATGCAGCAGGAGATAAAACAGGGATTTTACCAATTTGCTGGCTTTCCGCATGTGCTGGGTGCAATGGACTGCACCCATGTTCGACTTGTCACACCTGCAGAAACAAAACCTTTATACAGAAACCAGAAGCATACGCATTCCATAAATGTGCAGGCCATAGTGCACCACCGTGGACTATTTACAAACATTTTAGCCAAGTATCCTGGTACTGTCCAGGATGCCTACACATTCAGGCACAGCAGGATCAACAAACACTTCCAGGATGGCCAATATAGCAATGGCCTACATGTGGGTAAGTCAACAAACCTAGCAATATACACACAACACACCAGCCCTCGGGGGCACACAAGATATACACCACTCTAAAAACACATGATCAGGGTTACACAGATATGACATATGCACATACATCAACATGTACGTAACACACCCACAACTTGACAGGCACACCACATGAAGGACAGGTGGAGATATGTACCCTTTGGTAACAGAAGATGTCCACAAACCACTACAAGTGCCCAAAGGTTGGCCATTACATACGCATCACACACACACACATTATACCAAAAAAGGAATAGCACAGCAATGTCAATGGCGCATGTAACAAAAGTCACACATAGGCACAGACCCCTTAATTCATACCATGCAAGTCTCTGCCACAACAAACATCCAATGATAGACAACTGGTGCCAAATCCAACTACATCTCACCAACACATACCTGACTCACCTGTAGCGTGTATATACATCTGCCTGATGCACTGGGTCGCACACATAGGAACACAATAAAACGGCCATCACATACCATGTGCCAGATTTGTAAGAAGTGGCACTACACCTACTGTAGTGCCACCTCACATGCACCACTTACTGACCCACAACACCATCATAGCTGTACCGTAAACAATAAATGGACCACCATGAGGCAGAGTCACTGTTAGACAGTGCAGATCATGGATGCTATAGTAGGACTCTGTAGCAGTATTTAGGACATTACTGACCTTACATGTACCGTGCTAAGGGAAACATTTGCAAAGTAATTGAGCTCCATCTGATAGCCTGCACTGTGCATGTGTTGACAGTATAAGTGATGATTCATGTATTGGAAGATATGAGAGACACTGGTAGTAATGTAGATTATCCAGAAACAATGGGAAACATATCTTTGGACACCTGATGGGGTGGCACAAACATCAGCTGCCACTCAAGATCACTAAGGGACATATGTGAGAGCTCCTAGTACCATTGTCATGGCCTGCACTGTCTGTACAAGTTGGGGGATGACCACTCTTTTGTAACTTGAAGCCACATTGGAAATAGGGCCCCCTCCCACGTTGCACTTTGCGTGGAAGGGGCATGCAATGTGTGTTGCCGTAGGTGTGCCACCACAAGATACACAGCATGATGACGCTGACTCAGATGTGTCACCTAAAACCTGAGGCAGTGCCATCAAACACCGCCCCAGGGGTAGCGTTTGCAGGATGCAATAAGGAAATGGACTGGTATTTGACACCTATGCATGCTGCATACTGCTGCACATACAGAAAAAGCTAATTGCCCATGAAAATAGTATATGTATAGGAAGGTGTTCCTGCACACAGAAATCCACCTCCACAGGGCAGCCAGCCAGGCACCCTGGTGCAAGGATGGCAGTGTTGGAGCATGGTTGCATATTAGGCGCAGGGGACAACAAAGGGTTGCCTTGTTACATATTACACATGGTGCATTCCTGCATAGTGAAAATGATGCAGCACAGCGCTGCCAATTTTGGAGCTGAGTTGTGCACTGTCACTTACTCATTAAAATGGGCCTAAGTGTTGCACTTGATCTGTACTGACGCATGTCAAAATGGATGGGATGACCAGGCTTTGTAGGGCACTACCATGTTGTCACCACATCTGACCCCATTGTGTTGCAAGGATATGTCATGTCCCCTCTAGTGATAGCATTGTGCTACAAAGAGGCACTACACAACACATGGTACATACATACTGAGCATCAGTTAGGACTCCTGATTATACGTCCCAGGTCCTTGAGCCAATTCCCAAGACTGTCATGTCCAACAACACAGTTCTAGGAAAACTTAGCACAAGGCCAGGAACTCACACCATACCACAAACATGTCTGAGTCACAACCAACTCCAACTGACAACTGCCATGCTACATACGAAACCTGTGGCAAGCTTTAACAACAACTTACTTCTTTCATCCTTTGCAGTGGATTAGGGTTATAGCATCCAGCCGTGGGTGATGACCCCATTTGCAAATCCAAACACAGCAGCAGAGCGTGCCTACAATGAGGGACACCGTCAGATATGCAATGTGTTGGAAAGGACATTTGGCATCCTGAAATCTAGATTCAGATGCCTGGACCTGACAGGAGGCAGCCTCCTTTACGCCCCACCCATTGTGTTTAAAATGATCCTCACATGTGCTATCCTGCACAGCATATGTGTGCGAATGAACGTGTGAATGTATGACCAGGTTGCTGACCTGCCTGAGGAGGATGGTGCTGACGATATTGAGGGGGAAAAGCACAACACAGCTGCTGGGCTACGCCGCAGACAGCAAATTGTTGACAACTTTTGCACATAACAATCACTGAAATCACTATGTCAAATCTGTAAATAAACACTTCACATATACAACCAAACCTGCTTTGATCTATTCAATCTCCACTACATATACCATAGGAATGTGAGTCTTACCTCAGGGGGTATGTAACAGTTACCGATCTGACAAGTGATGCCGTTACATCATATGTGATGTATAACATTGTACTGCCACCATCACCCACATCACTTACAGCCTGATCTCTGGTATGTGACACCTGAAGGACACAATCCATTGACCACAACATATATTGTACACGCACGTTGCCAAATTGCTAATCAATAGCTCATCGCACCCAACTACATCATGTCCCAATAGGATGTATGTAAGGGGCCCACACCTGAGGGTTGGGGATGTTGAAAAATAGAAATTAAGTCATGTTGGAACTGAACACTGTCACAACCCAGTGTGAGAGTGTCAATGGCTGCATGGAACATGTGTGACTAGGGGGGAACATAATAGGTAACTATGGTGGTCATGACTTGCCCAGGGATATTAACCAATGGAAGAGGTTGAGCTTGTGCTGTCTATCCAAGGTAATCTGTCCAGCCACTGCCATGGGGCACAAGCTTGACACAGGGTAAACATGACCTTACTCATTGCACAGACACATCTGTGGTATGCACATTAGTATGGATGAGAACATTTGCAGCTAGGGCTGAAGGCCCACTATGCAGAAAGCAACAACCAATGGTAAATGCAATGAGTGAAATCCAAAATATGAGATCCTACCATAATCTGGGTAGAATGTAGGCAGTGTGTCACACACACTATGTACCAAAGAGGTACACATGTCAGGCAAATATGCTGTCTTCACACAGCTCTCCATAAACTCTGAATCCAAATACAGAGGCAGATGTCAGATCACATTTCCTGACCTGCGTATGCAGCTTCAAATAGTATGCTCTGTATGACAACATCACATACCAATACACAATCTAAAATCAGAAGTACTGATTTGTACTGAATGCCAAACATATGTAGATACACTGTTGTCACACAAGCATATATATATGCACGACGTGCAGAAATCTGCATGCTGTTGACTCCGTAACACACACATTGGTGGAACAGACCAATCACACACACCCTTACCACATTGTTGCATGGACTAACACATGTGGCCATACCCAATATGCCACACTGCAGCACAGTCCATGTCATATGTATATTGATGCTGGGTCCATCTAAGGACAATGCAAAAAAACACGCAAACAGGAAATGAGTAAAGAAATATGACGCAAATGCGTCTAAAACATCCGCAAATGCAAAGAAAATGACACATGGGCCCTTAGCGTAAATTGTACTTTCACACTCCTCTTAATGCAGTCTTCTGTGAAATCGACGCATAACCGTCATGCATCAATGTAAACGACGCACATACATTATGCGTCTAAAAAAACCTACGCAAATGTCAAATTAAAACATGCATAACAGAAAAACGAGAGGCACGGGAACAGGAAGTGATGTAATAGGAAATCCTGTCTACAAGCATGGTACAGTGAGTGTAGTTTCACTTTCTCTTTATAGTCTGTGCCTTTGTGACTGTGTGGTTGTGTTTTGGAGCTGGTGGTTGAGTGTTGGTTGTGTTTTGAATTTTGTGGTGTCCCTTCTGTCGTGTACTGTTGTATTTGTGTGTATTTTATCCCAGTAGTTGTGGTTTTGTCTAGATTTGTATTTAAACTGTGGGGAGTATGTCTGGGGTAGTGTGTCATTTGGGATAGTTAGGATAAGTTAGTGGGGTCAAGTTTCCGTCCATTTTTCCTTCTTAGAATTTGGGGTCAACTCTGACCATTATTTAACATGTCTGGAAGGGGGAGGATGACCAGAATGTCAGATGATGAGCTTGGTGGATTTGTGTGGCTGGTATCCCACTACCTGCCAATGATGCTTGACATGGGTGGCCGGGTGATCCTCGGATACCGGACCGAGGCCAGGCGGCTGCGGTGGGGCAAGGTGCTCCACCACCTGAAGTGAATTTACAGGACCGGCAGGAATGAGACCAAGCTAAAGCATCGCTGGGCAGATCTGGTGGTCAGGGAGCAGGATCTGATCGATCACCTTGGTATCGAGATCTGTGGACCTGTTGGTGAGTCCCCCATTGACATACTTTTGACTGTTCACTGCTCTTGAAGGACATTAGTAGATGAGTTGGAGTGCTGCATGCACTGCTTGTGGACAAGTTGTATGCAACCAGACTGAAGAGTATCTGCGCCAGTCTAGGCCTGCAGTTCACATGTCCAACAATGATGCCAATGCAGGTCAGATGTCTGATGAGTCCTGCACAACCATCACAAAGGCACATGACCAGCATAGTGTCATGTATGAAACGCTAAGGCACCGCCAGCCTACCATATTTCCCTAGATTGTGTCAACAAATTGGCGCAATGCATGCATAGTGCAACTTTGTGAACATTTCACGTACGTGACTCCCTGCCCCAGCCATTAAGTTAGCAAAAGGGGTTTATCCGCCTTAGGGGCAATGATTATGGGGCATTTGATACCATTAGACAACTTCCCCACATCAATCATGAATTAATCAACACATGATAATTGCACTTACAATTGAGCTGCATTGCTAACACAAAGGGCCTCTGGGTGCCTTGCAGGACAAGCTTGAGTACCTGAGTTATAAGTCCTGCAAAGCGCCAGGGTAGTTATTTTTACACAACTCCCCCTTATAACATGTTGTGCCGTCTTCTAGAGATTTACGGCAGTGACCTGTGCGACGGGTGCTGCTGCACCCGCCGCACAGCGGCATTGACAACAGCTCCATATGGAAGCGTCTGCAATGTCCCGGCCCAGCAGAATGTCTATTATACGGCCGGAGGGGTTTCAAGGGGGCTGGCGGTCTGTGAAAAGACCACCAGCGTGAACATGGTGGGGTTTCCCTCTGTGTTCATAATGACCCCCATAATTTGTAATTTAGCGTTGCATATCTGTTGGTGAATAAGGCACACTTTTCATTATTCAAGTCCCAGGTGCTGAGCCAGTGTTGTCCTATTGGCCCCTTTCTGTCACTGGGCAAGGCCATATAAGGGAGTCAACATGATTGGGAAGAGACTACTGGCAGTTCCATGTTCCAGTTCATGCTCTGTCACAGACTGCCTCTACCGCCCCCATATCACACACATGTGCAGAGTCTGGTCTACTAGCCTACAGCTCCTCACTGACAGTATGAGGCTGCACTGCATCAGCTCCATCTCTGCCACACCACTCACTAGCCTGCAACTCCAGATGCGTCCTCTGACCACAGAGCAAGTGTGTCTGTGTTGAATGCTTTGCCTATGCCCATTTACTTCTCCCTCACTGGACTGACAATGGTGTGCAATGGCAACAGTGGCAGGCCAACCAGTATTTGCAATACATACGTGTCACATTGGAGTCAATGTGCAGGTAGACAAAGCAACTGCACAAGTCCACAGCCATGGCAATTCCATAAGTGTGTCTGTCTTGTGATGGCACACACATTTAACTCTGTTCATTGCATGTTGTGTAATGCAAATCCCCAACACCTTGCAATAGCCACACACTCCCAGTGTATTAGCATGTTTGAGAGCTATGATGATGCCTTAGTTGTTACCTACATCTGTGGGAGGCAGAAATGCCATGGGTGTTACAAGGATCCTGCCACTGCTACAACCATAGCATGGCCCTCAGATGGAAAATACATGATCAAACAGTCCCATTTGGCAATGGAGGTGCCGTGCCCACAGACAGCTGCATGACAATGCCACATATGGATTTTTCAGGGTGTAGCACTGGCCCAGTGCTAGTGTTCAGATGTGTGGCTCTAACTCACCTGAGTGTCGGTGTAATTGTGTGATCAAAGTAGTATGTCTGTTGCACTGTTTTCCACTAGGACAACTAGCTCACTCCTCTCAACTAGTTCACACTGAAATTTGTTGCCCACTGGCAGTGACAATGATTTGACACTAAGCATGGTTTACCATTCATGTCTCACAGGTGGTCCAGCCCCCTACACCACTGGCGAAGTGGGGCGATTTGAGGACCCAGATGTGTCTAGTAAGTATGATAATGTGTGTCCTGTGAAGTAATCCAGGGTTTGGTGTGAGTGAGTCATGTGTGTTGAATTCAATGCCAGATGCGATGTGCTGTCCAATGATCAGATATCAAAGTAGGCTGGATGGTGACATTATGGCCCATTTAAAGGAACCCCAAGCACCACCAGAGGGTCACATCTTGGGAGGCTCGTGGTGCACAAGGCCCAGCATTGTGTACACAAGGTGGTGACAAGCTACATGTAGGGTCATATGTGACTAAGAATGAAACGTTGAGAGAAAACTGGCAGTGGCGCACTCCATCATTCTCACAACACAGGGATACACCATATTGAATCCATTTTGGTGCATCCCTGTATTGTCAAGAAGATGGAGGACTGGGCTGGCAATTGTCCCCCGGCATGACGCTCCATCTTTTGCACTTTATGTATGTTACACTTATGTGGAATGTAATTGACTTGCATGCAGGTCAAGGCCAAACATGTGCTGGCATGGAAATGGGTGTGAAAGGAATAGTAGTGGCAGATCTGGTAATGAGGGGTGTCTACACCTGTACACATGAATGTAGATGTGATAGACCTATGGATACCAGCTTCCTAGTTGTCAACTATCCTAACATATGGTCCACTCCTTGACTCCATGTATGAGTGGGCAGGCCTTGGTGGGTGACCAGGACAGTTGAGATGATGGATTGCATGGCCATCCACCCTTAGGCTCAGGGGGAGAGGAATACCACATTTGTAGGTAAATGTGATGCTCACAGGATAGGTGACAGTCATATTGATCAGGATTGCATGTGTGCCTATCAGCTCTGCCTGCTTATGGTTACCAACAGCATCCCATCCTCCCAATGACATGTCCAGGTTACTGGTGATGTATGGTTGGAAATAGACACAGATGATGAGGAAGCTTGGGCCTGATCTATGTAAAGTTAGCGCTGCTTTTGCATTATTCCTTTTTATGTACACTTCCAAAAGTTTGGTACATTTTATAGGGTTGAGCCACTTTAGCGTCAAGAGTCTGATGCTAAAGCAGCATTGACATTACATTTATCAGGGCCATTGTCTTTTCTGGATTGTGAGTTGGAGTGCATGTGTAATTAGATGTAGCAGTGTAAACTGCTAATCTGTACAGACTCCACACAATGCTGACACTGATGGTTCCCTGTCTCCTTTTAACAGCTTCCAACATGACCAATGATGAGCTACGTGCATTTCAGAAGAGGGAAGTGAGGTACCGCCATGCCGTACCGGCAGTGGAGCCTGGTTTCAGATGAATGGCTCACTGCTATGTGCAGAAAAGGCAACAGGGGAATGGCGGGCATTTCCACAAGGGGTCCCCACACTGCCCAAGAAGGCTCAGCGGACACCTAGCTCTTTAGCAGTGCAGGGGGACAAAGCTGGCACCACACCCACATCCTTGGCTGCAACTGCATCAACATCAGTGCAACAGCCCACACCACCTGCTGCCATGGACATACAATTGCTGCAGGATCTGCAAAACGATGTGTCCCTCATACTAAAATGTTTGGACAGCTTGGAGGGAGCAGTGGCCGCCAACACCAAGATGTTAAAATACATCAAGAAAAAACTAAAGGAGGCCAAAATACGACTGTGCTCTGATCTGCCACATCCATGTTCTGTCCCCTCCCTTCTGACTTTCTAATATATTTTATTGTGGGTTTTAGGGGGTTAGTGTTAGGTTAGTGTAGGTATGTAGATATAGGGTAAGTGGATTTGTGGGGTTGTTTTTATACTTATTATGTGTTAAATGGTGGGTGGGGGGGGGTCATGTTTGGGTATATATGTGTTTTCTATAATAAAATGTAATAATATATATATATATATATATTTGTTTAGAATTAGTTAGTGTATGTGTAGTATTAGTTTATGTTGTCCTGCATGTGCCTTGTAACATAAGGGGATGGAGGGGGGGCAATGTTTAGAGTGTGGTGTTAAATGTGTTAGCATAGGGTAGATAGCTTTAGTTGTTTGATAAGTATAGTTAGAATAGGTTAGTTTAGAATAGGGTAGGTTTGATTAATGTTAGTTGAAATTTTAATAATTTTTTTTTTTATACTCCTATACATTTTGTGTAAAATGCTTGTGTCTCAGGGTCTTCCCATGAGTGCACAGTGCAAATTGTGTGTTGGCCTAGGGATTCCGTCCTGACTCAGAGTACCTCTTTTGACATGTGCATCACCTATTGACAACTGGGCTGTCACATTGGCAGCAACAACTCATTGACTTGTCCATGCATCTGCCATCCAGTGTATCCACCACTCAAGGTGACTATGTTTACTTTGTATTGACAGGTCGGTGTGGTACATCAGCTGTCAGTGTTGGGGTCCTGTGTAGGAATGTCGGGAACTGTGGCACATCTGACAACAGCCTAAATTGGAACTCTATCAAGCAAAACTGCCTGGTGCCAATCACTAATGAGATTAGGTACCTCTGTATCACACCAATGTGTTCTGCTGGTACTCTCAGCTGACGACAATTCCCTAGAACTGTTTTACGGCCATTCCTGACGTATGTAGTGAGTGAAGCATACACGTGTTCTTCCTTTGTGACATACTCAGTGAATTGCTTGTAAGGGATGAGACCAGCATTAACATTTGTCATGTTAGGAAGCTTGTGTGTAGCTACGTGCCCCCACAGTCCTGCACGCTTGATATTCTGTGACTAATGACATGGATACGCACATCATGATTAATAAGCGTAGTAGATGTATCACAATACACAAAGACATGCTGTTGTGTAGAAGATGTTTATTTAAAAGTGTCATAGTATGATATTTACAATGTCCAGGTCAGTGACACCATTTGTGAAATCCATACAATTGTGACACAACACAAGTCCAGGGTTGAGGGACATGTAATGGGACATGCTTGGGCAAGTGCTGTTAAGTGCAGAGGAACTAGAATTGCCAATTGGTAAGTGTTGGATCTGGCTTTTTGACAGGGACATCCCCAAACTTTTTGCCTCCTTCCTCCTATTTTTTCTGGGCACTTTACCACTGCTAACCAGTGCTAAAGTGCATATGCTCTCTGTGTAAATTGTACTATTGATTGGTTTATCCAGGATTGGCTATTTAATTTACTTATAAGTCCCTAGTAGAGTGCACTATATGTGCTTAGGGCCTGTAGATTAAATGCTGCTAGTGGGCCTGCAGCTCTGGTTGTGCCACCCACTTCAGTAGCCCCTTAACCTTGTCTCAGGCCTGCCATTGCAAGGCCTGTGTGTGCAGTTTCACTGCCACTTCGACTTGGCATTTAAAAGTACTTGCCAAGCCTAGAATTCCCCTTTTTCTACATATAAGTCACCCCTACTGTGTGCCCTAGGTAACCCCTAGAGCAGGGTGCTGTGTGGGTAAAAGGCAGGACATGTACAAGTGTAGTTATATGTCCTGGTAGTGTAAAACTCCTAAATTCGTTTTTACACTACTGTGAGGCCTGCTCCCTTCATAGGCTAACATTGGGGCTGCCCTCATACACTGTTGAAGTCGCAGCTGCTGATCTGAAAGGAGCAGGAAGGTCATATTTAGTATGGCCAGAATGGTAATATAAAATCCTGCTGACTGGTGAAGTCAGATTTAATATTACTATTTTAGAAATGCCACTTTTAGAAAGTGAGCATTTTTTTGCACTTAAATCTTTCTGTGCCCTTCAATCCACATCTGGCTAGGTTTAGTTGACAGCTCCTTGTGCATTCACTCAGACACACCCCAAACACAGGATACTCAGCCTCACTTGCATACATCTGCATTTTGAATGGGTCTTCCTGGGCTGGGAGGGTGGAGGGCCTGCCCTCACACAAAGGACTGCCACACCCCCTACTGGGACTCTGGCAGACAGGATTGAACTGAAAGGGGGCTTGGTGCATTTCTTAGACACTCTTTGAAGTCACCCCCACTTCAAAGGCACAACTTAGTATAAAACAGGGCCTCTGCCCTACCTCATCAGACACGTGCTGGAGAAGAAACCTGAACCAGAAACTACATCCTGCCAAGAAGAACTGCCTGGCTGCTCAAAGGACTCACCTGTCTGCTTTTCTACAAAGGACTGCTGCCTTGCTGCTGGCCTGCTGCTTTGCTGAACTGCCTGGCTGCTCAAAGGACTCACCTGTCTGCTTTTCTACAAAGGACTGCTGCCTTGCTGTTGGCCTGCTGCCTTGCTGAACTCTTGTCTGGCTGTAAAAGTGCTCTCCAAGGGCTTGGATAGAGCTTGCCTCCTGTTCCCTGAAGTCTCAGGTCCAAAAAGACTTCTCTCTTTGACTTGGACGCTTCGCGCGCCAAAATTTGTGACGCACAGCTTGTTCCGCGGCGAGAAAAACCGCCGCACACCGACGCTGATCGACGCGACGCCTTCGGGACGACCGGAATTTCGACGCACGGCCTCGCAAGGACAACGCCGCCCGTCTTCCAGAGGAGAAATCGACGCGACACCTGCCGTGAGAGCGAAACTTCGACGCACAGCACCGCGGAATGACACGCAGCCGGAAAACAAGCAGGAGAATCCACGCACAGACCTGGGACATCTGGTAATCCCCGCGACCCATAGAAAAAGACTGTCCGCGCGTCGGAAAACGACGCATGACTTCCCCGCGTGAAAAATAACGACGCAAGTCCGTGTGTGCTGGGGCGAAATCGATGCACACACTATTTTTCCTCCTATCTCTTCTTCTGCGGCCCTTTGCGGAGATTTTCCACCAGAAACCAGGTACTTTGTGCTTGAAAGAGACTTTGTTTGCTTTTCAAAGACTTAAGACACTTTATATCACTTTTCAGTGATATCTTTACAAATTCATATTGCATCTTTGATCGTTTTGACCTGCAAATACCCAGATAAATATTATATATTTTTCTAAACACTGTGTGGTGTATTTTTGTGGTGTTATATTATGGTATTGTATGATTTATTGCACAAATGCTTTACACATTGCCTTCTAAGTTAAGCCTGACTGCTCATGCCAAGCTACCAGAGGGTGTGCACAGGCTAATTTTGGATTGTGTGTGACTTACCCGGACTAGAGTGAGGGTTCTTGCTTGGACAGAGGGTAACCGGACTGCCAACCAAAAAAAACATTTCTAACAGTAAGTGAGAGACAGTGATAGTCCATAGCAGACAGGTCAACAGTGTGTAGAGGAAGAGGGCACATATCCAACTGTGCTAACACTGGCACGATCTCAGGCACAGGACAAAGGAGAACACTTGAACTCTTACAAGTGAAGATGATCAGTTCCACATCTTCATCCTCCGATGTGTGTGGTGTCTCCTCTGCCGTTGATGGTGGTAGAGGGGGCCACACACACTTCAGTGGTTGAAGATGTGGAATCCCAATTCCTGGCAGCTGCCATTTGTGGAACAACATATGCATCCTGCAGCAAGGAGGAGCTGCTGATTTGTCAGGAGAGCAGCAACAACCCGATGGTAGGCGGCCATGTCTGCCCTGAGGGATGCCACTTCCTGGTGCATGGAGTCCAGCTTGTTCTCAATCACACTGCTGCCAGTTGGGAGGGCAGTTGTTGTGGCCTCTCCCTCATGGCAGCAGCTATGTCCCTCAGACACTGCTGGACTCCATGGAGTGGGGAGTGTGTGCCTCATTTGGCTACAGTGTGTTCATTGGCCGTAACGAAGCACATGTGCATTCCCTCTAGGCTGGCTGCTGGTCTCCATCCCCACCCACACATGCTTGGCCAGCTCCTGCTAGACTCCCTACCACTGTCCTCTCAAAGCTGGTCCCTGGGTCCTCGGAGTCCTCAGCTTGTCGCTGCTGGCAGGTTGAACTATTGGGGTGTTGGGTGGGGCATCTGGGATGGCTGCTACATTATTTGTCCTCCTTGCAACTGGAGGTGGTGTTTGGAGGGATACCAGGAATTCTTGGAGGGTCTCCTGGCTGATGGTTGTCAACTGGTCATCCAGGTCATTGGGGTACTCCAGGACAGGCAGATCAGCAGGAGAGCCATCATCCTCTGCAATGAGATGGTGTAAAATCAATCTTTCTGTGTTATGGCAGTTGACATGTCACGTCACTGACTTGCTATTGGAGGCTTATTGTCATCTTACTTCCCAAACATGTTTCCTGTACATCATGGTTGCAGTCTATCAGTCCTTTGCCCCACCTGAGTGTCACATGAGGGGAAGCTCAGGTGGCGCAATTGGCTGCATCATATCTACTAGGTGTGAAGTAAATCCCTGTGCTGGCTTGACACCATCTTGTTATTGTCAGCCCTCCCTATGCATCCATTTGCATGGTAGGGCCTTACAATGGGTGTTGCAGTGATCAAGGCACAGCAACACACATCGCAATATGCCCCTGTCCCAGTCTTACATGTTGCACATACACCCGGGCGGTACTGAAACCTTACACCACCCCAAAGATGGCATTGCCAAGACACTATGCTGTTGTTTCCTTTGGTAGCTCCTCATGTTGATGTATGTGTATGTGTACTACATTGCACAGCACACATGGACCTCGCAGATTTCCATTTCACCTTTTGTCTGTGCTGGAAGGTGCTCCTTACTATACAACTATGATCTCCCCCTTAATGCAGCTATCCTTGCACTATGATGCAAGAGATGCTGCATTGTGGCAGTGCAGGTATACTGACACAGGCACAGGGCTGGACCCAGTGATGGCCAGCCTGGGTATCATTTGTTGCTGTGTACATCATTTGCTACATGACAGTGCCTGATGGTAGATTAGTTTATGGACATATCCGATAATCATAGAAAGAGGGACCGGGAGTTTTTTATGGTCCAGTGTACAATCTCCCTAACGAAGTAATAAATAAAGTAGTACACTGTTCCAAATTAAAGTAGGGAAGGACTCTATTAGCCAGGAGTGACAACCCTCAAGCATCACATTGGATATCTGGTTTCATCATTGGGAACACTCCTCGTTAGGCCGGTATTGCAATGCCTAACGGGCTCCCAAACGGGAGCTCTTAACCGTATTGCGGGTATATGATGAGTAGTTGATTTCAAATGCTCATGCAATTATGGAGAGTCGAGAGTAAAATTGGTTATCCATCCTAGAACAATGATCATGTATTTTAATCAGAATGAATTAGATGGAGACCAAAATTAAAAACCAGGAGAGAGACAATGTGTGAGTGTGATGTTCACGTGCTCTCAACAATTAAAGTAAGGGGAACAGACCTGTTGTGGTTCCTCTTAGCACTGGGTCTACATGTTTCGCGTCCATTGGCCCACTCGGGTCCATTGACGCTTCATCAGGACCGGAAAAATAAAGACTTCTCCAAAAGAAAAATATGCGAAAATATACGTCCTAATTGGGACAGATAAATACAGCAGTCACTTACTTCAATGCTTGCTATGTCAAAAATAGGTCGCCCTACAAGAATAATAATAACATTATAAAAACCGTACAGAATTATATGTAATACACACAACATTGTGAACGATGTGATTACATGCACCATTCGTGTGAGAAGTGAAAAAATTATTTATGATGAGCTTACCATCCCCGATTTTAGGATAAAGCTCCTAGAGATCGCTAGTCAGTAGCTGGAACTAACAATCTAAGTGTAGGTAGTCATAAAAACGAAAATTATGTTATCAGAGTTGAACATACATATCTCACAACAGAAATAAACAGTGGACATCCACAATTTCTTTTATAATGAATGTATTGTAACATTGGAATTATATGCGTAAAGAACCTCAATTATATAATGTCGCATTAAGTTTGTTGCGAGATCCCTATCGTATCACAAGGGAAGTTTTTGGTTAAAAGGAGCTATATGTTTAAAGCCTGTTTAGACAAAGTCAATCCTATGTCAGTAATCCCTCATTAGCGGTTGCTCGGCGCCGGTCAAGAAACCAAGTTTACAGTGAAAGCGTTTCGTTAAAAATGCACGGAGCCGCTAGATCAATGATGTAATCTACATCGTAACATCATAGGAAAAAGCACTTACGATTCGATGTTAGCTCGTAGGTTGTTGCACCTACCCGACCGACCGCGTCCCAGCAACTGGGTACCGCGTTCGGACGCGTCAGTTATACGCGCGTATAGTGCTGCCATAAAAACTGAAGAAGGACTGACCGATATCTATTCTGTAGATATCGAAAACGGACTGTAACACTCCCGTCCGGATGAAAACCCGACTTTTTTGTTTGTAGTCTTTAAGGTGTACACTATGGTGATAGTCTGTTACTTGTCATTCAAAAAATTGATGTTGATAAACAGAATAAATATTGTCATGAACCACCACTGGATGTCCAGGCTTAAAATAACTGGAATTGTGGTTATAGAATTAGACAACCAAATTAGATAGATCACTACTAGTAATCCCGGCAAAAATTAACTGGAATTCTTATTAAAAAAAAATTAAAAAAAATTTGAGAAAATGTTTTCATATATCATGGACCAGTCAAGGAACTACAGATGATTAAAGGGAAACCAATTGGTTATGATTAAAGTGTAGTCCAAGGAATTTCGTCGTTCAGTCCCCGGACTGATGTCCCTAGTTTAAAGATCCAACGTTGTTCCAATCTAAACAGAAATTTGGAATCGTTAGGTCTGACTATGGGAGCTTCTAGTACCACCCACCACAAGTCATCTGGATTATGTGGGGTTTCTACGAAGTGCGTAGATAATTTAGTAGTTAATCTGCGACATTTGATGTTGCTTCTGTGTTCATTAATGCGTACTTTGACAGGTCGTGTTGTCATCCCGATATAGCGAAGGCTACAAGGACATGTGATCATGTATATACAATTCTTGGAATTGCAGTTTGTATGTTTTTTCAAGTGCCACTTTCCAATAGGCTCAAGATCTAATGTCTGAGTCCGTCTAGTTAGTACACATACATTACAATGACCACAAGGGTAATGTCCTTCAATTGGAGGGAGGTCCCACAATGTTTTTTGTGTTGGATTATCATGTAAATGATGTGGACGTGTGTGTACCACCATGTCTTTGATGTTAGAAGTACGTTTGAAAGCAAATAATGGTTTTGATAAAGATAATCCTCCACTTTCCAAAATCGACCATCTTTTATTAATTAATTTTTTTATATCATTGGATAATGGAGTGAAGGTGGAGACACAGGTGATCCGTGTCTGGGGGGTCTTTTCTTTTGGTGCTAAGAGCCATTCTCTCTGGTTGTTTTTGGCTCTTTTCCGTGCCAAATTCACAATCTTTGGTGGGTAGTGTCGCTCACAGAGTTTAGCTTGTAGGGTCTCCGCATGTTGGTTAAAGTCAAGTAGAGAACTACAATTCCTCCTTAGACGTAAAAACTGACCTACTGGTAAGTTATCTCTGAGTGCTTTTGGATGGTGGCTTTCATACAGCAACAAGCTATTCCGATCTGTAGGCTTGTGGTATGTGCTAGTGGATAAAAAGCCATTCTCATTGACTGAAATCATCAAATCCAAAAACGGTAAATGGGTTGATGATACTGTAGCCGTGAATTTCAAAAAGGGATAAAGTGAGTTGACCCAAGTGGTAAACTCAGCAGCTGCAGATAGAGGTCCCTTCCATATAATCAAAATATTGTCTATGTACCGTTTCCATAACTGTACGTCATTAAAAAACGGGTTGGATGATGCCAAAATATATTTCTTTTCATAGTCGAACATGTATAAACACGCCAGACTGGGAGCAAATGTACTACCCATTGATGTTCCTTGTATTTGATGGAAAAACTGTTCTTCAAACTCAAAGTAATTCTCTGTCAAGGCCAGTGTCGCACATTGCATAATAAAGGATATAGGTGTGGATGTGGGTGGGGAATCGTTCAAAAGAGCAGATTCCACCACCTGTAAAGTAGCCTCTTGAGGGATATTTGTATATAGGGCTTCCACATCCTAGAACAGGATGGATAACCAATTTTACTCTCGTCTCTCCATAATTGCATGAGCATTTGAAATCAACTACTCATCATATACCCGCAATACGGTTAAGAGCTCCCGTTTGGGAGCCCGTTAGGCATTGCAATACCGGCCTAACGAGGAGTGTTCCCAATGATGAAACCAGACATCCAATGTGATGCTTGAGGGTTCTCACTCCTGGCTAATAGAGTCCTTCCCTACTTTAATTTGGAACAGTGTACTACTTTATTTATTACTTCGTTAGGGAGATTGTACACTGGACCATAAAAAACTCCTGGTCCCTCTTTCTATGATTATCGGTAATGTACAGCAGCTTTGCTGTGGGACCCTTAAAATAGTTTCTAAATAGGAATTAGATTGTGTTTTGTATCTCAGCCTGGTATTGTTTCCCTATTATGGAAGACTTCCAAGGTTTGAGTTATGATGATGATATGGTGTCAGCTATATTGCAGGCACCGTCCATCCTCGAAAATGATGGAGCAACTTCTTCCGGTAGTCTAAAGGAAGATTGGAACAAACTATCCTCCTTGAAAAAAGAACTTATAAAAACAGTGATGCATGGAACCATCATGACTGAGTATCTACGTGCCAATATAGCTCCTAATGGGTTATTAGTTTCCAACATACCCAGGATTTTTCTACAAGATCTGGCCTTCCGAAAAGATTGGGCTCAGATCGCTTGGAAGTGTACCAGAGATTGGCTGGTACTTATCATCAATACTTCCAAACGTATTGCTGACTCAATAACAGTTCAAATCAACATAATTGAAAACACCTTAAAAACTACGGTTACCTTGACGACATTCAAAAGACGCCTTGCTGAAATAACTGCTGAGTTGAATACAACAAAAGAATTCCTAACTCAGCAGAAGATATCCAAACTTCAGAAGGATATAACAAAGTTCAGCAGGGAAAAAGTATATCCTTATATTAAGGAAGACTACGAACTTGATACTCAGTCCCGATCCTCTGATGATTCTACTTTTTCTTTTAAGAAACCACGAAAATTCAGCAGTGGCTCATCATCAGATGGCTGGAGTACCGATGAAAACATACCACAGCCTTTTTATAATTATCCACCCTACCCTATAAATCATCCCATGCCTTGGCAACCCCCTTATCCGTTTTTTCAGCCTCGCCCTGTGATGCCTTTTGGTCCTTTTTTAGGCCGGGGCAGAGGAAGAGGCAGAAGAAGAGGAAGGGGAAGGGGCAGACAAGTACAGTGGTCCACAGCCGAACCACAAATGGTGACGAGGAGCCAAACCAAGAATCCCATACAGAGAACTTAGTCGTCAATCTGTCTAATAAGGAACTCTCAGTAGATGAATCTAACGTCCTAAACAGGGGTCTTGGTTTCGTACCAACTCCCAATGAGGATTTCTTCCGCCTGCACACAGAACTGGCACAGTTTTTTCGGAAGATCCGTCTCCATGTACTTTTTAAAGATAAACCAGCTGAAACATCCTGATCTGACTCGGGTCTAAAAAGACCTTCTACTTTTGTACCAGCATCAGTTATGATGCCGAGTGAAGTACTGACATTTGAAAAAGCTGTCTTAACTGATTTGTCCCATTTACGTCCAAAACAACCTTTTGTTAATATTCCTAAAAGAGAAAAACAAGCTCTACAACATTTAGCATCGGACCCTGACATTGTGATAAAACAAGCTGATAAAGGGGGTGCGATTGTGATTATGGATACTGCTGATTATAGACGCGAATGTTACCGTCTTCTTAGTGATACTACTCATTATACTAGGATCACTAAGGATCCCACAAGCAGACTACAAACTCAAATTAGGTGCCTCCTGGAGGAAGCTAAGAGTAATTCATGAATTTCCTTTAAGGAAGCTGAATTTCTTGATACCAAGAACCCCAGAACCCCTTATTTTTATTGTTTGCCAAAAATTCATAAGGGTGTTCATCCCCCTCCAGGACGACCAATAGTGTCAGGTATAGGCTCGGTTCTTGAACCCCTATCCATTTTTTGCGATCATTTTCTACAGCCTTTGGTAAAAAATTCTTCCACCTATCTACAGGATACAAAAGATGTCCTGAATTTGATTGACGCTATAAATCAGTCTGGAAATATACAAGGTATGATCACCTTGGATGTGGAAGCCCTATATACAAATATCCCTCAAGAGGCTACTTTACAGGTGGTGGAATCTGCTCTTTTGAACGATTCCCCACCCACATCCACACCTATATCCTTTATTATGCAATGTGCGACACTGGCCTTGACAGAGAATTACTTTGAGTTTGAAGAACAGTTTTTCCATCAAATACAAGGAACATCAATGGGTAGTACATTTGCTCCCAGTCTGGCGTGTTTATACATGTTCGACTTTGAAAAGAAATATATTTTGGCATCATCTAACCCGTTTTTTAATGACATACAGTTATGGAAACGGTACATAGACGATATTTTGATTATATGGAAGGGACCTCTATCTGCAGCTGCTGATTTTACCACTTGGGTCAACTCACTTGATCCCTTTTTGAAATTCACGGCTACAGTATCATCAACCCATTTACCGTTTTTGGATTTGATGATTTCAGTCAATGAGAATGGCTTTTTATCCACTAGCACATACCACAAGCCTACAGATCGGAATAGCTTGTTGCTGTATGAAAGCCACCATCCAAAAGCACTCAGAGATAACTTACCAGTAGGTCAGTTTTTACGTCTAAGGAGGAATTGTAGTTCTCTACTTGACTTTATCCAACATGCGGAGACCCTACAAGCTAAACTCTGTGAGCGACACTACCCACCAAAGATTGTGAATTTGGCACGGAAAAGAGCCAAAAACAACCAGAGAGAATGGCTCTTAGCACCAAAAGAAAAGACCCCCAGACACGGATCACCTGTGTCTCCACCTTCACTCCATTATCCAATGATATAAAAAAATTAATTAATAAAAGATGGTCGATTTTGGAAAGTGGAGGATTATCTTTATCAAAACCATTATTTGCTTTCAAACGTACTTCTAACATCAAAGACATGGTGGTACACACACGTCCACATCATTTACATGATAATCCAACACAAAAAACATTGTGGGACCTCCCTCCAATTGAAGGACATTACCCTTGTGGTCATTGTAATGTATGTGTACTAACTAGACGGACTCAGACATTAGATCTTGAGCCTATTGGAAAGTGGCACTTGAAAAAACATACAAACTGCAATTCCAAGAATTGTATATACATGATCACATGTCCTTGTAGCCTTCGCTATATCGGGATGACAACACGACCTGTCAAAGCACGCATTAATGAACACAGAAGCAACATCAGATGTCGCAGATTAACTACTAAATTATCTACGCACTTCGTAGAAACCCCACATAATCCAGATGACTTGTGGTGGGTGGTACTAGAAGCTCCCATAGTCAGACCTAACGATTCCAAATTTCTGTTTAGATTGGAACAACGTTGGATCTTTAAACTAGGGACATCAGTCCGGGGACTGAACGACGAAATTCCTTGGACTACACTTTAATCATAACCAATTGGTTTCCCTTTAATCATCTGTAGTTCCTTGACTGGTCCATGATATATGAAAACATTTTCTAAATTTTTTTTTAAATTTTTTTAATAAGAATTCCAGTTAATTTTTGCCGGGATTACTAGTAGTGATCTATCTAATTTGGTTGTCTAATTCTATAACCACAATTCCAGTTATTTTAAGCCTGGACATCCAGTGGTGGTTCATGACAATATTTATTCTGTTTATCAACATCAATTTTTTGAATGACAAGTAACAGACTATCACCATAGTGTACACCTTAAAGACTACAAACAAAAAAAGTCGGGTTTTCATCCGGACGGGAGTGTTACAGTCCGTTTTCGATATCTACAGAATAGATATCGGTCAGTCCTTCTTCAGTTTTTATGGCAGCACTATACGCGCGTATAACTGACGCGTCCGAACGCGGTACCCAGTTGCTGGGACGCGGTCGGTCGGGTAGGTGCAACAACCTACGAGCTAACATCGAATCGTAAGTGCTTTTTCCTATGATGTTACGATGTAGATTACATCATTGATCTAGCGGCTCCGTGCATTTTTAACGAAACGCTTTCACTGTAAACTTGGTTTCTTGACCGGCGCCGAGCAACCGCTAATGAGGGATTACTGACATAGGATTGACTTTGTCTAAACAGGCTTTAAACATATAGCTCCTTTTAACCAAAAACTTCCCTTGTGATACGATAGGGATCTCGCAACAAACTTAATGCGACATTATATAATTGAGGTTCTTTACGCATATAATTCCAATGTTAC
Source organism: Pleurodeles waltl (assembly GCF_031143425.1). Taxonomy (NCBI): domain Eukaryota; kingdom Metazoa; phylum Chordata; class Amphibia; order Caudata; family Salamandridae; genus Pleurodeles; species Pleurodeles waltl. The sequence goes on along the minus strand of NC_090450.1, from coordinate 924,472,739 downwards.
AATACATTCATTATAAAAGAAATTGTGGATGTCCACTGTTTATTTCTGTTGTGAGATATGTATGTTCAACTCTGATAACATAATTTTCGTTTTTATGACTACCTACTCTTAGATTGTTAGTTCCAGCTACTGACTAGCGATCTCTAGGAGCTTTATCCTAAAATCGGGGATGGTAAGCTCATCATAAATAATTTTTTCACTTCTCACACGAATGGTGCATGTAATCACATCGTTCACAATGTTGTGTGTATTACATATAATTCTGTACGGTTTTTATAATGTTATTATTATTCTTGTAGGGCGACCTATTTTTGACATAGCAAGCATTGAAGTAAGTGACTGCTGTATTTATCTGTCCCAATTAGGACGTATATTTTCGCATATTTTTCTTTTGGAGAAGTCTTTATTTTTCCGGTCCTGATGAAGCGTCAATGGACCCGAGTGGGCCAATGGACGCGAAACATGTAGACCCAGTGCTAAGAGGAACCACAACAGGTCTGTTCCCCTTACTTTAATTGTTGAGAGCACGTGAACATCACACTCACACATTGTCTCTCTCCTGGTTTTTAATTTTGGTCTCCATCTAATTCATTCTGATTAAAATACATGATCATTGTTCTAGGATGGATAACCAATTTTACTCTTGTCTCTCCATAATTGCATGAGCATTTGAAATCAACTACTCATCATATACCCGCAATACGGTTAAGAGCTCCCGTTTGGGAGCCCGTTAGGCATTGCAATACCGGCCTAACGAGGAGTGTTCCCAATGATGAAACCAGACATCCAATGTGATGCTTGAGGGTTCTCACTCCTGGCTAATAGAGTCCTTCCCTACTTTAATTTGGAACAGTGTACTACTTTATTTATTAGTTTATGGACATAGCCAGTTAACCGGAGTTGAACTTAGGTCAGGGCCTCAAGCTAGTTTGATGGTGATTTTGCAGGTAGTCATACTGGTGCATATATGGACCCTCATTACAAGTCCGGCTGTCCTATGACCACCTGACTGCCATTGTTTATATGACCACCCCCAACAGCGCAGGTGGTTGTGGCATATGTTGTATATGGGGAATGGCCCATGGGCAAATGGCCTGGCACTGGCAGGTTGCCGGCAGCTTACAGACTGGCACTGCAACCTGTCTTGTGACACCAGACCAGTATTATGATCAGCGCTACCCTCCAGGTATGCTCTGCTTTTCCATCAGCCTTTGCATGGCGGTGAAACCTCCATGCAAAGGTTGGTAGTGATGTGGTGCAGTGTGCCCCTGCACAGCCCAGGCACCTGGCATGGCAGTGCAGGGGGACCCATGCCCTGCCCCTTTGCCCTTTTCACTGCTTGATTTGCAGGGCTAAGAGCAGCGTGTCCTATCACACCCAATGAACACCAAGACTGGCAATGACTATTTGATCAATCACCAATGTTGTTGTAAGTGCCCCACAGAGCTACCATGAGCAGACAGATTTCCACCCGCCAGCCCAATGTGTGACTCATATTGCAAACTGCAAAGGGTACACTGCCCTGGCATTCTTACCAACACCAGACTTGCCCATGCACCACCCCCGCCTGTCAATGTGAAATTGTACACCATTATGTTCACAGTCATAGACCATGTGCTGTATGTGTGTGTTTTTTTCCCCATTCCTATGTGTGTCACAGTAGTTGTGTGCTCAGCCTGTATTTGTTGTGACCTACAGTTTGCAATCTGTAGTACATATTTTCTGTAGTGGCACAGTTCTGATCAGCGTCAATATGTGTGGCTTCACTACACCAGTTTAGTTGCTCTGCGTAGTGGCATGTTTCCAGTGATACAGGACCACCCTGCAATTCCCCCAGGGCATGCCTAGATTACTTTTCCCTGCACCCAGAGGGGCATGCTTACCGCATGATGGAGTGGTGGCTGCCTTATGTGGATGTGTTGTTAATGTGCGGGTGGTGGTGCTACGGGCACATGTCTGGGTACTGTTGGGAAAGGTTTCAATGAATTGTGTGCTGTAGGATGCAGCACACGTGTTTTGGCAATGATACAAGGCAGTTGCAAGGTGTTACTGCAAGGGACACCACCATGATGTAACCTCAGGAATTTTATTGACTGACTTCCTAGTCTCTGATGTCTTGGTCGTGTTGGTAGGGTTTGTTTGACTATATGCAAAGGATGTTGTGATGACACGACCCAAGGCACAGACATGCCTTCCATCCTATATGCTGCATAGGTACATGTAGGTATTTAGCCCTGGTAATTGATATATGTCCAGGTTGTGTATGTGTCATGGTGCGTGGCACAACCAAGGTGTATGTACATGTGTTGTTTACGTTTAAATGGTGCAACTTGCTTCATGTACAACGTGTCCCTCTGTGCTCCTTTGACATGCATTGAGTGTGTCCTATGTGCCTCCCCCTTCTTGCACTTGGAAATTCAGCATTAATTCTCCCCCCCCCTGCAAATTACCCTGCTTTTGTGGTGTTTCCTGGTAGTCTGAGCTGTCCTGTCCTGCAATTCCAGTGACCAGTTCCTCTGGGATGACTGTTGCAACCATCTCCTCCATCTCGTCCAGGTCCTTTTGTGGTAATGGACTATCACCTCCAGTTTGCAGTGCTGCCTTCCTGTTCCTTGCCACTTTCTCTTTTGGCCTTAGCTTGCAATCATACCAGTGTTTCTTGCACTCAGTTACGGTTCTCCTTACCTCTGCCACACTGTTGATCTTGTCAACTATCTGCTGCCAGATTGCCTCTCTACTACCAATTGGCAATTTGGAGGTGATGAAGAGTTGATTGTTGTTGGTGCTCCGTCACCTCTCTCACAATTATTTCATGCTCCTCTACACTTTCTCTTTTTCTCCTTCTTCCCCTGGGAGTTGTGTGTGTACTCCTGGCTGGTTACTGGTTGAATGGGGTCACCCTGGGGTCTCTCCTGGCTTTCTGGGTCCATTTTGCCTCTCCTTTGTAATGTTTTCTCCATTAGCATCTGAAGTTGACTCTAATGCGGTTAAAAATGGTGATATCCGTTTTGCGACAAAAACAGGTTAGAGTCATTTTTGCGGCCTTAACATAATTTTGCCTTACGACAAGGCGCAATGGTTAATGTAACAAAATTTGACTCTAACCATTTTTTAGCGCCGGCTTGTGTCATGGTATAAATTTGACGCTCAGATGGTGCTAAAAAATGGCACTAGCCAGCGCTAAGCTTTTTGACGCAAAACTGCGTTTGTGCAGTTTAGCGTCAAAAAGTATAAATCTGGCCTTAATTTACCTGTAAGTCCTTTGTAAATTGGTATATCATATACCAAGGGCCGGTAAATTAAATGCTACTAGTGGACCTTCAGCACTGATTGTGCCACTCACTTAAGTAGCCCTTTAAACATGTCTCAGGTCTGCCACTGTAGAGCCTGTGGGTGCAGTTTCACTGCCACTTCAATTTGGCATTTAAAAGCCCTTGCCAAGCCTTAAACTCCCCTTTTATTACATATAGGTGGTCCGTCGGACAGGCCCTAGGTAGCCCATAGGGCAGGGTGCTATGTAACTAAAAGGTAGGGCATGTACGTTTAGGTTTTACATGTTCTGGCAGTGTAAAACTCCCAAAGTCATTTTTCACTACTGTGAGGCCTTCTCCTCTCATAGACCAGAACTGGAAATTCCTTAATATACTTTCAGGCTGTAATTCCTGATCAGAAAGGAGTAGCTGCATTGTGTTTCATATCATTGTAATGTTAATGATAAATCCTCTTCATTGGTAAAGTCAGATTTTACATTATTATTTTAGAAATGCCACTTTTAGAACGTGAGCATGCCAATGCTCTTACAGATCTGTGTGCCTGCAGTCTGCCCTCCAATACATTTGTCTGAGCACTCATCTGCATTCTGATGGTTCTTCCTGGGAAGAAAGGGTGGAGGGGAGCTGACACTTACACTTGAACAGGGAGCTCCAGTCTTCCCACAAAGGGCTGCTTATACCCTACTGATAGGCCGGAGCCAGGGCGGAGGATGAAAGCCCCTCTGTACACTTCAAGGACCTTTCTTTGAAGTCACACCCACTTCAAAGGCACATTTGGGTATACCAACTGGGTCTCTGCCCCTATCAAATGGGTTCACTACTGGACCTGTTAAGAATTCTGCCAGGAGTGAGGACTGCTGTGCTACAAGGAGTGCCACTCAGCTGGACTGCCTTTCAAGAAGGTCCGCTCTCTGCTTTAATGAATTACCCTGCTACCTGCTGATGTCTGCCATGCTGAGGAAGGACTGGACTCATCTCATCTGAACCCAGAGTGGCTCCCAGGGCTTGTTGGCTTGCCCCCTATTTTCCTGCAGTTTCCGGGCCATCAATCTTTAACAGGACTCTGTCTGCTGTGAGTCCTGCTACTCCAAGTGGTGCCAATCTAGTCCTGGGCCGTTCGAAGAGAGTATCTGTGCTACAAGTCATGAAAATCAACGCATCACCAATGTTGCGCATATCGGAACTAGTGCATTTCCTCTTGAAACATTGCAGCTGCTGCCCGAGTCATGGACACTGCATTGCCAACTGCGGGATGCATTGTCCCCAGATTTCAACATCTTTGACCTTGCGTGGCTCAGTGTCGAAGCTACAATCCAACCTAGCAGTTAGATGACAATGCACCACCTCAATGCCTAACACTGCCTGATCTTCGCTGCAGCCTCGATGCTGCGCAGCTCGGAACCAAAGCATTGCCTGCATCTCCTCTGTCGACAGCAATGCGTCTCCTCTTCTGCTACATGCATCAAGTCCTTGACGTCAACACTTCTTCCATCCAAGGTACTTTCTCAGCAGACCCTGCGTTGGATTTGTAGCCAGCCTGCCCTCCATCGCAGTTGTCCCACCAATTTATGCTGGTCTAGCACGATCTCCAGTAACCTTTTAGCACTACTGACTTCTAAGCACTATTTTTTGCTTATTCTTTACAAATTAATTCCTCTGCTTCTATTTATTGGATATTTGGTGATTTGGTCTTGTTTTACTCATAAAATATAATCTGTTTTTCTAACCATGGGTAGAGCACTTTTTGTGGTGTTTGGTTTTCAGTGTGTGTGTGTGTGGGTGTGTGTTGCACAAAAATGTTACACATTGCCTCTTGGGTTACGCCTGGCTGCTCTGTGCAAAGCTACCAGATGGTGAGCACAGGTTATCTCTAAGTGTGTATATAGCTTACCCTCACTATAGTGGTGGTTCCTGCTTGTAGAGGGTGCATACTCTGACAACCAGAAACCCCAGTTTTAACATCATATCATTTAAAAAGTGCAGAACTTAAGCAGAGGTGAGCGTGCCTGGAGATGTAACCTTCCTGGAGGCCCTCTGACCTCAGATTTCTACCACATGTTGTGTGGAAAGAGAGCCTCAGAGCTTTGCTCTCTCTTCAGGCAGTTAAGACTACTATTTCAATTAAAAAACCTTGACTTTAACCTTTCCCCATCTAGAGTGTGTTTAGGTCTTCCACCATTTCCTTAGGATTAGGCCCTTAAACAATTTCTGACACAGAAAAATCATCTAAACTGAGCCTCTTCGAAACATGCAACTTGATGCAAATGAAAGTAGTTTCTGTTTATCCACATTAGATGTGCATTTACTGCCTGGTTCCAGATCACAAACCAAAGAACTGTAAAAGTTGCATAACATTCTCAGCCACACCCCTCAGTGACCATTAGAGAAGAGTCATGAGGTGGCTACAAAAATCAAAGGCTGCGTAAACCTGCTCTTTTGGGTACAAAGTAGTGTATAGCAACCCCTACGGTGCAGGAGGCACATTAGCACCACTTGAAGCCCCCAGAGCTCCAAAAAAGGCACCTTCAAGATAGCCAAGCGTGAAGCATCAAGGAGAAAATCTTCTCTATCTATGCCACCACCTACATCTCCACAGGTAAAGAAAGCAATGCTGATTCCATCATTGGCGGCTTCTTTGCTGATGGAAAAGAAGAGGCTCTTCTCATAGTTGTCCACATCTGTCAACGACAACGACAGATCATCAATGAAACTGCAGACAGGAAGAAGCAAACATCAACAAAGCCTCTGTTTACAGCTGGCCTGTCAATGCCAATAAGTAGCCTGTCGGCGATGGCCTGGAGTGACTACTACCATGAATACCACATCAATGAAACAGTCCAAAAATCATTGAAAAGCTGCTGATCGTTTAAGGCAAATAACCATGTCACCAATAGTGTTTTTGTAGCAATGAAACTGTAGCCACCACACCAGCATGGGCAGATGCTATGCCCTCATGTGCTGCTTTAATTAATTCTAGCCTGCGTTCTTAGTTGGGGATCACCCGATCACCCACTCCTGGAATAGTGACCTAAACAATGTTTTGGGCACTTAACTGGTAGGAATATTTTCCTGGATATTCTTTTGGTAAGGGTGTGTTGTTAGCCGAAGCATTCCCGGCAGCCAGTATTTTCACATCCACCCTCATATGATAACAAGTAATCGCAGCAACAGTTGCAGTGATGATTGCAGATTTGGCAGCTTCATCAGCCAATGAATTCCCTACAATATGTATTCCAACACGTTGATAACCCAATGTATGTAAAACATGAGGCCATGGCAGCCTGTCTTTAAGTTCTACCACCTGTCCCCAAAGCACTTTATGCTCAATAGTATTTCCCTTAGAATCTCTGAATCCATTTAGGTGCCAGTAGTGCAAATTCTCATTAAAAGACTGGACACAGTAATATGAATTGTGCACTGTAGGAGTGATGAATTTAGGATCCATATGTTCCAGTGCCAGAATCAAAGCTTTTAGTTCGGCTAGCTGTGCATTGCAATCTCCAAGGGAGTGCATAAAAGTTTGTTGAGGGTGGAATTCTCCATCCTTCATCACTCCATAAACAGCTGCACAAGCCGCAGGGTATTGATGTTTGGTACCTACAGCTGGTTCAGCTGAGCTGTCAGTGTAAATACTATATTTATAATGATCAAGAGGCAAAATGTTATTGGACACGTGGTACTCGAGCTTGTACTGGAAAAATTGTTGAGCTGTCATTTAAACTAATGGCAAAGCCTAAACCTCCCTTTCTAGGATATGGAAGTCACCCCCACAGCAGGCCTAATGAGTCTGCAGGCCGGGTGCCACACATCAATGAGTGGCACATGTATTTTGACAGGTCCTATCAGTGAAACTCCTGAACTGCCGTTTTTACTGTGAAAAGGCTAGCAGCCTCAGTGTGCTAACTCCTGAATGGAACTACTAACATTGGTAGTTCAAGGTATCACATTAAACATTGCATTAAACATGGCTTGATCCCCAAGTCAAATTTACAGTAACTGTATTAGAAAGGCAACTTTTAGAAAGTTGCCACTCTGCTACTCAAGTCTTCCTGTGCCCATTCACAGAGGCTGGCCACAAGACAACCTTCTGCCCTCTTGGAAAGAAGTGTGAACAGCTCCCAAAAGCAGGAACAACTGAAGTATGCTGCTGGAAGAGGTGTTATCTCTCCCTGGCAGAAGCCCCACAGAGTGTGAGCCCAAAAGGTGTGCTTCAAAAGGGAAGTAGCTGATGATGGGCTGGTGGCAAAGACGGAGAGGGGAGAGCAGTTGCCAAACTGTTTTTTCCATGGCCGTGTAGCCCTCAGACAGCCGTACCTGTAGGGTGGGCTTCCAAGCTCCCCACACCTAGAGAGGGGTTCAGCCATCTTGGGAGTAGGCAAAATATTGCACTCTGGGATAGCTACATGCCGCACACTGCAGGAAGTCATCACCACATGGGGAGGGATCTGGTAGCCCCTTGGCTAATAACTGCCACCTCCATACACTTTCTGGAAATAAATATGGCACCCAGACCTCAGATCATATTAGGTCTGGAGAGAGGACCAACTAAGAATTGCCTTGGTGTTTCTTGGACCGGTCAAGAGAGGCTGCACCAATGGCTGGACTGCAACAGCTGATCTTTGGGCTAAGAAAGACAGGAGTGCACCTGTGGTGCCCGGCTTGCTGAAAATTCGCTCCCGAGACCCAGAAAGAAGAGGAACTCCAAGAGTCAGCTGGCTGACTTCCTGTTAAAGCGCTAGGGCCATAAAAGCCCTAAAGCCCATCCTGGCTAGTCAATAGGCATAATCACCTGATCACCACTGACTGCCAATATGCAGCCTGTGAGACCAAGTCCCGACACTCAAAAGTTGCACTCGAGAGTGCTGGACCTGGGAGAGATGTTGGAGTGTAGTTTGGTTGCCTAAGACTGATACTAGCCTTTGCCAGAGGGAACCACTGGTTTTGCTGTGCCTCGAGACCAGTATGGCCAAAGTCTTGTAGAGCGCAAGCTTGTCACCCCGTTGGTCCCCAGGCGCTGGCTTGGTGCTGTGGGGCTTGTCCGGTTGGTGGTGGTAGTCAAAAAGCCAGGTCTTGAGCTTCTCTCTGAAGTTCTTTAGGGAGGGGGAAGTGCAAAGGTGAAGAGGGAGGTTGTTCCAGGACTTGGCAGTGAGGTGGCAGAAAGAGCGAAACGTGCGGCGGATGCACAGGATGTGTGCCAGGGTGAGGGTGGCCGAGCGGAGCTCTCTGGTTGGTCAGTGGAACATGAGGCAGCTGTTGATGAAGATCGGTCCGGAGTCATGGAGGGCCTTGTAGGTGTGCATCAGGAGCTTGAAGAGGCATCTTTGCTGTATGGGGAGCCAGTGGAGGGACCTGAGGTGGGGAGTGATGCTGTCTGAAGGCAGTTTAGTAGCTGTTTGGTGGTTCCGACGTATAGTGCGCTGCCGCAGTCGAGGCAGCTAAAGGTGAGGGCCTGGGTGACTGTTTTTCTGGTGGAGATGGGAAACCAGCAGAAGATCTTGCGAGTATGTGAAGGATGTTGAAGCATGCAGAGGAGACAGCGTTGATCTGTTGCTTCATGGACAGATGGGTGTCTAGGATGATCCTGAGGTTGCGTGCGTGGCTGGTGGGCACGGGCTGAGGGGTGAGGCTGGTGGGTCACCAAGTGTCGTCCCAGGGGGAGGGTTTGTTTCTGAATAAGAGGATCTCTGTTTTGTCTCAGTTTAGCTTCAGGCAGTTTGACTTCGTCCATGTGGCAATGTCTGTCATGGTGTTTTGGAAGCTGGTTCGTGTGGGGGTGGCGTCGTCCGTGAGGGAGATGTCGAGTTGGGTGTCATCGGCGTATTAGACGATGTTGAGTCCGTGGGTACAGGTGATGTTGGCTAGTGGCATCATGTTGGTGTTAAAGAGGGTGGGTCTGAAGAAGGAGCTGTGGGGGGCGCCACAGATTCATCTTTGGCGGCAGAGATGAAGGATGGGAGGAGGACCCCCTGTGTTCGCCCAGTGAGGAATAATGAGATCCAGTTGAGCACGTTGTCTCGGATACCGATGTTGTGGAGTCTGGTGATCAGGGTGTGATGGAAGACAGTGTTGAAAGCCACAGACAGGTCAAGGAGGATGAGGGCCGCAGCTCCCCCAAGGTCGAGGTGTCTAATGTTGTCTGTTGCTGCGATCAAGGCGGTCTTGGTGCTGTGATTCGATCGGAAACCGGATTGGGTTGTGTCAAGTAGGTTGTTGTGTACTAGGTAGTCCATGACCTGGCAGTTGATGGCTTTTTCCAGTACTTTAGTGGGGAATGGGAGAACAAGATTGGGCAGTAATATTTTAGTTTGTTGGGGGTCGGCTTGTGGCTTCTTCAGAAGTGGCTTGACATCAGTGTGTTACAAGTCATTGGGGACAGTGGCTGTGGAGATGTTGAGGATTTCCGTGAGGACTGTTCTGATTACTTCTTTTCATAGGTTGTATAGGTGGTGTGGGCAAGGGTCCATAGGAGATCCAGAGTGGATGGAGGTCATAATGGCGATGGTGTCTTCTGTAGAGAGCTACCTCCATTCCGATATCTGGGGGACAGAGGTGTCGGTTGAGATGTGGGGGTGGTAGAGTTTGGAGTTGCTGTAGATGTTGGCGATCTTAGTGGAAGTAGTCCGATAGGTTGTTGCAGAGGGCTTGATGGTGTTCGTCGTGGCGGAGGGGCAGGAGAACTCTCTGACATATAAAAATACCTTAAGGTCTGCCTAGAATAGATGAAAAACTTTAGGAAATCAGATCAGTTACCACATGCATATTCAACCCTAAGCAGGGGATATCTGCTGTCTACATAAGAAATTTCCAGGTAGGTAGCAGCAGCAATCACTGAATGTCACACAAAAGGACAAGGGACAGTCACAACATTCTAAGAGGAGAATGGCTGCTTCAACAGTGATCTATATTGGAGGGCCTCTTACAGATATCTGCTATGAAGTCACACTGGGGAATCATTACACCTTCTCACAGCATTACAGCTTGGTTGTGGTACGAGACATACTGCAGTGGGAAAAGCAGTTCTTTGCCACCTCTTCACATGATGTGAGCTCTGCTAGTTTTTTTCCTTTTCCCACAATATTAATTCTATATTTCTCACTCTACTTTCTATATAAATAAATACAAGCATGTTTAATCTTTGAAAGATCAAATTCAGGGATAGTAAAAAAGTTTCCGGACTGTAATTTGAATTCTTCAGCTTTGGTATTGTCAATATATTTACATCCTTACCTCCCTCCTCTCAGTACAGAGGCTCTCTTCAACATCATCATGATTACGTTTTCAGACTGGGGCTTGAAATCTGTGGTGAGATGGCCTCTTGGATGGGTCAGGCTCAGGGCATTCTAACCTCAGGTGACATGAATGTGCTAATAAAGCTGTTCTAAGACTTTTCATGCATGTTAAGTTGCATGCTGCTGTTGTGATGTTCGCATGGAACTCCCACCTCGAAAATAGGGAATGATTCAAGAATGTGAATGTATCCACCACACAGGGTACCATCACCAAAGTGGAATTTGGAATTAATTTGAGCAGGGGTAATAAAGGCACCCTTTAAACCTACAAGTAATATCATTTTAGAACCCCTAACCCTAAACACAGCATTCTTGGTATCAGTAGAACAACTATAATTTGTATGTAAAAGATAAAGCAGTGATGAGAACTCATGCCCAATTTGTATGAAATATGGTTTTCTCAATGTCTTGTCATGCCAGCCAAACACTGCAATTTCGTTTGATTTTGTCAAATCCCAACTAATTTGGTCAAGACTGCTCTAACACACTACATTCAAGAATCTAAGCAAATTTTTGCAGATCGTACATCTCAGGTAGTACCGCCTGTGGTAGTTAATGGGTCCAAAGATAGGTGGGTTGTTCTAACAATTCACATTTGTTCGTCGTTAGTAAACAAAACTCTGGAAGTTAAAGTAAAGGCTCACTGAGCAAGGAAAAACAGCTCAGGCTCATAAGGAAAAATGATGCAACTATGGGCTTAATGGACAAAGTTTTGTTTAAATATATGTGCCGCATTGTCTAAACACACATTTTTTTATTCATAATTTATAAAGCACTTATTTACCAACACAGTCCTCTTCCTGCTATGAAACATTACATACAGAGATACACTCACTTCAAAGGAAGAATTTGGGTAGAAACTACGTAAACTGTACCATGCCCAATGTTTTCCTAAAGGCAATATAAGAGGAAATGCTTTTGATGTGAGGGCGAAATTTGTTCCAAAGGCGGGGGCTCAGAAGTCGAAGAGAACATCCACTAATGAAAGAGTGTTTCACACAAGGAAGGATGAACAGTATTTATGACATCAATCACAAAGTTTGAGACCACGGTAATTATTCTAATGTGTAAAAAGTCTTGTGGATTTTAATTCAAGCCTATGTTTATGCCTATGTGTAGGATTCTATGCCTATGTGCAGGATTAATGAACCATAAATGTGACTTAAAAAGGGCATCATGGCGCTACGGATCAAACAAGAGGTGACATGGGCTACAGAAGGGGTTAAAATAGCCAGGCTGACAAAAAAAACAAGAAGCCAAGAGTATGAGTAAGGAGGTCAACGTTCCACAGTTTATAGATGATACACACTACCCGATTCTGGATTGTTTAAGATTTAGCTAAAGATGAGGCCCAGGCAAAGAATGTTACAATAATCAAGCCTTGCTCAAATAGAGGATGGCACCACATGAGCACAAAGATAGTTAGTTGGATAAATACGGAAGAGCCTTTCTCAGCAATTTTAGTAGACAGAAGTAGGCAGGCAGTACACCTGGTTGTAGAATTGGTAGCGCAACAGTCTAGGCAAATGATAAAAAAAGCATTGTTGGCATAGGAAGAAGCCATACAGTCAAATGATCTAATGAGGAGTACGAGAGGACAGATATAACTGATGAATAATGAGAGACTGAGGAGCCTTTGGGCACTGTACAAATATTGAGTTGGGTGGTAGAATGATATAGGAGAAGGGCTACCTACAAGAACTCTGCAGTTAAAAAGATACTACTCGTAGAATTTCTTTGTGAATTGCAAAAAATCCTAAACTTACACAAGAGTGTAAGTTTAGCTCTATGAATCCGACCCCGGGAAAGTAATCTGCGGTTCCTTGCACGCTGCCATCATCCATGTGTTTGTAACAAATCACAGGGGGGTTAGAAATAGCAACTTGCCTCATTTTTATTTATTAAGCAAGTCATTTTGCAAACCCCGATAATAGGATAATTTGTGGCACAGCCTATAAGGATACAGACTACATTGCAAAACGGGTGACAGGCTGCAAAAAGATTGATACACAGTTTGCAACCACTTCTTGTGACCTGTGTGTTAGTACACCTGAAGATAAAATTCAATATTTTTTGCAAGCTCATGCTGTATGTGCTAGAGCATTCTTTCAGTCATTATAGCAATATCACCATACACTTTAATAAAAATATAAGTCTCCAATATGTGTGTGATTAGCTTTTTATGTTTCAGATAAATTATATTTGGGCAATGCATCAGCACCCTGTAAATTGTTGTTTTATGTTTGAACAAGTATTATAAACTGTGATTCATCTACATTCAAATTAGAAAAAAGATGCTAAATTATTTAGATTGGAAAATCACTTAAAAGTAATATTCCCTTACTGACAAGTCACCCAGAATCGAAATCTATGCTGTTTCCTTTCAGGAGTCACAAATGGATTTATTTTAAATAGCATTTCAATGTACCAAGTAAACATTAGTTAGCAAAGTAAGTGAAACAATGAATTCCTAAATAATATTCATAACATTTCATAGCAGATACTAAATATAAAATACTACTGGAAAATTAAATACTATATATACTAATCCAAAAGACAACATTACCACCCTTTATGCCGAAAAAGAAGCTTGAACACTGAGTGAGTCAGGTGAAAAATACCTTTGCATTCCGCTGACTGTGAAAACCTTTACAAACAACAGCTCGGCCAACCTGCGCAAATTATTCTACTCTGTCCCAACTCACATCCTCTCAGTGATGTAAATTCACGTTCTTGCAAATTCAGTCCTTTGAGGTCCCAAAAATGTTTCCATAATTTAAAAATACTGCTTTTGCTGGTTCAATACATTTAATCATAAACTACATATCAATTAGGGAGTGGGGAGAATGTTTTAGCTATAAAACTATATGTTTTATGTCTAAGAACCTTTGCTTTAAGCTCATAATTTCGGAGTAGATAATTAACAGTTGCTACTGCACCTCATGTATAAGTAAACAACTGAGTTTCTCCAATGTGTTAACTGCTCAACATGTGTGGGTAAATTTAATTAAGCCCTCAAGCTCAACGATATTGGAGGAGATGCATCTTTCCAGGCCTTTGCCATTTGCCAACTGGTTGACCGTCAACCACTTGGTCATGTATTCCGCAATGATTCTGATTGGGAGGGCTGGCGTCTAAGTGTGTGCTTTTGAATGTGTGTGTACGCACACATTGTATTTAGCTTCTGATACATAACTAAGCAATTTCTCACAGTTTTAGGTCTCATCTTTGTGTTACACTTATACACAACACAATAAATATATAATTTAAAAGAGCCTAATTTACGGTATAGTGGCAATCAAGGATATTTGGTAATTATTACCCCTCAATTTTTGATTCACGTCATACGAGACAATCATCAGGAGGTGCCTGATCATGAAGTCAAAAATCCCCTCAAAGATTCATATGTCCATTTTTAAACTTGAGGGCACTGAAGTAAAATGATGGTAGTTAGGTCCTGTTTGCATGACAATATCCCTAACCGATCTACATGTTAAACACGGGTATTCAACGTGCCAAGTAGGCCACAAAGTTAAATCAAAGGAGTGCCAGCCTAACCTTTAATCTTTAGGTGGTTGACATATAAAACATCAATACCATTGAACTCGTTAATAGTATTATCAGTTATTTACAGCAATGGCAATTAAAAACAGTAAAAACCTAATTTACTGACCTGACAGGGTTAGACGGTTGAGGTGGCCACGGAGGAGCTCAAACACCTGCCCTGCAGGCCACTGAAGATGTAAGAGATAAGCATTTAACAAATCCATCTTGCCAGAAAAGAAGAAGTAGGCAATCTTAAATACTACATTATTTCACACATGTAGGTTGAGGCCTTAGGAGAAAACAGTATGTTTTTCTCATGTAAAAAATAATGACAAGAAATTGGAAGACTTAAGATAAACAAACTGCCCCGTCTTTAAGTTGTTTTCATAATGCCTAGAGAACTGGATCTTTTAAAGATATACACTACCCTATTCTTAGGTAGCCAGCAATGAACAAAATGACCAGTAAAGAGCACATAATGATCAACCATCCTATTACACTTGCACTTTATCTGGAAATCCCAACATCTAAATCTAGACAGGGATTTAAAATTTGCATGCCTGATGGAAGTAGGAAAATATTCTAAGTCTTAATTGTTTATTCCACAATGCAGAACTAATTACAATCTTTTAACAGATTTCTTTTTTGGTTATGGTACAGAGAGGAAAATATTTTAATTCGCTATTTTTAAACAAAAATAAGTCAGTGTGCTACTTGCTTATTTAAAGATAAACATGAAGCAAGTGTGTAGCAAACTTCAGAGTCTGTGTTATAAAATTACACATCAGAAAAAAGGAACAATTCTATCACTATAATTGTTGAAGTCTAGATCTAGATGTACATTTTAAATGATAGACATAATAGTTGTATCACCAGCAATGGTGTATTCGATTATCTGGGTCCAATTTACTAATGTTATAACATTGTGAGGTAAAATCCCTAAATCAGATGTAGAAAAACCCAGACACTCAATGCTGTGGATAACACCATTGTGAATCTTTTTATATTCTGAACCAAAATAAACCTGTATATGAGTCCCTATCCAACTGGAATTCCAGTAAAGGTGAAATATGTGAAACTAACAATAGCTCTAATCTACATTAAAAACAAGACTAATTTGTGATAATGTAGAGTGTTTGGCAGGCCAGGTTATAGTTGTTGCAGAAAAATAAAGGTAGACAATATTATAGACGGGTATCACACATTTACGCAGCAGGTACAGAATTGTGTTATAGGTGGCGAATATGATAATATGTAGACAAGTAGGAGAAAGAGGGATCCTACTAAAACCGCTAATGTGCAGACAAATTAGCCACTTGACATGACTACAAATATTAAAGTTTTCAACTGACACAAAAAATACCATTCTGATTAATAAAAAATAAATAAGCAAAGTTCAGGCTACGTGAAAATTGTAGGCTTTTGAGTGAATTGCGGTGCACTCTAAAACAGACAATGCAAGCCCTGAATCCAAAAGATTTCTGGAGAGAAATCAACTTAGTAACCACTGCACAAAAAAGTCTCTGGGTATCCCAGTTTCAAAGCATTTTTTGATAATCTTCCTATTAGATCTTTACCACTCCAATGAACTCATGTAGTGATTTACAAATCACACAATTTGCCAACTCTGATAATCTTGGATAGATAACCCACAACTATACATGTAATTATCTTAATACAAAGTGTGAAAGGATCAAACACTCATAGCCACAATTTTGGACATGAATACTCACTCCATTTCATAATGATTATGGGCAAGATTCAGATTTTGGCAAACATGGTACTTGTCACAAACGTGACTGACAGCCCTGCCAGCCAAACTCTTGGCCCATCCGGCTCATTTAGAGAGAGGCAGATATAAATATTCTGTTGACAAAGCACTGGTGATGGAATACTTCCTCTGACGGCCCGACAGAGTAGGAGGCTACCTTGTGGAATAAATGTATGCAACTGAAGGCGTTAGGAGATCTTAAATTAATTTTGGTACACATTGAAAAGTGGGTGTCCACACTTACAGCACAGATTGTGACTTGTAGTCCAGGACAGATATGGTTAATGGGGTGCATCAAGGGTTTTATTTTCAATATATTGATCAGATTTACCAAAATATGTAAGTGAAGCATGAACACATCCTTCTTTAATAGCAAACGTTCCACTTAATATTATTGCACACGGATGGTGTCATTATGTTAGTCTACAGAAAAGATTAAGTAGATGGTTTTATTTTGCTGTTCATCATTTGTAAATGTGTTGAAACCCAATGTATCCCTTCTAAAGAAATGAAAACAATTAATTTTAAATGGTCTGTGGTACATGTTCAGCTGAATATTGCTACTGAATACACATCTAAGACTGGTTATTGCTAAGAATTTGAATACAAATCAACATACAGAGCAACAATGAAACCTTACAATTTCCTACAGTGCTGAATTGTGTTGTTATTTTTAAACCAATTCCTTTTCCTAAATCGGAAGTTTTGCAAAGGCATACAAACAATTTTGAATTTACTAAACTCATTTACCGATTCAAAAAGGTTTTGGCAAACTTTTACTGAAGCTTTAAAAAAAATATATGAGGCTGAATGTATATGATACAGGGCAATATTATTATTCAAGATTAAATGAGACATTAAACCCCATTGGGCATGAGAAATGGTTTGTCCATTCAGTTCATACTTTTAGGATTCGGACTGTTTAGCATCCATGCATGGGTGTTATGAAGAAATGTGGTATCACTTAACAAGAGCACGCCCATGAACTTTTACAATGGGAATAGCAAGATAACTATGTGATGATGAGCAAGCTAGGTATGCATTTAATTTTAATTTTACCAGCACTCTATTAAAATTAGGTTCTAACAAGGAAATCTTTAAGTCCTTTAAAAACACATTCAAAAGGGATTAAAGTGTGCAATTTACGTTCAGTTATTATTCTAATATATCTCATTGGCTCAAAAATCATCTCCAGAATTTAGGCCATCTTCCTATACTGGGACTGCGCAACCATATTTACAGCTATTGGTTAACTGTAATATCCAAAGATTCTTCCTCAACTTGTGCTTGAGGGCTTCTACTAGAAATAACTCTGGGAGCTTGTTTAAGGTGTGTTTGAACAGAGAATATGTAAAACGCACTTATACATGGTTAAAGATCTTGAGTACATATTATCTGCTTCTCCATTTTTTAAATCTCTTTTCTACAACATGTCTTTAGACAATAACATTAGAAAACGAAAAATTACTTGGATTTAGCAAATTCTCAAATATCCGTGCAAAAATCTTTCAAAATATTTTTTTAATGTTTTAAGAATGGATTTTGAGGAAAATGGATGCTTCTTTTAGACAGAAATATTTTGTAATAATGTCTTATAAAAACATTGCATTTGTTTTGCTGGCCTTCTGAGAAACCTCGTACAAAATAAATATTGAAACTCAAAAGGAGTAAATAAACTATGGAACACTGTATCTTAGCGATATTAAAGTTGGCGCCTTGCTTTCAAGGGTGTAATGTAGTTTATAAATAAGAAATATTATAATTGAATCAGTACTTGTTTGGTGCATATATTTAAGCAGCTCATCCCAGCAGACGGCTGAACATTACTCAATTAATTTTTTATCATTGGTTTGACATTCAAAAAAAGTAGCTTGGGTTAAAGATGGTGGTAATACAAATGTGCATCATTTAATATACCAAATCACATTGATTCAATATTGAAATACAAGTTCACACTAATGCATCCGTTTCTGACACCCTGACAGTAAAATCATCACCACTCCCATTAAGAAACCCCTAATTGTCTGAAGCTGTGCATTCTTCCTCATTAGTACTGATTCATGCGATGAGGATGAGATTTAACAAAGAGAAACAAACTATCCTCTAGCTGGCATCATAATCTATCTAGAAATCTCCAAGGGTGGCTATTAATAGAACTACATGTTAATATTGCCACATTCAAATATTGTAGATGATGATCTTGATGAACTGAGAAGATGGTGGCAGTAAGTCACAGAAATCCTCAATTGCCATGGGGTAGACACCCTAAATAACAGTAAGATGCTCTCCAAAATAACTCAGCTGACAAAATAAAGATCATGCGGAGATGGATGAGAACTCGGGAACCTCGAAAGCCCGGGAAAAAATACTCTGAGCGAGTGAAGATGCATTGCTCTCCTGGTCCAGCCTCTTCAAATCTATAGCCTAGGATAAACCACCCATGCCAAATACAGGACACTGATTGGGAGGTTTTATGGAAAGAAGGTGTTGATGACTCAGCGTGCTGTAGACCTGAGGTATGCGGGGCGAAAGCAGGGAGAAAGACCATAGGTTGAGTTGGGAGGAACAGCAAGAGACAGGAAAGCGGCACCCTTGGCCTGTGGGATAAAAGTCCGTGGAGGCTATAACAATGGGAAAGGGTACTGGGAAATCGAACAGTGCACCATAGGGGGCAGGTGAACGTAAAGGTGTTGCCCTTATAGAGAACACTGATCTCCTGGGCATCTCACACTTCAAGTAACGAGGAATAAGTGCACTGAAATGAATGAAAGGCAGAAAATAAGATGTGTCAGCTGTGGCAAGAGACCATGGGCTCAGCTTTTTACTATTTATTGGCAATTGAGTGAAGGATACTTATCTGACAATTACCCAAGACACACAGATGAGAAGTGAGAAAGGCACATTGGTTCTATATGATTTTCTAGCCCATTGTGTCAGGGATGTATGGTTCCCCAGGTCCTATGAGGCTTGAATGAACCTGTTATGGCTGGTTGCATATGCTCACCCCTCATTCCCAGCCACCTCTGGCCTTGGCATTACTGGCTGGCCATTCCACCTCTTGCTCAAGGCACTGCCACTCAAGATGTCGTCTGTGCTGCATGAGAGGCCCCTGTACTGTCCACTGCACCTGCACACTCAAAGTAGTGCTGCACCAACTCTCTCTTGGGCCTCTGCTGTGTTACAAGCAGATCCAGTGTACACCTTTGATTCTGATAAGAGTATCGAGTTGTGCAGCATTAACCCTCGCTATAGGACATCAGAACAAGAACAGTCCCATGGTAATTAGTTTGGTTCCAACAAGATAAAGGTATTGTGCCATTGATACATTTACAATAACTCATCAACTAACAAAGGAATTTTTGTGTCCTTCCCACTCCTATACAAATGTTACCATTCATAGGATCCATGTCAATGAAAAAACGGTGCATATTTTAAGTTGATGTCGGAACACAGAATAACAGTTGTCTTGTGTTTTGTTTTGCATAAAAAGACAGTCACCCATGAGACTGCAGAAGATCTGAGAAACATATAACCAGATGAGCTGTACAAACTGAGGATGTGACTTCTCTCATACCTCTATCCCCTCTTCCTCATCTTTGCCATCAGAGCTAAGTGCAGTCTTGGACATATTCAGCCCTGTTAGCAGGAAAGGGGATTGGTGGGTTCCATGTCATTCCTGCAACATTCATATCTACAGGTTAGTGGAAACATGAGTTAAAGCAAATGCGGGCTACCAGGATATTGGCATCTACTTGACCCAGACTCTAAACCTGACTGTAGGCAAAAATCACAGACATCAGTTGCCGGTACCACAGAGATGGCATTTCATCAGCAGGGAGACCCTCATTTTACCAAAGATGATGTTCAAACCCTTCTCCTGACCTTAAGAAAATATTGAAACAGATATAAAACAGGAACTGCTGGAAATTTAGAGAATCTAACAGATGTCATCATGACAACTCTTAGACTAGCTGTGACCTAGTGGGACAGTGATTGCTAGTTTTAGATATGGCTACAAAAACCTCCATAGCTAACAGACAGAAAGGGGGAAAAAGATGATGTATGACCACCTCATTGCATTACAGGTAATGAAGTTTTAGAGCACTATGTAAGGTGGGACAACATAAGGATTTGCAACAGGGAAGATGAAATGGAAGGGGACAACATAAAGGACTAGATCAAACTCTTTTTTTGATGGGTTGCTGAATCTCAAAGAAGGAGAAGTGCAAATTCAAAGGCTATCCAGGCTTGGCATGCAGCAGCAAAATGAAGATAAAAGACAAAGGCATATAGTAGCAAAAAAGACACTGTACCAGCAGAAAAAACAACTAGTCAAAAAGGGGTGACACAAAATCCCAGTGGTGTTCCAAGGCAATGAAAAACTGTTGCAGGATCTAGTCCAGTCAACTTTGTCAGGAAGGAAAACCCTGCCCTGTCATAGGAGAATTAATGAGAACAAACATCAGATTTCACTGAAAGTTTCCAAGTCAAATCCAGTTCCAAACTTATAGTGACAACTACATATCACCAAATTGAAAGAAGGCCTGGAGGCCCTGAAGTTAGAAGGGGAAGGAGAAGGAGCGGCAGCAACACCATAGGACACAATTACTGTCTCCAAATATGGAAAGAGCTGTTGGCAGAGACAGAAATCTTGAAGGAGAGGGAGATTATCAGAAAAGTATAAGGACTTAACATGGGGGTCCCATCCTGTTGGAGCCGAGAGACCAATGACAACCCTGTGACAACTCCAGAATATTTAACAGACTTTACAGACAGTGAAAACACAAGTGACTGATGCGTGACAAGGACATCAAGATGGAAGAATGATCGCTTGCAATCATCTACAGGTACTGAGGGCACAATTTAGAGTTTGGCGGATATGGTACTCAATCACAAATGCGACAAAGCACCTTGCCAGCCAAACCATTGGTCTGCCCACCTCATTTAGAGATATACAGCTAGCAGAGCCCTCATTGGCTCTGTCAACAGAATACTTCCTCCCTCCAACGGAAGTTCAAAGGAGAGGTCTTAGAGGACGGCCATTACACCATCTGCCTTATTTTGGGTGGACGATATAATGTCACTGAAAGAAAAAAGTGGCAGTGAAGGACAGCAAAAAAAAAAAAAAAATGACAGCCACTCCCTGTAAGGAACCTCCCAGGCTGTGGACACATTAGCTTGGTGCCATTCAAAAACAAACTTTCACTTTGGGAGTTTGCTTTTGCGAAGCAAATGTCTTTTGGAGCCTTTGACGGCCAGCTGTTATGACTGAAAGTGCCATTGGTCATACTTTTCCTAAATCGAAAGGAATTTCTTTGATGGTGGTTTCTGTACATGCAGAGATGTCTGTGGGGCTGACGCAAATCCCTAAATTTGGCGGGGTATAGTACTTCTGGATGGCGGAGGTAATTCCGTCTGCCATTGTGACAGAGTAAATTCTGTCTGCCAAACTCTAAATCGGCTCCTGAGTCTGCAACTGAGGACTTTAAGGTTTTGCAGTCCGTGATGGAGGTGCCACCAGGAGAAAACTGTGAAATGTGTTTTTCATAAGGAGGTATTTTTGTTTGAATTCTTTATTTTCTCTTCTCTGGTAACAGTTGTGATAGGTTATCCTAGTTCACGTAGTAGGATCGGTTCCCCGTAGACACATCTACACTATTGGAAAATTCCTGTTTTGATGGGAGGAGTTTTCATATTGAGCTACCCTTAATTGCATCCCCTCTAACACATAACCGTTTCTGTCTCAGCAGATTACTGGTGTAGTGAGTGGAATACCAGGAATACCGAGGTGAGTGTTTCTTCTTAGCAGGGTGGTTTTGGGATATGGGATGAGGGAAGCCTGGCTTCCTGAATTTTGTCTGAGCAATCCGCAGGAGACATGACGGGCAGAAGTGTTTGTTCCCTTTAGGGAAAATGTGTGAGACGAGGTAGTTAGTTCACTGATGCAACCCAAGCAAACTTTGCACTTTGGGCACTAAAATGAAAATATATGAAATGGGAAATAAAGTACACACTTTATTGGCAAATGTCTTGAACGACAAACAGACTAGAGGCAAATGTCAATGCTTTAAGAGAGACTTTTGGAATAATCTTTTTGGAGTTAGGGGAAAAAGCTGAATTACTTAGAGACTTCTGTGCATGCCTTATATTTCAGAGGGCACAAGCGTGAAAACATCCAAGATAGTTTGCTAGAGGGGTTGCACACTCCTACAATATTAGACATAGAGAGGGAAGAGCTCACAGCACCAATTGTGGAGGTCTTTTCCTCTACTTAGAAATTCAAATCATACGTTTAACCTGGATCTGATGGGTTAATCAGGGGAATTCTATAAATATTTCACCACCCACCGGACTCTGACACTAACACGACTGTTCCCCTCCAGTGGGATCAGAGAAACAACAAACCTAATGTCGGTGACGATGTGGTGTTCCTCCCAGAACCTGGAAGGGACTTTGAGGCATGATCACTTTCCACAGGCCTGTTGAATATAGATAAAAAACTATGAATGACAGACCTAAGCAGCAGATTGGTGTAGGTCCCACTGAACATTATAGAAGAACAATCCAAATACATATTGTTTACTGCCAACATCACCCCACTTATAGAAGGAATCAAGGGAAATCTACCTAGGCAGCATAACATATACATTTTATGAATCATTTAGGCATTGTCAGTAGGACTGTAAACATGACTTTTCAATCAGTCTCAAAAGAGCTTTTAATTTCATATGGATATGAAAAAAGAGTTAGGATTTCTCTCAATGTACTGAGGGCACCCAAGCCTGGGAAGAAGTGGAGTTTGCCAACCTCTGAAACTACTACAAAGACAACTAGTTAAGAACATCAGGAGAACTGTTTCAAAGACTATCCAATAAACATGGGCCACAAGTGGACCGGGGAGTGGCAATAAGGGGAAACTGCCTTTACCAAGGATGGTTTACCTCTCATGACCTTTTGCCACGCATGTAAGTACCGCACAGGCAACTATTTGTACCTTTAACAATACACAGGACTTTACCACACAGGTAAGTATTTTTTTTTTATTAACATAATGTTTAGGTTTCTTTTTTTTAAAAGGCAGGTTAGATGCAGGCAGAGGGCAAGGGCGGTAGTTTTTTTTAGATTGAGAATGAAAATGTCACTTACCCAGTGTACATCTGTTCGTGGCATTAGTCGCTGCAGATTCACATGTTGTGCTTAGCCCGCCATCTGGTGTTGGGTCAGAGTGTTACAAGTTGTTTTTCTTCGAAGAAGTCTTTCGAGTCACGAGACCGAGGGACTCCTCCTCTTTTGCTTCCATTGCGCATGGGCGTCGACTTCATCTTCGATTGTTTTCCCCGCAGAGGGTGAGGTAGGAGTTGTGTGTGTTAGTAATAGTGCCCATGCAATGGAGTGAATAAGTATGTACCAATTAAGGTTTAAATAATATATTTACAAATGTACAAAGTTGAAGATAACTTCCAAACGGCTACAGGCTCCCGGGGAGGCGGGTGGGCACATGTGAATCTGCAGCGACTAATGCCACGAACAGATGTACACTGGGTAAGTGACATTTTCAGTTCGATGGCATGTGTAGCTGCAGATACACATGTTGTGCATAGACTAGTAAGCAGTTATCTCCCCAAAAGCGGTGGCTCAGCCTGTAGGAGTGGAAGTAGTCTGAAATAAAGTTCTTAGTACGGCTTGACCTACTGTGGCTTGTTGTGCGGATAGCACGTCTACACAGTAGTGCTTAGTAAATGTGTGAGGCGTAGACCATGTGGCTGCCTTACATATCTCGTGCATTGGAATATTCCCTAGGAAGGCCATGCTAGCGCCTTTCTTTCGGGTTGAGTGTGCCCTTGGTGTAATGGGCAGCTCCCTTTTTGCTTTAAGGTAGCAGATTTGGATGCACTTAACTATCCATCTGGCTATCCCCTGTTTTGATATTGGGTTTCCTGTATGAGGTTTTTGGAATGCAATAAACAGTTGTTTTGTTTTTCTGATTTCTTTTGTTCTGTCAATGTAGTACATTAGTGCTCTTCTGATGTCTAATGTATGTAGTGCCCTTTCAGCTACCGAGTCTGGCTGTGGGAAGAACACTGGTAGTTCTACCGTTTGATTTAAGTGGAACGGTGAAATAACTTTTGGTAGAAATTTAGGATTGGTTCTTAGGACTACCTTATTTCTGTGTATTTGGATAAAAGGTTCTTGTATTGTAAACGCCTGAATTTCACTTACTCTCCTTAGAGATGTGATGGCGATGAGAAATGCAACCTTCCAGGTTAGGAATTGTATTTCGCAAGAATGCATGGGTTCAAAAGGTGGACCCATGAGTCTTGTTAAGACGATGTTGAGGTTCCATGAAGGAACGGGTGGTGTCCTTGGTGGTATAATTCTTTTGAGGCCTTCCATAAACGCTTTAATGACAGGTATCCTAAATAGTGAAGTTGAATGGGTAATCTGCAGGTATGCAGATATTGCTGCGAGGTGTATTTTAATGGAAGAAAAGGCCAGGTTCGATTTTTGTAAGTGTAGTAAGTAACCCACTACATCCTTTGGAGATGCGTGTAATGGTTGAATTTGATTATTATGGCAGTAGCAGACAAACCTTTTCCATTTGCTTGCATAGCAGTGTCTAGTGGATGGTCGTCTAGCTTGCTTTATGACTTCCATACATTCTTGGGTGAGGTTTAAGTGTCTGAATTCTAGGATTTCAGGAGCCAGATTGCTAGATTCAGCGATGCTGGGTTTGGATGCCTGATCTGTTGTTTGTGTTGTGTTAACAGATCTGGCCTGTTGGGTAACTTGACGTGGGGTACTACTGATAGGTCTAGCAGTGTTGTGTACCAAGGTTGCCTTGCCCATGTTGGTGCTATCAGTATGAGTTTGAGTTTGTTTTGACTCAATTTGTTTACTAGATATGGAAGGAGAGGGAGAGGGGGAAAAGCGTACGCAAATATCCCTGACCAGTTCATCCATAGGGCATTGCCTTGAGACTGCCTGTGTGGGTATCTGGATGCGAAGTTTTGGCATTTTGCGTTCTCCTTTGTTGCAAATAAGTCTATTTGAGGTGTTCCCCAAATTTTGAAGTAAGTGGTTAGAATTTGGGGGTGAATTTCCCATTCGTGGACCTGTTGGTGATCTCGAGAGAGATTGTCTGCAAGTTGATTCTGGATCCCTGGAATAAACTGTGCTATTAGGCGAATGTGGTTGTGAATTGCCCATTGCCATATTTTTTGTGCCAGGAGGCACAGCTGTGTCGAGTGTGTCCCCCCCTGTTTGTTTAGATAATACATTGTCGTCATGTTGTCTGTTTTGACAAGAATGTACTTGTGGGTTATGATGGGTTGGAATGCTTTTAACGCTAGGAAAACTGCTAGCAGTTCGAGGTGATTTATATGCAGCTTTGTTTGATGTACGTCCCATTGTCCTTGGATGCTGTGTTGATTGAGGTGTGCTCCCCACCCTGTCATGGAAGCATCTGTTGTTATCACGTATTGTGGCACTGGGTCTTGGAAAGGCCGCCCTTTGTTTAAATTTATACTGTTCCACCATAGAAGCGAGATGTATGTTTGGCGGTCTATCAACACCAGATCTAGAAGGTGACCCTGTGCTTGTGACCATTGTGATGCTAGGCACTGTTGTAAGGGCCTCATGTGCAGTCTTGCGTTCGGGACAATGACTATGCATGAGGACATCATGCCTAGGAGTTGTAATACCATCTTTGCCTGTATTTTTTGTGTTGGATACATGGTTTGTATAACTTTTAGGAAATTTTGAACCCTTTGTGGACTTGGAGTGGCTATTCCCTTTGTTGTGTCTATTGTTGCTCCTAGGTATTGCTGTACTTTGCACGGCAGAATGTGTGAT
The DNA here is from genome assembly GCF_031143425.1 of Pleurodeles waltl. NCBI lineage: Eukaryota > Metazoa > Chordata > Amphibia > Caudata > Salamandridae > Pleurodeles > Pleurodeles waltl. Next base: position 924,447,009 of record NC_090450.1, on the reverse strand, counting down.
TTTGCATAGTTGACAGAGAAACCGAGTTTGTAGAGGGTTTGTATGACCTGATCTGTGTGGTGTGAACACTTTGTCAGTGAGTTGGTCTTGATTAGCCAATCGTCTAGATACAGGAATACGTGTATTTGCTGCCTTCTGATGTGTGCAGCTACTACTGCTAGGCATTTTGTAAAGACTCTTGGTGCGGTTGTTATACCGAACGGCAATACTTTGAATTGGTAATGTATTCCTTTGAATACGAACCTTAGGTATTTCCTGTGCGAGGGATGTACCGGGATGTGGAAATACGCGTCTTTGAGATCTAAGGTTGTCATGTAGTCTTGTTGCTTTAGCAATGGTAACACTTCTTGTAGCGTGACCATGTGAAAGTGTTCTGATTTGATGTAGGTGTTTAGTGTTCTGAGATCTAGGATTGGTCTCAGTGTTTTGTCCTTTTTTGTTATTAGAAAGTACAGTGAGTAAACTCCTGTGTTTATTTGTGTACCTGGTACCAGTTCTATTGCGTTCTTTTGCAGTAATGCTTGAACTTCTATTTCCAGAAGGTCTGAATGCTGTTTTGAGATATTCTGTGTTTTTGGTGGTATATTTGGAGGGATTTGGAGAAATTCTATGCAATAACCATGTTGGATAATTGCTAAGACCCAAGTGTCTGTTGTTATTTTCACCCAAGATTGGTAATACGGACTTATTCTTCCCCCCACTGGTGTTGTGTGGAGGGGATGAGTGACCTGTGAGTCACTGTTTGGTTGCAGGTGTTTTTGGGCTTTGAAATTTTCCCCTGTTTCTAGGGAATTGTCCTCCTCTGTACTGGCCCCGAAAGCCTCCCCTTTGGTACTGTCCCTGGTAGGTAGATGGTGTGGAATGTGAGGCACTGGCTTGTGTGGCTTGACCCCGAAACCCCCCTCTGAAGGTTGTTTTGCGGAAGGTGCCGAAAGTGCCTCTGCCCTGCGGGGAATAGAGTGCGCCCATGGCCTTGGCAGTGTCAGTGTCCTTTTTTAGCTTCTCAATTGCCGTGTCCACTTCAGGTCCGAACAATTGTTGCTCATTGAATGGCATATTGAGCACCGCTTGCTGTATCTCCGGTTTAAAGCCAGATGTTCGTAACCACGCGTGCCTTCTTATGGTTACTGCTGTGTTAATTGTTCTTGCAGCTGTGTCCGCTGCATCCATAGAGGAGCCTATTTGGTTATAGGAGATGTTTTGTCCCTCCTCAACCACCTGTTTCGCCCTTGTTTGTAAATCTTTGGGTAGATGCTCGATGAGGTGCTGCATCTCGTCCCAATGGGCCCTGTCATATCGCGCTAGGAGCGCTTGAGAGTTAGCGATGCGCCACTGGTTTGCAGCTTGTACTGCGACCCTTTTTCCGGCTGCGTCGAACTTGCGGCTTTCTTTATCCGGAGGTGGTGCATCGCCTGATGTGTGAGAGTTGGCTCTCTTGCGAGCTGCCCCTACTACAACCGAATCTGGTGGCAGCTGTGAGGTGATGAAAGCAGGGTCTGTGGGCGGTGCTTTATATTTTTTTTCCACCCTTGGTGTTATTGCCCTACTCTTGACAGGTCTTTGAAGATTTGCTTTGCGTGCCGTAGCATTCCTGGGAGCATAGGCAGGCTCTGGTAGGTGCTATGGGTGGAGGAGAGGGTGTTGAAAAGGAAGTCATCCTCGACAGGTTCCGATTGTAGCGACACGTTATGGAACTCTGCTACCCTAGCTACCACTTGTGAATACGCTGTGCTGTCCTCTGGTGGTGAGGGCTTGGTAGGATACGCCTCCGGACTGTTGTCTGACACTGGGGCGTCGTATAGATCCCAAGCGTCCTGGTCATCTTGGCTCATGGTGGTGTGAGCCGGTGAGTGGGACGGAGTCTGTGCCGGTGATATGTGAGTTACAGGTGGAGGAGAGGGTGGCGGAGTTACCTTCTTCACCACTTTTGTTTGTGGTGCTCGTTCCTGTGTTTGGAACTCAAGTCTCCTTTTTCTCCTAATAGGGGGAAGGGTGCTGATCTTCCCTGTTCCACTCTGTATGAAGATCCGCTTTTGAGTGTGGTCTACTTCAGTGGACTGTAACTCTTCCTCGAATCTATGTTTGCACAATTGAGAGGACAGTGACTGCTCCTCTGAATATGAGCTGGTAGTTGGCTCGGTTGCCGGTCCTTTCGGCACCGAAACTATGTCCTTACTCGTTTTCGGCTCCGAGGCGACTTTCCTCTTTTTTGGAGTCGAAACTTCTCGGCGCCGATCCTCCTCAGTGCCGCTGTCTCTGCGTCGAGCAGCTTCGGCTCCGCTGTCTCGGCGTCGATCTTTGTCGGCAGCACTTTCTCGGTCCCGAGAATGCTGCGTGCCTGTGTCTCGACCCGAGTCGGACGATCTCGGCACTAGTTCGGCCTTTTTCGGTGCCGATGGGCGGTCACCGATTTTATGGGTTGAGCCATGGCCTGTTGGCAGTGGCGTCCCCTGGGCCTTGTCTGTTTTCTTGTGTGCTGGCTTCGACGTCTTACTCACTGTTTCTTGGACGTCGAATTCCTCCGAGTCCGATTCATGGATAGAGAAGGCTTCCTCTTCTTCTCCTTGTTCCTCGAACTCTCGGTGTCCTGTCGGCGTGGACGCCATCTGTAATCTTCTGGCTCGCCGGTCACGGAGCGTTTTTCGGGATCGGAACGCACGACAGGCCTCACAAGTTTCTTCCCTGTGCTCGGGCGACAGGCACAGGTTACAGACCAAATGTTGGTCTGTATATGGGTATTTGTTGTGGCATTTAGGACAGAATCGGAATGGGGTCCGTTCCCATCAGCCTCGATGTTACACGCGGTCGGGCCGACCAGGCCCCGACGGGGGATCGAACTTACCCCGAAGGGCTACCGGAGCTCTTCACGATTCGATTCGGTGTCGATTCTATCTAACCCGATCCCGAACGCAACAATACCGACGTAGTTTTCCGAAGTTTTGACTATCTTTCCGTCCCGAAACCCGGAGCGAAAAGGAACACGTCCGAACCCGATGGCGGAAAAAAAACAATCGAAGATGGAGTCGACGCCCATGCGCAATGGAAGCAAAAGAGGAGGAGTCCCTCGGTCTCGTGACTCGAAAGACTTCTTCGAAGAAAAACAACTTGTAACACTCCGACCCAACACCAGATGGCGGGCTATGCACAACATGTGTATCTGCAGCTACACATGCCATCGAACATATAATTATGTGCCAAACAGAGTATGTGGTATATATGCTGCAAAGCCCACGTGCAAAACGATATGTTGGCAATACAAAGCTAAAAGTAAAGAGCGTACACTACAGCACAAAATGAACATACCCGGTGTCCAAACACTTTGCCCAGGAACATAACAGTGAAGCACATCAGCTAACCTTTGTAGGGACTGACACTGTACAAAGAAAACCTCAGGGGCGATAGAGCGAAAAATCTATGGAAATTGGAATATATAATTTTGCTTGAAGCAAAACAGCCATGGAGTCTTATCCAGGACAAAGGACTCTGGGTACACCTAAATGACTAAGTTGCCCAAGTGGGATCATATGGCATGAAAAACCATGGTTAATATAATTTTGCAGACACAACATACACCAGTCATTTTCAGTAATTATAATTTATTTTGCCCGTTAAGCTGGCGGAGGACAGCCATATAGCCAATAAATAAATCGGGCCAAAGTTTCTTTAAATGTTTTGAGGGGAATTTCAATGCATTCTTTTTTATAACCAAAAAGTTTTCGTCTAAGTAAAACAACTTTCCCTTTAACTTTTTGCACTGGTAGAGAAGTGTTGGAGTGCTAAAAGTGCCAGAGCCGTTTCTCGTGTTGGCAGGACAGATGAAAGTGATTTATTACTCTGGGGTTACAGATCTTACAGGTTTAGGCTTCACAGGAGACTTCCTCCTTCAGCCAACACATAATGCCAAGAATGGACAAACATGTGAACCTTATAATGAAGTGCCATTAACAATATGGGCAATTTCGATTGCTTAGTATTTGAACATCCACTGTGTTCCTTCTCTCCATACACAGCCTCTCAAGCTCGAATGCCATATCAGTGTCCACATAACAGTTTGAAATAAGTGCCCAAAGTCAGCATGAATTATTGATCAAATATCACTTTACATTTATTACAAAACACAATCAATTTGCAATAATTTTGTACCAATTCCTAAATACCATCTTTTTGTTTTAGATAAATAAACTCAATCCTCTGACGCGAAAGCTTGTATGCTTTTTAAACCATGTTCTGTCATCCAAATGACAGCTTCTTCTTGTTAGAAAATCCACAGATGCAGACCCCAACAGACCAGTCTCCAATTTTAAGCAAATGCCCACATGTGCTACTGCCCAAACTTACAAATTCTGGCTTACTCCTGCACGCACTGAAAACACCTAAGATGTAAATCATAAACTAGTGATAACCCCTAAATGTAAGGCAGCCACACCTTACCCTATAATTTTACTGGAAGCCATGGATACCCACCAAAGTATCTGGGTTGGTCTAGATAATGGCAAGGATGCTGAAGATATGTCTTGGATAGCCACCTTAGTTGAGAGACACCATTTAACTACCGTAGAACACTTCTTATTGTCTTCAATAGCTTACTGTTCATTTTCTATAACATTAGTTCTTCTTTCTGGAGTGTCTTTCTTTTGGCTTCTCCTTCTTTCTTCACACTCTGTTTCTTGGCCTTTCTTCCTTTCTATTGTTCTTGCTTCCTCCGTTTTTCTAGTTTTCTCCTTTGTTTCTTTATAGTCATTTTCGTTTCTCTTTATACAGCTCCTTTTCATAAGTCTCTCTACTTCTTTCGTTCTCGCCACAGCCTCCCTATTGTTTTCCTTTTTTCTCGCATTTTTCTTTCCCTTTTTTCATTCTCCCTTTCTTTTATTTCATCCTTCCTTACTCTTTACTTTCATCCATCCAATGGTGTTTCTCTTTTCTTCCTCTTTTTTCTTCCTTCCCTCTTTCTCCCTACATTCCTGTTTTCATGTTATCTTCTATTAATTTTTTGCATTTCCTTTCCCTTCTTCCTTTCTAGTTTGTCTTTTCTTTATACTCCCCTTCACAGTCTTTCTTCTCCTTTTCAATCTTCCTTTATCCTTTTAATTCCCTAGTTACTTTCCTTTCTTTATTTCATTCTCTAAGTCTTTCCTTCCTCGTGTCCTTGCTTCAATCCTTTCATTTTTCATCCTTCCTTGCTCCTATCCTTTTTTCACCCATCACAATTTCTTCTGTTCCTTATCTATTTTTTACCCACTTATGTTTTCGTTATTTTCTTTCTTACACCCTCTCTCTTGATGCGCCATCCAACTTTCCCTCCCATTTTCATAATTTCTCTATTGTTCTGTCACTCAACTTGCCTCCTTTGACTCTGCATTCCTCCACTCCTCTATGCTATCATACTGTTTTTGAGCTACTCAAAAAAAAGTGTGGGACACCCATGAAGAATACTCTGATGGTTTAGCATAGTACAGGCCCATGATCAAGAACAGTGTCACACCCACTAACCCAGATCTTCTGCCTCCCCAGAGAAGATGATGGAATAGGCACCAGAGAAGAGAGCGCAAACAGAAGTCCCAAACCTCCTGCTTCCACCAATTCATGGGCTGAGTGACCTAAAAGACACTCACAATGAAGTGGTAATAGAAAGTTGCATACACATTCTAAGAAGTTTTAAACCTGCAGTACCAATGTCAATACCTTAATGTTCCACACAGTAAATAGAGATAGGAGACTGCTGCGCCTCAGTGCCTGCATATCGTTTCAGACATTAAATGCACTTGCAAGTGTACTGTACCATGCCAAACAGCTATATGGCTGACTCTATGAAGACATCATTGTTTTTAGATTCAAGACATGGTATGGTTTTTTAAAGTCAACCGAGTGGACCACAGATTTACGTACTGGTTCGTCAAACTATGTTTCCAGCAGTGTTTCCGGCTCATGAATCCTGCTAAGAATATTTGTTATGATGGCAAATTCCCTACCTTTGATTTTGCCCTGGTTCCACTATGGGAGAAGTGGCTTCCCCCATAAGACCACAGAAAATGTTTTCCACAGTGAGTAGGTTCCCAATTGCGTAAACAATGACTCAACGGTGAATTGTGCTCCCAGGTATTGGAATAGGTTTAACGGTCAGTGGAGACTGGATGAAAACATTACGAACAGAACAATATCTTGATGTGAAATACTTGTGATCAGCGGATGGATGGGGTGCTTGTCAGGAGGTTACTGGAGCATCCCGGTCCTCATTTGGAAGGTCAGCCCATCTCCCTTGGTGGCTTGCTTCAAAGAGGAAAAAACGCAAGTCAGAGCCAAGAATACAAAGCTGTGTGGGTGCATTTTTATACATACACTTATTCAAGCACAAACACACACACTTAATAGTTGCCACACTTAAATGTTGGATCTTTGAAGATAAATGGTGCACAGGTACCTTGTTTATCTCTTTGTGCCTTTCTTGGCTCACAATTTCTTCTAGAACTTCACCATCTCCTTTGATAAGTCTACAGCAGAAACAAGCAATGAAAAATTACAGAAGGTCAATCTACTTTGGTGTGTTTGAGGTCATCTTGAAGTATAACTCAACCGACGGAGCTAACAAATAAGGCTCAGGTTATTAACCTGCTCAAAAGGATCATATCAAATGGAGCACCAGGTCCAAACGTCCTCCCCAACGCTATTTTGAAAGCCAACCTAAGTTGTGGTCAGAGATCTTAACTCCCCTGTTCAATGAGATCTCAATAATGAGATGTATCCCCAATCCTTGGCAGGGGAGTATAATTCAACCTATTTACAAGAATGGACCTGCTGATAATCCAGAAAATTACCGCCTCATTGCTTTAACAGACATTGAAGCAAAATTATTTGCATTCCGCCTACTTGAGGAGATTGAAGAGTGGGTCGCTACGCAAAACATAATTCCCATCTATCAAACAGACTTTAGGAAAGGCCAGTCAACAACTACTAACCTGCTCATGCTTATGTCCAAAAGTGCTGTACAAAATAAACCAGAAATTGTATATTTGTTTTATGGGTTTGAAGGCCGACTTTGACTCTGTTGCAAGAGACCAGTTACGGGCAAAACGTGCACCCTGGGGTGTGCCCCGTACTCTTCTCGGTCTAGTAATCCTGTTCTATACCAACACATTTGTTCAGGGTAAGTTGGGGGATGGCACTAGCTTGTCACAGAAATGTAACACCTTTCAAGGTCTGTAGGAGGGCTGTGATCTTGCTCCAAGCTTATTAAATCTTTTCATGGCTGATCTTCCGAAACACCTGGAAAATGTAAATGCCCATGCTCCTGCTTTCACAGGCTATAACTTTAAGTATTTAGAATATGCTGATGACACGGTATTACTTAGCAATACACCAATAGGTTTACAGCAGATAATTGGGTCCTTTAAGTAGTATATGCCAGTCAATAGTTTGGAGCTGAATACTAGAAAAACTAAAATCATCACAGTAGGTCATCCGAAGGTGAAACCTGGAGTTTGGGTTGTTAGGGGGAGACTACAGAGTATGTGAGGTCATATAAATATCTTGGAATGATTTCTGATGATAGAGTGTCATTCAAAGGTAATTTTAATTATCTGAGTGCCAAAAACACAACTTCTATCTATGCTTTTAAGACCTTGAGAAATAAGTTAATGTGCCCAAACTATGTGCATCTAATCAAAGTCATGGTGGCAAAAATTGTCCCAGCACTGGCCTATGGATTAGTCATCTTTCGTGGTTGAGATGCTCCACTCCTGAATAAGCTGCAAATAAAAGCCTATAAATCATTTTCGTAAGTTCCAAAGGATAAAAGCCATGCTGAAATATGACTTTGGTTTGGATCACAAAATCAAACACTAGTGAGACAGGCTGCCTTTTTAAAATGTCTCTACCTGTTATTTTAATCTGAACCGGACACATTAGCTAAACTGTGTTGGCAGGAAATTACTAATTCCCAGTACACATCTACTTGGAGATCTTACTTTGATAATCAAGTATCTGGATTTGGAACAATCAATAGAACAACTTTTAAGAATTTTCTTGAATCGAGCAACAAAGTAATTATCTTTCGAAATGGATACAGAGGCCCTGATAAGGAAAAAGAATGTCTGGTCTATTGTTAACAGTTACGAAAAGCTGGAGCTTAAGCCTTATCTGAAAGCTCACTTCTCAGCTCACATAAAGACCAAGCTTCTACGGTTGCAATTTGGCATGTACGTTATCAAGGATAGTATACCAAGGTGGATTCAGCAATGGGCAACAACATGCTGTAGACTGTGTGGTTATAAAAAAGAATTTTACTAAATATAACTTGTACTTGTCTAAAATTATTTCAGGCATGACAGACTCTGCTAAAATCACTATTGTTAGCTGCATAAGTGAGAACATGCCAAGAAGCAGTTAAATGCTGTCTATCAGGCAGGTCAATCTTGGCAACGTGCCGCTTGGTGAAGGTCTTGTCATTGGCTGAGAACCTGCTAAATTCTGTTTAAAAATATGGCCACACATGGATTTAATACCTACCCAAAATTATATTCAGTTTGGTAGTGCATTTTGATTATTTCGAATAACAATGATTAGTCTGTATTAGATTTTTCAAACATTGTCAAACATCAATTTGACATGACATTTAAAACAACTGTAATATTAAGCTATCATATTTCAGATCTGCTTTTAATATTTTGATCTTGAAGTATTGTGATCTGTATGGTAACTGTTACATTTTTTAATGATTTTTTCAATGGGTTTTAGAGCACATTGTAATGACTTTGAGTAATCAATCAATACATTTTTTTACAATAAATATTTTTACGAAGCAATGAAAAATGGCCAGACAGCACAATCAACCTTTGAGCGCTACATTTCAGAAAACACATGAAAAATCATGACTTTTTCCAAACGAAATGTTTTTACAGCTATTGTTCCACCAAGTGCGTATTTGAGGGATACTCTGATTTTTAATTCTCATATTTGAGAGATGCACTGATTTTCTATTTCTCACAGTGATACGGTATTTGGAGAAGCAGCTTCCTGGACCTCTTCTTCCTGATAAATCTAACACTCACGTATACTCTTGTGAAGGCTGTAATGGGAGCCCTTTACAGTGGTAGTGCTAGCCCTGCCTTAACTTTCCATGCAATTAAACACAGTGGACACCAAAAACGTTTTGGTGGTCTGCAGGAGATAAATGGTCCCATGTTCATGCAAATGGCGGAAAAATATGATTGTGAGATAATGGACACGGAGGTATGTTAATATTTGTACAGGATGCCCCTGAACACTAGGTGCAGCAGCACGTTCGCCATCTGAGACTGAAGGTATGGCAAAAAACCAAGGAAAAGTGGCTAATTGGATACACTGCTGGACACTCAGTGATTGATGGACAGATGCAAATACATAGCTGTTATTGCTGAGACACACATGGGCCCCCTCTTGGGAGCAGAGGTGTAAATAACAAGCTATCCTGGGAGATAGTGTGTTTGGAGCAAGAGAGCAATGCATGAGTTCACCAACCATTCCAAAAGCACACCATTTTATTGGTAACTCAATATTTTAGAGAAACAATTGATTCCCCCACCATTTTGAACTTGAAAGCTGCCATTCCAATGTTTCTTCATATGAGTACATTTATGTTACTGGACAACGTATCTCTTTTCATCTGAAATCGAACACCTACAATGCAAAAGATGAAACTTGCTCAAACACAATCATTTTTTTCTGCTCATCTGTCACACTTATGACAAGACTTTTTTTTCGCTTGCTGAAGCTGTAACTGTGGTTTTTAAATCACAATCTTTCCCTCTCTGGTCATGATGGTAAACTTTCCTCAACCTGTTTCCTCCTAGTGAACCTGCAAAGGAAGATACTCCCATTTCTTCCAGTCTCTACCTATCGGACAATCATCCAGGCCATTGTATTAAGTTGCTTACTGCAATTGGCTCTTCCTCAGCTCCCCTGCTTTTCTTTTTCACTGACTCAAGGTGATCCAGAGTTATGTAGCATGACTAGCTTTGCAACTTCCCTATCGATAATGTTCTGCGTTAACAAGGCTACACTGGTTACCTCTCACAAACTGCATGGCTCCTGACTGTCCCCATTTTTTGCTGCTCCTGAGTGGCCGGTGGAGACTTTTCGTCGAAGGCAGCAAAGATCTGGAACTCTCTGCATCTACGCCCACTTGACATGCTTTTTCCTTTTTTGTAAGGCCTTAAAAACTTTGCTCTACCCTAACACTGGCCTGCCTTTCACTATTTCTCCTACCTGGTAATCCTCTTTCAATCCTTCATTGTCAAGACACCATTTTGATAACCGTTGCTTTTTTCAAACATCACTTACATTACATTGCCTGCATTTTAAGAAACAAGGCCTGAGGCCAGACGGCTTGTCTGTATAATTTTATAAAGCCTACCAAGAAATCTTAATAGAACCATTATCCAGTTTAGAACTATATTTTATAATCAAACTCTGTTGCTAATTCTATGGTAGAATCCATAATCACATTGAAATTAAACCCTGATTACGCTCCCACCAAATATAGTTCATGCATACTGATAATCCTGCTAAATTTTGCGATAACATATTTACTTCTATTCTGGTCACTCAACCCCAAAAAATCTGGTCTTTCCTTATCTCTCTCTACCAAACAGTCTTTATAATCAATCAATCAAGCAGGATTTGTAAAGCGCAACTCAAATCAATCCTAAAATGATGGAGGGCTGGTTCGATGAAGAGTGTTTAAAGCTAAAAAAGACCTTATCACAAGCACTGAAGAACCGGCACTTGAATGATTCCAACGAGCAACATTTTCATGGATGTAGGCAAAAGTACAAAAAATTATTAAGATACAAAAGGAAGATATTTCCACATAAACTTTGGAAAACTTTACTGCAAGCAATAACGGCAGGGAACCCCAAAAAGTTTTGGGAGATAGTCAGGTGGGGATGCGAAGGCCCCCCGAAAAACCTAGAACTGAATATTAACCCTCAACTTTGGGTAAAGCACTTTACTGCCTTGTATCAGGAAGTGGCCAAGACAGAACCAGGGATGACCATTAACCCAAACATCCTCACTCAAGGGCTGGGAGGCAGAAATCAAAGATCAAGCAAAGTATTTCCTCTTCAAAAGACCCATGCAGCATCTTCAAATTGTCTTTTTAGATCGGTAAACGGAACCCAGAATGCACTAGTCTCTAACGAATTTTCCAGCACTAATTCCACGCAAGTAGCCCACGTCATTCCACGTGCAATGAAGTTAATACCGGAATTCAGTGAAAGAGAGATTAAACAAGTTATCCTCCTTCAAAAGCCGCATAAGGCTGCAGGCCCAGATGGCATCGCTTCAGATGCTTACCGTAACCAGCTAACGTTATGGTTACCTGCTCTAGCCCGTCTATTCAACAGTGTTTGGCATTACGAGGTAATCCCTCCTTCTTGGAAGGAATCAATAATCGTTCCAATTCACAAAAAAGGGCCTCGGGACATGGTGAGCAATTATAGACCTATCTCAATGCTTGATAGTGTTGGAAAGATTTTTGCCAAATTGATTCAGTCGCGTCTAGACCAATGGCTGCAGGACGGAGATTTAATATCAACACACCAAGCTGGTTTTAGGAGAGGCCAAAGTACAACAGACCAACTTTTTAAGCTAAACATGATCTGTGCTAAATACGCCACCCTTAAAAACTGTCCATTATACCTGGTCTTTGTGGATCTCCAAACAGCCTTCGACAGCGTAAATCGCCAAACATTATGGCAGCTATTGTCGGACATGGGCATACAGGGAAAAATCTTAAGGCTGCTAATTCTATTGCATACAGGAAACACTGCCAGGGTCAGATATTCTACGAGAAATGATTATACGGCCAAAATTCCAATTGAGCGAGGTGTAAAACAAGGCTGCGTTTTGGCCCCAACCTTATTCAATTGTTATATAAACAAAGTAAGTCAAGTTTTGAAGGAATTAAATCTGGACGTGCCAAAACTAGCCAATGAAAGTATACCTATCTTGCTCTTTGCTGATGACGCCGTATTACTGGCAAGAACAGAGATAGCAATGCATGGTCTACTTAGGGGCTTCAAATCTTTCTGTACCTCAAGGAGCATGGTAATCAATGAGGGGAAAACAAAGTTTATGATTCTCAACCAAAAACAGACGTTGCAATCGACTTTTAGGGTAAATAATAAGCCTTTGGCCCGAGTGGCCACCTATGATTACCTGGGCTGCAGATTAGATGAAAAACAGACATGGAAACCACAAATCTACAAAAGCAGAATTTCCTTGGCCCAACAAGCCGGAGCAGTACTCAGATTTGCAAAGGCTACAGGCAATCACTCCGTGAGCTCCGCACTGCTTGCATACAAAACAAAAGCAAGAGCCGCAGCACTTTACAGCGCAGAGATCTGGGGATTCAGAAAGATTCCATCAATACAAGTAACCGAGAACAAATTTTTACGCCAATTACTTTGTCTAGGTAATGCTACACCAATGAACGCAATAAGAATTGATCTACAGATGAGAAAGGTTGAGGACTACATCGCTCTGGCTCCAGTAAGATACTGGATCCGTATTTGGACAAAAGAGGCTCTTAAACCATTCAGAGACGTACTTAAGGATATCATGAAGCTGCAAAACCATCGGAAACTGCCCTGGTTCAAACATATCTCAACTATCCTGGCTGCTATCGGCCAGGATGACTTTTGGCTCCATCCAGAAAAAATCGGAAGGCCTAGTCTAGCTGTCATAAAAAAGGCATATTGGGAGCGAAAGACAGAGATTATGTGCGAGTCATTTAGCCCTTTATTCAAGCGGTATATTTTGTTTAACCAAGAGCTTAAACCAGCATTATTCATAGACAGTATTTATCCGGAGGAAAAAAGGGCTCTCTACTTTAAATTCCGTATGGGCACACTACCAGTGACAGCGGTGGTCAACAGATGGCAATCCGCTCCTCCGAGTAGTTTAGAATGTTGTCCATGCCTTCATGGTGGTCCGGAAACACTTTCCCACTTCCTTTTACTATGCCACTTTACGCTCAGACTCCGTAAATTGTACCTTCGTCCACTTTTCAGAACTTCCGGAGTTAGGAAGTGCAAGGAGGCGGAAGCGCTATGTATGCGTTCAGATGAGAAATACATTGTGACAAAGGTCTCAACCTATATCTTGGAAGCATGGAAATTACGTCTATCAATGCACCTACAGTTGGCACAGGCACAATAGCCTATGTTATCCCGTACCTATTTAGCTTGGGAAATCGGTGCAGGGTAGTGTAAACTGGGTTAGGCCTCGGGCTTTTATTAAATGGCTGGAAGGCAATGCAAGGCCCCAAATGACTCGTCCCATAATAAGACATTTTAAATATTAGACTCATAATGTTTTTCTAGAATAAGTTAAGTTTTTATGTAAATTATGGTCAAATCAGGTTTTACGATAATGCATGGTAAATTGGATACATTTTGGCACATGTTAAATCAAAAATTCAAGCATAGTTCCTTTTATTGAGATGTTTTATTTAATGTGATTTTTATTGAGTTCGAGGGATTGATATCTATTGTGTGATTATTGTTAAGGCCGGATAGGCTAATAACAATTAAATAAAATAAAAAATGGTAAAGCGCAACTAATCACCCTCAAGAGTATCCAGGCGTTTGCAGGTCTCAGCGGCTCATTGGAATAGCCAGGTCTTGAGGGAATTACAGATGAGAGGTGATGGCCCGGAGCTGTGTGGGGAGGGTGTTCCAAGTTTTTGCTGCTATGTGGGAGAAGGCACGTCCTCCACTTCTGTGGATGCGTGGAGTGTGGGAATGCGATAGAGCGTTGGAGCATTGTCTTCTTGACAGTTGGTGGAAATTCAGGCAGTGATTAATGTAAGTGGGTACTCGGTTGTGTAGAGCTTTGTGTGTGTGGGTCAGCACCTTGAATATGCACCTCTTTTGTACGGGCAACCAGTGGAGATGCCTGAGGTGTGGTGTTATTGTTGGGGAAGGTCCAGGATGAGTCTGGCTTCGGCATTCTGTATGGTCTGAAATCTTTGTAGGAGTTTTAAGGCGATTTCTATGTAGAAGGCATTGCCCTAATCTAGTAGACTGGTGATGAGGGCTTGTGTCATGGTGCGTCTAGTGTGCAGAGTGAAGAAGCAGGCAGAAAAGACAGTGTTAATCTGTGATTACATGGTGAAGCTGTTGTCAATGATGATTCGAAGGTTTCTGGCATGTTCAGAGGAGAGTGAGTGGGTGTGGGTCCTAATTCTGAAGGCCACCAGGAGTTGTTCCATGTGTTGCTGTTTGTGCCGAAGATCAGATCCTGTCATGTCTGGTGAGCAAGAGGGTGAATTGGGTGTCATCTGCATAGGAGATTATGTTGAGGCCATGGGATTTGACAATGTTAGCTAGTAAGGTGATACATGCATTAAAAAAGCGTGAGTCTGAGAGATGATCCTTTGGGACCCCGCAGGTGATGTCTTTTGAATCGGAGGTGAAAGGAGGTAGGTGAATCCTCTGGTTTCTTCCAGTGAGAAAGGAGGTGATCTATCTGAATGCGTCCCCTTGGAAGCCGATGTGGTGGAGTCCTCTGATTAGCGTGTGGTGAGATATGGTATTGAAGGCTGCAGAGAGGTCGAGAAGGATCAGGGCTGCTGTTTCTCCTCAGCCGAGGAGGGCACGAATGTCATCTGTGGCTAAGATAAGGGCAGTCTCGGTGCTACCACAGACGCAAATCACCAAATGAGAGATACTACACATTTGGATGTAGAGCTTATCGAACTTGCAGAATGTAAAAACATTTGAATAATCTTTCCCAAGCAGGATGCGGAGAAGGCGTTTGACAGAGCTGATGAGCCATATAACTCCAACGTCTAGAACAAAACTGGGTTTGGTCCAAACATGCTGTCCTATATTCTGTCCTATACTGAAGCAAATTTCAAATCGTCTTTGCCCACAATAAAAGTTGATGGGGATCTTTCGGGACAGAACCCTCTAACCGGAAGAATGAGGCAAGGGTGCCCTCTTTCTCGCCTTGCAATGAAGCCATGGATACAAAATATCATCTCCAACTCTGAAATTTCTGGTATAAAGTAAAAAAGCAGCCACTATAAATTACAACTATTTGCAGACAACAGGTTATTCTTTTTGACTGACCAAGAGCACTCAAGCCCTGACCTAATCGACGAGTTACATGCTTCTGTGGCAATGTGAGGCTTCAAAGTAAACTATTCAAAGTGACAAAGCCTGGTGGTAGTGGACCCCACTGTCAGCTGTAAGACACTATTAGTGAAAATGGGTTGAAATGCTGTGCAAAACCTATTAAGTAGTTACGGATCACTCTTACCTCAACCATAAAAAATTTAACTTGATGCAACATCTTACTTCTATTAAATATCGTATTTAAAAATCTATATAGATGGGGTAGGCTTGTGTTTTCATGGCTTAGCAAATTAGCTACCATAAAGATGAACTTCCTTCTGCACCTCCTCTGTGTGGTACAAACCTCTCAGATTTTCCAAAGCTGCAGTACAACTGATACAAAATAGGACGGTGAACTTTAAGTAGCCAGGTAGCTGGACTCTGAGAATCTCTGCGTACTCATATAAATACCTGTTTGAGGGGGACTGGGTGTCCCGAACATAGGATCTTCTATATATACCACTCAATTGCGACAGGTGTTAGACTAGACTAGAACTACACCCAAAAAACACATGATATTGATGGAGCAGAATTTGTTGACAATTCTACTAAACCTGCTATGTGCCGTCCAAAAGATACTGGTTCACCTATAGCGTGCCCTGGCTATGTCAATAATACTGGGACACGTTGGTTAGGAAGAGGGGGGGCCATAACTTACCCTTCTCCCATGGCACCAATAATTCACAATTTGTACTTCCTAACCTCCACCCCATCCCCCAGAATCATAGAACAGAGATTTCTGAATTGTCGATCTGGTGATCCACCCTGGATAAAAGAATTATTTCTTGAGGGAGAACCTTTTGACGGGCACGCACTGAAGGACTCCGTCCTTGCTGAACAAAAGGGTATCACCTTACCCAACTAATTCACTGGCTTGTTAAGCAAATTATTTTAGCGAGTGAGAAAGAGTTGTGAAAGACAATACGCGTCAGAAACAATTTCCAGCTAAGAGTGTGACAAAGAAGGAAATTCACACACTAATCAATAATTTATGTCACCAAAAAGACTCCTACAAAACTGCTTGAAAAAAGACTTGATGGCAGAGAAATCAGATATCAGAAAAAGAAAAACAGATTAGTAGATGGTCTTGGGCAGCAAAATCGTCCATGTGCTCCCAACGTAAGGAGAATTCATAGAGTCACCACTGAAGGTGAAGTCGAAAAGCTCCGACCCAAGCTGGGGCAGCTGTAGGGAAGAGGGATCCCATGCACATGTGGTGGTAATCTACTCATGTACAGAACTACTGCGCGGAAGAGCTGCTCCAGATCTAGTCGATCACTGGGTGGGATTGACCTCTCCCACAGAGGACAGCGCCAATTATAACACCCAGCAGCCAATTTCTGCGTCAAACGGAGGTGGTGAATACTTAAATACAGCAGTCCGAAAAGCTTCAGTGAGCTGCTGGTCTTCTGGACAACCTGTGTGACCTACAGTAAATGTATCGCTGTACTAAAAACCTAGAAAGTTGCTAAAAAAGTGATGAAAAAGTGAACTGCTCTCTAGCTGTGCCGTCATGTTCGCTGAGATGCAAACGTGGAACAAACAATATAAAGGTGAGAAATTACAAATGAATGGCATCAGATCGCTTTAAGTTAGAAATTATATATATTTTTTAAAGAGCACCGACAAAGGAGATCGGAATCTTGGAACTGGAGCACGTGCGTGACCTCTTCAGCACAACGAGTGCCCGGGGGTTACAATCGCCTGAAAGACTGACCCTGTGGGAACTGGACTGGTCGAGCCCTGGAAGGAAGGGAGGCTAAGACAGCAGTTTAATGATGTCTCCTTCACCTGCCTTGGGGGTTGGGGGCTTCTATTTTAAGAGCGGCCTGTCACACTTCGTTTCCCTCAGATGGACGTTTCCTACAGCCCGAGACGCGGAGAGTGAAACTGGGTCACTTTTGTTCTTTCGAACTGTAAACCGCGGTAACGTGGCTTCTCTGGGGAGCAGATGCGATCGTAAACTATGTAAGTGAGCTCCTGGTCCCCCAACTCTTGTCGGGTCTGCAGGTGCATCTATCAATTAGGGTTGGGGGAGAGGACGGGTTGTGCAGCTCCACCGTGCGCTCCTTGGCTTCCGACCCCCTCCCTCTTACGTCTTCCTCACCCTGCACCACCGCCCTCCCCTCGCACTCTGTGCTAGTAACCTCCGGCGCTTTCCGGTGCTCACCTCCGTCCCACCCCTGTAGGTTCTTGGACTGAAGTGCTGAGATGGCAAAAAAAAAAACAGCATAAAAGTACCAAATGCGCTTTATCGTCCTGGGTTATAGGGTACAGGGACTTCTCACGGGCCCTTACCAGCAACCTTCACACAGAATTATTACAAATATCATATCTGGGCCTGAAAAAAAATACAATTACCCTTATCCCTGTCGATCTACCCAACCTAGGTGTTTACGGACATAGCAGTATACCAGGGTGCCTGCTGTGGAATCATATTGTACGATTATCTGTGAAAGCTCAACATGCCCTCTTCAAAATGGTGACATTCAGTAAGCACAAACATGATAGCGTAGCATGCTATATAATGACACTGTACCTTGTTCGTCCGGTTTCGGGGTCGATCACCCGCCTTATGACGCTCTGCTTGGCCTCATATTCCTCCTTCGTCATTGGCTTCATCGCTTGTACGCGAGACTTCTGCTCATCTGTTAAAACTGAAAACAGCCAACGGGCACTTTAAGGACAAGCATTTGCAACGTAATAGGTATCGCATTTACTGGAGTTGGAGCTATTGGCACTGTAAATGCATAACTGGACTTTTTTGCCACATTAATTGGTCAACCCTGCCACATATTTTGGTCCTTTCTGCCACATAATTCCACTGCCCCTTCACATAACTTAAGGGCTAGTAGGCCTACTTGAATTTTTTTTTTTAAACAAGGCCCTTAAAACACAAACTACTCCCAGGTTTAAAACATATTTACTTGGTAGTTGGTATAGGCGGCATTGCCCGCGGGGCAATGAAAATAATTGTACCCCAAGAATGAGCGCTTACTGGATCACTGTCCCTTTACTGCAGTCTGGGGAGTCAAACACAATGCCCATGATTTTTCACATGCTTGAAGAGAGCCATCTCACATGATATTAATGATGCTCAGTCTTAAACTGAAATATTAGTTATAAAATATTGACCATTGTACAGCATAATCAACTGTAAGCTTATCTCGAGTTTAGTTTTATAAATACGTGTGCACACAGGTCAAGTTTCACAGACTCGAACGTGCAGTTCATGTAGTCAGATTTCTGCTTTGTAATCGCAGCTTGTATCACGTTCTAAAAATAAAACTACAAGTCCCAGAATGCAAAGCAGAAACAAACTAAATGAGCGGATTACGTTTTGAGCTTGAGAGCTAGACAACTCTACGGATAATACTCTAAGGGCTAGTTTCCAGCTTGTATCATGTTATAAAAATAAAACTACAAGTCCCAGAATCCAAAGCAGAAACAAACTAAATTTGCAAATCACATTTTGAGCGTGGGAGCTGGACAACACTACAAATACTATTCCAAGGGCTGGCATCTAACTACGATATTACAGGTGGAAGCCCCCCTGAATAGTAGTGTATCACTGTAAAAACACAGCAACGCTAGGATTTCTGCATCTTAACTGACTGTTTTCATCACAGACTGCAGCTACAGCTCATGAGCTGGGGTTGGCTGCCTGCACAGGGTTTGGAAGGGGGCGCAGTGCACAAATTTCAAAGGTATTTATTAACGAGTTCAGCAAAGTTGTAGTATTGCGCTCAAACAAATAACTCATTATTCCTGGAGGCCCAAAAAAACAAACATCTTCAAAGCAGAAAGTAGCTTTAAAGTGCTATGCAGTAACACAGCAGCTGCATATAAAAGTTAAAGCACTAAATACTGAGGCAACGTAATTTTAAAGCCATATCAAGCCTATATATTCCATGTCCAGTCATTCCAGGCCCTTTCAGCTCACTGTTATAGTTGTTTTGTTTTTCATTTGTGACGTTTTTATGCTTAGAGTACATCCAATGTAAAAATGTCAAAATAACTCTGGTGATTAATGTCTTTTCTGGAGAGAGAACATACTTTTATCTAGTGGAAGCTTGGACTCATTATAAGGCAGTGCAGAGGGTTAATGTGCCTGCTGCAAAGAACATGTACTAGGCAGGTCACAGAGTGCATCTAATGTAAACATATCAAAATAACTCTGATGATTTATGTTCTTTCTGGGGAGAGAACATTCTTTTCTCTAGTGGAAGCTTGGACTCATAATAAGGTAGCGCAGAGGGTTAATAGGCCTGCTGCAAAGAACGTGTGCTAGGCAAATCATATAGTGCATATAATGTAAAAATGTAAAAATAACTCTGGCGATTTATGTTTTTTCTGGAGAGAGAACATACTTTTTTCTAG
Organism: Pleurodeles waltl; assembly: GCF_031143425.1. Taxonomy (NCBI): domain Eukaryota; kingdom Metazoa; phylum Chordata; class Amphibia; order Caudata; family Salamandridae; genus Pleurodeles; species Pleurodeles waltl. Next base: position 924,427,474 of record NC_090450.1, on the reverse strand, counting down.
TGGAAGCTTGGACTCCTCATAAGGTAGCACATAGGGTTAATATGCCTACTGTGAAGAACAAGTACTAGGATAATCACAAAGTGCATGTAATGTAAAAATGTCAAAATAACACTGGTGATTTATGTTCTTTCTGGAGAGAGAACATACTTTTGTCTAGTGAAGCTTGGAGTAATCATAAGGTAGTGCAGAGTGTTAATGTGTCTGCTGCATAGAATGTGCACTAGCCAGATCACAGAGTGCATATAAATTAAAAATGTCAAAATAGCCCTCATGATTAATGTTCTTTCTGGAGAGAGAACATAGTTTTATCTAGTGGAAGCTTGGACTCATTATAAGGTAGCGCAGAGGGTTAATGTGCCTGCTGCAAAGAACGTGTACTAGTCAGATCACAGAGTGCATATCGTGTAAAAATGTCAAAATAACTCTGGTGATTTATGTTCTTTCTGGAGAGAGAACATACTTTTGTCTAGAGGAAGCTAGGACTCATAATAAGGTAGTGCAGAGGGTTATGTGCCTGCTGCAAAGACCGTGTACTAGGTAAATCACAAGGTGCTTGTAATGTAAAAATGTCACAATAACTCTGGCGATTTATGTTCTTTCTGGAGAGAGAATGCACTTTTGTCTAGTGGAAGCTTAGATTCATCATAAAATAACGCACAGGGTTAATATGCCTGCTGCAAAGAATGTGTTTAAGCAAAGTATGGTGCATATAATGTAAAAATGTAAAAATTATTCTGGTGATTAAAGTTCTATCTGGAGAGAGAACTTACGTTTATAGTAGAAGTTTGAACTCATTATAATGTAGCGCAGAGGATTAATGCTCTTTCTGAAGAGATAACATACTTTCGTCTAGTGGAAGCTTGGAGTCATAAGGCAGCACACAGGGTTAATATGCCTGCTTCAAAGAATGTGTACTAGGCAAATCACAAAATGCATGTAATGTAAAAATGTCAAAATAACTCTAGCGATTTATGTTCTTTCTGGAGAGAGAACATACTTTGGCCTCTGTTGTGGGGTGAGATATGATAGCAAGTTGCTAACATTCCTGGCAAATTAGCATTGAGCAGTAGAAGCGAACACAAATGCAACACAGGAGCCTTCTACGGTCTGGTTTTTCAGGACACCAGGAAGATAAGCTAAATCGGGCAATTTCATTAACTGTTTTTGCAAAAAAAAAAAGCCATGCAGCATACTGGAACTGAGGCCCAGCCATGGCAGCTCCTCCAAAGGCGACTGAGAGGAACGTGGCGAGCACTCACTGACGCAGACCTGGTGCCGCGAGCCAACAACTGCCCCAACACACAGTAGAGAGGACCAGTGAAGCCAGTGTTACACACGCCTTGCTCGCATTCTCTCACAAACGCCGGACAATGGAAACGCTGCAGCTTTGGAGCACCATGGAGCGAAAAGTGAAAAGACAAAACAGTAGCTCGACCTAAAAATAAAAAACAAGTAGTCCAGAAACCATGCGTAAAACATAGACGCCGCATATGTTTACAGTAGTTGGCCGGTGCATTTGACTTTTGAAAGGCAAGCCCACGAACAAATGAAAGTGACGGGCATGAGACGGGCATGGTTAAAGCCCACAGAATACATGACAACAGGTCGGAAGCGCTTGCCCGCTGGACCTAAAAAACAGGACATGTTCTGCTGCACAGTTACTTTAGAGTAGATAGTTCACACTGGAAAATAAGTACGCCAGGTCCACAGTTACGCCAACACTCTTGCACCTTTTCAGTTTACAATATTCTAATATGTACATTTTTATCTAGAAAATACATGTGGGTGCACAATCACACATAATGCTTGTAACAAAGAACGCAATTTGACTCATGTCACAAACGAAATGCTTAACAGTGCTGTATGTTGCTTTGCATTATGGTACTTGAAATTACAGTTTTTATTTGGGAAGGGAGAATTTGAAGTATAAATGTACAATCTGAATCACAGCTGAAAAGGGATCTATCTCATAAGCTCTGGTCACAGTATTAACCTGGCAAATTCCTACTTTATGACGTATTATGTGCTCATCTGCGGGCACTTGCCTCCACAACACTTCTAATGGAACACAGAAATCATAAAAGACCGTTTGGAGTAGATTTATACACTAAATTACACTTTTAAGAACGGGCAAATTTCCTTTATTAATAAAGGAAATCAGATGTGTAACATGTCTTGGCTGTATCGACCATGAGTAGATTTTACCACGTCATCTCACTTGTCGGGTCTGCAGGTGCATCTATCAATTAGGGTTGAGGGAGAGGACGGGTTGTGCAGCTCCGCCGTGCGCTCCTTGGCTTCCGACCCCCTCCCTCTTACGTCTTCCTCACCCCGCACCACCGCCCTCCCCTCGCACTCTGTGCTAGTAACCTCCAGCGCTCTTCCGTGCTCGCCTCCGTCCCACCCCCTGTAGGTTCTTGGACTGAAGTGCTGATAGTGATATGGCCAAAAAAAACAGCATAAAAGTACCAAATGCGCTTTTCTGTCCTGGGTTATAGGGTACAGGGACTTCTCACGGGCCCTGACCAGCAACCTGCACACAGAATTATTAAAATTATCATATCTGGGCCTGAAAAAAAAATACAATTAGCCTTATCCCTGTCGATCTACCCAACCTAGGTGTTTACGGACATAGCAGTATACCAGGGTGCCTGCTGTGGAATCATATTGTACGATTATCTGTGAAAGCTCAACATGCCCTCTTCAAAATGGTGACATTCAGTAAGCACAAACATGATAGCGTAGCCTGCTATATAATGACACTGTACCTTGTTCGTCCGGTTTCGGGGTCGATCACCCGCCTTACGACGCTCTGCTTGGCCTCATATTCCTCCTTCTAACCAAGGTGCTCCAACTGCTGAAAGAGTCCTCGCAGCACCTGCAGCTGGAGACACCATTTGGGATCCAGTGGGCGTCTTTGGCTGAGTTTGTCCACCCTTGAATTCAGAGTGCCAGCCATGTGTTGAACTTCCAGAGATATGCCCTGGTATTCCAGCCATGATCAGAGACACAGAGCCTCTTGACAAAGGGTCCATCACCCCACCCTGCCCTGTTTGCTGCAGTGCCACATTGCAATGGTGTTGTCTGTGAACACCTGCACCAACCTTCGCTTCATCAAAGGAAGAACGGCTTTCAATGGCAAGAGAATTGGCAAAAGTTGCAACAGGTTGCTGTGTAGCCCGCACTCTGCCAGATATCAGAGTCCTTCGATTTCCACCTCTCCCAGATGGCCACCCCATCCCAAAAGTGATGCATGTCACCAGAGTCAGCTCTGGTTGGCAATGGGAGAGGGTTTTGACATGACCCAATTGTGTTCAATCACCCACCACTGCAGATCTTTTGCAGTTTCTGCCAAGATCTGGACCATGTCAGAGAGATTCCACCGGTTATTGTGCGCACTGGAAGTTTAGGTCCCACTGCAAAGCCTGCATATGCCAATGGGCATGAGTTTGAAGCAGAATGCAGCGGAGGAATCAACTTCGGGGAAAGCACGTCTGGCTCTATGCCACCTACTGGCGTGCAGGAGTACTGCTCAAAAACATCCAGATCCAGTCTGATGCTCTGGGATTATTCTAAGGTAAGGAATCTAAGGCATCTCTGTTTGAAAGTCTCCTACAAGATAAACAGTTTCAGACAGGTATCTGATCGATTTTTTTTTGTTTTGTTTTAAGAAGTGTGTTCCAAATGGGACACTCTGGGCTTGGCGACCAGACAGCAGACATGTTGTCAAAAACTGAATACAAGATTTACTACACAAACAAACCATTGTTCCTGTACTTGCCTATAAGGAGAGCTCAGGATTTTACTTGATTATTTTTCAGAGGTGATAAGTGTCTAAAGATGTTGGGTTGTTACTGAGGCTGCAACAAGAAAGAGATGGGCATAAACTCTTTCTATCAAAATGGAGACCATCGAGAGTCTTTACTCTGGTACAGTCAAGAAGCTATGTTACATCCCACCACACCAGAAGGATGCCTACCCTCAAGTGCCTATCTGCCAGAGTCTCTGGTATATAAGTAGGATCAACAATACTATTATGCTGGTTTTCCAATTGGCAGCAATATGGTACCAATGGTATTAAATGCGATTGCTTAGTGGATGAGGCTTCTTCTAAAGGATGTTTTTACTCTGCATATTTACCGAGATAATAAGTAGATTCATGTCACCATGGACAGCCAGTTGCCTTCTAGTTCACTGCAGATTGTGGTGCAGGTGAATTCTTTCTTGAATCACTCAGGATCAATAATGTGAGAAACAATCTACAAGGTCTTCTGCACTAAGAGAAGGCACAAATCAGAAGCTGTTTGAGAGCAAAGCAGGATCCTCAATTACGGTTTCCTACTCGTGATCCCACCCCAAAGGGTCTAGTAAGAAAATTCCTATCCCATTGGAATCAGGAAACCTCACTACTAGAAGAGGTTATCTATGGCTACCGCCAATACCTGACATTTTCACCAGGTGGTTGCGATAGCTGGAGACTTTGTAGAAGGGAGCATCATTTATTGGATCCTGACATTTCACAAGTTGGTGATGCCTGCAGTAATCATTTGGAGCTGGCATGCAGTTTTTGGTATCCTTGTGAGGGCCATTTGTAAGAAGTGGGAGGCGATTTGGCAAAGTCTGCAGGTATTTGCAGACTAGATAAGAGGCAAGACCGCATTGGTTAGGGCAGACAAAGTGAAACGGCTGTCATCAGAAAGTTAAAGAGGAGCTTATGTTTGAGCACTAGCAGATAGCTCACATTTTGTCATGACACAGCAATTTGTGTTCTCCTACAGTGGTGCATGTATGAGGAAAGAAAAATGAGGCAGTAGGCCATCTCAGCTAGGTTAGTTTATTCTTCCAGGATTTCTTCTGTTGAGAGAGATATTCAGGGGAGATTTTCAGGAGGTTTGGATCCTTCAGACTAGATGTGTTTGTGAGTAAGCACTGTTCCTGATGCCTGGTAGAGGCAGCGAAAAGTAAAGGGAGCAGATAGTCTGGACTGTTTTAGGAGATAGGGGATTTTTAATATTTTTCCTCTGTTTCTGCTGATTTCTCAAATGTTCACAAAATTGAAGGTAGAGGGGTCAGAGAAGATAATAGTTGTGACAGTTTATGTCAGGAAATACTGGGCCCACTGGGCGATTCCCTAGAAGACTCATAGGAGTGCTCAGCAGTCCCCCCCTCACTGTGCATGTATGTTTGGCCAGTCATCTCGGGCCAGCCAAACATACATGCGCAGTAGGCACTCTCCAGCCCAACAACAAAGTTAACGAGCTTGCGAGAGCCTGCACAGGCTCCGAGTCTAGCTGGGAGCCCGCTGGATAGGTGCTCTCAGCCAATCCTCACGCTGCTCACTGGCCGCAGGCTGGGAGCCTGTGCCTGCAGCGAGACGGAAGAGAGGAGCGAGGTAAGTGTTTTTTTTTTAAATTTAATTTATTTGAATGTTTATCTCCCCCCGCGCCTGCCCTGACTCAAATGGTTTCTTTTGGTATATCACAAAATGTAAGGACTGCACCAGGAACGAGCAGATGTGCTGGTATATAGACCACAGAACAATGTGCATTTTGAAGGCTCTTTTCTTCCCTTTCAAGTCAACACTTCTTTACAGTTAGCTGGGATATCATAAAGGAGGAGAAGGTGAAAAGTCATGCCCAGGGAGGTGGTGCTAAGACTGGAAGCAGGTTTGTAAAATGTCTGGAGTGTGAGTGGTAACAAACGTCCTGTCTGTAGATCAGGTAGACAGACGTATGTAGGTAAGGACTGTAAATGGGAAAAGAAGGCTACGCATTAATGAAAACTACTGAAAATAATGATGACATTGTAGGCCACTATCTCTCGGGGGAAGAAGAGAGGCAGTCCTCTTTTTTAACACTTCCTTTGGGTCGAACAGAATTATGGATTGCTAACTGTCCAGACTGGTCTTGTTTTAATTTTATTCCCTGTTCCTCACCTGTACTTCTGGATTTCTATTGTGGACAAACTGTCATACATATTTATAAGTACGTCACTGCCACCTCTGTGGTTATAATGATAAGGGCAATGGAAAAACTGCAAAACATGTTTTCGCAGTACTTGTCTCACCCACCTTGATGGAGGTGAGGTTCTGAGCAACAGCCACTCAGACCAGGAAGTGCACCTGTATAAAGCAGCATGTCCTATCAAAGGTTTAAAGACGTTTCTACACATTGTCACTATGCTAAAGGAATTACACTAGCTCCCTCGCCTGGCCCTAATTATGCTCAACACCAGCCGCATCATCTATGAAACCAAACAATACTCCAACTTCCCTGGTCAAGAAATGAACCACCTTTGGCAGAGAGTGCTATACCACGAGCAGGACATCAGAAGAATAAAGATGGAGACGAAAAAGGAAGAGACCAGAATTCAGGCCTTCTCCATCTATGCACCATAGTGTTAGAAAACTACAGTGACGCTAACATTAGAAAAATATTTCATTAACTTAATTTTGGAGAAATGTCAAAATAACTTTTCCCCCAAAAAAATATAGTGCTTGGAAAACGGCAAATGTTTATTTAAAAAAAAGAGGTGTGGTGGTCTTTCTTTTAGGTCTACCGCAGTAGTTTAAAAAGAAGGAAAGACAGCAAGAGGAAGGTAAGAAGGAGGTGGGTATAGTCGATGGGGAAGAGTCGAATGGATGAGGTAGGGAAGGCCGTTGGGATTAGAAAAAAAAGCTCAGCCCTCTTTTAAAATAAAAACAAAAGGACTGCAGGATTAAAAGGGCACAAAAGGATAACCTGAAAAATGTAATATTTTCATTTCATCCGGTTGATCTTGTCAACCTGCTGAAACCCTGCTTTGAGAGAAAAAATCACCAAGACAGGTTATATGAAAAAATTCGACAGGAGCATCTTCTTGAGGTTAATATTTCATCAAAAGCACATGCAACCCATTAGAAAAGCCCTGGCTCACCTGTGGTTCAGGAAGAAACTGAAAACATGCCTGTCCAATAAATAATATCAACCAAAGCACACTTGCCCTTGCATGCCTCTTGTAATCAGGTATCATCATACCTCAGACCTCCCATCCTTGCTTAGCCACAGTTGCTCCTAAGCTCAGTTCATGCTGCTACATACGTACTCGCTAAGCAACTGCTTAAATCTGAAGGTCACCAAGAGGATAGAGTGGTGCGCGGAAGTAATAAAAGCGTCCCATTATGATTCCACCATTTTAAATTTCAAAGTTTAATGTCGGCAGTTTGAGCGTGAGGTTTGATCCAGACTGGCTACATGGTGACAGCTAAAGACAGTAGCCCACAGTTTCTAAGCATCTTGATTTTTTAACAGTGACAATAAATTTGCGGTTTTTGGCTGCCTAACATGCAATCCTAGAACTGATTTAATTTTGATGCTCCAAAAACAGAAACAGTAGAAATGGAAATGAACAAGAGAAGACATCGGCCTTATCGTTTATGTGGTTAATATTCAGGAGGTCTGCTTGCAATATTTCTCTAATCTGTAGCCAGTGTGAACAGTCACACATAAAATGTTAAAGAAGAGTTTCTCTTCAGGCATTCTGGAAGTAAAAATATAAGGCAGAAGGACTACCGTCGACAGGGCGGTTGTTGTGATGAACTTGACTGAAGGCCTCATCCTCGGCTTCACCCCCTCCGTCTGGGACGACTCCTGGTGGCCTGCCACACTGGGAACGGCACCGACACCTACCAACCACGCACGCAACCTGGGATTTATCCTGGACTCATCGTTATCAATGACACAGCAAGTCAACGCCATCTCTTGCTCTTGCTTCAACACCCTCCGCATGCTTCGGAAGATCTACAAATGGAACCACACTGGAACCAGAAGGAATGTCACCCAAGCAGCAGACTGGACTACGGCAACGCCCCTTACATAGGAACCACGGCCAAGCTCCAGAAAAGACTGAAACGCATACAGAACGCCTCCGCACCCCTCATCCTGGTCATTCCCCTCCACAGCCACATCACAGCCCACCTAAGAAACCTGCACTGGCTCCCCATCAACAAGAGAACCACGTTCAAACTCCTCACCCACTCTCACAAGGCACTGCATAACACCGCACCAGAATACCTCAACAGACGGCTCTCCTTTTAAACCCCGACCCGACAGCTTCGCTGACTATGCCCTCGCCACCATCCCACCCATCCACAGAACAACTGTTGGTGGAGGATCGTTCTCCCACCTAGCCGCCAAGACATGGAACACTCTTCCCACCCACCTGCAACAGATACAGGACCTACTTACCTTCAGGAGACACCTCAAAACTTGGCTGTTTGAGCAGTAGCGCCCCCTCCCCCCCCTTCAGCGCCTTGAGACCCTTACGGGTGAGTAGTGTGCTTTACAAATGCCTTGATTGATTGATTGAAGGCCCTCTAGCAAATGGGTCATCAGTCAAAGACTTCTAATTGCACAGCCAATCGAATCTCTGCAGCCAGAAACCTGATGCTCTGCCCACATATAAAAAATGGCGGATGTCCCGCATACACTAAACTCTAAATGACTCCTTGAAATGTAAATTGAATGAAAGAATGAGCTGGCAAAGCATGCTTTATGCCCTTAAGGTAGTTGTAACTTCTGAGCAAGTATGTTTTCAACCTATTTGCATAATATTTCACATAAACAGTCTCAAAGCAATGCACATGTCAAAAATCACAGAAAAAACACTGACTTGAATGTATGAAATTAATACTGATTGGAATATTTCAAATTCATGTTCTCTTCAAGGAACATCTCATACATAACTGATAAGGAAGGAAGCTGTTATTCATCAGGCCACCTTTGCCTGATAACATGAGCATAAAATATTGCCCTGTCTACCGCTCCGTTGGTTTCCTGCAAGACATGTGCTTTATATTTGCATCTTTTCAAATGGTCATTGCACCACTGAATTACTAAACCACTGCAAAATGTATTTTTGTATAATTTTACACATACGCAGAACTTTGTTATTCTGCAGAGAAAATTTAGAACCCATAGTGTTCACAGAAAAAAAGCACAAAATACCTGAAAACGCCTCAATGATTTACATTGCCTTTTTCGACCTACAAAGTAATTGAACATGCTCTTGAGACTTGGTTGCAAAGGGAACTGCCTCTTAAGCTAGGTAACTCTTGCTTCACACTAATGCTGGAGCTTGGCAGGGATAGGTGGGCTCAACAATCAGCATCAACATTTCCCACTCCTCAGAAGACTCTGAATCTACCGGTTTGCTTTCTTCTGCTGCAAAGGAATTGTGGAGTAAAGGACAGTGTGGGACACGTTTCCCTTCTTTCGTCCCTAACATGGAAACACAGACATCCATCGCCTACTGCTGTCAATTCAGCAGTTGAAATTCTGGCTAACTTAAAAAACATTTTTAACAAAAAGGTGAATTCCTGAACCCTTTTTAGTGGTCATCTTTATTCAAACTGTTTTATTTGCAAGCAGACTGCTCCACACTCCAACTATGTGAGCACCAAAACATAAGCCTAAGGTTCCCACAGTACTGGTTACTGCAGGGAAAGGTTGCATGTCAGCATTGCATCTTTGCCTCTTTAGGGAGTGCGCTATAACTGCTTGAGGGCCATTTGGGAATGTCTTGCTAACAGGGCTGTAGAAAGCAGACACATAAATGTGATGTGACTCGCCTCATGTCAATCAGAAGTGTTAGCCGGTGATGGCCTCTCTCATTAGCCATGAAAGTGGTGGAACGGTCGCATAGTAGAGTGATTTGTGCTAGATAGGTATCTGAGGTCATATACCTGTCATGGAAACCTAGAAAATCTAACACCAGTGATTACACTCTAGAGGGATGGATACTAGATTCAAGGATCTGACAACACCCAAACACTGAATAAGATCTGTCATCGCTACTTCTTACCCGTGCTACAATGTGTGTTTCTTTATGACTTTTACACTCACGGAGCTGGATGCACACAATTAAATAAAAACTTGAAACACAAAAACTGTGAAACCTACCTGAACACGAGAGACAATTGATTGAATCAGGACCTACAGACATTTATGGAGAGAGGTGGCCTTTCAAACGGCAGACAGTCCGTCAGATCTGAAGTAAAAATGTGTGGAAAAATGTGCTCGTGGAAAGGAGGCTACGAGAATGGCGGGAAAGTTGCTAATGGAAATATTGAGGAACGCCCAAAATGGAAGACCGGAGAGGTTTTCTAAAACATTCACCTTTACATTTTGCACCCTACATTCACCCCCTAGATTTACTCCTAAAAAGCCTGAGTAAGTGTGTCTTTAGAGTGATTAAGTGCCCCATATGCCCACCTATTTTCAGGAGACATCGGGAAGGAGTGGTTCTGCAAGGAAAAAACATTGTAAAGTTGGGGGAAAATTGTGCAATGTGATATTTTCCTGTAACCCTAATACCCCATAGGTGAAGGGGAAAACAGTTGTATGTTCTTCATAGGTTTTGGTTTTTTAAAAAAAATTCCCCTAAATGAGCAAATTCAAGTAAATTGGAGGCATAAGGGAACAAATTGTAAACTTATTTATCTGTTTGAGAATTGGCCATGAAACAAATGAATTCAAGGGCTGTGCTGGCCTTCTAGTAAGCTCAAAGGACTCAACTGTGGTTTTATTGCTTTAATAAGCTGCACAATAATACTTTATCTGATGTGTAATATACAGTTTGTGTTATAGAAATCCCATATTGGGACTCACCTGGGCCAGAGTCCACCTGGACCTCTTTCTGCCATTGGCTGATTGAAGGTCCCGGAACATCTTCAGCAAGTTTACACTTGACTTTGCCAGTCTTTTCCTTCAACTGTGTTTTCTTTTTTACCTTCTGCTTCTTTTTCTTTTTGTTCTTCTTCTCATCATGTTTCTTTGTCTTCTTCTTTGGGTGATGCATCCTCTGTGGTGAACCAGAGTCATCGTCACTAGAATCACTTGAAGAGGAACTGGATGATGAAGAGGAAGATGATGAAGATGATGCCTCAGAAGAGGACTGTGAAGACGATGAAGAATATCTTTGTTTCTTTCTTTTCACCTTACTCTTTTTGCCTAAAAATACATAACAATCTAAATGTAAGTGAAAAGAAGCGCATCACCAGGCACTTTCACAACTGTGGTAAATTACTGCAAAAAAGCACTTACAACCAATATTAATGCTAAACCGAGAGCAACTGCCAAGATTCAAATCTACTTTCAAAACATCTTCTCCCACCCCCCTACCCCTGGAGAATCCACACATAACTTTAGAACACACACATCAAAAGTGAGACCATTACAGGTTATTCCCTTCGATCCTCAATTCCTCTACCAAGGTTATATCATAACATCCTTCATATGTGATCATTTGTTTATATGTTACACAGGATATCCACGTTCTTTTAAAGACCCACCATCCTCACTCTTGGTCATGAAACTCGTTTTCACCCTTCCTCATCCTCCTCGTGAGTAAGGACCGGGGGTGAAGGCAACTAATGTTATGTTTATTGATTTTTCAAGTTCACAGATTACTGGCAAAAATCCAGTTTCTAGGTGTCGATCAACAAATTGACATAATATACAACAAACAAAAAGCCAATACAAGTAAAAGTGACAAATTAAAGTTAAGGTTGAAAGAGAGCAACCAAGTTCCAATTAGCCAGTGTAGTCGAAGATAACAAGTTTAGTCCTCTGTCTAATGTATCTTAGTAGTTAATTCCACTTGCAACGGTTTTGCTCATGCCTGGATAGGCACCAGTTTGGAAGGTGCAGCTTCTGTTCTTACTTGGAAAATAAGAGACTAGTGGGCTAGTAACACAGGAACAGGTTGGCCAGATATACCAGTGCTTTGCCATAAAAAGCTTTCCATAGTAGTGTTAGACATTGGTATTGAATTTGATTTTCTACTGTGAGCTACCCTTGCTCAAATCTTCCTTGTTTGACATGATTATGCTTTGTGCATACACAAATGATAAGTTCTGCTGTGTTTTGGACTTTTTGCAATTTAAATGAGTACATGGTGAGTAGAGCCAAGTAAACTACCATAGAATAATACATTCTAGAAAAACGACTGGAATAAATACTTTACAGCGGTCTGCGGATAGTAGTGAACAAGCTTTAGCTACAGCATAAAGGTGATAACTGCATAAATTCACTGAGGCCTGTACTCGTGGAATGAAGGTCAAATCAACATCAAACACAACTCCAGGTTATGTGGATCAGAGAGGGAGAAGTGCCAAAGACAGGTGGCCAGCCAACTTCGAGGCAGGGTGGGGTCTTTTACTCTATTTAGGAACAATAGTTTTATTGCATTGTAAGTAAAGGCCAATAGTGTGCATCCAATATGTTAACAATAAAAGATGATTAGCTAGTCGTTGATGGCTCTAAACTCTTTGGAACACCCCTTACAAAGAGACTAGGAGTAGAAATTTCCTAGATTAAGGGATCATGCCCTCTTGTGCCCATCCCTTTCCAGATACGTTGAACCAATCTTGAAGTCTTGAGATGAGAATAGTGTGATTCACAGTACTGAAGGCCGCTGATGAGTCGTACACAATAACACTAAAGCAGTATACTGGCCTCGATACCTGGTTTGTAATGCCTTTTTCACCAATGCCTATGATTACGGTTTCTATGGCCCAAAGAGGGCAGAAGCCTAACTGGAAGTTAGCAAAAAATTTGCCTCGTTATGTACAATCTTGTAGTTCTAGGCACACTTCTGCGTAGATTATTTTGTTTAGAAATATTAACATGCAAACAGGCATATAGTTGGCTGGGCTTGATGAGTTGAAAACAATACAAGAGGCAGTACTACTGCTTGTTTTTTTTAAATCTTAATAAATGCCTCTTTGTAATGAATCATTAATTACTCAAGTGACATTGCTAGCCATTTCAGCACTGAAAGCTCATCAATTTAGGGGAGCAAGCAGCCTTTACTTAAACTAAGGCATTTTGTAAAAGAGATTTTGCATCAGGTTTAAAGGCACAGCATTGATAACCATCTGTTCTCGAGTGATATCCAAATTTCTCCCCTGCCCCTACTGGCCCAGTCGAGGGATCTCAGTGGGATATTCCCGGGTCGGCCGCTACATCCAAAGGGGAGTTATCGCATGGGCTTCCCCTGAAGGCATTCCAACTCCCCCAGATTTGTACTAATTTCTGTGGACATCCGCAACTCTCATAAGTCACCTACTCCGCTAGCATGCACCAGTCCATGTCTTTCATCCAATCCCACAACAAGGGTGTCTGGGGCACGCCCCACAGTCTTGTGATGTTTCTTTTGGCGACCATCATTCTGAGAGTCATCCACAGTATCTCAGTTCTCCGGAGAGCTGTAGTGTCCCATACATTTAATAAGCACCATTTAATCGAAGCCTATATCTCACTACTATACAACTCATTCATGCATTCGATTACAGAGTACCAGTACCCCCCCCGTATCTCTGGGCAGTCCTTATTATGTGCAGAAAGGATTCCTCTTGCCCATACACTTTAAAACAGTGAGTGGCAGATGATCTGCCCAGTTTGGCCCTGATGGACCATGTCACATACGACCTATGGAGGATTTGCAATCGCACCAAGCAGAACCTGGCTCTAAATCCCACTTCCTGGAGGGAGGCCAGGGCTGCGCACCATTCATCATAGTCAAAGCTTGCCACATCATTCTCCCATTGTGTCTCTAGGTGTACTAACGGGTCTGGGGGGTCGTTAATCAGTTTGACATGTGAGGGAAATGACTTTTTCGTGTGTAGATGTTCTTCTAATAACCTACACTTCCTTGGGGAAAATTCAGGTAGGTCTGTCCCCTTGGGAAGTGCGGACTGGAGAGCATGGCAAACGTGAAGGTAGAGGAAATACTCCGAGGGTGCCAATGCAAATTCTTCTTATAGGTCCGGGACATTGCATCCAGAGGTACCCTTTGAGATACTGATGATGTCCCATCTGTCAAACCCGGGGAGAGACCCCTAGGTTCCTAACACTGCGAAGTCCCAGAGGAGGTAGCCTGCGTTTCTTCTCTCAGCCAAACGTTCGTAGCGCAGAGTGCCAGTAACTGAGAGTCACCACCGTGGGTCCGCAAAAGAGCTGCGGCCTGGGGGATGCGTAAATTACTCTCAGGTGATCTCCTGGATGAATCTGGCCCATGTCCATACAGTAAGCTGGTTCGTGGTGAGGTGTGTGCACCCAGTAGTTGATGGTAATGAATTGTGCTACACAGTGGTATTCGGGAATGGCGATTTCCCTGTCATACCATCCGCTGGTCAGTTTGGCTAATACTATATTTGCCGGGCTACCATCCCATAGCAGAGTTCTAAACTTGTAATCTACGGCTTTGTAGTAAGCTAAGGAGAGAGGGTAGCCAATAAACATAAGGGGCCAGCCCATATAACCCTACTATATCCAGACTGGTACAAACAACGTGAACGTGCTCCAATGATATAGTAGGAACAAATATATATCTACTATGCCCAAAGTGAACAACTTAATTGATCACCGGGAATACTGCCAGTATTATTTTAACACCAATTCTTTTATTTACTTCATCTCTTTCTATCACTCATAATGTAGCCCCTTGCTGTGTCATATTGATACACCGAATTTTGCTACACGCACTCTTAAAAACACTATACATAACAATAAATCACATCTATACATAACATAAACAAAATGAACATAAAAAACACAAAAATCAACTAATTTTTCAAATTATTTACTGTGTGCCACAAATTGCACACATCGTGCTTCCTAATTGTTCCAAAACGGGCTACCAGTCCATATTAAAAAAAGCTGTCCACTTTTGAGGAAGTATAACGAATATCACAATTGATTAGTAATTCTATCACTGCGATTTAATTGTTTTATTCAGAAATTTCCTCCGCTTGAGTTCATGAATTTCTTTCTGATACTCCTCAGATCCTTGGTCCACACGTTTCGGCCCCAAATCCATATAGGCCTCATCAGGACATAGGAAGACATACAATATCTAAACATAAAAACCACACTCATATATGTATCTCTCCATTTATCAGTCCATTTCTGACAATCGTAACACAAACGGAGAGTATAGGGAGATTGGAACAAAGTATTTAGTAGGAATCAACCCATACTAGCTCCCTATATACAAAGCCAATAAACACAAAAGGGTATGGGGTTCACTAATGATAAGGAGCTGCAACCACCGGAGATTATCCAGGGGCTCCTAGACCTCAATGGGTGTCAACAATGAAGTGTGAGTGCTGTGGGATGGTGATGGATAGGGGGAGGGGGTATTTCCTTTAAGGACTAGGTGGTCTCACACACTATATAGTGTCATGCTTCATCATTTGACCACCTAGTCCCACCCAGGTAGGACATACCCTT
Source organism: Pleurodeles waltl (assembly GCF_031143425.1). NCBI lineage: Eukaryota > Metazoa > Chordata > Amphibia > Caudata > Salamandridae > Pleurodeles > Pleurodeles waltl. The sequence goes on along the minus strand of NC_090450.1, from coordinate 924,412,202 downwards.
TTGCATTTCTGACAATCCGCACCCTATTTACACCATCTCTCCTTATTCACCCTGTGTGATCATGACCACATTTGTTATATCACTATTCAAATTACCCTTTAACTTAAACTAAACCAATCCATAAGCGGTGAGGTGAGCATTCCTATGTTTGCCTAGTGTGAATCACCTACTCCCACAAACCCTATGTCGTAGAGTTATTGGAAAACCTTAACCAAAGGCTACTGGCTCCTACTAACCTTGAAAATACGTTATATGCATCACATGTATGCTGATACAAGGGGCATACGTAAAGGCCTTCCGATGTAACCATTCACAAGTGGACGTGTTCCCTGGCAAGCATAGCATGTGGTATTTATTCCATCAACGCATGAGTTCCCATACTATGAGGGGGTAAATCTGCATATTAACCCAAAGTTAAACAAAACTGCTATGTTCTGTATACACTTGTTTAGCAATAAAACACATTCACAATACCGTTACTCGAAACTAGTATGTTCCGTATAAACTTGCTTAACAAATAGCACAAATTAACAGTCATATAAAGAATTACATTTATTGGATCCAGAGTTTTTGGTCATTTTCTTTCCTTAGTGTTTCAAGGTGGTTATCTGTGTACTGCACCAGCTTTGTGGGGCTTTCTTCCTCCTAGGAGTTCTAATGTTTTTGCATGGTGCTAATGGAGCATTTGGCATGTCAGAACTAAGGATCAAGGAGCACCACCTGGAGAGAACACTGATGTTCCAGCAGGCTGATGGGGACACCTTCTGCAGTTCTTCCACATCGAGGTTCATATCGTATAGTCAAGCTTGAATCTATGATTTTCGGTCTTTGTTGGTTTGTGCTTTTGGGACATTCTCAATATCCAAGCCAGGAATAGCTCAAGGCAGGCAGATATGCGTTAGTTGTCATCAGTGCACTGATGAATCTTGATATAGTTGGTGAGTATAGAATCTAGTGGCTACATTTACAGGTTGACGATCATGGGGCAGACAAAGAACTCTAGAGCGATTCAAAGGAGGAATGTGCCTGGTATCTCACAATTTATAACTGCACATTTTTGTATTTTTAAATTTTATTTATTCATTTTTTTCACTGTTAATCATAGAGATAATCAAGATAACCTATTACCATTGCAAGCAACATGAGTCAAATTCAGCACCAGTTTAAGGCTCAATTGGCACGCACAGCCTGCAGGCCCAACCATTAGTACTACCCAGTTCATCTGGTGTGATTACGACTACCGGAGTTAGTCTCCTCATCTTCCGTGAGCAGGACCTCTCAAAAAGATGCCAATATATCTCTTTGGCAGGAAGTTGCGGGCAGCAGTTCCGATATATTTCTAGATGATCACTGCAATAGGTCAGTTTGGCTATCCATTGTTTTTTAGCTGTGGTTTGCTCTTCACCGCAGTGCCTCGCCACAAGGCAATTGGATTGCAGTAGTGCCAGCTCTGTGAACGTCCTATGTGGCACTAGGTGTAACATTTTCCCATATGTTTGGGCACAGCAGTACTGCCATGCTGAATCCAGTATAGGGGCCTGGAGGCCTTCCTCCCACTCTGCTCTAGCAAGTGCAGACTATGCCGGCCTCACCTCCTGAATCTCCCTCTAAGGTTTGGTAGTGAGTTGCTTGGAGTGTGGACGTCCATGATTTTTTAAAAACAGATTTTATAAGTATAACAAAACACTGGTCTATCTAGATGCACACCCTTGAATCATTTATCGTGTTGATAAAGGTCAATTAGCACAGCGAGAAATCAAGTCTGGACATATCGCTATAGAAAGAAGACGTGTCCGATAAAGAAACACCTTCAGTCCGGCATAGTGAAAAGTGTGGTATGGAGCCAGTCAGAGGAGAAAGGTCCTGCCCTCTTTGTAAAACAACCAAGGGGGAATAACAGAATGTACTGGCAAGGTCGATGATGAGGGCAGTAAGGAGTTCACTGTGACTCATAGCATAAATAGTGTGGATGAGGAGGGCCCGAGGAAGAACTAGTTGTTCTGGTCAGGCCTCTGATCTAAGTCCACAACAGTGGCTGAGATATTCTCTGGTGGGAAGGCAAGTGAGATAATGCTCCTTAAGAGCAGGCCAGAACCACTATCGTCAAGGGACTGCCCATAGCCATGAGTCAACTGATCAGGAGTGTAGGGTCACAGGGATTAACCTACTGATCACAAGGGCATGCTATTGTCCCTGGGCGGTTCACCCAGTCGGGGACAGAAATTATCCCAGTCATCAGAGATTCAGTATTTATGGAGGCCTTGGTTTCCTTCTCTATGTAAGAGCTTGCTCTCTGCTTTAGACCAGTAACCGATTGTCTCACCATGCCTGGGCCAGAGAGGTCACAATTGCATTCTAGCTGATTGCTTTGCAGGACTTGGGGCATCTATATAAGCCCAGAACACGCAGCTCCCAAGTAGGCTGAGTAGGTCGACAGGTCCTGAATGACCTAGGATTGAAAATCTGTCCTGACAGCCCCAGAGCATATGATGAAAGGCGGCTGGGGATCTATGGCAACGTAGGAAAGAGGCAGAGGCACCAAGGAAGATTCAGTGCAGTTGGGCCCGGTAGAGATAGGCTTGGTGGAGGATGAAAAAAGGGATCCATTGAGAACTGGCGTTTCGGAAATCAGACACAACACGGATATTCCAGTGGCATAGCGCACTCTTTTTCATGTAGTACACAATAGAATTCTGTCCGCCACGTCTCCTGGAGGGTACTCAAAGCATCACAGGTGTAGGAATTGTGTGAGCGATAGAGCCAAGTCATGAAAAGATGTGTGACTCCAAACTACAACATATGTGTAGATTGGTGTATTAGAGAGGACTCCTCCTCGAACGCCCAAACAGCTTAAAGGGTGTGTACGAGCCCACCATGCATCAAGCATTGCCCACTGTGCAACCAGTGGTTGTCTACAAGGTCCCGCAATTGGAGATGGAAATTTTCAGTTGTCTACCATCTAGGAGGGAGTTGTGGAGTTCCAACAATTACATGTTCGGGGTATATGGGTGCCTCTAACCCATTATCATGCGGTGGCACAACAGGGAACATAAAGCAAACTTAACCAGTCAGGGGGATCCATGTTGTAGTGTCTAGGGACAGTGAACATTAAGACCACGCAGCTAAGGGGCGGACTCAAGAAAAGGGATTATGCAATAAGTAATAAAGAGGATCTCACAAACTGAAACAATGTCATGCAGTCAAATTGAAGCTTTAGGAGCCACATTTTATCCGATGCCGAAAGTCGACTATGAAATGTACATTTTCAATCAAGCGGGCAACAAGTTAGTGAGACGATGGATGAGTTTGATGACCGGCTTGGTGTGCTTGTCAAACACTGTAAATTTAGTGAATTTAATGATGAGGAAGCCATGTGCCTCAAAGTCATTGATGGTTGTTTGTCAGACTCATTCTGAAGACACACATTGCGAGAGACACTTAGCTTAGAATCAGTAATAATGGCTGCCAGAGCCGAGGAACGAGCAGACCAACAAGTCACTGACATGGTAGCAGAAACAACAAGTGGCGAATCAGCGCTGGTCATGAAGAGCAGACTCAAGCGCCAAGCAGACATTCATAAGCTGACATCACAAAATAAAGGAAGACTGTTTACAATGTGGATTTTAATTTCCACATAAGGATAAATGTCCAGCCATCAAACAAATATGCAAGGGGTGTGGAAAGGAGGATAATTTCATAACAGTTTGCAAAGCAAAGGACAAACCAAGTGTGTTACAGCGAGACGAGAAAATGGACACCAGAAAATTCCAGAAGCATTCTCGCCACACCCACACAGACAAAAATCAACCTCAACTGCAACAGGTGGAAACCAAACAAAGTCGATAATCTTCAAAGTCACCCAGCACAAGTTCCTCAACGTCACCAGCGAAAAAAGACAGTAAAGAGGGTGAATGAGCAATGATCATAAGTAAAAAGGAGTGACGTGCATATGTGGGCCTTGCCACTTGCAAAGAAGACAAACATGTACAAAACACAGGCGAGTTAACAAAACAAAAGAATTCAGATGGACCTTGCCCCAAGACCAAACTCAAGGCCAGTGGCTGTCCCATAACCTTTATAACTGATATCTGTCATCGATCAACATCATGCCAGTCTAACAATTTCACAGTTTGACACCTGTACCGCGTCAAGCTGTCAAATACAAAAGTGTATACATCGGCTGCTTCCAAACTGTTATGAAGTCAAGGATCATTCACAGCGACCTTGCAGCACAAGAAGACGTCTGTGCAGGTCCCATTCCACATTCTTCAAGGTGCTCTATCTAGCGCATGCTTACTGAGTTTTACAACTGCTGCTGACATGGGACTGATATCTATCAATTACAACCAAAATACGCAAGCTAGCATTTTGCATTAGTTACCATCCCTGTTCCATGGCCTACGAAGGCTCAAGGCAATGGAGGTGCAATTCCACATTGATGAAGACATCCGTCATGTAGCACCGCAACACCACAGGATAGCATTTCATCTACAAGGAGCAGTCGGGAAGGAACTAGAAGCCCCGCTGAAACACAACATTAACGAGCACTCTACTAGTTCCACACCATGGGTAACGCTAATAGTGGTAGTGCCAAAAAAGGGCAGTGGAGGTGCAGTGTGGATGTGTGGCAGATCAACAAGTGAATTGAGAGAGAAAGGGACTCTGGTCCGCACACTGCAGATATGATCATGCAGCTCAGTGAAGCCAAAGTCTTTTCCCGTCTTGACTTGATTAAAGGGTACCATTAACTCGAACTGGAAGAAAACTCCAGGTACTTTACCACTTTTTCGACTCATGTTGGTTTGTTCAGATACAGAAAACTTAGCTTTGGTGTATCATCTATTGCAGAATTATTTCGAGATGTAATACAAAGGATTATTCAGCCTATTGCACATGTGAATTTCATAAAACGAAATTCAAATTCTTTGGCCACGTGTTTTCTGATGGAGGGATGACTCCTGATAAAGTGAGAGTATTATCTGCCGCTAGTCCTCCACAAGATGTCTTCATGGTACAGTCCTTCTTGGGCATGGCAAGCTATTTTTCACAGTACATTTGTGATTTTGCCACAGTGAGTGCCCCAAGTGAAATGTTCAGCTCCGATGTCCACTGAATGTGACTACAGTTTAAAGAATATAAAACATGCAATTGATAGTGCGACTGAGATGGCTTAGTTTGATCCTAAACTGCACAGAGGTCATTGTTAACGCGAGCCTAGTGGGGCTGGGAGCGATCCTTGCTCATCATAGTGGACATCCGAATACTTGGAGACGCATCATGGCATACACCAGTCGAAGCATATCCAACACAGAACATGCTTCTTCCCAGTCAGAAAAAGAAAGCCTAGCTGTGGTATAGGCTTGTGAACATTTTCATGTGTTTCTGTGTGGAAAGCATTTCACAGTAATTTCAGACCACTAGGCACTGCTCACAATTTTATTTTTGGAAATCTAAAGGTCAAGATACTCCTTGTATTGAAAGGTGGGGGTTGTGCCTACAAAAGTACGACTACACAATTGTGCACAAGACAGGCACGAATCAAAACCCTGCATATTATTTCCTATGAATGCCCCTGCAGCGGCATAGCTCAACGTCGAAAACTGCAGAGGACTACATCAACTTCATTGTAAGGTCTGGCATGCCTGCATCTCTGTCTATTAAGCAAATTTCTGCCACCACAAATGCTGACAAGGACATGTTGGACCTTAAAAACAATATTTCAGTACAATCATGAAGACACAGTGTTCAACCTCAAGGTGACTATGTTGAATTTGAAAAATACCGAAATGTCCAAGATGAACTGTCTGTCACCAAAGAAGGCATTGTATTAAGAGGATCCTTGATTGTCATACCTACGAGTCTGAGACAGCAAGTCATCGAACTTGCCCACAAAGGACAACGTTACATTGTAGCCACCAAGAGGGCATTGAGAGATCGAGTGTGGTTCCCTCGACTGGATGAGGAAATCAGACAGGAGTTAAAGTAGTGTCACTTTTGCAACTCCCTCTTATCCCACCGTGACCCAGCATCCACTTACCATGACCGATCTTCTTGCGCATGCTTGGGAGATAATAGCTGTCGACTTCTTTGGGCCCCTGGCAAATGGACACCATCTCAGGGTGGTCATCAATTAATATTCCCAGTTGCCTCTGGCGGAGGATATGTCATTGACAACTCACAACAAAGTTATTGAGAGGCTAGACAGCATATCTACACTGTGGAAAACATAACAAGATAATGGATCATGACTCCCTCCCAATGCAAGCAATCGGAACCCATAGAACAATTGAGCGAGGGTGGCGTCACAGTTCAGCAGGAAGAGACAGGATTTACCCATGTTAATCATCAGGCACGAGGTCCACTCAAAGTCCTCAAGGGTCCATGCAATAGGGTCCAAGCCCAGTCGATCATCTGGGACATAAAGAAGGACGTCATCTGCATATACAGAGATGGCATGAATGCCGTCATGGGGGTGAATGCCCCACAACCAGATCTCGCTTTGTATTCTCGCCGTCTAAGGCTCCATGGCTAGAATTAATAGCATAGGGGAGAGTGGGCAACCCTGTAGGCTGCCTCTACCAACTGTGATTCAGCCTGAGATATGTCTGTCCGTTTAAATCCGTACCACCGGAGCTGTGTAGAGGAGATGCCCATATGAAAGAATTTGGGGCCAACACCCTCTGAGCTCCTCAAACAGGAAGGATCTTCTAGCATATCAATCGTCTTCTCTAGGTCGAGAATTATTGCTGCCGAAAAAGGCCATTGCCCCAGGGCAACCTTCATTATCTGGAATAGGTGCCTAATATTAAGGAACATCAATCTGACTGGTGTAAACCCATTTTGGTCTAGGTGGACTAGGTAGAGGACGACTCCCTAAAGGTGGTCTGCTGAGTCCGTAATCAGAATCTTATGGTCTCTATACAATAAGGTTGGATCCAAGGGGTCCTTATGTGGCTTCAGAATGGTAACCAGGGCTGTCTCTCAGAAAGATGGGAAAGAGTGCCCCATTCTGTAACCTCATAATTCAGAGCTTTGGGGTCAATGTTGCCATGCATGTTTAGTAGAATTCAGTGGATAGACCTTCTAGGCCAAGGGTCTTCCCCAAAGCCCGATCCGTGATTGCTGCTTTTATTTTTTGGGGGTTGATAGGGCCCTCGAACATCGGGCAAATCCAAGGGAGAGTAGTCTACATCATAAAAAGCTCTAATTCTTCAATATTCGGATGGGAGAATCTCTATGCAGGCAGTCATAGAGGCACACATTTCTTGCTGGAGGCACACAGGGACCCCCTTGTTTATCCCTGATCTCTGGGATGGGGAACCCCTGACAATCCTCCGAGAGAATTCACGCTAACAATGGAACAGATTCACGGGACTCGGAGTCCTGGCCATGTACGCTCCCTGATCAATACAGCAGTTTGTCAGTCCAGTCAGAAACACCCCTTTCCTCCCTGAGCGGGATCAATAAGGTCTGCGCATGCCATAGGGCATTCTACGGCTCTAAACTCTACCCCAGCGTATGTCCTTACCACACAAAGAGGTTGCCATTCCAGAGAAGTGCATTCCACCACTTGGGCCTGGATACAGTGGCACTGGACCACCACCATCATCACCTGGAGTTCTAATTATAATCAAAGTATTCCACCAATCTAGCGGCAAGGGTTGTCATCTAGCATTGGGACATATAAATTCCAAGAGGGGAGGCCGCGTGGGGGCCTCCCATTCCAGTATGTGGGTGCTCATGATAGATTGAAATAGCTTGAACTGTGTTGGCTCGTCGGGGAAGTCTAGCGTGATCTGTTTTGCTAATGGACTTCAAACTTTCATAAAGAAATATATCTAACAGAGGGGTTGCAGCATGTGCCCTGAACATGTCTAGTGTGGTTTATTGGCCTTCCTCCTACAGGTCTCCCCACTCTGTGATGCCCAGAATGCACAGCTGGGATGTCACCTTGGCTTTCTACAGCATAGGGAATTGCAAGTGAAGTGTAAGGGGGTTGTCTGGGGTGTATACTGGGGCAGCCGGTCTAGCTTCCAAAGCCTATCTCAGGCTACACCAGTACAGCAGAGTGTACTGATCTCAGAGGATTGTCGTGCCAGATTCACCGTTGCCAGTGGGGCGAGATGTGCTGCTTCCTGTCCAACTGCTAGGTGGGCAACATACTTCTGTGGATGGATCCAACTGTGTGCAACGTGTGCCCCCACCATAACCCTCATCTTATCATTTTCGCTATATTTGTCTTAAACTACACATCTCAAATCAGTCAGACCTTTCAACTTTTCTATATTTACATCCTTCCAGCCTACCCACTCTATTTAGCAAGGGACTTGCTATCCTTTCTCTTAAAAGTACAAATGGTGACAAATTAGTGCTGGCATGTGATGTAATGCGCATTGCTCAGCTACAGATTTCTTTTTTGAATAGTTTATTGACTTTTAACATGGTACATGTTGCACAAGAGACACAAACAGATCACTGAGATATCATCTTATTTCACATATATAGCCTACTGTCAAATGCACACAATACTATCAGCTAGCATACACCAATCCATACTTTCACTCCATGTTCAAGGTAGGAGTCCAATAAATTCTCCAGTATTTAGCAATATTTCTCCTGGCTACCACTAATGCTAGCCTGCAAAACAATCCTTTATATCTTGACAATCCCCGGTCTTTCCAAATGCCAAGAACTGCTAAACATGCCTTTAATTCAAAGTTTTCCCAGTAGTACCCTATCTGATTACTAATGTTGAAGATTATGGAAGATGGTGCCTGTCTGATTACAACCCCAGGGGCATGTATCATCACTCATCCTTATAAATGTCTTCAAATGCTCTCTTGTACAGCAGGAGGTGCACTGTGGCATCTTTAATTGGACTAGCCTAGACCTGACCATGATTGTCACTTTGTGTAGGTGACTACATGCTGCTCTCCAGACTTCATCATCTAGTGTACCGCTCTCTGGTTCACATTTATTCTTGGGTCTGTGAGTGTCCCTTGGGTGATGTTTATCAGGGTCCTATATGTTTGTGATAGCACATGTTTATGAAGTGAGGCTGTCAATACTCTATATTCCAGGGGTGTTCATCCTGGGTGTCTTGTAGCAGGTCAGTATATTTTTCAAATGCATTTGAACCATATGTATTTATAGTATCTGGTGTCCGTTACTTCAATTTCTTATTGCACGTCCTCAAATATTTTAAAACCCTCAGGCCATTAAATCCACCAGGTTCCTGCTGCATAAATATTTCCCTATCCCTTAAAATATGAATTTCTACATAGCTGAAACTTGTTGTATCCAATTTCATAGGGAAGATCATTCCAATCTGTCAACAAGAACATAACTAATTTAGACCAATTAATACTGGAGCTGGAGTATTCTCCATATCTGTTCACTAAAGTCTGTACTCTGTGGATGGAGTGTTCAGACTTTGCTAAAAACAGCAAGAGGTCTTCTGCACAGAGTGAAATTATGTCCTCTCAATCAGAAGTCCATCTCATTCCTCTAATCTAGCCATCCTTCTTATAAGGTGACCCGATTTTGGCACCAAAAACTGTTATATTCCACCAATATAAAAGAAGGAGTACAATTTTGCATTGGCAATAGGGCACATAACAACTTTCGTGACTGAGCACACCAACACAGAAAATACAGACCAGGACAAACTAAGGGAATTAATGCAACTTTTACACACAGCAAGATCAGAGCAGGCTTGCTAACAAATCGTGCACTTTAACACATAAAAATGTGCCCCCCTCTGTGTTCGGTCGATCCTCACTGAAAACTGTGCTAAATATGCTGATATTTACTGGGACAGATGGTGAAAGACTCAGATTGTCTTGGCGATTCCAAGATACTCGGTCACTGTACTCCTCCTTATTCATTTTTTCAATGGATGTAGGGCAAGGGTGAACAGGAATGGTGAAAGGGGGCAATCTTGGCTTGCGCTTCACCCAAGACAAACACTTCTAACCATGTGCCATTCTCCCTAACTCTAGCTAGTGTTTGTTTTTTTAATATAGGAGGGAGTTCCATGATAGCAAAGGAGGGCCAAAGCCGTTTCACTCTAGTATTGCAAATACGAGGGAAACACACTAATAAGTTGAACGCCTTTTTGGCATCGAGCTACTGAATTGTTTCTTTGTATTCCTTTTGTTTTCAGCAGGCATCCACATATGTGCCACAGGTGGAGAAGTGTGGCACAATGGTTAGAGCGGCAGACCCTGATGCAAAGATCTGGCCAGGGACCAGGGTTCAATTCCCGCCTCAGCGGGTCTTTGGCTCAATTCCCTTGGCTCAGATAATTCTCGCCTCAGTGCCTAATCTAATTAATGGGTCTAACTCTGGGCAATAGCTTGCTTAATCTCACAACGGCCCTGACAGCGCTTGGATGCCTGGCTTCACCCTGGGGGTTGCCTAACGGGTGAGTAGTGCGCTATACAAGTGCGAAGTTTACAGTTTACAGATTATGCCTAATGGATCTCTTGGTCTAAGTGAACAAGTGATCTTTGGTAATGAATTATCTGGTAGAGACTCTATCTAGCTCCAGATTCCTTACCTTTGATTTTCCCAGACTGGATCCTGAAACTTTTGCTAGTAATACCCCTGGCGACAATGGCACCGGATGTGATGTCGCTGTCACCTATATAGGCACCCCTCAGGCATCAGTTACTTTTATCATAACTTTCCATGCCAGAAGCCTAGAGCCATGACAAGAACAGATGCAATGTGCGTCAAAACTAGGGCCCTGAGAAAGGGATCACCTTAACCCTAGTAACAAGTCAGCAGAGTGGGAAGGCATGGGTGGGTGTAAGGAATCTGCAGCTAGATAGAGTCTCTACCAGAAAAAGCATTACCGATGGTCCCTTACCTCTGATTAGATATTCAAGCCATATCCTCCTGGCAGTGGGCTGCGGACAATGTTTTAGACTAAAAAGTCCTGCAAGACTGACCAGGGTCGAAAGGCCCATCCTTTCGGACCTGACTGTCCAGACAGTAGTGTTTGGCAAACATGTGCAGTGATGCCCACTTTGCTGCCTGGCAGATATCTAGGACTGGGACTCCACTTACCCTGGTGGAATGGGCCCTTAAACCCTCGGGAGGCTGCTTCTTAGCCAGGGCATATCAGATCTTAATACAGAGAATGTTCCAGTGTGAAATGGTCTGCTTCTGTACTGCCCGTCCCTTCTTTGTTCTCATATACCCCATGAAGAGTTGGTTGTCCACCCAGAACTCTTTTGTGCAGTCAAAGTAAAACGACAACACTCTTTTTGGGTCCAGCCAGTGGAGTCGCATCTCTTCCTTAGAGGGATGTGGCGGAGCAAGCAAGGTGGGCAAGATGACAGTTTGACCCAGATGGAATGGGGTGGGATCACCAGAGGCACAAGTGTGTAGCACAACCTTTTCTGGGAACACTGTGAGATATCGTGGCTTAGATGATAATGCCTGTATCTCACTCACCTTCGGGCAGATGTATTGCTACTAAGACTGTCTTTATGGTGAGCAGCCAGGGGGGACAATTGTGCAAAGGCTCGAAAGGAGTGCACATGAGGTATGTGAGAACTAGATTGAGATCCCACTGAGGCATGACAAAGGGTGTAAGGGGAAACATATTTACAAGTCCTTTAAGAAACCTATTTACAATATGTGACTTGAAAAGAGAGGGTTGATCAGGCAGCCGCAGAAAGGCTGACAGAGCAGAGAGATAGTCCTTCAGTGTCCCCAGAGAGGAACCCTGTTGGGCAAGTGAGAATCTATAGACTTCTCTGTATGATATCTTACAAATATTTGCCAATGGAAGGCATATACCATTTTTGTGGCTGAACGCCTGGCTGCCAAGATAATGTTACAGACTTCGGGAGGAAGGTCGAAGGATGTCAACTGCCGCCGCTCAATCTCCACACATGAAGGCGCAAAGTTGACAGGTTCAGGTGGAGGACCCTCCCTGGCTTCTGCAACAGAAGATCCTCCTGAAGGGGCAGCCTGATTGGAGGATCAATGTTCATTTCCAGAAGCTCAGGATACCAGACTCTCTGTGGCCAGTCCGGAGCAACAAGGATTACTTGGGCCCTGTCGATCTTGACCTTCTTGAGAACTCTGGGCATGAGTGGTGTGGGTGGAAAGGCGCACAGGAGGCCTGAGGTCCACTCGTAACTAAAAGCATTGCTGTGCGAGTGCCGCCTTGGAAACTCCAACGCACAATACTGCTGACACAGTGCGTTCTCTTTGGAGACAAATAGATCAAACCAAGGATTTCCCCTCTGCTGAAAGGGACCTTGTACCACCTCCGAATTAAGACACCACTCGTGATCGGCTAGGCATTGATGGCTGAGTTTATCCAGCCTGGCATTCAGAGAATCTGCCAGGTGTTGAACCACCAGGACTCTGCCCTGTTGTCCTAGCCATGTCCAGAGACGCAAGGCCTCTTGACAAAGGGACTATGACCCCACCCCACCCTGCTTGTTGCAGTACCACACGGTGGTGGTGTTGTCCATGAACATCTGCACTAACCTCCCCTTGACAGAGGGAAGAAATGCATTCAACGCTAGTCATATCACCCTGAGCTCCAACATGTTTATGCGGAGTCTGGATTCTGCCATATACCAGAGTCCTCAGATCTCCACCTCTCCCAGATGGCTGCCCCATCCCAGGAGTGACGCGTCTGTCACTACTGTGAGGTCTGGTTGGGGAAAGGAGAGGAGTCTGCCTTTGACCCAATCGTGATTTTTTAACCACCACTGCAGGTCCTTCACAGTTCCCTCCGAGATCTGGACCAGGTCGGAGAGATTTCCCTGATGCTGCATCCAATGGAACTTCAGGTCCCACTGCAGAGCCCACAGATGCCATCTGGCATGTTTTCCCATGGCCCTGAGGCCCAGCAGCTTCAGAGTTAGTATCACTGAAACCCAGGAAAGAGGCTGAAACATCGGTATCATAGCCTGAATATCCCAGACTCGCTGCTTAGGAGCATAAGGCTAAAACTGCACTGTGTCCAGAACAGCTCCTATGAAAGACGGCGTCTGAGAGGGAGTCAGACGTGCCTCAGCACATTTATAGTGAGCCCCAGAGAATGCAGCAGGTTTGCGGTAGTCTGGAGTGGGGAAACAACAGCATGGGACTAGGCCACCTTCAACAGCCAGTCGTTGAGGCAGGGGAAGACTGAAACCGCTGACCTGTGCAGATAAGCTGGGACCACCGCCATCACCCTGGTGAACACCCGAGGGGCACTGGTAAGGTCAAATGGTAGTACAGTGGCCTGAAAGTGTTCGTGGGCCCACCTTCAACCACAGGTAATGCCTGTGGGCCAGCAGGATAGGAATATGAAAATATGCATCCTGCAAGTCCAGCGCTACCAACCAGTCTTCTAGGTCTAGGGCAGACAAGACCTGAGCCAACATGAGCATCTTGAACTTCTTTTTGAGGAAGAGATTTACGGTTGGTAGGTCTAGAACAGGGTGAATACCCTTTTTCTTTTTGGGTATCAGAAAGTAGCTGGAATAACAACCACTGCCTACTTCTGATATCGGGACTCTTTATATGGCTCTCTTGGCCAAGAAAGCTGTAATTTCCTATCGGTGCAGTGGAACATGATCCTCCGCCAGCCCTTTGAATGTTGCTGACATAGGAGGAAGAAAGGATTGAAAAGGCAGGGCATAGCCCTTCTTGGTGATCTGCAGTACCCATGCGTCTGAAGTTATAGACGTCCAGTGGAGCGATGATGGCGTATTCTCTATCTGTGCAAGCATGGTCCTGCAGGTCCAAACTAGGAGGGTTGTGAGGCTGCAGCTGCCAGGGGCTGAAGACACTGAACCGACATCCTCGCAAACCCTGGATTGGTTACACAGGAAGGTGGCTGGCATAGGGCTGGCATGGTGCCACGTCTCTTTTGTAGTCATGAAAGGGGCGAAAGGCAGATGGTGGACGAGGGGTCGCTGAGAGGCCCAAGGACTAGGCCGTAGCCTGAGAGCCCTTAAAGTGCTCCAGCACAGAGTCTGCTTTCTTGCCAAACAAGCAACTGCCATCAAGGGGCATGTCCATCAGATTTGCTTGGACATCCCCCCAAACACCAGATGTCCTCAGCCAGGCCTGGCACCGCAGGGCAACATTGACGCAACCACTCTGCCCAGCGAGCCAGTCATATCTAAATGTTCTAAACCACACCAATGGCGAACTTAGCTGCGTCTCTCCCATCTTTCACTGCTTGGAAGAGTATGGTTCTGGCCTCCTCTGGGACCTGAGGCAGCACTTGTAAAAGCATGTCCTAAATAGTATGGAGAAATCACCTAATAAGCACAGGGTTTCACCAACCTCAGTGCCAGGCTAGTGGAAGAAAATAATTGTTTCCCAACAAGGTCCAGCCTCCTGGATTCCCTATTCGGAGGAGCGGAAGGGAATGGGCTATGAGACATGGAGGCTTGGACTACCAAGCTCTTAGGGGTGGAGTGTTGGCTGAGAAAGCTAGGGTTGCCAGAAGCAGGGAGATGGTGGTGGGCAATCGTCCTATTTGCAGGAGCCCCTGTGCTGGGCTTGGACCAAGTGCCCAGCAGGACATCTGTAAGTGCTTCATTGAAGGGCAAAAGGGGTTCAGATGTAGAAGTCGCAGGCTGAAGCACTTCCATCAAGATATTTGTCTTGACAGTCTCTGAGGACAGTTCGAGGTCAAGGACCTTCGCTGCTATATGCACCACCATTGCACAGGATGCTCCCTCCTCCATAGTCACAGAGGGGGGAAGAGAGGACAAGCCAGTATCTGGTGAGACATCCAGACCACTGTCCTCTCCAAGCTCCTCCTACAAGTTCAAAGATCTTTCCAACTAGTTTTCTAAAGGGTCTAGTTACCCCTCCCACTCTTCACCCACACCTAACTGTGAAAAATAAGACCCAGGCAATGATCTGGCACCTGTGGGCACCGTCAGCACTGGAATCGTCGTCGTACAATGCTGTTCCCTCTTCAGATCATTGGTTATAGGAATGGGGCTGGCACTGGTCATCAGCAGTGCCGAGAGCATCTGCAGTGGAAAAGGTTGCCTGGGTATGACAGGCACCGGTCCATATCCAGATCTGGATCCACAAGACGCTGCCACAGTCGAGGCAGAAGCCGCTGATGTGGATCTGGCTCTAGTCTCATCCGAGCCCACGGGGCCTGAAGGCACGCTAGAGGGGTCGACCCACTCGAATATGCGGCCCATGGCCCCGTACAACTCTTATTTCAGCGGGTGTCGATCTGACTCCTGGAAAGGGTGGGAGGCGCGGAGTCGAACTGGCTAACAGCTCTGCAGAATCGTACTGGGAACGCCGATGTTCTCTGCTCGTCTTGTCAGCCGACAGATGAGGTGAGGACGAAGTCCACTTGGAGTTCTTCTTATGCCTCTTTCCCAAATGTCCCAAGGACCTTGAATGGGAAGAAAAGGACTTGGGGATCCGAGATCGGTCCGGCGACGACCTCCTTGACCGGGACGGAGACATTCTCAAAGTCATGCGGGCTGGTGTTGCAGACTGCCAGGCCGCAAGCAGCTTTAGGAACTGCTACCTCAAAGCCTTCGGCGCCATGGCACTGCAGCCCGAGCATGACGAGGAGTCATGGTCGCACTCAAGGCACCAGAGGCAAATGAGATGGCGTGCTGACAGGCGCAAAATGGTTTAAACTCTGCCTTCCTCAAAGACATCTCAATACACAAACAAAAAACTTGACAAAAAGTAAAAAAAAAAAGGCTTGTCAAAAGGCGACAGAGGGGTAGCTCTCTCCAGATCTGTGCTAACTAATGCAGAAAGAAAAGAATTGATGCCTGTGCGTGTGGGGGGGGGGAGCATATATAGGTGACAGCAACATCACATCTGGTGCCAACAATGCCACACGAAGCAGAATGGAGCCACCCAAGGGCGTGAGCAAGGAGTATTGCTCAGCAAAAGTTTCCGGATCCAGCCTGATGTCTTGAATAATCTTCAGCTAGAGGTCTCTATCAGATACTTTATCTATGATAGTACATAAGATCCTGTCAAGGACCTTAGTTAAGATCAGAATTTCTACCTTTATTAAGGAAATTAACCCACTGGATGCACATTCATCTGGAGGTTTACCTTATTTATGGACAAGTATTACTGTTGCCATAGGCAGATCTAGGGACATTTACCACTGTTATTGGCATTGTATAGCATACGTTTAATGGGTTCAACCAGCTTATTCCCGAGCCGTCTGAAGATTTCTATTGGAAAGCCTCTTAAGCCTGAGCATTTCAAACTCTTTAGCTGCTTTACTGCGTCTAAAATTTCATCCATTCTCAATTCTTCCTCCAGCTTTTAACGTTTTCATGAATCATGATTTTACCACAAAATCCACAGTGGTGCCTGATGCCCAAGATGTCCATTAAAAGAGGCACTAAAAATAAAATTTCCAAACAGTGTTTGCTTTTTTCTTCTTTTGCTGTGCCTTTTTTTTAATCATGCAGGGCTATTGGCACACAGCACATCATAATGTGCTTCGATGGAGCCTGCCGAAGAGCAGTTTCGTTTTTATCGCTCCTTGCAAGAGCTGGTCAACGCGCCACGGAGTCATGGCTGTAGGAATGTCAACGTTTATATGTGGCTGTCCGACTGCCTGCATAGAACAGGCTGCAGGTATGTGTGCAAACCTGACAGGTGAAACCTGGACTCACCTGTGCATGCCTGACAGGTGCATACCTGACAGGTGAGACCTGGACTCCCTCCTTCCTTCTTCTTGCTACATTTTGAGTGGGCTGAGCACGACTACTCAGGTGAAGTATATCTCAGTGATTCGTAGAGATTTGCTGCACACATGCACTGTTGCACCATACTGGTGGTGGGCCTTTTTCTCTCATCTTACGACAGATAGCTGACTCTCATCTGCCAGCAGTGAACTTTCTCTCAGCTGACAAAAGACCACGTTCAATAACTTACAGCATAGTGCGCTCACAACGTGCAAGTCGCTGCCTCCCCCCACTGAAACAGTTCCAAGGAGAGAGACAACTGCAATTATGGTGGTTCAACCATGACATAGCCTTTCATTCATGCACTCACATAGTGTCAGTGGAAAATGATAACCATAGTTAAGCAGACATTGTTATGCAAATACAGAACATAAGATCAGTGAAACGGCTCAAGGATTGCATGACTGTGTTCAACCATGGCGTAGCCATTTATTCATGTAGTCACATAGTATCAGTGGAAAATGATAACCATAGATAAGCAGACATTGTTATGCAAATACAGAACATAAGATCAGTGAAACTGCTCAAGGACTGCAGGATTGTACAAACAGCACAAACAGTTGTCTCTACTTTCCATTACAGCACAACTCTCCAGGATGCATAGTGCTAGAAGGGAAAAAACCCTTTTCACTTATCCGTCACCCATGCCCTCAACCAAGGGTATCCAAGAGATTACTAACAAACATACTTAAGTGCAACTTCCCCTCCTTCTCACAGAGGGATGGGCAATACCCACAGTTCCATACCAACACAAAACCATGGCACTGCATAGCACAACGTCCCTGCCGGGGTACCTGTATCGAGGAAAATTCCCCAAAATGTTTAGTTCCAGGAATACCGGGGTACGGCCGAAATGTCCAGGACCACCAGCAGGTGAATCCCCCCCCACTCCAGCCTGCCCAGTGCCCACACAAATCAGCATCCGTCCAAGAGGTCAGTTCAATAACTCAGTCCAGATTTTTGTGGGCAGCTCCCGGTTTCTGCTGCTCGGAATTTGCCAGGTCTGCCCTTCCTTCAGTAGTGGGTGGGTGGGTGTGTGATTTGGTATGTCGGATGATGGTTGTGTGGGTGGGGAGGAAAAGAGGCCAATCCCTTGCCTCTCGATGCCTTAAGTGCTCCAGACCCTGGTGCCTCCAGATGACATCACAGCTACCATTGCAAAACCAATGAAGGACTCTCCATCACGGCTCCTGCCCGTGGAGCGACTAATGGCGCACCTCTGCTATTTGCAGGGGGCGCCTGGCCCTAGTGCGCTCACAATGTGGAAGACGCTGCCCCTCCCCCCACTGAAACAACTCCAAGGAGAAAGACAACTGCAATTATGGTGGTTCAACCACAGCATAGTCTTTTCTTCACATAGTCACAAAGTATTAATGGAAAAAGATAACCATAGTTAATAGACATTGTTATGCAAATAGAGAACATAAGATCAGTGAAACGGCTCAAGGATTGCATGATTGTACAAACAGCACAAACAGCTGTCTCCACTTTACATTCCATCACAACTCTCCAGGATGCAAGGTGCCAGAAGGTCCCTTTTCCCTTATCCGTCGCCCATGTCCTCAACCAAGGGCACACAGGAGATTACTGACAAGCATACCTTAGTAGCACCTTCCACTCCTTCTCACAGAGGGACGGCAATACCCACAGTTCCATACCAACACAATCCAAGGGCACCGCATAGCACACCGTCCCTGCCAGGCTACCTGTCTCCAGGCACTAGCAGGTCAGTCCCCCCTCCGGCCTGCCCACACACATCAACAACCCTCCAAGAGGTCAGTTCAGTAAATCAGTCAAAAAATTTTGGGTAGCCCCATATTTCTGCTGCTCGGAATCCCACACAGGGCGAACAGGTTACTGGCGATCTCGCCCTCCCCCGCCGCTGTTAGAGGGCTTCAGATAAAATAAGAACAATAAGACCGCCAAATGAAGAGCCCACTGCTGCCGTGTGATGAAAGCACCCCCTCACTACGGGACAGCCCTCCATCCCCAAGACAATACTCTATGGGTGCTTATATATATCCCTCTGATCCAAGACTGGCTACAAAAGCTTCTTTAAAACTGTGGGTCATACTACAAACCCTAATGTATACCAACTGTTGGAAATGGCCTTTCTGCAGGGTCACCCCCAAACTTTTTACCTTCCTCCTTCTCTTTTTCTGACCTCATTTTTGCTGGCTTTAGGACGCTGCAAAATTTCCCACTGCTAATCAGTGCTAAAGTGCATATGCTCCCTCCTTAAAACATGGTGACATTGGCTCATACCCAACTGGCTTATTTCATTTACTTGTAAGTCCCTAGTCAAGTGCACTACATGTGCCCAGGGCCTGTAAATTAAATGCTACTAGTGGGCTGCAGCACTGATTGTGCCACCCACATAAGTAGCCCCTAACCATGTCTCAGGCCTGCCATTGCAGGGACTGTGTGTGCAGTTTCACTGCCACTTCGACTTGGCTTTTAAAAGTAAGTGCCAAGCCTTAAACTCCCCTTTTTCTACATATAAGTCACCCCTAAGGTAGGCCCTAGGTAGCCCATAGGGCAGGGTGCTATGTAGGTAAAAGGCAGGACATGAACATGTGTGTTCTCTATGTCCTAGTAGTGTAAAACTCCTAAATTCGTTTTACACTGCTGTGAGGCCTGCTCCTTTTATAGGATAACATTAGGGCTACCCTCATATACTGTTTGAGTGGAAGATTCTGATCTGAAAGGAGTAACAAGGTCATATTTTGTATGGCCAGAATGGTAATACAAAAGCTTGCTGACTGGTGAAGTTGGATGTAATATTACTATTTTAGAAATGCCACTTTTAGAAAGTGAGCATTTCTCTGCACTTAAATCCTTCTGTGCCTTACAATCCACGTCTGGCTGGGTTAGTTGACAGCTCCTTTGTGCATTCTACTCAGACAAACCCCAAACACAGGATGCTCAGTCACACTTGCACACATATGCATATTGAATGGGTTTTCCTGGGCTGGGAGGGTGGAGGGCCTGACACTTACATGTCAAAGGACAGTAGCCAGCCATCACACAAAGGACTGCCACACCCCCTACTGGGACCCTGGCATACAGGATGGAACTGAACGAGCCACTCTTTGAAGTCTCCCCACTTCAAAGGCACATTTGGGTATTTAAGCAGGGTCTCTGACCCTACCAACACAGACACTTCTGGACAAGATACCACTGGAGAAGAAACCCTGAAACAGAACCTGCAACCTGCCAAGAGGAACTGCCTGGCGGCCCAAAGGACTCACCTGTCTGCTTTTCTGCAAAGGACTGCTGCCCTGCTGTTGCCCTGCTGCCTTGCTGTCCTCTGGCTCTGCTGAGAAGTGCTCTCCAAGGCTTGGATAGAGCTCGCCTCCTGTTCCCTGAAGTCTCAGGACCAAAAAGACTTAATCTCTGTAAAAAGAACTCCTTGTGCAGTGAAAATCGATGCACAGCCTGCAAGAAACGACGCACAGCCTGCCTCGCGATGAGAAAATCAACGCACCCCAAACTGGAACGACACAGCCCGACTTTCCACAGAGGAGATCGACGCAGCACCAGCATTGCGACCGGAAATTAGACGCACGGCCCACTGGATCGACGCAAAGCCGAGCCAGAACGATGCAGCCCGTCTTCCTGGGAGGAATCAACGCCGCGCCTGCCGTGCGGCAGAAATTTCCACGCATCGCCCACCAGATCAACGCAGCCCCTGTGACTTCGTCCTGCACACCCAGGATTTCAACGCATAGTCGCCGGGGCGTCTGAAAACCCCGCAACCCGAAGAGGATCCAAGTCTACGCGCTGGAAATCGACGCAAAGCGTGCCCTGTGTGAAAACTCAGCGATGTGCCGTCTGTGTGCACCAGAAAAATCAACCCACACCGTCCCGTTTTCCACACAACTCCTCTTCTGCAGTCCCTTGTGGAGAATTTGACCGCAAACCAGGTACTTTGTGCTTGCAAGAGACATTTGTTGCTTTCTAAGAACTAAAGACTCTTTATATTGTTTTCTAAGTGATATTTCAACGTGTGCTTATTGAATCTTGATTGTTGTTGACCTGCATTTAACCAGATAAATATTATATATTTTCTAAACACTGTGTGGTGTATTTTTGGGGTGTTGTACTGTGTTATTGCATGATTTATTGCACAAATACTTTACACATTGCCTTCTAAGTTAAGCCTGACTGCTCAGTGTCAAGCTACCAGAGGGTGGGCACAGGATAATTTGGATTGTGTGTGACTTACCCTGACCAGAGTGAGGGTCCTTGCTTGGACAGGGGGTAACCTGACTGCCAACCAAAGACCCCATTTCTAACACCAACCAACTGCCCCTAGATGCAAGGAGATTCAACCTGGCACTGTAGGTATTCTACCACACCTCAATTTCCACCCAACTAGGAGGGTAACGTACCTTCACCTGACCATCTGCATCCATGGATGGATGTCTAGTTCCATACCCCTCTGGTAATCTCATAGCCTACTTAGGACTCAATTTCCAGAGCCCATACATAAACAGGCCATCGTAGCTCTTGCGCCTTGCCAGCTAATGGCTCCCAGTACTACACTGGGCGCTTCAAAAGCACTAGGCCCCATGCTGACAGTTTGCTGATGTACCTACTATGGCCTTCATACAATAGGCTCCCTACAGATTCTCCATAAGGTCATTCAATGGGTGTCTGGACCCCAAAACAACTGATCCTAAAAGGGAGCCTTGATTCCACTGATGATCCCAACTACATTCTGCTGGGAATCCCCTGCCTTCCAGGTGCTGCTGCATCCCCACTTCCTTCCTTATAGCTAGGTCCACTGTGTTCCAGTGGACAATTGTGAGCTAGTATGCTTGAAAGATGATGAAAACCTCTGTCACCTCATTTCTAGACCAAAGGCGGCCCTGGCTTAATATTACTGCAATGTCATCAAGTGGAGCAAACACGGAATATCCTGGGGGCCTCTAGAAGGGTCACGAAAAAGCCTTCCTACCACCATGCTTTTTAATGTGCTCTACAGGAATAACTGCACACCTGCATGAGGCGAGTAGGCTGGGGCCTTGATACACCCTTCCAGCTCTCTGGTATCGCTTGGCAGCCCCTGCTCCGCCCTTTCAGTATAGGAAGCCCCGACCTCAGCTGGAGAGAGATGAACCCGTATTGCATTCCTACACTAGATCCACTATTTGCACTGAGTGACTTGCCCTGTTTGGGGGCCACTCACTATAAGGATGTGGGAAGTATGAAACTCTCCAATGTATAAAGGGTCAATTTGATGCCAAACCATATAAAATGGAACACCTGCTGTCGTACCCACGGGTGGTCTCAAGTCAGGGTTAGCCTAATTATGTGTCAATGAGAAAGGCCTCCTTGCTCCTTTGCCTGAACAGTTTCTTCGCCGAAGGGGCCATCCTATAAAGGCGGCCCAATATGGAGCACGGATCTGTCAACTTAGAGGCTAACTCTGGGATAACATCCAACAATCTTGGAAATGGGTTGTGAACCAGGGGCAAGGAGGTGAACAAGTAGACCCCGAACAAGACCGACCCACCCGACCAACTTGCCTTGCACTTGGCCCTCAGTAATTAACTGGTATGGGGATTGGTGTTATGTACCTCCTGTGTTGGTAATACCTGCCCACAGTGACTGTGCCGCTCCCCCGTCAGACCTACCTAACATACTGATCAATCCCACTGATGAAAGCCCATGGGGGATTTGTTCAGGCCAACCTCAACTTTAGATTGCAGGACAGACCAGCACAAACACCAGTGCGGAGCCACAGCTGATGTACTGCGCAACTTCCCTAGGAGTGGCCAGGTAAAATTGCATATGCATGCTGATAAGTCTGTGGTACTATATACCAGGCCATGGAACAGCCCCCGCCACCTACTGTCCAATAAAGGATACATGGATCAGGTTGCTCCTTGAGGCTGCGTGGGGAAATAGAAAACGTCCCCTGATCATCGCCAATAGCCAGTGACAAACTTTCACCGCTGCCGAAGTGGGGGAACCATAAACTGGAGAGCCACAGACACATGGCACTATGCAATGGAATTAGAATACCGTACTGCGGTAACGAGCTGCGAGAAACCCTTAACCTGTAATGAGAACAGCTGGCGGAAGTTCTGAATAAAGGAAATGTGAAATTCCAGAACAAAGCGTTTAGCCATCACAATAATGCTATCTGGTAACGTATAAAACACGATCTTATAGCCTGTATAAATATAAAAGCAGCCGACTGACATGTCCTGACCACCATAACCAAGTTCAATTGGATGACAGAGTATGCAAGTTGTGACAAACACAACAATAAATGAATGAAAACCAACTACTGTTGCAGACCCTGAAACCATAGGGCTTCTTATGACATTGCTACCTCACCTTAAGTTTATACCAGTGCGCATTCTGTCCGAATACTCATTGTAAGGAAGGTGCACCAATGTAAACATTGAATAAATAAATTAAGAATGCCTTGTTCAGATATCGGATTAAATGCCCCGATGCTCATTTGCTGCCACCAACACCCTACTTGCATAATCAAAACGCTAACATTATTGGGATATGAATAGGTACTGCAACACTGACCCAGAGTATCTCCCTGCGCTTATTTGAGGCATTCTGCCAAGTGTTCTTATTGACTGCCAAGCCTAGATTGCAGTACTGGAGATGGTCTTGGGCACTGTTGACCTGAGACCAGAACACTGCAGATAATCCACATTGGCCCAAAAATGTTCATCATGCGTCTTTCACTATGACTGAGATTGTGAAGGACACTTACAACTGGACAAGAGGAAGTATCATTTATTGATGACTCTTCCACAGCCATGCACTTTAATATAATAATTTCAGGCAGACACTGATGAGTGCAAATTGTACTGTTGAGATTGTCTGATCTGGTGTGCCGGATGGTGGTGAGCGGGTGGGGAGAAAAAGAGGCCTCTGAATGCCTTAAATACTCCCAACCCTGGCGCCTCCAGATGACGTCACAGCCCTCCATGGCAAAACAGACGAAGGACTCTCCACCAAGGCTCCTGCCTGTGGAAAGACTAATGGCACCCCTTTGCTACTTGCATGGGGCTCCTGGCCTGTACGTGCATTTTGCCTGCGTAGATGTACACAATTGTAGAGGCATGGTATTCTCGCATAATAATGACATTATTAGAGGGAGAGCAAATTTCATAATAAAATGTGAAGTTATTATCAGTATTTGCTATTGATTTTGTCATCACTTCTGCCAGACTGTAAGATATGACTATTCTTATTTAATGTTCGAGTAGTTTACTCAGTTGAGAGCAGTGATCAAAGTGTTCAAGAAAAAAGTTCAAGAAAAAAGTTCAAGAACTGTGGTGCTGAGAACAGTGAGATAGAATCCATACACGTACCTAAAAACAAACAAAATATTCAGGAACTATTTTGTTGGCCTTTCACCAACAAGTAACTGCATATAATATGCAACGCACCCACAATTAAATGACTAAAATCGCAAGTTGCACTTATCTGTGGGAAATACATACAGACCTGGCAACCTGCTTAAAAATTTCAGTGTGAGGAGGGGGTGGTGCTTTGGAGGGGATGGGGCATCCCACCTACACCTGAGAAGCACTGTGCCCTCCACAAATCCCCTCATTCCACCTCCCCACCCAAAAAAACAAAGGGTCACTGAGGCTGTCACCAGTGCCCTAGGGCTGTGGTCCACAAAGTCTCCTAAGGGGGTCCGCGACTGCTTAGAAAAGTAAATAATATTAACAAATTAATAAAGTGCATATAAATAAAATGGCAAAATGTACAATTGCAAATTTTAAAACGTACTGTAAATGTCAAGGAATATGGAAGATGTGTGACATCAACTGGCTTTAGAAAAGCTCCAACCATCCCATTAAAATTACATTTTTAATTGTTTTATTTATATTTGTTTACATTTAAAATAACGTGTTATTGTTTGTGTATGTGCTTAATGAATGCTTGTTTCTGTATTTTTTGTGTGCTGTTTTGCGGTTCAAATCATCAACAATGTTTAGGATGGGGTCTCCAGCTTCCAGTTATGACTCAGTAGATGGGTCTTCTCCAGGTGGCCGTGTGAAGGGAGCCAAAATCGGATGACACGGTGGCACAATGTGAGTTGGCAGGTCTGTACATAGTTTTGCAAGGAATACTTAGTTAATGTAATGACCTCAGACTTGCAAGTGTAGGCAGAAGGTAACTGATTTGAATTTTGGTTGGTGCGGTAGGGAATAGTAACGTGTACATCTAATTATAGGAGGCCTCAGCATGTGACAGAAAGCACTGGGAATATGTCCTGTCAGGAGTTCAAACAGCGTACTACACGCAGGATAAGATAGGCTGCACGGTTGAAACATACATACTGCACACATTACTAGACGGAATGTATGACGCATAAGGCTAATAGGCTGCCACAAAATGTGCAAGAGTCAGTGTTTAAGAGCTTACAGTGCCAAATGAATACAACAGAGATAAAAAAGGATGGAAATGGTAAAAGATTAAGACAACCGGGAAATGAAAGTATGTGGTTGATGGCAGACGGAGGTGAGGGTATTGGGAGAGGAAAGAGAAGAGAGTGTGATGGGATCTGAGGGGTGTAGTGAAGTAACACTGTTGGAAAAGGAGGGTGGTAGAAAAGGAAGAGAATATCAGAGAAGGGTGTTAGCAGAGGATGTGCTTGGTGAGGACGATGATGGCGGGGCAAGATAATGGTAACAGACTGTGAAGCTTTGGGGGCTTTAAACAAAGATAAACCAAGGAATATCAGTAAACTAAAAATAAAAAATGCTGCAAAAAATGCAACCTTGTGCTGCAAAACTTTCATTTCGGTGGCACAAAATCCTAGGTGGGGTTCTTATTTTAACGTAATTTTGAGACAGTGTTGGGATGGAAGGTCCCCCACAAATCTTTCCAGGTTATCCTTGCGGTGGTTATTTCAAGATTCACATACTGTCTTAAGATATTGTACAAATGTATGTGCCATTTCCTCCAGGTTCCCCACCACATTCCTTACTGCTTTTAACCTGCCTGATCCACTTTTGACTCTTTTCCCTCTTAGATTTCCTGCTTTGTTGCAAACTTCCTAAAGTAGAAGTTGTTTGCTTTGAAAGTGTAATCCAGCTTCCCTTTCATCAAAAAGTGATGGGAGGATTGCTTGCAATTTGTCTAACCACTCGCAAGCACTTGGGGTAGCAGTCCAACACATTATTCTTTAGCTTACCATGCCACCTCAGATTAGACCCAGGCATGTGCAAATCAGTCCTGATCTTGCTCCGAAAGAAACAGTTCAGCCCGAAATGCCAAGGTAGGTCCCCTCTGCACCAGATGGCAAGCAAGCCAAGACCAGTTTCGGCCTGATTGGGCCTCTTCAGTCAGGTTCAGCTTGGTTCCAGTGGCACAGTGAGCAAGGGACCAAGGTCTGGGAATACAATAGGCAACTTAAGGTGTAACATCAAGCACACAAAAGGTGATGGAGGAATGCTTGCAATATATCTAACCACTGGCAATCATTTGCAGTAGCAATCCATCCTACTGTTCCTTTGCCCAACATTCCATCTCAAATTAAACTCGGCCATATACAAATAAGGTGTATTCCTGCACCATTGGTAACAGTCTAGCTTGAACTGCCGAGCTAGGTCCTCTCTGAACCAGAACACAAACAATCGAAGACCGATTTCGACCTGATTGGGCATCTTCAGATGGGTGCAACTTGGTTCCAATGGAAAAGTGAGCAGATGACCCGCACCTGTGCATATGCTTGGCCACTTAGAGCATTACATCAAACATACAAAAGGTGATGGACAATGCTTGCAATTTGTCTAACTACTGGTAAACGATGGGTTGTCTTGCTCCAATAGGAACAGGTCAGCCCCAACTGCCAGGCCAGGTCCTCTCTGAATGGAACACAAGCAACCTAAGACCGGTTTTGGCCTGGATGGGTCTCTTGAGTAGAGTGCAGATTGGTTCCAATGGCACAGTGAGTAAGGGACCCATAGTGGGACATAACCTTGGCCACTTATAGCATTACATCAAACACACAAAAAGTGATGGAAGGAATGTTTGCAATTTGGCTAACCACTCGCAAACAAACATTCGGGGTAGCATTCCAACCCATTGTTCTTTTGCCCACCATGCCACCTCAGATTAGACCCAGGCACATGCAAATGAATCTTGGTCTTACTCCAATGGAGGTCCTGACAGTATTGTCAAGCGAGGTCTTCTGTGAAACACAGCACAAGCACCTCAAGACCAGTTTCAGCTTGACTGGGCCTCTTCAGTTGTGTGCATCTTGGTACTAATGGCACAGTGAGCAAGGGACCCACATCTGGGCATAATAGCCTTGGCCACTTAGAGTGTTACATCAAAAGCACAAAAGGTGATGGCGGAATGCTTGCAATTTGTCTAACCACTTGCAATCGCTTGGGGTAGCATTCCAATCCATACTTCTTTTGCGCACCATGCCATCTCAGAATAGACCTAATTTCCCTTTCCACAAATAACCCAACTTTTCCCCTCAGACATTTGGCTTGGAACAGAATATTGTATTTAATATTTCTTTCGCGCAATTCTGTTTAGCTGCATTAAAGGCTCTACATCCAACCCTCACAATCTGGGGATGGCAGAATCTGTGTGTTCCTGTTCTCCCCCAGGTTCAAGTGTTGCTCAGGGAATAGTGTGTCCTTCCAATTGCACAAATTGTAAACAAACCGTCAGGTTTGATATGGTCACAGGCCAGAGTCAGGCTGTTCATATTTTTCTGGTACTCCTACTTATGGTATACTCTCCCTCTGCATCTTGAAATTCAGACTGCCGTCAGGATTTGTTTATGTGAAGGGTCAGGGTGTTCCAGTGCAGTATTCTCTTTTGCTTCTCTTCTGCTATTTTTTGTTCTTGGAGCTGCACCACCAAAAGAGTATGTGTGGTTTTCATTTCCTTTTCACTGCCCATCATGCCTGCTTCTGGCGGTTTCTAGATTGGATTTATGATTTCTCTTGTTGTCCGCCTACTTCCAACCTCTCTTCTGGGTGACTGCACCTCAGATTTTAGGCCCTCATTATGATCTGGGTGGGGTAACCCGCCGAGATCTGCGCTGACGGTCAACAGTCTCCCAGCGCGACAGACCCCCGCCGGCCACATAATGATCTTCCCGCCGGCCCAGCGGGAAACAGGGCATGAACATTGACGCCAGATGCAAATGGAGCCGGCGCCAATGTGGCAGTGCGGCTGCTGCAGCAGCAGCACCCGTCACGCATTTTACTGCCCATAATTCAGGCAGTGAAATGCGCGATGGGGCTGTGCATGGGGGCCCCTGCACTTCCCCTGCCCAGTGCATGGGCAGTGCAGGGGCCCCCAGGGGAGCCCGGAGTCACTCATTCCGCCAGCCTTTCCCTGACGGTGTAAACCACCAAGAACAGGCTGGAGGAATGCGACTCATTATCCGTAGAGCGCTGCCCTGGCGGATACGAAACGCCGCCACCGCCATGCTGCCCGGTGGCAGGAGCCTGGTGGTGGCGGCGTTTTCACCGTGGCGTTCCCGCCACGTTCAGAATATGGCGGTCTGGACCGCCATGCCATTGGCGGTAATGACCGTTACCGCCGGCATGGCGGTCCAGACCACAATGTTCAAAATGGGGCCTTAGTGTGTCACTTTTACGCGCACATGTGCTATGCACTTCTTATACTGCTGTGTCCAGGTTTGTTCACACTAGCATTTCTCAGAGTTTCATAAGGTTTTTCCATTTCTTTGTTTAGCCACTTTATAGTTCCCTGTTCTTTGCATATAAATATCCTTTGCCACACACCACTATTTTGGTTATAATGTTGTTCTCCCTTTACTTCCTGAATTTAACTTTCACCCCCTATTCATTCTTCTCCTTTAACCACTGTTTACTAAGTTCTTCCTGCCGCTCACCCTTGTGCAGAGGGGTGTCTTTCTTCTAGAATGGGTGTCAGTGCAGATGTTACCTGCCCTCTGTGGGCTTGGATTTGCTTCCACCGGCCACTCACCTGGTGGTCCCTCTCTCTCATCTTCAATCCGAGGCCAGGGCTGGAAGGATCTCCTGCTTCACCAGTCACTCTATGCCCATGGTGCATTTTCTCTTTTTTTGCCCCCAGGCAGGGGCCTGTGGCACACCAATGCTTCCGCTAGGCACCAGGCACAACCCCTTTTTGGTAGACAACCATCCGCCGCAGTTTTCTCTGTGCTCCCCTCCTGCACTCTGTGTTGTTCTGTCTGCAGTTTCTCCTTCCTGACCTCTCCGCTTCGGCAAGCTAGACCCCTGGCCATTACAATACCACTTTCTTCACTCACTTCTCCTCTTGACACATGGGGTAGGAGGTTCTCAGTCACCGATATCAGCTTCTAAAAGCCTCCCCTGACATTAAAAAAAAAGTGGGTTCTTAGTTGTCTGAATGTCCCACACAACCATCTCTCTCTGGGTTGCATGAGTGGTGCTTTTTTCACCAGGATTTCTTCTGGATTTCGCTGAGGTGGCTGACAGCTCTGCTTCATGTTGCCACGTTGCCCCAGCACTTGGCAATTCCCTTAAGTAACACATTTATAAACATCATTTTACAAGTCAAAAAATCATCATTACTAGCTGGAGTTGGTCTTGATTATCCTATTAAAGTGTTCAACAAGTCCTTTGCCTCTACGATGAGACAAAGAAATTCTAGTGTACTCCACTCCAACAAATTGTCAAATAATTCTCCATTTTATCTGCTATCACTTGGGTACCATAATCAGAAACTAATTCTTTTAGGAATCCCTCACAATTAATTACCTCCTTTAGGAATTGAACCACAATGTTACCATGTGTGCTGTTCAAAAATTGCACTTCACTTTGAATAATAATATAACCTAACCAGGACTAATTTAGGAGAACCACCAAAACACCTCAAAGAAGTCATACACAACTAAGGCTAATTTACTCCAAGGATGCTCAGGAACCAAAACAGGTTTAGCAGGACAGGGTACTATAACATGAGATTTGTCATTTAGTATGCACACACTGGGGTCTCTCATAAAATGTCCAATGGATATGTCAGGAGCTACTGGAACCTACTTTAATATCACCCTAGATAAGAACAAAGACCTTTCGGGCCTCTATGTCTCATCAGTCAGCGCAACATTCAATATCATACCAACTTGGCTAACAATACTGTTGTATGAATCAACATGTAGCAGCCTTCACATAGGAGTTGATAAGAAATATCTTTAACCAACCTGCCACAGTGTGACTTTCTCCTGCTAGCCTTTCTGCAACTGACCACAGGAGTTCAAATAATAATATTCCAAAAGAACCTTGGAACACTGGTTCCAATTACATCATAAATATGACACATCCTCCTCCTTACATTATAAAAAATAAAACAATACTAACAAAAATATTTACGAATAAAAAACCTAAGCATAAGAAAGAGCTACACTATAAACAATCTAAGTACAAAC
Organism: Pleurodeles waltl; assembly: GCF_031143425.1. NCBI lineage: Eukaryota > Metazoa > Chordata > Amphibia > Caudata > Salamandridae > Pleurodeles > Pleurodeles waltl. The sequence continues at coordinate 924,382,055 of NC_090450.1, read as the reverse complement.
ACATATGAAAAGCGAAGGATTCATGCAGTGAAGATTATATTTACCACACACTGAAAAACATGTCCTGCATAATAACATAGCATAGAAACAAGACATGTACATAAGGTTTTCCAAGGGATAACACTTAAAATTACTGAAAAGGATGGAAAATTTGTACCTGACACTTAAAACATAATGAACACGATTCATACAAATTCCCTCACGTAGTCCTGCAGGTAAACAGGAGGGTTTCTTTCTCTGCGCATGCAATCCTCTCTTTTCCCACTTTCCACAATGCTTACATCAACAACTTCCCTTTCACGCTCCACACCTTCAGAACTGCCACCTTCCAGACCTCATCACCTATCTCCATCCCTTATTAACATAAATCCACTACATCCCTCATCATCTGCATCTGACTCTCCACACCGTCCTCCTTTCTAATATGGTGCTACTATCAATTTATTCCACCATTTTCCAATAGCACATACCAATCAAAACCTTGTTTAACTTTAAATGGACTCCTAAACATAGACAATCCCCTTCCAACATGCACATCCTTCACCTTTACCCAATCACCAACCTAAATGTTTGACACTACTTCTTTGCAGAACCAAACACTCATGTCTATCAGCACTTCTCAACCAACTTGGCACCCAGTTTGGTTCTGGGTTTGCATCCCCTCATCAATTCAAAGGACGATTTGCCATTCACCCTATTTTCTGTGATGCAAAATACCCACACTAACTCCTTGACTTCCTCACACACTCCAGACCTACGCTGCACAGCTATATGAATAGACCCCTTCACCATGAGATTCATGGGTTCCAAAATGCCACTCATCTGAGGATTGTAAAGGGGAGTGCAATGATGTTTGATACTGTGTGCCGCCAAAAAAACCCTCATCTCACTGGACGTGAGCTAGGTGCCATTACCTGTAATCAAAGTGCGAGGAAATCCTTCCCTCCTAAATATTTCTCGCAAATTGTTGATTGTACTCCTTGTGGACACTTGTCTCATAAATTTGACCTTTAACCACTTCGAATATACATCAACCAAAACTTTTAACTCTTGTTTGACTCCTGTTAATGGACCAATAAAATCTGTACACACATTGTGCTGTGGTTACTTTGGATCCTGAATGTGACCTGTCTCCGACTGTACCTCTACCTTCAACCTTTTCTCCCTTTCCTTGCAATCCATACACCTTTCTACCCTCAAACGTTTGTACATCAATATCTGGCCACCAAAAATTCTATTTTTCATTTATTTTCGTCATTGACTACCCTAAATGGCCTCATGTGCCAACTAGGTCATTTTCTTCTCAGATTCTCTGGTGGCACAAATCAATCCCCCCGATCAAAACACTCTCCTCACTTACAGACAACTCATCTAAGATTTAGATGGACGGTCTTACAGAAGAAACAACCATACTTTCTCTCCTTCCACCTTTGACCACCATTTTACAAATTTAGTTCAATCCACAATCATTAGCCATTCCTTGCACCCCTTCTTCTTTAGTAAAAACATATACCCCACAATGCACTACCTCGTCTGCCCAAGCCACAGAACCTTCCTTCTCTTCATCCATCACTCATTCTTTGTCCACAGTCTCCTAAGTCACAGGCAAATGAGAAAGAGCATCCGCCTGAGCATTACGCCATCCAGGAATGTGTTCTATGACATACTGAAATTCCTGTAAATGTGTTGCTAATCCTGCTAAACTAGCCGACCTCTAGCCAGCACCTCCTGGAGTAAGAACTTTTATTAATGGTTTATGATCCATTCTCAATTTGAAACTCACACCCCATAAATACGTCCTGAAATACTCTGCGGCCCAAGCTGCTGCAAATCCCTCATGCGCAATAATGGAATAATGTTTTTCCGACTCCGTCAAAGAGTGCAAAGCAAACGCTACTCGCTGTTTTCTCCACCCCCTTATGAATTTGGGACAGAACCGTACCTACACCTGATGCACTCGCATCCTCAGTGAGAATGGTGCTCAACTTAACATCAAATGGCACCAATATTTCCTCTGCGCACACCTCCTGCTTAATGTAGTCAAAGTATTTTTGTTGTTCCACACCCCATTTGAATGTACATCCTTTCCTCAACAACACCTTTAAATCTCTTTTTAGCAACATTTTCTACAAATTTGACATAGTATACTATGAGCCCCATAAATTATGGTAGCTGGCCTTATCTTTCTATTGTGGTGCTAGTTTTATAGCCTCCAACATGTTTTTTTTTTTTAGGTTTACACATTCTCCAGAAATCATAAGTATTCAATTTCTTTATATAAAAACACACACTTTTCTTTCCATAGAGTAAGTCCTACATCTAACATGTTTTAAGAGCTTTCCTTAACACTTGGTTATGTTGATCCACTGTTGCTCGGTACACCAAATTGTCATCTTGAAAAAATATCACTTTTGTGAAACCTTCAAATATTTGTGACATTAACCGTGGAAAAACGCTAGCCACTGAGGACAATCCAAACAGCATTCTTGTAAAGCGAAATGTCCCTTCCACTGTAATAAAGGAAGTTAGGTCCTTGGAACTCTGATGCAAACAAACTTGATGGCACGCATTCCTCAAATCTAATTTTGAGAAGAACCTACCACCATTGAGTAAAAGTAATAACTCATTTATATTTGGTAAACGAAAATTGTCAGTAATTATATTCTAGTTAACACTGTGAAGTTCCACACAAAATCTTAGGAGTGGGTCAGATTTTTTCATTATTATCACCCCTCCTTTATCATTTCAGTCAACATCTGTTGGACCTCTTCTCCTACTACTATGGGAAAATTCCTCACTTTGTGCTGACCAGGAATTGTCCCAGGTTTCATCCTGATCTTGTGTACGTACCCTTACAATTCACCCAAACTTTCCCGAACACTTCCTTCTTCTCATCCAAAATTTCAGTAACACTTTTGTCATTAACCACCATAACCTGATCTGCAGCCTTAGGGTTTGGCTCAAAGTTCAGATCATATTGGTTCATGCAACCCAATATTGGAGGCCCAGTTTCCTTAATGTACACTTTTCCCTCAGTCTTTCGTGTTTTAAATTCAATGGTTGTTACAAAATAACTAATAATATCAATTTCTTCTACCATTAGCTCCACATCCCTCTCATGAATGTTAAACCATGATTTTGGTCTGATTTTGCTCTTCTCAAGTCCTTCATCCCCACCTAAGCTTAAAACCTGATCCTGAAAATGTTCAGTACTGTTGTCACTCACCATAACTACCTTAGATTTAGACCATTCCTTACATATACGCGTAAAATGGCCTTTACGTCCACATTTCCTGCATTCTATAGCACAACATGTTTTTAAGTCACTTCTATGGAATTTGCTGCCATGGCTGTTGCACACTTTGGTATTGTGTTTGTTCCCATTGTTTTTTTATAACTGTTTTTATTATTCCTACTGCTTCAACAAAGTTGCGTACTTGATCATCATCACTTATTTCAGCCACTTCTTTCTCACCAGTACAGATACCTCCCTGTTTATTGATTTCTCTCATACAGTACTCAGACTCTTCAAGTACCTTTGCCATTTAAATGGCATCTTCCAATGTGGGATTTTTTGCTGCCCACAAACGTTCTTGTATCTTCTGGCTTTTACACTGCACAGCGGTTGATCCCTTATTAAATCATCACACATTGCTCTAACTTGACATTTAACTGATATCTCGCTCAACCGGGACACAAATTCATCAATCGTTTCTCCGCTATGTTTTAGTTGTGTGTAAAATTTGTAGCTTCAGCAAATCTACTGCTCAATCTATATCTGATAGAGACTTCTAGCTGCAGCTTCCTTACCTTAGAATTCCCTGGCGTCAGCTTCGAATCTGGAGTTTTTTCTGAGCAGTACCCTGCGCGCGCCGTTGGGCGGCGTCGTTCGGATCCGCATGCGTCGACCAGCTCCGCGTGCGTCATCAGCGTCATTGGAGCCGTCTATGATATCACGGTTGTCTATATAGACTCTGTCTCGGCGCGCGTACGTCAGTTCTTTGCCTTCCGCACCGGTTAAGCGCAGTTCCGGAAAGAGCTACCCTGCTTCGACGGTTTGTCTACGCTTTTTTGACTGTTTGAAGTCATGTCTTCGTGTGGTGCGTGTCATCGCACCATGTCGGTGACGGATCCGCACCGTGTTTGTCTTTGGTGCCTGGAGAAGGACCACGATTCCACCTCGTGCTCCGACTGTCGGGCCATGGCGCCAAAGGCCTTGAGGGAGAGATCCCTTAAGCTTCTTGCGGCCCGACATTCGTCTTCGGTCGGCGCGACTCCGCAGGAGGTCACGGTCCCGCAGCAGGAGGAGGTCACGGCACCGCTCCCGGAGCCCCAAGTCCTCTTCCTCGCATTCAAGGTCATCCGAAGGTAAGAGGCACAAGAAGAAGAAAAAGTCCAAACGGACTTCGTCTTCGCTGCGCCCGTCGGCTGACGAGGCGTCTAGGGAATGTCGACGTTCCGAGCGTGGTTCTGCGGAGCCGTCACCTTGGTCGACTCCGCGTCTTCCCCCCTTTCCGGGGACCGGATCAACCCCCGCTCAAATAAAAGAGTTTTACGAGGCCAGGCGTCTCGTTTTTGAGCGGGCTGCACCCTCGGGTGGGTCTTCGGGCCCCGAGGGGTCAGCAGGGGCCCCTTCGGATTCGCCACCGGCAGCTTCGGCCTCGGCGCCGTTGGGGATCCCAGGAACCGATACTGGATCAGGACCGGCGCCGGTCTCTCACAGTCCACCTCCTTCGGCGCCGGGTCCGTCGTCGACGATTCAGCCACCAGCACCCACCGGTGGCAGACCCATCCTTATTCCGGACGATCCGGAGCCGGAGCGACGTCGTACAAGCCAATTCGGCCCAGATCATTGTCTTAGCATTATTTAGATCAGCCAGACGCAGGAGAGGAATGGGAGGGGTCGGAGGACCCTTTCGAATGTGGATTACAACAGGACTGGTATGAGGATCTAAGGGAGGCCAGTGGACTGGACACGTCTCCAGATACTGGTATGCTCTCTCCTCCTAATGTGGCTACGGAGGAGGGTGCTTCTTTCGCTATGGTGGTGCGTAGGGCAGCTGAGGTCTTGGACCTAGATTTGCCTACGGTGCCAGTCAGGACGAATATCCTGACAGAAGTGCTTCAGCTGGGGGGGGGGGGGGGTCACCAACAGAGCCGATGTTGCCCTTCAATGAGGCTCTTACAGACGTCCTTCTGGGTACGTGGTCCAAACCCAGCACAGGGGCTCCTGTGAATAGGACGGTCGACTGCCGCCATAGGCCCGCTCCAAGCGACCCTAGTTTTCTGACACAACACTCCACTCCTGAGAGCTTGGTTGTCCAAGCCTCTACTTCCCGTGGTGCCTTCCCTTCCGCTCCCCCGGATAGGGAAGAGACTGGATCAGCTTGGGAAGAAGATGTTTTCTTCCACAAGCCTGGCATTGAGGTCCGTAAACACCTCTTGCCTATTGGGCCGTTATTCCCATACTTTATGGGATACAGTGGCACAGGTGCTGCCCCGGGTCCCGCCGGGCGTACGGGACACTCTCACCCAGGCTGTCAAGGATGGGAGAGATGCAGCCCAGTTTACGATCCGGTGTGGTTTGGACACGACCGACTCGCTGGGCAGAGCAATTTCATCGTCAGTGGCCCTACGTCGCCACGCCTGGCTACGTCCTACTGGTTTCTCAGGGGAATGTCCAGTCCAGCTTGATGGACATGCCCTTTGATGGCTCTCGCCTTTTTGACGAAAAGGCAGACTCCGCGCTTGAGAGGTTCAAGGATTCTCGAGCCACGGCCAGATCCTTGGGCCTTTCAGCGCCAGCACGACAGCAGTCTGTCTTTCGCCCCTTTCGAGGTTTCGGAAGGGGCGTGGTACCACGCCAGCCACAGTTTAGCCACCGTCCTCAGGCTTCACAGCATCCCGGAAGAGGACATGGTTGTGGTACCATCAGACCCAGAGGGTCTGGCCAGAGGTCGGCCACCATACAGCCCCCCTCCACTGCGCCCAAGCCCTCCTAGTATGGTTCTGCAGGATCACGTCCGTCCAGTTGGAGGGAGGATTCGTTTTCATCTCCCTCACTGGCTTTCCATCACCACGGACAAGTGGGTCCTGCAGATCATACGGAAGGGCTACTCCCTTCCCTTCCAGTCTTTTCCTCCTTCTATCCCTCTGACAAAGGAATGGCTGATGGAGGACCATCTGGCTTTGCTCCGCGAGGAAGTTACGGCTCTCTTGGCCAAGGGAGCCATAGAAAGAGTCCTGATATCAGAAGTAGGCAGTGGTTGTTATTCCCGCTACTTTCTGATTCCCAAGAACAAAGGCCTTAGCCCTATCTTGGATTTAAGGGACGTCAATCTCTTCCTCAAGAAGGAGAAATTCAAGATGCTCACTCTTGCTCAGGTTTTGTCTGCCTTAGACCAAGGAGACTGGATGGTAGAGTTGGATTTGCAGGATGCGTATTTCCACATTCCTATCCTGCAGCCCACAGGCGTTACCTGCGGTTCAAGGTAGGCCACGAGCACTTTCAGTTTACCGTGCTTCCTTTCGGTCTCACTAGTGCCCCTTGGGTGTTCACAAAGGTGATGGCGGTGGTGGCAGCTCATCTGCGCAGGTCAGGGATTTCAGTCTTCCCCTACCTGGACGATTGGCTGTTGAAGGCTTCTACGCCCCAGGCTCTCGTCATTCACCTCCAGACGACGGCAGACCTCCTGCATTCGCTGGGGTTCACTATAAATGTGCCGAAGTCACACCAGACTCCCTCTCAGAAGCTCACTTTCATCGAAGCTGTTCTGGACACAGTGCAGTATCGGGCTTATCCTCCAGAACAGCGGGTCCAGGATATTCAGGTTATGATACCGATGTTTCGGCCCCTATCCTGGATTTCGGTGAGACAGACTCTGAGGCTGTTGGGACTCATGGCTTCCTGCATCCTATTGGTCAAGCATGCCAGATGGCGCATGAGGGCTCTGCAGTGGGACCTGAAGTTCCAATGGGCACAGCATCAGGGAAATCTTACGGACATGGTTCAGATCTCGGAGGGGACTGGAAAAGATCTGCAGTGGTGGTTAGTGAACTGCGATTGGTCCAAAGGCAGACTCCTCTTCCCCAACCAGATCTAACGGTAGTGACAGATGCGTCACTTCTGGGAATGGGCGGCCATCTGGGGGAGGTGGAGATCAGAGGTCACTGGTCTCTGGCGGAATCCAGGCTCCACATCAACTTGCTGGAGCTTCAGGCGATCCGGCTAGCATTAAAAGCATTTCTTCCTGTTGTGAAAGAGAAGGTGGTGCAGGTGTTCACGGACAACATTACCGCAATGTGGTACTGCAACAAGAAGGGCGGTGTGGGGTCGTGGACCCTTTGTCAAGATGCTTTACGTCTCTGGACATGGCTGGAACAGCAGGGCATGACCCTGGTGGTTCAACACCTGGCAGGTTCTCTGAACGCCAGGGCAGACGAGCTCAGCCGAAAATGCTTAGAGGATCACAAATGGTGTCTCCATCCGGAGGTGGCGCAAGGACTCTTTCAGCAGTGGGGAGAGCCTTGGTTAGATCTGTTCGCCTCCGTAGAGAACGCGCAATGTCAGCAGTTTTGCACATTGGAGTTTCCAAGGAGCCTATCGCTAGGCGACGCTTTTCGTCGCGAGTGGAGTTCAGGCCTCCTGTACGCCTTTCCGCCTATACCACTTCTGCCCAGAGTTCTCAAGAAAATCAAGAACGACCGGGCCCAAGTAATCCTAGTGGCTCCGGATTGGGCACGGAGAGTTTGGTATCCAGAGCTTCTCAAAATGAGCATCGGTCCTCCAATCAGGCTGCCTCTTCGGGAGGATCTTCTGTCGCAGCAGCAGGGGAAGGTTCTCCACCCGAACCTGTCAACTCTGTGCCTTCATGCGTGGAGATTGAGCGGCAACAGTTGATGGTTTATGGCCTCCCTCCCGAGGTCTGTGACGTCATTCTGGCAGCCAGGCGTCCCTCTACTAAGTCGATCTATGCCTGCCGTTAGAAACGCTTTGTTTCATATTGTACAGAGAGGTCTATTGATCCTCTTTCTTCTTCTCTGTCTAACATCCTTTTGTTTATATTGTCTCTTGCCCAGCACGGTTCCTCCTTGGGGACTCTCAAGGGCTATCTTGCAGCTTTATCGGCTTTTCTTCAGTTGCCCGATCAACCATCTCTGTTTAAATCACCTATAGTACAGAGGGTTTTGAAAGGGCTTGTGCATCTGTTCCCGCCTGTACCTTTCGTTATGCCCCAGTTGGATCTTAATTTGGTTCTTACCTTCCTTATGTGTGCTCCCTTCGAGCCCTTGCATAACTGTCCTCTCCAGCTGCTCACTATTAAAACAGCCTTTTTGGTGGCAATTACATCTGCCAGGAGAGTGAGCGAGCTGCAGGCTTTATCTTCAAAGCCACCTTATCTCATGATATATCCTGAAAAGGTAGTGTTAAGAACTCGTGCCTCTTTCCTCCCCAAGGTGGTGACCCCTTTCCATCTGGGTCAAAGTATCACCCTGTCCACCTTCTTTGCACCACCGCATCCCTCTAAGGAAGAGGAGCGTCTCCATCAGCTGGACCCAAAAAGAGCGTTATCGTTCTACCTTGACCGCACTAAAGAGTTCCGGGTGGACGACCAACTCTTTGTGGGGTACGTTGGTGCAAAGAAGGGTCGGGTGGTGCAGGAATGATCCATTTCGCGCTGGGTCGTTCTCTGTATAAAGATCTGCTACGCTTTGGCAAAGAAGCAGCCTCCCGAGGGCTTGAGAGCTCATTCTACTAAGGGGAAAGCTGCTACCACTGCGTTAGCACGTGGCGTACCAGTGGTGGACATCTGTCAGGCTGCAACGTGGGCTTCTTTGCACACGTTTGCAAAACACTACTGCCTGGATAGCCAGGTCAGAAGAGAGGGGCATTTTGCCCGGTCTGTTTTGCAGGACTTCCTAGTGTAAAAATCTCCTTCAGACCCACCGCCAGGGGTTATAGCTTGGGTATCTATTCTAAGGTAAGGAAGCTGCAGCTAGAAGTCTCTATCAGATGAACAAGTTACTTACCTTCGGTAACGAGGTATCTGGTAGAGACTCTATCTAGCTGCAGATTCTTAACACCCACCCAAGCCTCCCCGCTCTGCGGATATTTTTTTATACAGATATATATATATATATATATATATATACACATATGTATATATATATCATTTTGGCATTTTTGCCTTTCTTAAAGGCATGAAAGAATTTTTACTTCAAACAGTCAAAGAGGTAAAATCCATAATTGTTGGTTCTTCCATGACTCTGCACTTCTGGCGTGGGAAGTTGTGGAAAAGAACTGACGTAGGTGCGCCGAGACGGCGTCTATATCGACAACAGTGACGTCATAGACGGCTCCAACGACGCTAACGACGCATGCGGAGCTGGTCGACGCACGTGGATCCGAACGACGACGTCCGGCGGCGCGCGTGCAGGGTACTGCTCAGAAAAAACTCCGGATTCTAAGCTGACGCCAGGGAATTCTAAGGTAAGGAATCTGCAGCTAGATAGAGTCTCTACCAGATACCTCGTTACCGAAGGTAAGTAACTTGTTCTTCTAGCCTTCCTGTACACATTAGCAATTCTTGAACTATTGTCCAACGCTTCTTTCAGCACTAAAATCTTCACTGCCTAATGCCAGAAAATAATTGTCAATATCAATCCAGTACATATAACTCCAGTCTTCCCACTGGGTCACTGGCATTCTTTGTAGCTGTACAGAGGGTGGCAGTGCTGCAATCAAAACTGTGCGTATCACTGTTGAAAGGTAATTTGAAAGTAATGTGTAATCTATTTTTCTTTCAATATTTCATTTTTTTTTCTTGCAATACACACTTTATAAGATATGCGCGTAACTTTGCTTCATAGTATTTTGAAAATTAGACTGCTTTGAATGTGCACATCACCACACTTTAACCACCTGAACTGGCTATGAACTATGCCTTAGTCAGTGCCTTGGGTGCGCGCATCACTACACTATGACCACCTGGTTATTTGAATGTGCCGTTATTCAAACACAGCTCCTTTAAGAACCATGGTGTGCATGTCTCTGCACTGACATGAGAGGATCCTCCCATCCTGGCAGGAGCGCTCAAGGAAACACTTGCTGTCTTACACACACTGAATCTCGAGGTGAGGTTCCGAGGAAGCTTGCGCATGCCACATGCGTCGAATCTCAAGATGAGGATTCGAAGGTACTCGTGCAGCTGCTCACTAAATGGTAAGCGCACAACACATGTGCTTTCCTTTGCGTTATCAATATGTTTTCTAAAGTGCTGCCTCTTGGTCACGAAGGTCTGACTGATCATCTCCCAGTCATGCTGGCAACATATGGACAGATATCAATTATACCCAGCAGCCACAGTACAAATAGGCAGAAGAAATCCTAAAGGGCTCCAATAACTTGCGATAGTCAAAGAGCATCAGTTGCACACTCACAATTGGGCAAAAAAACGACAGCAGTTACCTTGGAAGGGTTGAGTCCAAACCCTTCATTCACTACTGCGGCGGTACCTCTGATGCTTGAACACACTGGCAGGCTGATACACAGTAGGCTGGCACTTTGTTGCCAAAAATTGTTGTAAAGATCTAGCAGACTTCATGAAGGAGCTGATAAAAATATCTTTAATCAACCTGCCACAGCGTAACTTTCTCCTGTCAGCCTTAATAGCAACTGACCCCAGCAAGGATGTGGAATTCCTATCGCCCGATGCCCGGGACATATTGTTTGTGGTCAAGGGCAACAAGTTTTCATGTTTATTTTGTCCTTAGGACAAGTAGTCCCATCCCCCTGCAGCACAAACCCTTTGGCTGCCAGTTTACAGAGAAGGGAATTGTCTGCAGTTGAGGTAATATGTGTGTCCACATTTTAATACTGTTCAAACTTGTATTTATGGTTCATTAATGAAAAGCCTTCCTTATTATGTGAGCACTGAAAATAAACATTTTACGGTCACACTGCTCTGTTGACAGTGGTTCCAGTAAAAAAAAAAAAAGTGTACACATGTTTGAAAAGTTTACCAATACGAGGTAAGTATAATGCTTCCAGAATGCTTTATGATTAGATGCAAATGTTTGCAGAAGCTTGTAAGCAAGAGTGCCGATTCTTTGCTTTTAAAATAAAACGTTCAGAAAAAAATGCAAGTAGTAAAAAAAAAAAGTTTCACTCCTATGAAATTTTAGGTGCTATTTCTTTGAAGCGTCATTTAGTCAAATGTGTTGATGCATGCTAGTATTTCCAAAAAATATTCCTAATGGAAAATCAGTGTGACCATTTTCAAAAAGATTATGGGAAGCATGAAAATTATCAAGCTCTGGCAAAGCCAACAGATCTGACATTTTTTGTGAGTCTTTTGGTTTCGCCAGTGCGTGTCTTGTTTTGACACGGTTTTTGTAATACTTTATTGTTGTGGGAGCTGCCATGCCCTCACCATTGTAACAAACACTGGCAAAAAGAAAAAAATGCTTTTGGTCTCAAAAAGCACACATTGCCACCTGTGGCGTACCAAAGACCCCGCAGCCCCCCTCAGCACATCACCTGCCCTGAGTGAGTCTTCGGGGGGGCGGGGTCCATGTTCTTTGCAGAGGAGCCCCCTCCATTTTTGTTATGCCACTGATTGCCACAGTAGTTCCTGGGACTTAACAAAACTACTTTGTGTGCCAATATGCTCCTTGGGGAAGAGCAGAATGCAATCACTTACAGTAAAGCCAGCCAATAGATAGAGAGAGAAATAGAAATGTAATAAAAACAAAATGTCCTTGCTAATGCCAGACCTAATTAGGGACACAATTCTTAAAGAAAGTCACAAAAGCGCACCCATGGTATATGTCTTTGAATTAGTGGCTTTCATAAACTCACAAGAACTTATAGAAGTAGACCAGGAAATCGTACTCCTAGAAAATATTTGTGAACTGTATTTTAGCACAAGCAAATATGCATGTGTAGATTTGCTCATGTGAAAATCTATTGAGCGTTTACAAGTTCACTTTCCGTCCAACCACTTTTTTCCCAACCCTGGAAAAACTTCTACTTCTGCCATTGTTGCGGGTAAATTTCCAACCTTTCTCATTATGGGAAAAGATTAGAGAAGAGCTGGTGAAAATCCTTAAAACATGCAAGTTAGTAGGTTTGCAGATTGAAAGGCATTCCAGCACTGGAACTATTGCTTATTGCTTCCTCCAGCCCCAGTATGTAGATCTGCGGAAAGGTGGCAAAATAAGAAAAATGCTATATTAAGGGCTGAAATTGCAAGTTTTCAAGCCCCACCATAGTAGTAGCCCTGGCAAAATGAGAGAGGCTGTTATCAGAGCTCTTACATAATGAGATTGCTGCCGCACTACATGGCACAAAAGGGACAAGCAGATTTAAGAAGCAACCTGTTCCATGGACAAGAAGATATTTTATTAAATTCCACACCCTGCCACAGGAGTTCAAATTATAACATTCCAAAAAACCTCGGAACACTGGTTCCAATTACATCATAAATATGACAAATACCCTCTTCCTTTTCATCAAAATGATTCACATCTCCTTCAGAAACATCTGGAACCGGTAAACAAGATGGGTATCAGCAGTGTCATTTTTTAACCTAGGTATGTATTCCATTTTGCAATAGTATTATTGAGGTCTATGTTACTATTTTGCGAGCGTCAAGGTGTCACAACCCACCCCTTTTTGCTAACTGATCAAAGTACAACATTTTGTTGATGTACGGAGTAAATTCTACACCCCACAAGTAGATCATAAAATAGTTCTCTCACCATCAACATGGTAGGGCTTTGAACTTAATCACAGAGCAGCTGCACCCCTGTGTGTCAGATGACCTCAGCGCACGATCACAAGGCTGCCCCCATCGCGCTGGAAGCTCAGCTTCCAGCACGATCAGAAGAGAAATTAAAGCATTTCTCTTCCGATCAGGGTGTGGGGGCGGGCAGAGAGACATAAAAGGAAAGGAAAAGGCCTTTCCTTTCCTTTCATGTCTTTCGGAGCATTTCTGTAGCCCGATTGTAAAGCGAGTGGGCTGCAGAAATGCCCACTGGACAACAGGGATGTTTGCTTTTTTTAATGTTTACAATGAAGGGGAGCGACGACCCCTTGGGGCAATTTATTTTAAGGCCTTTGCTCCTGGGGGGATAGAAGCCACTAGACACCAGGGATAATTAAAAAAGAAAAACATTTTTAGACATGGGGAGCGACCCCTCAGGAAAGGGGCGTTCCCCTGGGGGGCAATTTTATTTTAGGCCATTTCTGCCCACCTTGGGAGCAGATCGGCCTATTTTTCTTAGGCCAATCTGCCCCCCAGGGGAAGCAGAAGCCACTAGACAGCAGGGATTTTTTTCACCAATTTCAAGCAAGGCGAGTGACCCCTTAGGCAAGGGTCACTCCCCTGGGGGGCAAATTTATATCAGCTCATTTCTGCCTTTGGGGGCAGAGCAGCCTATTTTAATAAGGCTGATCTGCCCTCAAGGGGGGCAGAAACCACTAGGCACCAGGGACTGATTTTTTGTTTGTTTTTACAGATGGGGAGCGACCCATTAGGCAAGGGTCGCTCCCCTGGGGGGCAAATTTATTTTAGGGCATTTCTGCCCCCCCCCCCTTGGGAGCAGATCGGCCTATTTCTATTAGGCCGATCTGCCCTCAGGGGAGGCAGAAACCACTAAGGCACCGGGGACTGGTGTGTGTGTGTTTTGTGTGGGAGGGCAGCCGCTTGGGCATGGGTAGCTCCCCATGAGAGCACATCACTGTTGGCCATTTCTGCACCCCTTGGGGGCAGAGCGGACTATTTTTGTAAAGCCCAGAAAGTCCACCAGACAAGATTTTTTTTTCAAGAAAAGAGGGTGGGGGGCCATACCCCCACCCCAAATAAATGGGGACAAAGTTGTTCTGCCCACCAGTGGGCAGATGGGGCAATTACCCCCTATCCACTCCGGGGGGAGCAGAAAGCCTACAAGATGCCAGGGAATTTAAAAAAAAAAAAACAGTGGGGTGGTGGCTACCAATCAGTATGGGCATGGTTATGCCCCGACCCAAACTCAAGGGGGTAAAAGTCTTTCAGCTTTACCCCTGCACACTAAAAGATATAATCCTAATGGCAAGCAAGAAGACGTTTGATTATTTTGGGTTTTGATTTCACATTTGGACCATGAGAGCTTGTCTAACTCTCAAAATCGTCCAACTTGGAGCGTGGGGGCTGTATATTTTGGACTTTGGGACGCTGCCATGTACAAATCTCTACGAGACCTAGACACATCTGAAAACTAAACATCTGGGTGAATCCAGGGTGGTGTACTTCAAATGCACCCTGCACCATTTTCTTACCCACAATGCCCTGCAAACCTCCAACTTTGCTTAAATTCACACATTTTCCCCAAATTTTTGTGATGGAACTTTCCGGAATCTGCAGGAATCCACAAAATTCCTACCACCCAGCATTGTCACATCTATACCGATAAAAACTCTGCCCCACTTGTCAGTCTAAAAACATTTTTTTTCAAACTGGCCTTTTGGACCCACCTTGGTTTCCCCTCAATTTCGACATGTTTTTGGCTCTTCCCTGTCACAGGCACTTGGCCCACCTACACAAGTGAGGTATCATTTTTATTGGGAGACTGAGGGGAACATTGGATGGTAGGGAATTTGTCCCGATGCTGTGATACCACACAGAAATGTGGGGGAAAATGTGTTTTATTTAGCTAAATTTGAGGTTTGCTGAGGATTCTGGGTACGAAAACAACAGGGGAACCACACAAGTCACACCTCCCTGTACTCCCTCAGGTGTCTAGTTTTCAGAAATGTCTGGGTTTAGTAGGTTCCCCTTGGCTGCTGAGCCCAGGACTAAAAATGCAGGTGCCCCCTCGCAAAAACAGGTAGTTTTGTATTTGATAATCTTGATGTGTCTATGTAGTGTTTTGGGGCATTTCCGGTCATGGGCACTAGGGCCTACCCACACAAGTGAGGTACCATTTGTATCTGGAGATGTGGGCTCCCCTCAGATTCCAGAACTTTGCAGCACTGAAATGTGAGGAAAAAGTTATTTTTTTGCCACATATTGAGGTTTGCTCAGGATTCTTGGTAACAGAACCTGGTGAAAGCGCCACAAATTACCCCATCCTGGGTTCCCCTAGGTATCTAGTTTTCAGAAATGTCAAGGTTTGCTAGCTTTTCCTAGGTGCCGTATGAGCTAGAGACCAAAATCCACTGCTAGGCACTTTGCAAAAATCAGGTCAGTTTTCTTTGGGAAAATGTGTCCATGTTTTGTTTTGGGGCATTTCTTATCACGGGCATTAGGACTACCCACACAAGTGAGGTACCATTTTCATTGGGAGACTTGAGGGAATGCTGGGTGGAAGGAAAGTTGTGGCTCCTCGCAGATTCCAGAACTTCCTATCACCGAAATGTGAGGAAAAGGTGTTTTTTGGGCCAAATTTTGAGGTTTGGAAAGGATTCTGGGTAAGAGAACCTGGTGAGGGTGCCACAAGTCACCCCATTCAGAATTCCCCTGGGTGTCTAGTTTTAAAAAATGTATAGGTTTGCTAGGTTTCCCTAGGTGCCGGCTGAGCTAGAGGTCAAAATCCACAGCTAGGCACTTTGCAAAAAACAGGTCAGTTTACTTTGGGAAAATTTGATTTGTCCATATTGTGTTTTGGGGCATTTCCTGTCGCGGGCACTCAGCCTACCCCCACAAGTGAGGTACCATTTCTATCGGGAGACTTGGGGGAATGCTGGGTGGAAGGAAATTTGTGGTTCCTCTCAGATTCCTGAACTTTCTATCACCGAAATGTGAGAAAAAAGTGTTTTGTTTTGCCAAATTTTGAGGTTTGCAAAGGATTCTGGGTAACAGAACCTGGTGAGATCCCCCCACTTCACCCCATTCTGGATTCCTAGTCTAGTCTTCAGAAATACACAGGTTTGGTAGGTTTCCCTAGATGCTGCTTGAGCTAGAGGCCAAAATTCACAACTAGGCACTTTCCAAAAAACACATCAGATTTCAATGTAAAAATGTGATGTGTCCATGTTGCGTTTCCTGTCGCGGGCATTAGGCCTACCCACACAAGTGAGGAACCATTTTTATCAGTAGACTTGGGGGAACACAGAATAGAAGAATAAGTGTTATTGCCCCTTACCTTTCTCTACATTTTTTCATTCTAAATGTAAGGCAGTGTGTAAAAAAGGCGTCTATTTGAGAAATGCCCTGTAATTCACATGCTAGTATGGGGACCCCAGAATTCAGAGATGTGCAAATACCCACGGCTTCTCAACACCTTATCTTGTGCCCATTTTGGAAATACAGAGGTTTGCTTGATACCTATTTTTCACTCTTTATATTTCACCAAATTAATTGTTGTATGCCCAGTATACAATGAAAACCCATTGCAAGGTACAGCTCCTTTATCGGCTCTGGGTACCCAGGGTTCTTGATCAACCTACAAGTCCTACAGATCCCTGCAACCAGAAGAGTACAGCAGACATGAAGGTATATTGCTTTCAAAAACCTGCCATAGCTGGAAAAAGTTATAGAAGAAAACGTGGACAGAAATGGCTTTTTTCACCTCAATTTCAATAATTTTTTTTAAGTTATCTGTTACTTTCTGTAGGAAAACCTTGAACAATCTACACAAATGACCCCTTGCTGAATTCAAAACGTTGTCTACTTTTCAGAAATGTTTAGCTGTCCAGGGTCCAGCAGTGGTTTCACACCCATTTTTGTCACTAACTTGAAGGATGCTAAAAGCACAAAAAATAGTTAAAAAGGGGTATATCCCAGTAAAATGCCACAATTGTATAGAAAAATTGGGTTTTCTGATTCAAGT
Source organism: Pleurodeles waltl (assembly GCF_031143425.1). NCBI lineage: Eukaryota > Metazoa > Chordata > Amphibia > Caudata > Salamandridae > Pleurodeles > Pleurodeles waltl. The sequence continues at coordinate 924,365,243 of NC_090450.1, read as the reverse complement.
CTGCCTGTTACTGAAAGCTGGGAAGATGGTGATTGTAGCACCGCAAACCAATTGTTGATGCCATTTTCAGGGGGAAAAAAACACAAGCTTAATTCTGCAGCCCTTTTTTCCCATTTAAAAAAAAAAACAAAAACAAAAATGTAGCTGTTTTTTGGCTAATTTTTTGGTCTCCTCCAGGGGAACCCACAAACTCTGGGTACCTCTAGAATCCCTAGGATGTTGGAAAAAAGGATGCAAATTTGGTGTCTGTAGCTTATGTGGACAAAAAGGTATGAAGTCCTAAGCGCGGACAATCACAAATAGCCAAAAAAAGACTTGGCACAGGAGGGGGAAAAGGCCTGGCAGCGAAGGGGCTAATGGAACGGCTAGACCAGCCCTAATCCAGCACATCAGCAGCAGCCATAACACTGCTTTTAGTAGGTGTGTCAAAACCCTTCAATGATTTTATTTCTCTGTTGTGTATTTACTTGACCAAAGGCTTGTTGGTATTTTTCACTCCATACAAATTTTTCGTTCTTAGTAAGCAGAAATTGTAAGGGTGCTGGTGTTTCATAAAATGGGACACAAAGCTACAGTAAAACTCTGCAAGCCCCCAAAAATATCTCAATTAATCTTTATTAGCTGCAGTGGGAGGGTAGGGGGTCTCCTTTATAACTTGCGTTAAGATATCCTTCAGTTTCACACCCTTGTTTGAAACACTGTGACATAATCAATAGCATTCATTGAAATCCTGCAGCACTTCTCTCACACACTTTCACTCTTTTTCAAAATATTCAGTACGTTTTCTAATACATCACCATGCTGCCTCTCATCTGTTTCAAACAAAAGTATGTTGCCCAAAAATATGTTACTTCCATCACATCCATAAGCAAGATGTGACTCTAATCTGAAAAGTATCCTCTTATAACAACAGACTCCCTGTGGGGTCAGAAGAGATGTCAGGTATCATGACTTCCTGTGGAGTTCTATCCGCAGGGATAACGATGACATATCCAGTGTCATACACACACGCTTCCTTTGAAGCGAACAGCATCCCTGAAAAGTCCGAGGTGGCTGTTTGGTCCATCAATATGTAATTGTTGATGTTTTGCAAGTCCACACACATCTTCGAAATGTCATCGGGCATGCATGATAAAACCACTAGCACTAACGACTCTGAACATATTTAATGATATCTAGTCTTCATAGTTTCTTTAATTCCTTCCTGTGAGCCTCTCTCAGTTTTCCTGGCACTGTGATGGGTATTTTCTTTAACCACTATCTTATGATAACACTCTATGAACTAGCCCAACTTTTCCAGTGAATACTTCAGGAATCTTTTATCCCAGCTGACCACCCTACACATTGTCAGTTCCCAGGCACACAGACCCTTCGAGATTGGTTGAGGTCTAATATTACATTAGGATTCTTTTGCTCTCCCCATTCCAATAGACATGACCCATCCCTTGCTACATATACAATCTCTTACATTTAATTTTTCTAAAATCGTTACCTGCGATAAAATTTTCTCAATGCCTTCAGAGTTTTCCAACTTCATAAATTCCTTCTCCCCAATCAGTGTGTATGGAGACCATAAATCTGCACACATACACCTATGCAAATCTATTTATTTACATTTAAAAGTTCAATATGGCCCGTTTTCTTCAATGATCTTCTTATCCAAACCATTCACTAGGGCATTCACAGTCATCATTCCTCAACCCTACTTTGCACACTCAAGCAAAATGTCCCGTCTTATTATAAATGTAGCATACTTGCAACTATATCAGAAATATTTTAGCAATGCCTACATGGAATTGGCTCCCTCAACAAATGAACCCATTGCTTTTATTCTCAGAACTCTTCCCCTTCTCATTTTTTGTTCTCTCTGTTCTGCTGTTTGGGTTGAACATGCCCATTCACAACGTTCTGCACTTCATTTTCAGCAATACCGCTTTCCTTCATGTATAATGCTGTGCACTGTTTGCTTCTGTTTATTGCCAAAGCCTGCTCCTGGCTGGGATACTAAGATGTCAACAGTCATTCTTGTAACCTTTTTATAGCTATTTTTAGCACAATTTCATCTATAATAATTTCATCTTTAAACTGTCTTTAGTCACAGACCTTAAGGCCTTGACTTAAACGTGCACCAGTCATCTAGTTTGCCAGACATGTGTACTCTTTGGAAACAGTATGCCTTTTTAACACAACTTTTTGTCTACGATTAAATGTCTTGCTGAACACTGTGATCACAATTGTGTATTCATCTACTAAACAATCCCTTTCTTACTCGCTAATTTTTAAAGTTCCTTTTCAATGGGTGGATTCTGAAGTACATTTCTAACCTCAGGACCTAAACCATGGCTCAAAAGTGTAAACTTTCTCTTGGCAGTAAACACATCTCGAACAAAAGAAGCTAGGTATGCTTCAAATCTCTCTTTCTACTGTTCCCAGGCCAGCTGAGGGGTACCTGGCACAGACTGCAAGGGTGTTGGTGGTGTAACACTCTCTGTGACAACAGAGTTTTCTTTGTAATATTGCACTCCTGACTAACAACAGTAAGAAAATGTTGCACACGTTACAGTGAAGAAACCAATGTGAATCAGAGAAATATATATATATATATATATACACTGAAAAAAAACAAAGGTTACAGGGACGTTATAGTTAGGCTCACACTTCACTCCTACAAAACCAGTGTAATTTAGCAGTTACAGTTACCTGAGCTAACTATAACTTATGCCCCCGCAATGCACTTCTTATGACCTCACATATTACATCACTCATGACGTGGCCCTGATTTTGGCCCCCTGATACCATCTCCTGGGGCCCAGCCATGGACCCTGGGTGCCCCCCAAGGCACCCAGTAAGCATTAGGACCGTGTGAGAAGCCTCAAGGCCCCCACGGTCCCAGTCAGCTCTCCGCCCCTTGCAGGAGATAGTACTGCTATTGCACACACCGAACTGCTAAACAAGCAACACCCTATGTGCAAGAGCAATCATATCATCTTGTTCCCTGCCCACATCTCTGTGGGCAGGGAAAGAGATGAAACCTCCGCTTACAGCGGGTGAGAGCACTTTGAAAGCCAGGGCCAGGACCATTAATGGCTCCAGGAGGGACCCCACCCCTTCTTCTGTTTTCACAAGCTGGCTCCGGGGAGGTGGTGGTCCCTGGGGCCGTATATGCCCTATGTTTTTTTCCCAATATTTGGCCCGGAGAGGTGGTGGTCCCCGGGGACTGGGGTGTCAGCCCCCCCCCAATTATTTCTTACATTGTGGCCCCAGGGATGTTGTGGGCCCCAGGGACAGGTGGTCTGCGAGGCCCTGAGCATAATTAACAAAAGCACCGGGGAGGTGGTGGCCCCCAGGGCATAAAAATGGACATGGAGGGGGGCCACATGCGCCCCCTCCTTTAGTTTAGTAAAGGGGGAATGCCCCCGGGACGTGGCCGACCCTGGGGCTTAATGAAAAATAAGAGTGGGAGACCTCTCCTGTTGTCTTTTCATTTTTGCTGCACATTTCTCGAATTAGCAGATTTTTTTTTTTTTAAATGCATTTTTTCCAGGACAATGTTTGGGGGGTCAGGGTATTCCTACTCTAAAGCAGAGTCCCAAGACAGCTGTCAACAATTCCGGGTTAAAGTGCTGGCAGCTAATTAGAACTCTGCATTTCCCTGCTCAAGCTTATTATTCTTCGCAGAGTCATCTGGGAGGAACCACAGCCCTAGATATAAAAAATTGAATTTCCTTACATTTCTCAAAAACTGCTTAACAGATTTACACCAAATAACAAAAAGCACAATCTGCAGAACAAACTCTAGCTTTCTGCCAAATCTGGTGTAATTCCATCCAGCGGTTCAGGCTGTAGTCGTGTTCAAAACGCCTGTAGGAATTAACATGAGAAACACACTTTTTTTCACCCCCTCTACAGATCACCCCAAAACTTCCCAAATGCAGCAAGAATTACCGGCACACTTTTTTTGGAAACTTTTGTGAAGATCCGTCAAACGTCACCAAAGATAGAGGCAAGTCAAAAAACACTTTTCCTATAGAAACATGGTCCAAACTATAACTACCTACTGGCGACTACCAGTAGGTTATATATATATATATATATATATATATATATATATATATATATATATATATATATATGCCAGTAGGATATAGATATATATATATATATATATATATATATAATGTTACCCTGTAAGCATCTCTTCGTGGCACTTAGTGCTGTAGATTCACATGCACCCACCCTCCTCCCCGGACACCTCCAAGAGGTTGAATCACAGTATCTCGCGACTTATGAAGCATCCTTCAAAGAAAAAACAACTTGCATTCATCCGGGCTCAATTCTAGATGCCAGGAGTCTGCACAGCATGTAAATCTACAGCACTGCTTACAGGGTAAGTAAGATTTTCTGTTTGATGTATGTGTGGCTGTAGATACACAAGCTATGCATAGACTGTACAGCAGTCCTTCCCTATGCAGTGGCTAGCCTGTAGATATTTCAGAAGTCTGAAAATGGATACAGAGTAGAGCCTGACCATAATTTTCTTGTTGGTGGGCTAACACATCCACGCTGTAGTGTTTAGTTAAAGTATGTGGTGTAGATCAAGTAGCTGCTTTGCAAATGTCTGCTACTGGGATGCTCCTTACGAAGTCCATAGAGGCCCCTTTCTCTCTGATAGAGCTGGCTCTAGGAGGAACAGGCAAAACTCTATTAGCTTTCGCATAACAGGTCTGGATGCATTTAACAATCCACCTGGATATGCCTGGTTTTGACAAGGCCTTCCCCTTATGTGATTCAGAAAAAGCAACAAACAGTTTTTGAGTTTATCGAAAGGGCTTTGTCCTATGCACATAGTACATTATGGTGGTCATTCTGACCCTGGCGGTCTTTGACCGCCAGGGCGGAGGACCGCGGGAGCACCGCCGACAGGCCGGCGGTGCTCCAATGGGGATTCCGACCGCGGCGGTAAAGCCGCGGTCGGACCGGCACCACTGGCGGGGTCCCGCCAGTGTACCGCGGCCCCATTGAATCCTCCGCGGCGGCGCAGCTTGCTGCACCGCCGCGGGGATTCCGACCCCCCCCTACCGCCATCCAGATCCCGGCGGTCGGACCGCCGAGATCCGGATGGCGGTAGGGGGGGTCGCGGGGCCCCTGGGGGCCCCTGCAGTGCCCATGCCACTGGCATGGGCATTGCAGGGGCCCCCGTAAGAGGGCCCCTACATGTATTTCACTGTCTGCTGCGCAGACAGTGAAATACGCGACGGGTGCAACTGCACCCGTCGCACAGCTTCCACTCCGCCGGCTCGATTCCGAGCCGGCTTCATCGTGGAAGCCTCTTTCCCGCTGGGCTGGCTGGCGGTCTGAAGGCGACCGCCCGCCAGCCCAGCGGGAAAGTCAGAATTACCGCCGCGGTCTTTCGACCGCGGAACGGTAACCTGACGGCGGGACTTTGGCGGGCGGCCTCCGCCGCCCGCCAAGGTCAGAATGAGGGCCTATGTTTGTTTGACTTCTAAGGTATGAAAAGCCCCTTTCTGCAATGAGTCAGGTTGTGGAAAGAAAACTTGGAGTTTTATAGACTCGTTAAGGTGGAAGAGAGAGACCATCTTAGGAAGAAATTAAAGGTTGGTCGAAGGACCACCATATCTCTATGAACCTGAAAGAAAGATTCTTCTAAGGTTAAGACATGAAGCTTACTAACACGTCGCAATGATACGATAGGTACCAGGAAAGCTACTATCCAAGAGAGAAATTGTAAGGGACCTGACTGAAGGGGCTCAAACAAGGGACTCATAAGTCTTGTGAGGACAATGTTAAGATTCCACACTGGTGCCGTAGGCGTTCGGGGAGGAATGACTCTTGAGTTCGTCCATAAAAGGTTTAATGACTGGAGTCCTGAAAAAAGAGACATGTTGCCTGTTTTAGAGATGAGCAGCCTCAGACAGCAAGTAAAGCCAAATGGAGGTGAAGGTTAGTCCACATTTTGAAGACGTAGTAGGTAACAAACAATGTTTTGAATGGGGGCTGCTAAATGGTCAAGATGGCTTGAAAGGAAGTAGCAGACAAACCTTTTCCATTTGGTAGCACAGTAGGCACCAGTAGTGGAACTGCCTGCTTCTTTAAGAATGTTCTTACATTCAGGAGGTAGATTGAGGTAACCAAATTCTAAGATTTCAGAAATCAGATTGGAAGATTGAGGGTCCTTGGGTTGGGGTACCCCATTTCTCCATGGTTCTGGATGCGAAGGTCCAGCCAGTTGGGGAAAGTTTTGTGAAGAACCACCTAAAGCTCCATGAGAGTGGTGAACCAGGGCTGTCAGCCCGACGGGTTAGCCACTAGGATGAGGGGGAGAGAGGTTTGCTGTAGCCTCCAAATAATGAGTGTAATGAGGGGGAGAGGTGGAAAAGTGTAGGCAATTATCCCTGACCAATTAATCCATAGTGCATTGCCCATGGACTGTGGGAACCTCGTGGCGAAGCTTGGACATTTAGCTTTTTCCGATGTGGCAATGAGGTCCAGTTCTGGAAATCCCCAGCACTGTAAGTACAGGAGGAGGACTTTCAGACGGAGTTCCCATTCGTGGACCTGTTGCCGCATCCTGCTGAGAACATTGCCAAAGTCGTTGTCCACTCCCAGGAGGCATTCCACCAGAAGGTGGATCCTGTGGTGGAGAGTCCCATGCCAGATGGACTGAGCTTGCAGAGAAAGTTGTGGAGACCGAGTGTCTCCCCGCCTCTGAATGTAATACATGGCTGTCATGTTGTCAGTCCATATGAGGGCTAACTTGCCCACAATGTGGGGAAGGAAGCCCTTGAGGGCTGGATGGACAACTAACAGTTCCAGATGGTTGATGTGGAGATCCCTGTGAGTGGCATCCCACTGATCCTGTGGATGCGCCCCTCACCCAGTGAGAGATGTGTCTGTTATGGCGATCTGCAGAATTGAGTGGAGAAAAGGCCGCCCCTGCACCAGGTTGTTAGTGCTCCACCACTGCAGAGAGCAATCAGTGTAGTGGCATATCAACACTAGATCTTCCTAGTGACCCTCTGCTTTAGTCCACTGATGCAAAAAGCATTCCAGCAGCGGGCACATGTGCAGTCTTGAGCAGGGTACTATGGCGATGTAAGAGGCCATCATGCCTACGAGGTACATGATTGTCTGGACTGTGACCTGTTAATTTGGCTGAAAAAGATGGAGCAACACATGGAAGGACTTGACTCTTGCCGGACTGGGATAGGCTTTGGCAAATCTCTGCATTGAAGATGGCTCCCAGACAGAGTTTAATTTGAGGGCCCAGTTCGCAGAGCAAGTCTGGAGTGGCTTGAGTGTGTGCACAGCACTGCTGTTGCGTTGCGCTCTTCATCAGCCAATCATCGAGGTATAGAAATACCTGGATGCTCCATCTTAGCAGGTGCCTGACTACTATTGCAAGGTATTTTGTAAAAACCTGAGGTGTGGTAGTGACCCCAAAGGGAAGCACTTTGAATTGGTAGTGTTGACCACTTAGCTAAACTGGAGGTAACGCCGATGTGCTGGATGGATCGGGATGTGGAAGTAGGCATCTTTGAGGTCAAATGTAACTATAAAGTCATCTTGCTGTAGCAGTAGAATGACATCCTGAAAAGTGACCATGTGGAAGTGTTCTGACAGGATGTACTCATTCAGGGGCCTGAAGGACCCATCCTTCTTAGGAATGAAGAAGTAGAGGTAATGCATCCCTGAGCCCAGTAGGTGTTGTGGCACGGGCTCTATAGCCCCTTTGAGAAGGAGTGATTGGATCTTTTCACGAAGCAGGCAATGGTGTTTTGGGGAGAGGACATGTCTTCGGGCTGGTATGCTGAGTGGCGTGGAGATGAGCTCCAGCTAGTAACTGTGCTGAATGATGTCTATTTCCCACTGCTCTTAGGTAACATGTTGCAAAGCGAGGAAGAACATTTGGAGTCGTCCCCCAGCAGGTGTTGTGTGATCGGGGGCCCAAGTCATTGCTTGGCTGGGGCAGCTCCTTTGGGTGAGCTATTTCTGCCTCTACCTTTGGCACTATTACCACGGCAAGCACCCCTAAATTAGCCTCTTGTGGTAGTTTATTGAGCAGGCTGGAGCTTGAAACACAAAGAGGCTTCAGGAGAAGTTGTCTTGAAGCCTCCATTAAATGATGAGTGGCGGAAGGACCCACGCAAGGTTAGGCGTCTGTAGGGTACCCCTGGCTTCTGCCGTCTCCATATCTTTCTTTATTTTCTCCAGTATCTTGTCAGCCTAGGGCCCAAAGAGATGATCCCCGCCAAAGGGTAGGTTGAGGAAATGCTTTGAGCATCTGGCTTTAAGCCAGAGACACACACTCAGGCATGTAGACATTGGAGAACTCTGGCGTTGATGGCACTAGCAGCAGTGTCCACAGCATGTAAGGCACACCTAATGGTAGTGTTGGGAATCAGCTTGCCTTCTGAGACCAACTCATGCTTTCTTTTGTGGTGCACCTCAGGGAGTTGTTGGAGGAGCTCCTCCATATTGTCGTAGTGTACACAATCATATCTGGAGAGCAGGTCGACAGAACTGGCAATATACAAATGGTCGGCAGACTGTGCCCGACACGCTTACTAGTAGTATCTATTTGTTTGCCCTTTCAGCATGGGCAGGTGGTGCATAGAACTGTGGGCAGAAGAGATTTGAAGATAAAAATCCTCTTCAACAGGCTCCTTATGTATCTGTACATGAAAAGCAGCAGCCCTGTCTGATACCTCATGGTATGAGGTAGTGTCACCTGGGGGTGGGGAGGGGTGGGCAGGATAAAGAACAGGCTCTGTATTCCCCTGGTGGATCTAAGTCATAGGAATCCCAAGGGTCTCCCTGTGGGGGCATGTTATATGTCTCCCCCCCAACATGTGCACCCATGTCGGAGCACGGTGGCCCCTGTAGAGTATACAAAAGTGGGTCAGGCAGAAAAGGGAGTTGGGAAGGTAATAGTGGAGGTCTGCGTGGGGTGAAAAGGGGGGTGGCAGCCTTGGGTTAGGAAGAAGACTGGTGGCTTAATCATGCTCCTACCATTGCTTTGGTAGTCAAGGGAGCTCCAGAGCTTCCACAAAACGGAGGTGTCTCTTAGGCCGTTGAGTGCCCAGCAACAGAGGTTGTGTGAATATCTAGCCCATCTGGGGGTGGATGACTAGTTGCGTCTGGTGAGCGTCAAGTTTGTTCTGTAGTTTCTGGAGGACTGGTTCAACGGATTTGAGGGCTGATTTTCCAGTTGGTCTCAAATGCTTCGGCGCTGGCCTGGGTTTTGATGCCAACGGCTTCAGATCTGATGGTTGAGTTGCCACCGAGCCAGGAGCAGGCAGTGCAGAGTAAGTCTGCTTCAAATTTTTCTCTGGTGCCAAGCTGAAGCTGAGCGTGCTGTCCGAAGTTGACGTCGGTGCCTATCATAGCCCTACGGCAGTGGCAGCCCAGAAGTCTGCCTCTCTAGGTCCAGAGCGGCTGAAGACTATGTGGTGTGAAAGCTCAGAGCGATGTCAGGGGAGAGGTGCGGGAGCCATACTCACAACCTTTTGAGTTGGTGGGAGGTCTTAAATCTCAAAGTCGGAGCCGGAACTCTCTTCTGGCAGGAAAGACTCCTCATTGGCAGCCAAAGGCTTAAGACGATGTTACCCTTTGAGGTCCTGGGTGCCAAAGAGGTGTGGAGTGCCTTTGCCACTCCTGTGCGATATCTTGAGTCGACAGCCCGGCAGTCTCAAAGTGTTTTTTCCAACCACAAGGACCAGAATGCAATGCAAGTTGCCTCATTGTGCTCAGGCAAGAGACAAAGGTTACAGAACTTTCGGAGGTTGGCCCAGGGGTATTTTGTACAACAATGAGTGCAGTATTGAAACAGTGCCCAATCCATCATAGGCAAGGCATGGTGAAGGTGGACCGAATGGAAGAGAAAGAAATCAGGGAAACCCTGGATAAAATTGTAGGAGTCGACCCAAAATGAAAGACTGGAAAACGTGACTGAATACAATACAGATGGACGGAGGGAGAGTAACCGTGAAGACCAAAAAGTACACCACAATGGCATCGATCCAGAGCACCGGAGCATGATGTGCGTGCAGAGAACAGAGATATTTTTTTTTATTTCTGGGACTTGGCTGCCGAGTCCCAAGATGGCTGCCAACACTTGCTGGTTGAAATGTTAGCAGCCAATCAGATTTCAGCACAAGATCTTTGCTTACTGGATTAGGACCTACCTTACTGCCAAATTTGGTGTAATTCTGTCCAGTCGTTTAAGCGCTATCGCTGCTCAAAATCCCTATGGAAAAATGAATGGGGGGAAAAGAGTTTTGGGAGGCCCCCCACTTTTTCTCTGCCCCTCCCACCCCCAAATCCCTCACCCCCAGATGGATCAACCCAACTTTTCACACAGCAGCTAATGTCACTGGGATATGTTTTTGGAAGGTTTCATGAAGGTTCGTCAAGCGACGCCAAAGATATAGGCAAGTGAAAAAAACTCTTTATATATCGAAACTAGGTCCTAACTATAACTACCTAGTGGTGACTGCCACTAATATATATTAGTTATTAATTACACTGTTAATAATTACATATTTAGATCAGAGTTTCTATAGAAAAAGAGTTTTGTTTTGCTAATAACTTTAACGTAATTTGAAAAATCTGCGTGACACTTTCCAAAAAACTAAGTTCCTCCACCATGGCTTCTTTTTCGAAAGTTTTGCACTGATTCATCAAGCAGGGGCCAAGAAAAGTGTTGCCAGATGTTGCAGTGATGTTATCAATGATGTCACAGAACATGTCTTGAGTGATGTAATATGTGAGGTAATTAGCAGTGCGTGGTGAGGGTATGTCTTTAGGGCATGAGTTATAGTTACTTGAAATAACTATAACTGGTGAATTTAAGTGGTTGTGTGTGATTAAAAAAGGATGTTTTAACTGACATTTTTACTTAACTGTAACATCCCTTTACCCTTTAGTTACTTCAGTGAATGTCTATGTTTTTTTAACGTAAAGTATGATGTCCATCATTGTGTGCAGCGTGCAGCCCGCCAGAGTCCAACCCCACCCCTGACTTATCCCACCTGTTGCTGTGCATGGCTAGCTATGTCTTGCAACAATATACAAGGTGTAATTTTAATTAAAGCAGACCTACTGACTTTGTCAAAGACTCAAAATACCAACATAATAGTGGCAGAGCCTTTTGGTTTTATTAGGGGTCAGCACATCAACATATATAAGGCAGGCCTATTAGCTATTTTCAAAAAGTCACTACCAACTGTAATCAAATGTATATTTTATAAATTCACACATTGCAATGTTTAATAATAGTGATAAAATATTTTCAATAATGCCTTTTTAACAAACATTAAAATGTCTGAATTTTTTTCCTAACGTATTTCAGGGCACAAAGTGCAGCGATGGAACCATACACTAGTGGTCCCTCCACTCCGCCTGAGCACAAAGCTCTAGCTAGAAGTACTTTAAAAAACATATGGTAAGGACTCCTGGGGTAATTAATTCAATGACCCAGGAGACTTACTGTTTTTTCAAATGTTGTTGAAGGGATGCTGCACTCCCTGCAACCCCCTACATTTAACAAAAGTGTTGCTGAAGCCCCCGCACCTTCTAGGGGCATGACCAGCAAGAAAATATATAATTTATAAAAGTACTTGGGGCATAAAGGGGTGCTCCTTGCCAAAGCAGTGAATACTAAATGAGCAGCTACTGTGGCTCATTTATTAATCATTGTTTTAATTCATTTGTTGGGTGCCCTGGCGCCTATCCAGGACACCCACACTTTTTTTTTTTTTTAATAATGAGGGCTGCGGGGGTAGCCCGAAGGCCCCTGCTGGCCCCCCAGCCAGCATCCATAGTGGGTGCCAGCTGCAGCCGAAACTCTTTTGTTAAGTGGGTGCGCCGGTGCCCATTGAGATACCCACAACTTAAACTTCGTTGAGGGCCGAAAGGAAGCCCCAAGGTCACAATGGCCCGTGCCAGCTTCCCAGCCAGCACCCATGTTGGGTGCCTGTAGATGCTGGTTCTATTACTTTGCTCCAGCACAGGTCGGAGGAGCTTTCTTCATTACTCCATCTGGACAGGAGCAAAGTTGTGTTCCCTGCCTGGGAGAGTGTGGTCAGGGAATAGATTTATTTTCCTGCCCTCATCCTCCTGGGCAGGGAACTGAGGTCCTGGGGTATGAGGTCCATGGCACACTGAGATCGGCCTCAGAGGGATCGGGTCCTGGGAGCCTAACTTTGGAGAGTGAGACCCCACTCACGTTCTCCACCCAAAAAATTAATCTATTGGCCCCGAGGATGGGGACCTCCATGCCTCTTTGAGGTTTGGTGAGGAGGGCCATGCTTCCCATGCACCCCATCCCCATTACATAACTATCGGCCACAGAGATGGGGTCCTAAGTGCCATACTAAGGCTCAGGGAGGGGGAGGGGGTCACATGTCCTGTTTCCCAAAAAATAAAAATACTGGGGAGTTTATAAAGAAAACAAAAGACGGGAGACCTGCATATTCTTTTTTTTTTATTGGTGCCACGGATCTGCGGCACGTATTAAAAAATTCGTTGTTTTTGGCCACCAGACCTAGGGTGCAGGATGTCCCTACCCTGCTCCCAATAGGTTTGTCTTTTTACTTTTTTCTAGGATAGGGGACTGAGTCCCCGATTCCTAAAGTGGCTGCTCCCACATCTCTGTTGTTGTGTTGGCAGCCAATTAGATCTTATCTTGAGATCTGTTGAAACCACTGATCCTTTTCAGCGTGAGATCTCTATGACTTAATTTCTCAAAAACTACTGAATGTCTTTACTCTAAACCACAAAAAATACACTTTTGGGACCAGGATCTAGCTTTCTGCCAAATTTGGTGTAATTCTTTTGAGTCATTTTGGTTGTATCTGTGTCTAACTGTCCTATGAAAAATTGCATAAGGAATATGTATTTTGGAAGCCCCAAACTTTTTCTTTGCCCCCTGCTTGACAGATCATCCCAAAACCTTCCAAGAAGGAGCTGAGGTGGATGAACTTGTTTTTTGGAAAGTTTTGTGAGGATTTGTCAAAAGGTGCAAGAATTATCAGCAAACCAAAGGGAACCCCAAACTGGCAACATCTGCCAACTTGGAAATCTTCATCCGTTCAGTTTCCCCTTGAAGATTTTACAGGGAACTTAAAAGCATATGTGCTCCACAAGTAAGGATAAACAGTAAAGTATACCGAAGTTTTGCGGGAACTGTATGTAAGTTGTAGCACCCTCTCATTCAAAACCTTGGTTACTGAGTATGCTAGGTCAGTGCAAAACAAATACTTTTACATACAGTCATTTTATTCAAACCCAAAACTTTAACTGCAGCATACTTGCAATAAACAAGTATGTTATATGCTTGCAATATCCAGAAAATGTCTAATCCTCTTATAATACATCCCCATCTGAATCTCAAGCTATTGTTTTTCACACTGGCACAGAAGTTGTGATTTACTCTCTTAATTGCAAAAACACCTTGCTGAGTAACTCAAAAGGCATCTAGCAGACAGCTTGTCTAGTGCCACAGCACGAGTACAATAGAGGACATTTTCTGCCCAATTCTAATTTATGCTGAGGTTTCTCTCTGCATTCAATTTAAGCTAAGGTTTCGAAGGGTTGTATGTTTGCACCAGCAGGCAACTGTGAGGAAAGGAGTGCGACCAGCCATGCCGAAGGACCTAGAGTTTAGAATCACCCTAGTTTTCATGTCAGAGATGGCACTGATCACCTGAGAGAAGTGTGAAAGGCCAGGAACTGTATGTTGTCATTTTCAGCTTCCACCCAAACAAGAAAATGAATACTGCCTCCACTCCTGTCTCCTGAAAAAACAAAAAGCTAACAGGGTGTGATTTTGTTCTTCCTTTGACCACTGCTGCTCTGCTCCCACTCTTGTATATCCTATTATTTTCTTGGTTTGATCCACTTTGAGGGGCAGTAGTCACCTTGAATTTCTGCCAGAGCGCAAACTGTTTTTCCAGACTAGTACCATCTGATGTTTGTTCGTAATTGATGAACTAGCTTAAAACACTGGATTGATATTCCTTGCTTGAAGATTGATTCCCCCAACCGCTCTGAGAGAGGAACTTTTTACTGTGCTCATGAAGCTCCTCGAGGTATCAACGAGACCAAAAGGTTCACAATATATCTCTTAAGTAGTCAATTCAGGTGAATAAGAACGCTGGTAGGAATTGAAAGAATGAGGTGAAAGGATCTGTTCAAGTGAATTGTTTAACTCCACATTCTACCCCGGACAGCATTAATCTGAGTTACATAGAGGAAGAAAAGTCAACTCTTTTGTGTGACCAGCATTGGTCAGGCGAAATAAGGGAATGGCAGAGAGATGGGACAGAGACAGAGAAGTACAGGGTGAAAGAAATCTGAAATGAAGAAAAGAAAACCTGGGTATGATCTGTGCAAAGGGGTTGGTCATATCAAAATGGAATATTGTGACTGAGTGTGGATTAGAGGCCCTGCTGGGGAGATTGGGCGTTTTAATAAAGAAACCACGGTTTCTACCTCAATGTGATCGGGGCTTCATTACAGCTGGCAAGGCGGAAATGGAGTTCTTTAAACTCAAAGGTAAGAGACAAACTTTTTTGAGCCATGTCTTGATGTGAGAGTTTGTGGAGAAAGGAACTTGGAAGAGGAAGAAATAAAGAATAGTGATATGAAGGAAATAAGGAGATAAGCGGGTGTGTATACCTGGAGAAAAGAAATGGTGCTGTGGGATGTCTTTGTATATAAAGAAGAGAGAAAGCAACCAAATCTTAACAAGAAAGTGCATTAATGTGTACGGAACCGACTTGACAAGTCCTCTGCAATTACGACATAAATACATACTGATCACAGAGAAACATACTGACAATGTTCTGCTTGGAACGATCACCTATTCTGGTTTTTAATTTTTTTATCAGAAGCAAAATAAAACAATGAATTGAAATTCCCTGTCTGACGCCACGGCGCCTGGCCGTTGTTCTTACCTCCTTTTGTGTCAGATGCTGAGCTGTGCCTGTGTTTCGAGGGTACATGCCTGCGCTTCCTGCAAGGGCTGCTGCTCGTGTCGCTGCTGCTTGAGCTTCTCTTTCGTTTCTTCCTTTCTTTTCTCCCAGTTCGGCTTTGCGATCTATTCTTACTACTGCTTCTCGACTTTTTTTTTGAGTGGCTGCGAGCCATTGATGTTTGCAGGCTTTTAAAAGAAAACAGATGCGATTATTATATATATAATATAATAATACTATATATATTATATATACTATATATAATATAATATTATATATATATATATATATATATATATATATATATATATGTTTGTGTGTGTGTGTATGTATGTATATATATATATATATATATATATATATTTTTTTTTTTAAGTAAGGAGACAGTTGCTAAAAGAGGAATATGTAATCTATCATTCTCACTGGACTACAATTTAAAACGAACGCTATATTTTATGTTTGTGTTTTAGGTTTGTATTCAGCTCAAAGCCTGGGCTCTCCAAGCAGTAAGTGATGGCTTCACTTTCTCTCATGACCACCCCTGTCTTCCACCTCTGTAAATTGGCAAAACAGTAAAGTCTTTTTCTGAAAGATCTCTATGGAATACAGAGTGAATGATGCATGCCATGACAGGAAGTAAAATGGTCACTTCTGTTTCTGTCGGTCACGAACACTAAAATGACCTGACAAGGATCTCAAGCACACCGCAGCCTGACCTCTGTAATTCATGTAGCCTTCCCTGGTACTGTAAAGCCAGTTAATTCAACAGTACGACGCATACTATCATCTCTAACCCGCAAATGCTGCACTTTCTCTCCATTATTACCAAGTCACTCCCTTCTCTCCCCACCACCAGAGGTACTCATTTTCTACTGCTGCACCATCAGGCAGGAAGGTGACAACATCACTAGGTAGCTGGTTAGTCCGAGTAGCTGAGGTTAGGGGTGAGAAGGCTAGTGCCAGTGTCAGTTGTTTATTTTCTGTGATCTGAAAGTATATTGCACTCTGCAAGGAGGCCAGACTCGCACTGCATAAAGCAAACTCGAGTTTAACAGTCATTTGGATTTGCAGTAAAAGGGTCACACGGGCATTAAGCAGTGACTTCTGCTTTGCAGCCTGGTCAACCTCCCCCACAAAAGACGAGCTGTCCCCTTTTCCCACTACCATAAAAAAACACTCCTGACCACGATACCTCATCCCAAAATAATTATGATTATTTTCCTCTTTAAAAAGGCCTTTATAACACGCAGGCACCCCAAAGAAAAGTTTCACTGGTCTAGGCTTAACCTATACACCTCTTATTGAAGATCTTGAACGGCCTTCCAGGTCCTCTTCCCTATGATAGAATAGTGTGCTTCCTTAATACCCAACCAGCAAAATTAACAAGCACTGGCAAAGCCTATGTGACCTATGAGCTTATTGTTAAAGCTTTAGCCATGTTAAACAGCATCGCAGCTGCTGTGCAACAGGACAAAAAGCATACCTAATGGCACGAATGTCATGTCATTCTGTAGGCACACACGTGCGTTCAACACGCATGCATGCACAAACAGCACTGTTTTGTCTTTTTATTTACAGATCCAAGATGGATCGGTATTTTTTTTTTTAAAGTAGGGTGAACACACTGTTTTAAAACAGAGCTTGGAGCTCTTTTTAAGAAACTAAATAACGGATGAGCTGGTTGCAGGAGTGGGCTGCAGTGACATCATGGCGGGTAGGAGAAGCAACAAGTGGAGAGCACATGCACAACGGAGACCATGTAGAGGGAGGGGGCAGAAGCGCACAGTGAAAGACAGCAACGTCAAGTGTGATGGATAGAAGCACATGGTGAAACGGGGGCAACATGGAGTGCGGGGGGCAAAAGCTCAAGGGCGAGAGAACAACACAAGTGTAGGTGATGTGAGAGAAGCACATGGGCAGAGAGGGTAGAGGGGGATAAAAGCACATGCGGGAGATGGCTGGAAATCACATGCACTCTCATGGAGTGCTTAAACCAAAAGAAAAAAAATGGTTCCCTAAAAGCAAGCAGAGGAAGCACAGAAGCCAGCCAGTCAAAGACATGACTAAAGAGGCTGTGCATCATGGTGGTACAAAGCATGACTGACAAAAACAATCTACTAAGAAGCAGGAGTATGAGTGACAGGAAAGAAACAAATGGCAAGCAATGGGTGGGTATGTCTTTTGCAACCAGACAACATGTGTTGTCTAGAAGGCCCGACCTAAAAGGGAAACGTTACTTACCCTCTAAGCCTCTGTTTGTAGCATGTAGGCATGCAGTGCTGTAGTTTCACATGCTATGCATACTCCTGACACCTACTGTTGGGCACAGACATGTACAACTTGTTTTTCTTCGAGGAAGTATTTAGAGTCATGAGGTACAGTGACTACTCTTAAGACTGGTTGCGCATGGATATAGGGATTGTTTTCCTGCACGGACATGAAGATGGAGCTGGAACACGAAATGGATAGAGATGGAGCATTAAAATTGCACAATTGCCATGCAAGAAAAGGGTAGAAAAGAAGGAAAGCAAAAGAAAATAGGCATCTGTACCAACCAAAGGCTTCTGCGGAGGAAGGTGGCCGCACATGAATCTACAGCACTACATGCCACAAACAGATGCTTACAGGGTAACATTTCCTGTTCATGGCATATGTGGCTGTAGATACACATGCTCTGAACAGAATGTAAAGCAGTTTTCCTCTAAACAGTATCTAGCCAGTGGATGTTGTAGAAAATTGAAAAAGTGTACAGCCTAGAACACTTGAGCTTGCTGGCGTACTAGGACATCCTCACAGCAGTATTTGGTGAATGTGTGTGGTGTGGATCATTTAGCTGCCTTACAGACATCAGCTATTGGGATATTACACAGAAAGGACACAGAGGCTGCATTTTTACAGGTAGAATGTGGCCTGGGTTGAGCAGGGAGCTGTCTTTTGGCTTTGGCATAGCATGTCTGAATACATTTGACTAGCCAGTAAGCTATCCTTGCTTTGGAATTTGCAGTGCCTTTGTGTGGTTTAGGTAAACCACAAACAGTTGTTAAGTCTTATGAAAAACTTTGGTTCTATCAATATAGTACACAAGGGCCCTCTTTACATCTAGTGTGTGGAGAATTCTTTCCGCTTCCGAACTTGGATATGAAAAGAACACTGGGATTTCAATTGTTTGGTTGAGGTGGAAAGGAGAGACACCTTAGGCAGAAACTTTGGGTTACTCCTAAGGACTACCTTATCAGCGTGTACCTTGAAAAAAGGTTCTTCCAGCATGCAAGTTTGAATTTTATTCACCCGTCTGAGGGAGTAATTGCGACTAAAAATTCAAGCTTCCAAGGCAAAAAGAGCATAGGGTAAGTGTGAAGGGACTCAAAATGTGGGCCCATGGGCCTAGAAAGGACTACATTAAGGTCCCAGGAGGCGGCTAGGGTAACCAAGGTAATAACTTAATTAAGTCCTTCTATAAAGGATTTAATTACTGGGACTCTGAATAACGAAGAGTTTTCCCTATTCTGCAGGTATGCTGCTACCACAGCCAAATGTAAGAGAAAGGAAGTGTAATTCATTTGTGAGCTTTGCAAATGAAGTAGGTAGTAGACAATGCCTTGCACTCTAGGCTTGAGTGGATCTATGTGTTTGTAGAGACAACAGTGAACCTTTTCCACTTCATTGCATAGCAAGCTCGTGCAGTTTTACAGCGAGCTTCTTTGAAGATGGGCATGCACTCAACTGGTAAATTGATATACCCAAACTCTAGGATCGCAGAAACCATATCACAGGTTGAGCTGCCTGAGACTGGGATGACTGACTGTGCCCTGGTGTCGAGTGAGAAGGTCTGGCCTATTGAGGAGCTTCTTATGAGGGACTCCTGGCAAGTCGAGGAGGGTTGTGAACCAGCGCTGCCTGGCACATGTGTTAGTCACTAAGATGAGGACCAGGGAGCTCTGTCGAAGATTCAGAACCACATATGGAAGGTGTGAGAGGCAGAAAAGTGTAGGCAAATATTCCTTACCAATTATCCATAGTGTATTACCCATGGATGGTGGGTGTTGAATCCTCTGAGTGAAGCTTAGGCATTTGACATTTTTGGCTGTTGCAAACAGATTTGAGGAAACCTCCAATGCTGGAAGTACGGGAGAAGGAGTTGGGGGTGGAGTTCCAACTCATAGACTTGTTGCTGCATCCTGCTGAGTAGGTTTTCAAAGTTGTTGTCCGCCCCCAAAAGGTACTCTGCTTACAGATGTGCTCTGCGTTGGCTCGCCCAACATCAAGTGGTTTGTGCTAACAAAGAGCTGGGGAGAATGCATGCCCTCCTGTTTTTGCAGTTAATACATGGCAGTCATGTTGTCTGTTTTGAACAAGACTGTTTTGTGGCGAGCCTGGCAGAAGAGAGATTTCAAAGCCAAATGGACTGTCAACAACTCTGGATAGTTGAAGTGAAGGTCTGTTGAAGGGGTATACACAGACCATGAACAGTCATGTCCTGCAAATGCAAACCCCAGCTAATGAGACGCGTCTTTGGTGATGGTCCTGGGTCTAGGAGAACCCTGTCCTGCAAAGGATTAGTGCTGTTCCACAATTGAAGACAGAAATGGGTGCTGGCCCAAATCAATACTAGGTCCTCCTGGAGTGGACGCATGAGTAATCGGGCATAGGGGAACAATAGCGATGCAGAAAGCCATCATGAGAGCAGGCACATTACTGTTCCCACTGTTAACTGGCGATTTGGCTGATGAAAAAAAAGGCAGCAGGACCTGGAAGGCTTGGACTTGTGTGGGGCTGGAAGCTTTCCTGATAACTGAGTTTAAAACTGCCCCTAGGAAGGGGTGTATTTGTAGGGGTTGGAGGTGAGACTTGCCCATATAGATGGTGAAACCTAGATCGTGGAGGAGATCTTAAAGGATCCGAGTGTGGGCTAACCACTGCGGTTTACTTGCACTCTTTATTAACCAGTCATCGAGGTACAGGGAAAAATGGACGCCCCTCCTCCAGAGATGTGCAACTACCACTTCAAGGCATCCGGTAAAGACTCTGGGAGCCATAGTTAAACCGAAGGGCAGAAGTTTGAATTAAAAGTGAAAAAAGAAACCTGAGGTAGCGGTGATGTGCAGGGTGGATCCTGATATGAACATAGGCATCCTTTAGGACAAGGAATGTCATGAAGTCCCCTTGCTGCAATAGTGGAATGAACACCTCAAGCGTGATGGTGTGGAAATGCACCGATACAATGTACTTTTTGAGGGGCCTAAGGTCTAGTAAGGACCTGAGAGACCTGTCTTTCGTGGGGATTAGAAAGTACAGGGAGTACACCCCTTCGCCGTGTTGTTCTAGAGGCACAGGCTCCATGCCCCTTGAGTAAGAGTGCATCTACTTCTTTATGGAGGAGGCACTGGTGTTCTGGTGAGAGGGAGTGTTTTCAGGGGGGGGGGGGTGCTTGCTGGTGATGCAGTGAGTTCCAAGCAGTAACCCTGTTCTAAAATGAACAGAACCCATCAGTCTGAGGTGACTTTTTGCCATTGTATAAGGAACCCCCTGCAGATGTCTTATCACAGGTGATGTGTGGTCGGGGGGAAGGGAGAGGAAGTCACTGCTTGGCAGGTGTGGCTCCCTTAGCCGCCCCACCTTTACTCCTGCCCTTGAAAATGTTCCCCTTGGAATTGTCCCCCACCTATATGGCTCCCCCCGGGATTAGCCCCAGGAGGCTTGTGTAGCAGTTACTGTTGCCTCTGGTAGGAGGTGGAGGTCTCTGGTGACGTGGCTTTGGCACCGCCACAGAACTGTAAGCGACAAAAGTCGCAGAGGGTGTTGGAGACTGGAGAGCTCCTATTCCTTCGGATGTCCTTCGACCATCTGATCAATATGAGGCCCAAAGGGGTGTTCCCCATCAAAAGGCATGTTGATCAGCTGCTGGATTTCTGGCTTGAAGCCAGAGACATGGAGCCAAGCATGTCTGCAGAAGACCTAGCATATGTGATGTACAAAAGATATGAATTGGAAAGCGTCCATAGCACCAGATTTGAAAACCTGGCACAACATGACATTGCGGTGGGCCCGTATAGAAACTCTGGTATTACGAAAACTAGCAAGGGGGGGCCAACAACACACAGGATGTGAAGCCTCGGAAACATTAGTAAGCAGACTAGAGGCCAAGAATGATGAGAGACCGCTATGAACTCGACTAGGTGTCAGCCTCGAGATAGACAGGCTTGCACCCGTTCATCTCCAATATTACTAAGCAAGCCAGGCGAGATAAACTATAAAAGTAGAGAACACTCCCATTCCCACACCCTCAACCTGCTGCAACCTACAGCGACTAACAAGTGAGGTGTTAACAATTAGAATATGAATAGTAAGTACCACTGCACCACATGCCACAAATGAGCACTAGACCGGAATCCCCCACCAACACAAACAAATTATACACTAGGAGGAAAGAGCATAACCAAGCTGTTGATTACACGGCTACTAATACCACACTGCAAGACTTATCACCCAGGCACAGCAGACAAATACTCTCTGAGCATTATAACAAGACCTAAGTTAAGTTTTATTGTTTGCTTTGTATGTTTATTTTACATCAGATCAACCAAATCCTGATATTGTAAATGCAAATTGATGGAAAGCAGATCTGGACTGAAAATTCAATACAAATATTTTTTTTAAAAAGCATGTCTGCAGAACAAGACACTCGAGCCAATGCCTCGTCAGAGCACAACTGATAGTGGTATTGGAGATTGTTTGACCTTCTGCTACAATCTCCTATGCACGTTGTTTGTACTGATCAGGGAATTGCTGGATCAGATCTCCCATCTCATCCCATTGAGCTCGGTCGGTACCTGGTTAATAACCCCACAGATTTGCCGATCCGCCAATGAGTGGCAGATTGTGTGGCAGCTTGCTTCCCCGTCAGCTAGATTTTCTTACTTTCTTTATCTGGCAGTAGGGCATGCTAAAGTACCCTCTGCGTTTGCCAGTGTGGTAGCTGAGCCATTATGTAAGGTGGGTCTGAAGGGGCAGGCTTGTATTTTCTGTTAACCCCCAGAGTAAATAAACTAGCCTTGACCGGGTCTTCGAAAACATCCTGCCTAGGCTGAAGAATCCTCTTAAGCAAGGGCAAAAACTGTGTAGAACGCTGAGTGGGTGAAAGCAATTATACCAGAAAGTCATCCTCCTTTAAAATGGTGTGCAGGCCTAACTTGTGGAAGGTGGCCGCTATGTGAATAAACTCAGGATAAGAGGTGGTATCGTCCGGGGGAAGACTTGGCAGGGAACAGGTCGGAGTCATTGTCACCTGTAGGAACAACCCCATATTCGCTCCATGGATCATTCCGGAACTCCAGGATATATAGGGCATTATAGGGGTCTATGTTTTGAAGACTCCCCTTCCCACAGGGTGAATGTGTTGAGCCCTCTGGGAAGGAGGCAGAGGTCCATGTGCTGTGGAGGTGGAATTGGAAGAGGAGGAGGTTAAGCAGGTCCAGAGGGCAGTGGAGGGGTGCCCCTATCTTGATGCTGCTTGGGTGGTGTAGAAGGCTCCAATGTCATCTGATCCTCAAAGTTAAGCTTCCTCTTGCGAGGAAGGCTCTCCTGCATCCTTGGTGGTGGTTTGCTGTAGTTTTCCCTGTGTGAGGCTGAATAAACAGTCTGACTGGGAGCTGAATGCTGCTTTGGCTTTGAGGCAGATAATGAGGTTGAGTGCTGTTTCGGCTCCTATGCCTTAGGGTTGGGCCAATCAAGGCTGGGATGCAGTGGTGGATGGGAAGGTTGTATTCCTGATTGAGGGCTTGACACCCGACCCCTGGAGAGGCAGTAAGAGACATGATGGTGGGACCTGGTACTCTCTGTTGCCATCTTCTGGCATTGGCCAGGTGTCGGCTAGAGGTCTGTTGCCTCGGGTTCAGAGGGCAAATAAGATTCCAGGCTGAAGGTTCAACACCTGCCTCTCCTTGTGCTTCATCTTCAACGTCTTCCCTGAAGTTGTCGGGGGCATCATCGTCTTGTTGGTGCTCCATGGCATGTTGAGCAAGCCCACAATCTTGACGGTTCTGGGCAGTCTTTTTGGACTGGAAGGCAAGGCAGGTGGAGCAGGTCTCATTATTCTCTAGCGAAAAGTAGAGGTTGCAAATGAGTACTTAGAGTGGCACTGTGGATAGTAAATAAAGGGGGTTTTTCCCATCATGGTGCTTGCATTATTGAGCCTGAAACCGGATAGAACAGGCCGAGAGGGGAGAGGCCCTGAAAGGGGTGTCAAACCCAAAGATGCGTATCCCATGAAAGGACCATGACACAAGCAAAAAAAACGTGATGCAGAAATGATTGAAGGTATCAGGAGCAGAAGACTCGAGAGGCTCTGAAAAAAGAGCGCTATGCAGCAGCGCCCCAGGGACCCACGTCCGGACCCGATGGCGGAAGAATACAATCTAACAAGTATGAGCCGAAGCCCATGTGAATTATCAGTCATAGGAGGAGTCACTGTGCCTCGTGGCGCAAAAGAGTTACTAGAAAATAAAAAATTGCACACGTCCAAGCCCAACACTAGATAGCAGAAGTATGCAGAGCTTGAGTATCTACAGCTACACGTCACAAACAAACTTTTCAGGGGGATAACAAAACACACAAAAAGAGCAGATCTAGCCACATTTTAGCTCAAGAAGTGTAAAAAGTAAGAAGATAAGGTTTGATAAAAGTAGAAACTAAAACTTGTCTCTGGCCAAGTTAGTACTCACATTGACCAACATAAAACAGTCACTGGCTGTTTCAATAAAAACAAGTACAGTCCCAGGGGCCCCGCGGCCTCAGTATGCTACCTACATGCTGCGGGAACCAGCATTACTCTAGCCTGAAGGAAGCAGCTATTTATGCTTGATCCCTTCGGGTGGGAACAATATGTGCACTGTTTCCCTGCCTGCATCAGTGCAGGCAGGAAAACTGAACACAAGTCAGCTTCCAGCCGGTGGAAGCATCTTAAATATCCTGCTAGCTGAGAGCAGACTTGCGTGATTGCTCCCATTTGGCGAGAGGTTTAAAAATGCTCCTGCCAGATGGAAGCAAACATATGTTTCCCTGTGTCCTGGGGGTGGGCTCCCCCAGGACACAGTCACTTAGCCAGTCCTGGGGAACGGAGTCCCCAGGGTCTTTAAAGGCTATGGGAAGGGACCACATTGCCCCTTCTTCCTTTTCATTTATTTATGGCCCCAGGGACTGGGGTCTCTGGGACCTTCAGCGGCTCAGGGAGGAGGGGGCCTCATGGCCCTCCTCCTTTTTTTTTGTTTTTAAAGAAACTGACCCTGGAGAATAGGGATTTCCCCAGGGCCTATAAAGCCTCAGTGCCACCTCATGTTAAATATTCTGCCTGGTCCTGGGGGAAGGGGTCCCCAGAGTCCAAAATGGGCTAAGGGAAGGGGTCCCTACTCACACCCACATCCCCATATATAGTTAGGGAATTAGCGGCCTACCATTTTCTTTTTTTTTGTTGCCGGGATCCAGCAGGAGTCTGCAAATTCTTTTGTTTATTTTGCCCCTCGGCTTGTCCTCTGGGTCCCCTCCACAGGGTTGGGGGAGGGGGGACAGGGTATCCCTATCCGGCCTTGTTATAATGTTTTTTTTAAACTTCATGACAGAGGACTAAGGGCCATATGTACGAACACATTTTCCCATAGACACAGAATAGATAAAACCCCTTGCTACATCTGGCCCCAAGTCCCTGAATTGGCTGCCAGCAACATTTTTCAGTGCTCGCTTCCATAGGAGTCTGACTTGTCAATCGCCAACATGTTTCGACCTCCCTAAGATCCCTCAAACAGAGAGTCTAGGGACTTCATCAAGGCAGTCAAAGGTACCTATACTGCCTGTCCTTAAGTACTAATTTGTACATGCAGGTAAGAGTTAGCCTTACCTGCCCATCCTGCAGTTTTTTATCCATAATATTGTCAGGTTCTAACGCTAGCCGTCACACTGGGGAGGAACCACTTATTTAGTCACACATTTGTCAAGGGTCAGGTTCCATTTGTTTACATAAATTCGCCGCCGGTGCACTTCCTCTCCTACTGAGATAGAAAAGTAAAGAGGATGTTCGAGACATAGGCTCCCGGTAACATCCCCTGTATTGTGTTCTGATGATGACAGTCTTACTTATGGTTTACATACAAGGAGGAAGAAAGTTGTGTTATATTTCTCCACCTACCCTCAGGCTGGGATCCTTGTCTATTGCCTCCAGCCTACTCAAAAAAATAGATGCAAAACATTCTAAAATCAGACAGACCAATACAATGGTGAGCAGTAACAACTCAGTGAAGATGGAAGTGACAGCAATTGGAGTAACAGTAAAGTGTCACATTGCAGCACAAAAAATAGGTAGAAATCTACAACCTAGTGGTGAGCTAGGGCACAACATTTATACATTCTTCTTTATTCTAACTTTCTGAGGCGAGAAAACTGTACCAAATGAATAAATCTATAGTTTAGTATCCATGTTACCCAAACCTCAATCGTCTTTAGTACTGAAGGGGTATAATGCAAATGCCTCTTTATTGAACACTCCTATTTTGATGCAGAAGTAACTGGCACTCAAATATCTTCAGCTTGAGTCTGCACTATATAAATAAAAAAGAAAAATTGTTCTCACTTTTCGTCACCTGTAATATGTTATTGAGTATTTTACAAGCAGAACGCATCTCCTATAAATATATAAGCTAGGAATAACTGAGGTGCCTGCCAATTATCTGCTGAAACACAACACATCTCGATGTAGAGATTGTATTAACTGTTGAATGCATGTCTATTTAATGATGGTTGTGGTGCAGGAGTTGGGCTTCAGCCTTGATGCTATTTCTCCCTAATGATATACAGTCATTATAAAGTGCTCCATCAATTTCCAATTGGCATTGCTGGCACTTCAGTACCTTTGAGTCGAGTCAATTCTAAAAACAGAAAAAATCTCTAAATTTGAGGACAATTTTGTAAAAATCATGTTATTTTTTTTAAATGTGTCGATTTCACAGTTATTTTTTGAAAATCATTGTATCCGTGATATACAGTTCCCAGGTGTTTAGTAAGACTGTGTATATGTCAGCAAGAACTTCACATTATAGAGTATTAGTAAACATATATCATAAGTAAATGTTGGTTTGATTTGGCTAGCTGACAGTACCACATCTAACCCCTAATCTTACTAGAGTAATAGATGTTATTGGTAACCTTAAACATAACCACTCTGATACCCATGCAATTCATGGAAACATATATAACCCTTTTGTTTTGTTACTCCTGCATGCCCAATGTATACACAATAAAAATATGAAAATGCATTTCCAAAGCATTTACTGAAATGATCGTATTCTTGCAAAGAAAGTGTGAGCTGCAAATATTAGACAGAGAAGACGTTACTGTAATCAGCGCTATTAAAATGGCGAACAATTCACACAATTCAACCATGTAAATTGTTACCAATGTTACCTTATTCCTATCTGTTCCTAATATTATACTAAAGAGAGCATAGCAGGAGTACTGCCTGCCAGATCAGTTGGGGTAGCCTAACCCCATACATTTGTCTTGGGTATGTTCTTAGGTATCAGGAAGCATGTCTAAGTGTACAGGCTATCTTCCTTCACAGGATGAATTTCGGAGTCAGTAGGGTTAAAGTCAAAGTTCACAGCAGTTCCATGACAATCCCAACATGAAGCTCCACTCCCCAAGTCTCCACTGTCCTTTTTTTATTTTATTTTTATTTATTTATTCAGTTTAATAACCATACAACAACAAGCCCAGGAGCAGGGCATAGACAAACAAAGACAATCCCAGAAATGCCCAAGCATCAATTTATAGCCAGCCAATAATAAATGTAATAAGGGACAGAGTCCCATTATACTCAGTACAGCAGGGTCCAACCATCATACCACATTCTGGCCATAGGGCTTAACATTAATAACATGCCTCAAAGAAGGGGCTAAATGTTACCACACTCCCAGGGGAAAAAAGTACAGGAAATGAACCAACAAAAGAAGTTAAGTGCGGCAGGGAGGAACACGAGCAGCAGTCATCCATCCCAGCAAACCAACAAGGCACAGACAAGCGGTAACGCAGAGCGGGTTTTCCATGTGCATGGCCAACCAAGAAAGCACACAACATTTCATTTATGAGACTCCAGATAGGAGTGCAAGGGTGCCCAAATGTCCCTCGGGCGGGAGCCCTCAGGGACCAGTTCCCAAAAAATCGTTAACTGCTCCTGACAAAACGCTGCATCTCGCAGCTAGTCGGCCCCGCGAGGAGCCCGGCCCCTCCCCCAGCACATCGCCACTCTTCGCTTAGCCAACAGCAGCAATAGTCCCACCAGCCTCTGCGAATCCGTTGGCACCCAATCCACTAGTCCAAGCAGCACCAACACAGGGGAAAGAGGCAGATCCAGACCAGTCATTTCCACAATCACATGCATCACTTCCAGCCAAAAGGCGCGCACCTCCCCACAATTCCACGCCAAGCAGACACAGCAATATCCCTCTGCTGTTCCTGCAAACTACCATACAGCCTAGTAATGAGTTTGCACGGCGACTGTACACACCACAACATCTCCAGGGCCCGACAGGTCCTCGGAATCGCCGGGAGACCTGCAAAACGCACGCAGAGCATCGCATAAACTCGCAAAACATATAACCGATGCATAGCGTTATCGGCTCCCTCTGCAAGTGCTGCCTCTTGGTAAGATCAACCGCCCCCTCCCCCGTCAAACCAATCTCCCAAAGTAGGTAGACCCAAGCCATCAAGGAAATCCTGCAGCCGCATGTCCCAGGACATCCTCTCGTCAGCGACATCCAGCACCGGCATTGCAGGAGCAAAGGGCTCACATGTCTCAGACCGTCACAACAAAGCCCCCCAGGCCCTCGAGGTGCACACCACTGTATCCACTCCACCGGACCGGGGTCGAGACGAACACCCAAGAACCTGTGGCAGCCTATCCGGCCACACCGCATCGCTCTCAGGCGCAAGATGTGGTAGGTAGCGCATAGGGCGTATCCAATAATACGCAAAGTGGGCCTGCGCACAATAATAATAGAGCTCCAAATCAGGGGCAGCCAGACCGCCCAGTTCAAACGGCAACATCAGCTTTTCCCAAGCAATCCTGGGCTGCTTACCTGCCCAGACCAGATGTATCAGGGCCGAGTGGAGGCGCCGCAGGAAACCAGCAGTAAGTGCCAGTGGGAAGTTCACAAATAAGTACAGAAATTTTGGGCACGACCATTTTAGCAATAGCTATGCGCCCTATGAGCGACCATGGCAGCGAGCGCCACACCTCGATCCTGTCTTCCAGCCAAGCTACCAACCTGTCGTAATTAGCCATCCAAAGCGTTTCAACATCACAGCTCAGCCAGATTCCCAAGTATCTGACTGGACCTCTCGCCCACTCGATAGGATATCCGGAGAGGAAGCGCGGCGGCCCCGCGGTAAGAGGCAGCACAACCGATTTAGACCAGTTGATCGTATGCCAGAAAAGGCACCGAATCGAACAATCTCATTAAGCAGAACATCTAGGTTCTTACTCGGTTCACGAACATACAGCGCGATATCATCCACGTACATCAAGATTAATATAGACCGGTACGGCATCCCTCTGTTATTATGGTGTTGTCGCAAAAAGGCTGCAAGCGGCTCCATTGCCATTGCAAAAAGGAGCGGGGACAGGGGGCAACCCTGGCGGGTCCCCCGGGCCACCAGGAAGGGGTCAGAGATACTGCCGTTCAGCTGCAATCGAGCAACAGGGTCCATGTACAGCAACCGAATCAATGTAACGAATCGCGCACCCAGGCCCACTCTGCCAAGCAGTGCAAATAAATACTTCCACGTCAGCGAGTCAAACGCCTTCGTGGCATCTAAAAACACCGCTGCAGCCTCCTCCTCCGCCTCAAGCGTGCCCATCACCGCAAAGAACGTTCGCAGATTGTGCGTCGTCGACCACCCCGGAACAAACCCAGACTGGTCAGGTAGCACCAGCCGCGACATCAACAGCTGCAGCTAACACTCTCGCCATATTGCCTGGCCCTGGCATACTTCCCCAAAAAAACAAACTTCCCGCAAAGAGGCCTCCTCATAGAGAGACACCGCGCCTTGCAGGGCTGCTAGCGTTTCACCAGACCAATCTAACACCAATTTGGCCTCCAGATCAGCAATTTGAGCCTCCAAATCGGACAACTCCCGCCACAGTGATCTTAACACCCCATGCTGCTTCGACAGGCACACTCCACTGATAACCACCTTAAAGGCCTCCCAAAGCGTCCCAGCAGAGTCCACCGATCCACTATTCTCGTCAAAATATTGAGTGATAGCCTGGCGAACCTCCTTGCGGAACGCCACATCTCGAAGCGCCCCCTGTGGCAGACGCCAAGCAAAGGCGCGCCCGGCCCCCACGGCATCTCCAGCTCCAACTTGACCGGAGAGTGATCCGACAGAGTCCGGGCCAGATGCTCCACTGATCGTGTCCAAAGTTCCACATCACGAGTGCCCAGCCAGCGATCCAGGCGGGACCAACTATTGTGCACATAATTGACACATGTGCCCTCCTCTTATCCCCATGCCTCGCCCTCCATATGTCAATCAAGGCACCATCACTCATAACTGTCAACAAAGCATTAGCAGCGGCAGAGTGTTGTGCTCTGGATGAGCTTTTCCGATCCCTCTCTGAGTCAAGAACTACGTTGAAGTCTCCTCCCCAAATCACAGCGCCACCCCCCAACGATTCAACCAGGCTCCAGACCTCGCAGAAAAATTCAGGGTCGTCAACATTAGGGCCATAGACCGAGACAAGCCTGCAAGGCCTGTCTAGTAGCGTTCCACTCATCAAAACATAGCGCCCATTTGGATCCACTATTAAGTCTCCACTGTCCTTATCACCCTGTGACAGAGGTGCAGAACAGCTACTTTGGTTTGTCTAGCATATACAGGTTGTCTCCTAACAAGCACAGAAGGAGAAATTAAGGACATCTCGTTTTGATTGTACAGCCCTGGACTAAATGTGTAGACTACAGAGTGATAATGCCTACAAAGAATAAATGCGTAGTCAGCACATTCTTGTGTTAGTGGAAAAATATGTAAAAAGTCACAATCAGAAAAAGATGTCAAGCTAAAACTGAATTCTAAAAAGGAGACTAAGCGCGGGTCCTGCAATACCCTACCCTTGGTCAAAAAGGACACAACACAAAAAAATATAACAGCACTAAAGAAATACAAAAAAATATCTAAAACTACACAATAAGATACCCTAACAATCAAAGCAGACACTGAAAGCTATAAAAAATGCCAAATTAAAAATCACACAAGCTATTAAAAAATGAATAAAACAAGTTTAAAAACAAGGAGCCGAATGAAAATCTTTGAGGCACTGGAAGTACAGCATGGTACCATTGAAACATTTACCATTTCCTTAGAGTCATTGAGGTCCAGAAAGGAACCCGCATCCTCTGAAGTCCGATCCGCAAGGCCTTAAGAGCAAGTTCCAAGAAAAGAACATGGTCAATACCAGCCCATTCAGGAGAAGCCGAAGGTATTGGTGCCAGGACCGCAGCCTCAGAAGAGGAGACAGCTGCCAACCTGGTGCGGAAGCATCCATCCAAAGTGACAAAGGCAACTCATCATAAGCATCCTGCAGCAACGGAAGCAGCATAGGACAACACTGTTGGTGCACCCACAAAGGACGCACAAGCAGATTTATATCCGTAGTTTGCAGCAATTGCATAGCAAGGCATAAGTCTAGTGCAGACTCGAAAGAGCACCACAGACAATTAAACACAAGCTGTACACTCTGAAATCACACAGGCGAGAAAGGCAAATACCAGTTCTCGTTCAGTTTCTGTAACAAGGACACTCCAAATTACTATACTATGCGTTCACGCCACAGAAGGAAGTGTGACAATCCCATCACCATTTGGCCTTGTTTTTGACCACTTTTTGTGGAGCAACAAAAATAAAACCAAAATAGCAATTAACAGGACTAACACAAGCAGAACGCCTCTAAAAACCCTTGAAACCAAGGAATGTAAAAAGGCAGAATCACTCCACCTACAGTCTGAAACATGGATACTAATCCAGACCCAATCACTTTAAAAAAGTGTGCCACTCCAGCAGTATTGGAAGCATTTAAAATGCAGTGCACAATTTTGCCAAAATGCAACGGCAAGTTAGTGTGCAAGAGCGACTGCAATTCTGAGTAAGATCAGGCAATTTAGAGATCAGAAGTTTCTCTGGCCGATGTTAATGCCACATCTTGTTGAAACAATAAGGCTTTCAGAAGGCTTCACTTATGAAAGTCAATTTTAGATATAGGGACTGTTGGCCACAAATTAAGTTATCCAGTCCTGTGTGTAGGAGAACAGAAAATATTCATACAGCAAGTCACAACCGTGGAAACAGTAACTACATATGGGACACCTGGTTTCATTCCACAGCAACCATGGTTGTTCAGAATCAAGTAACTTCCATTAGAAAGTAACAGAAATGCTGGCTTAATCAAGGATACATGAACTCCCTTCAAATAACACGCTAAATTAGACACAGATGCATTACAAGCTCCATGAAGTGTTATCTTTTTATAGATAAATGATTGCCCCAAGGAAATTCCACATTTGTTTCCACTAATAAAAACCTCTTTGTCCCAACTCATACATCTGCAATCGAAGGGAAGCAACCAAGCTTCATGAAAAACATTTCCACCCATCTGCTCGTATCTGCCTACTTGAAAATGTTTCAGACATGATGTGAATTGAAACATAGAGACTGGTAAGGAAATTAAACCATGAATAAGCCAGATATTTGAAGGTGTTTCAGCTACAATGAAGGGCAGTGTCTCTAAATGTTCTACGTTAAGCATAGTGTAGGCTGTATCTTTTTTCGCCATCACCTGTTGCATATGTGACAAGTTATAAGGCAAAAATAATTCTGTTGCATTAAAATATTTTCATGGCACTTTGTTTGATTTTAAAACCTGCAATATCGAGCTCAACTCCAAAATCGATCTCAGCTGACTTTATGTTGAAGCATAGATATTTTGTATGATATCGAATGCAGATGAAACAATATTGTTCAGTAAATGAATACGAATAGACAATGCAGTCATGGTATTATGGACGACAGCCAATGCTTTTTACAGATTTTCTTTATCAATTTGTCGCAACAGTTCAGCAGTTTCCTATTGAGAAATGTTCTAAATTTTCTAAATTTCGTTGTAAGTAGCACAATCTTGTAAATCCATGTTGTCTGAAAGAAGAGAAAAATGCTGTTTAACCTTGGACACGGTGGAATGTTCTAACCATTTCAGGCATAACTTTCTGACACTACAGGTAGTAACTACATCCAAGTGTTGTGACTGAATATAACGGGGTCTGGTCGGCTGGCTTTAAAACCCCTGGAAGAGTTTTAAAAAACATGAATTGTAGCCATTAGTGTCAACGGGCCTACCGACCACCCATCTGAACGAGAAAGTGGAGTTACACCATTCTGCACAATTTCATTAAGATGTTCTTCTGCATTATTAATGTACTGTTGCCAATTGTCAAACTGTGCACCTGTTTTATTTAAACATATTATTTGTGGAGGGATCATACAAGCCCTTAATAAAGCATCAATGCCCTGCACCTGCCAATTTTGCGTACCCCAAATTGATTTGAAATCAATATTATATTTCCAATATTCATAACCTCTTTAATGCCAATCAAGAAATAAAGGAATCATTATAAATCAACTTTGTTTGTGTCAGCATGTGTGTCTTCGCTTGGGAAGGTGTAAGCCTATACTAAAACAAAACTGGGTCTGTGTGGAGGTTACTAGAAAATAAGTAAACTTTTTAAAATATTGATGAAGACTCCCTACAGGTGGTGTTAGGCAGTGTTCCTACTGTGTATAATTAAGAAGAGCATGTGGACTACTAGCTCTGTGTAAATAGTGATGTGCATAATGACCGTAACAAAACACTTCAACATAGTTTGCAGAATTCAAATACAAATCTTCATTTTCGAACACTGTATAGGATTCTAATTGAGACTGCATATTAGAAAAAGTTGCAATATCCCATTCATCAGAGGTGGAACCTGGGGTTACAATGTCATTCCCAGCAATCTTAAAATCATATGGAATTTGCAACATTTCTGTGGGACCTTCTCCCAAACAATACAACTCTGGACAGGAAATACAGTAATGTTCACAAGGGACAAGTCTCTTCAAACCTTCTGTGAGGAAGATTGGGGCTTAAACATTACAGCTACCACTTTTGGAAAACAACGATCAGGAAGATAATGTCCATTCAAAAGCTGGAAAACCTGTAACACATCCAATCCAGATGAGGAGGAAAAAAACCAGTGAAAGAAAAATCCAAAGTTGGGACCATGGAGGAATCAAATAAGTCTTTTTCAATCAAAAGAACAGTGCATGTGCACCATGCAAAGAAGTATGTAAAGAATTTGACGAAAAATCATCAATTTCTGCAAAGTAACCAGATGCAGTCTATGCAAAAACAGGAAACTCATTAGGCAAAGGAGAGCAAATAGGTACCTCCAAAGGTAGTTGATAATCTATTTCATTGCCATGGGCAGCAGTAGAGAACTGTAAACTCATATCAGAAGTGTATCCTGTACTGGCGGCAGTAATCGACACTAGAGAAAGTTCAGCATCAGAAGAAGAGTTAAAATATTAGGACTGCTTAATGCATATAGAAGGATCTCTTGTAGGGTAGCAAGGGGAAATAAGGAACCATCCAGATACCTTAGTTGCCTACTTTGGGGAACTGACCACATGGTGTAACTTGATCAAATCAACAGAAACTTGTCATTTCTATTTACAACTAGCAAGTGGTGACAAAATCACAGATCAAGTACCCTTAACAGTAAGGACTGCCACCAAAGCTCAATAGGATGGGCCAAACTCTTTCTTGTCTGCAAACTTTTCCTGTACTAGATCCCCAACTTTAGAAATCCAGCCAGAAGTCGCTGGTTGCTCCTTCATTTCATCAGCGGCAGAACATTTAGAAGTTACAGTTGCGTACTCATCTCTGAAGTCTTGTAATTCCTGTAAGACAGCAAAACGTTCATTGATGTCAAAGGACACGTCTGCCACCACTGTGCCAGGGTTATCAATATCTGGGAAATACATTTTGACCCCGGAAAGGTCTTCATAGGGGGTCCAACCACCCAAAGATCTTCTAGGCAGATTATTAAAAGTACTCTAGACTTCATACAGGTGATGGGTCCAACTATGACCTGAACTTAATGCTCTAGCTGTTAAGGACTTCTTTAAGTCCTGGTTCTTCCGTTCCACTATTGAATTTCCCTCAGGATGATGGGGTGGAATAAAGCGCACCACCACCCAGGGTGGCCAAGGCATCCTGGAAAGCCTTAGAGGCAAACGCAGGTGTCTGGTCCGAGTGGAATGCCACCACTGCATATGTACCGATAAAGACCTGCAAATCTTTAATAACAGTTTGATCGTCAGCCTATCACTGTGGCCACACCCATAGAAAGCGAGAACATGAATCAACAGCCAATGAAATACATTTAAATGTACCATCCATATGAAGAGGTCTGCAATGATCTAAATAGACACGTTGTAATAGCTTATTTGAAACTAGAAAGGGTGTCTGCGTTGGGCGTGCGACCGTGGAACTTTTCATTTGTTGACAAATGTCACAACGAATGCCGTTTTTTTTTTTTTTATAAAGACCCTGCCACCAGTAGCGTTTCTGTAACAAAGAATCCTGAGCACAACCAACACATAGCTTCTGCTGCAAGGGTTCTCTGGACTCTGCATCGACCTCACAGCCTGCATTAGAACTGCTGGTGTGCAAAGCATCACTGGCACAGACCCTTGCATTGCAAATCTCTCATCTACAGCAGCTTCGATGGCGAAGCAGGTTCTCTCATTGCAGCCACTCTGAACCAACGCATCACCTTGACTGCCCGATGCATCCTCGACGATCACAAACCCTCATCACTGGGATCCTTGACTACAGCAGGACCTCGCATCGCAGCTCCTTGGAATCAACGCAACGCCTCAGCTGCGCAATGCACTCTTGACGTGGGACCTCACAATGATCAGCAACCAGGATTTAAGGTACTCTTGTTCAGCTGACCTAACTGGGTCCCTGAAGCCAGCCTGCAGTTCATCACAGTCAACCTGAACTTGTGGATTTGTCCTGGTCCCGTGCAACCAGATATCCACAGTTAGCGCATTAGGCTTTTCGGCGCTATTTTCACTGAAATTTTTACACTTGCATATCTCTGGTTCTACTGATTTTATCATTTTAGTTTTGATTTATTTATGAACATTTGTTGTATTTGTCATATTTGGTGTGGGAATTTTATTGTGTTGTTTTCATGTTATTACTGTTTCAAATGCTGCATTAACACTTTACACATTCCTGCTAAGTTAAGCCTGATTGCTCTGTGGCAAGGTACATAAGGGTTCAGCACAAATTAATTTGGGGTTTGCTTGTGCCTCACACAGGCAAGGATTGCGGATGAAGCTTGAGTAGGGTTTCACTCCCCTCAATCATTAACAAAATTTCTCACATTCATGTAGCTGGTCAAGGCCACCATATCAACATTAGATATCTTGAAGCTACAGCAGTGTTCCCCAAACTGTGGGTTGCGACCCACTGGTGGGTCTCATGCATATTTTTGGTGGGTCGTGAAAGTCCAATAATTAAATAAAGATACATTTAAATTCTGTATTTATTTTGGCACATTTGTTGTACTTCCAAGATAAAGGTCAAATGTAAACCTATCTTTTGACAAAATGTTGCTAATTGGTTAACATGGTAATTGGTGTTTACAAACTCCACTTACTTTGCAGTCAGAGAAAGAAAAGTAAACCAAATTTTGTGACAACTTTGCTGGGACACAGGGAGAGTGAGAGGAAAAGCTGTAGGATGTCATTTTTGTTACACAAAACAAAATGTAAATACCTTTAAGTGAACTGAACACATGCAGCAGTTACGAAAGCACAAATGAAGCATTTTTGTTGTAATTTTGAAGAGTGATTGGAAAAAAAGATTTTAATAGGATCAAAACAAATCAAGACACTTTATTGGTGATGCACCAATGATAAGTATTCACTGAAGCCCAATTTCCACTCATTATCATGTGTGTGCAATAGATATTTTTTTTTATCAGTAAACTATACAACTGCGCAAATTTAGTGGCCATTTTAATGAAAGATGTACTGTCTAAAAATTACAGTGCACTACACCATGATGCTTCAGTTACATTAAAAAAAAATCACTGCCTCATGTCCATTCAGGTTAGGTGGGTCGCAAAAGTTTTTCGTTCTAAAAATTGGGAAGTGGTTCTAAAACATTTGGGAAGCAGTGGTCTGGAGTAATTCTTGTGGATTAGCAGAATGACTAAAACATAAGAGGGCGTCTTACTGACAGTGGGACATCAGTTTCTATGGAGGGCAGAAACAAAACAAAGAGTGTCTAACTGCATTGCCACCGCCTATTCTGTTCAAACAGTCAATATAGTGCTGGACCAGGAAATTGAGTATGCGGGAGGTGGTTGGAGAGATCTCAGCCATGAAAATGGCACTGAGGACATGAGGAATGATTTGTTCAGATACCTGATGTGTGCAGAGAAGTGAGTATTTATGGGCATGAGATGGGTGTTCATTCAGTGTGTCTACTAGGTCACATTGTCTGGAATGGTGATCAGTTTGCTTGGTCTAAAAGTGTGTAGATGGAGAGAGTTAAGTTGTTCGTGTGATACAGCAGAAATGGTGTATGGTGAAGTGGACAGCATGAACGTGATGTTATTAGGTGGGGAGTAGTGCCACTAAACTATGCTACATACAAAATGCACAGGTTTTGCCCCTTCACCAAACCCTCACAAAAACAGGAGACTCCCTTCTATCTGTTGATTTTCTCACATGGATGCACATGCAATGGGAACTTTGAGGTTGAAGCTGGCAGTGATTTCTTCCTCTTCAACTGATTTGTCTGTTTCTTCTGATTTTCCTACTAACTTACTTTCTCTTTCATTCATTTGTTGTGTTCTCTTTATTTTATCACCCCAGTTCTTGCTGTTTCCTTACATTTCTCTCCCGTCCCTCATCTTCAGCCTCATCATTATTTTTCTTTGCTTTCTAAGGTTTTTTTTTCACCTGTCATGACACTGTTTCTCTAATCAAACTTCTTGTGTCTTTTCTAGGCAGGCACTCACATACCCTTGTCACAAACGATCAGTTCCCACACTCCCCCCCCCCCCCCAAGGTATTTAGATTTATGTCTGCAGCCAGATATCTGCATAGGCTGAGGATGTAGATGAAGTTAAGCGTTACCACAATCAGAAATTGAAAACTTAAGCACAAT
Source organism: Pleurodeles waltl (assembly GCF_031143425.1). NCBI lineage: Eukaryota > Metazoa > Chordata > Amphibia > Caudata > Salamandridae > Pleurodeles > Pleurodeles waltl. The sequence goes on along the minus strand of NC_090450.1, from coordinate 924,327,917 downwards.
ACAGATGTCTCCCTATCCAACTTCAATCACCTTCATCAACTTCTTCCTAGGAGTGGGCGAGGCAATGAAAGAACTAGCCAGGCTAGAGCCTAAATTCTGGCTCTGGCTCATCTCAAGGTCCTGTTGGAACCTCAAGCCAATAACAAGCTGTGCTTTCATGTGACTTCGGCTTGCTACCCTTCCTCTACCCAGGACGTGGCGTTGCGGCCAGAGCTACAGACTATGAAACTGGGAAACCAGGTTTGAATCTTGGTAACAGCTCAACACCCCGGGATTTTGAGACAAATCAATTAACCTCCAAGTGCCTATAAACAATGAATGTGACCTTGTCTAACTGGTGTTCATGTAAAATGATCCAATACTTTCCACTCAAGTTGGCACTATATAAAAACTGCAGAAAAATGCACAAAGAGGTAAAGCAAAGCGTTACCACGTGGAAAGACAAATAGAGACCCATTTAGTGGCTGATTTGTACAAAGGGAAACCAGAAAACCTTCAGAAACCGAGGCTTTCCTGCTTAAATTGAGTGATCTTGGCAAAATATGTTATTTCACCAAAACTCCTTCTCCTTCATTATCGCATATAAAAGCGCTTTCAAATATGTGAGTTTAGAATACCAGATGTACAAAACCTATTGTGTTTACTTTAATATACTACAGTGTTGCTCTAATATAACTATCTGGGCCACGTACAGGGCTTACATGACAACTGTCTTACCTCAGCTCACTACTGATTCATGTTTTAAAGCTATCACTTTTCATAAGTACTTCTCAGCGCAGTGGTATAACATGACTTAATAATGTCAAAGAAATACACTTTTTTGAAGAGACGTCATCATATTTTACATGATGTTTTTGCATTATTTACATAGCAAATATGTTCATGGCTTGGCTCGTGCATGAGTCATAAGAGCCGAGCCAGACCCTCGCTCGGCTCTCCCTCTTAAATTGTTGGCTCACCCATCCCTATTTCTCCCTGCGCTATGCATTAGAGCTTCACTGCTGGGTGGAAAATAATAGTGAGTCCAGACACTGGTATATACATCGGCGCTAGCATAATTGCCCTAATTATGGGGAGAATCAAGACTTAAACCCAGAAAAATACAGGATAAATCGGCACAGGTGGACATGCCAACTCTTTAAGATTAGAACGTGGGAAACAAAAAATAATGGGGATGCATTTTTACTATTGACTTACTTAGAAGTATAGGCTATTTTAGGCTGGAGACAGGAAAAATAAAGCCATTTTTGCTTCAAAAATAGAGACACTCCAGCCTTAGTCAGGTCTGTTGACATGTATGGGTGGAAAGCATAGAGAGCAAGAATGAGGACGTTTGAGTTCTCCGGCAGGCAACTGACCGTGTGAGCAGTACTGTGCGGGAGCCTTTGGTCCGGTACAGCGGCCGGTACGGTGATGTGTTTGAATAAACTCCGTTTCAGATGCCTTACGTAGTAGCCAGCAGCTCCTTCTCACCGGTTAAGCAGAGCATTTAACTCAATAGAAGTACGCATGCGCGACAGTACGTGTGCGTAAGGTTTTGCTTTCGGTTTGCCTGCACATGCGCAATGTGGATTCTAGTAGGAGAATGTTTCATAGGGAAGTTTATTGCTAACGAAGGTAGTCTGTTAACGTAATACGGGCGATTTAAAAATTTACAATTGGAGAGAATTCACCTTAAGGAAAAACCATTAAAATAAAGATTTTTAGTGAGTCAATACATCAGTTAGGGGTAATTTGGTTTTTCCTTGTAATTAAAGTAAAGTACAGCGTTAGATTAGGGTTGGATTAGGATTAGTTTGGGTTGGGTTAGGAATTTGTTAAAGGTTAGTTAAACCGTAAAGTGTGGCCTGGAGCCAAGGTTTGTGGCACAACTCCAATCTATGCGAGGAGTGCGCACTCTTGCACCTAAATGCGATCTGGAATTTTGAAGAAACGCTATACATTGTCGAATATCGGAAAAAAGAAACTGCTTAATTCCTGCTCGAAGTTGAGAGGGCAGACCTATTGCTGTTCTTGAGACCATTCTTGTGGCAGGTCCTCTTCATGGTCAAAGTACTCGGGTAAATGCAAGTGAAAGCAGAAGCACAAGAAGGTCAAGTGGGATTCATTCCTATTCTGTCACTCTCCATCAAGGAATTCGTGAGGGCGTCAAGGTGCCACTCAGTCTCGCTCCTGAACGCCCTCCAAAGAGCCAATCCACAATTCATCCTGATGTATCCGAGATCCCTGGAGGTCACCGGCAACACCACAGCGGATCAAGACTTTTGAAGAGGCTACGTTGCAAATGTTTGTCACTCTCCCACTCCCTCTGAAATCCCTTTGGGCCTCAAAGATCCTCAACAGCCTCCAGTCAGATTAGCGCCAGTGGATCAGTCCTTGGCACCACCTGTGCCTTCCAAAGCCATCTCTGGTTCCACCCCGGCTTTGGCTCTCACTTCCACTTCGGTGCCAAAATCCATGTTTTACTCTGATTCTAGTGTCTGGCTCGAGCTGAACTCATCTCTGCCTTGACTGATGTCAGTCACATCCTGAATTCACACTGACAAACTCAGTCCCTGTACATTCAGATTCAGAAAAGACACTACCTCTACCATGGAGCCGCCTCCAGTGCTCCATCACCTTTTCAGCTCTGGCTGATCAAAGTCAGCCAGCCTTCAAAGAACATGGAGATGACGGGATGATATCCTTCCACAGTATGATGACGACAATATGAAGCAGACATCATGCAGGTCATCAGCTGCAGTGACCTTTCAAGTTCCCTTTCCCTGTGGAAAACATTTAATTTGTCCCTAATGAAACACCACCATCCTATGGGAGGCACAATCAGACATTTCCTCCAAGGGTAGCAAAATGTAGCATCAAACAGCAGTTTCCTTCAGAGAGTTTAACCAGGCTATGCGCTGCCATTCTTTTCTACACCTTCACATAACCAGCCTACGTCACAGCAGCTGTCAGAGGTGCACATCTTGATGCAAGAAATGCAGACTCTCCTGTCCAAACAGATAATGGAAAATGTACTGGTCTTGGAAATAGGGTCTGGTTGTTACTCCTGAAATTTCCTGGAACCAAAAAGGGACAGAAGCCTTCCCCCTAGTTTAGATCTCCTTTCTCTATATGCCTTTCTGCGGAAGGCAAGATTTAAGATGCTCACACTAGCCCGGGTTCTATCTGCCCTGTATCCAGGCAACTGGATGGTGGCCTTGGACTTGCAGGATGCCTACTTTCATGCGCCCAATCTGCAGTCCCACAGGCATTACCTGAAGTTCAGAATGGGCTATTCAGTGTGTTGTTCTTTCCTTTGGCTTTACCAAGGTCCCTTAGGTGTTCACAAAAGTGCTTGTGGTGGTCGTGATACACCTTCAAAGGTTGCGGATACCAGATTTGCCCTGTCTCAATGATTGGCTGTTTGCAGGTAGACTTGTCAAAGTCAGTCGTAGACCACCTTCACAAGAAGCCGAACCCCGTAACATCACTGGGGTTGACTATCAAGGTGCAGAAGTCACACTTCACTCCAGAGGCTCCCTTTTACTGGAGCTATCTTGGATAAGATGCAATTCAGGGCTTTCCCTCTGACTTAAGGCATTGGTGCTATGATCCTGATGTTCCTGCCTCGGTCCTGGGTCTCAGTGTGAGTGGCTCTGAGGCTTCTTGGCCTAATGCCCTCCTGCATTATGCTTTTTGTTTTTCCCAGGTGGCATGTGCAGGCTCTGCAGTGTGATTGAAAGTCTAAGTGGGCCTAGCACCAAAGGAACTTGTTAGATTCTATCTAGGTTTCAAAGGAGACAACAAAGCTCTGCAGTGGTGGCTGCTCAACTGCAATTGGATTAGCAACAGACCCCTCTCCCTACCCACCCAAAGCTGACGGCGATGACAGGTGCATCGCTGCTTGGTTGGGTAGATCATCTGGTTGGGGTGGAAATCAGAGGACTCTGGTATCTAGGGACAACCCCACTACTCATCATTTTTTTGAGTCGCTGGCCATTCAACTGGTGTTGAAGGCCTACCTACCGACCATTAAAGGTGGCTGATAAAGGTCCTCACAGACCACATCACTGCCACATAGTACTGCAACAAATAGGGCGGTGTGGGGTCGTGAGACATATGTCAGAAGGCTGTTCACCTCTGGAGTTCACTGTGGCATTAGGTTATTTCCCTGATAGTGAACCACCTGGCTGGATCTTTGAATGTCAGGCAGACAAACTCAGACAGTGGCGGCTGGTAGTTCACAAATGGCGATTAGACCATAATGTGGCACAGTGCATCTTCCAGTAAAGGGGAGAACCCTGGCAGGATCTTTTCTCTGCCGTCAACAACACAGTTTCAACACTTTTGTGCTTTCGAATTTCCAAAAAGCTCTCTTTCGGACAGAGACTCTAGATAGAATAGAATGTGTTACCATAACTGCAGTGATGAAAGTAAGTTTAGAAGGAACACACCATTACTTAACATGTATATGGCACAATGCTTTTGCTCCAACTTGAATTCAAATGCATTGAAAACAAAAGTTTGGCTCCAAACCTCTTATTCTCCCTTTGTCCTAGCCTCAACTGAACTTCTTTTGGTAGAAAAACTGTACTCATGACCCCTCAGTCTCCTCTTGGAAAGCTGTGCCTAAGCACCTATACAAATACATTGGACACTGCTCCGAATGCACTTGAAAGCCTCTCTTCAAACCCACTTTCAGATTCCTTTAAGTGCAAGGGTTACACTCAAACTCGTAGTCTAATGGATTAATTCAAGGATACAGGTCCAATGCACCTTCAAAAGCTTTGGTGACAAGTGCTATGACCCATGCCCATTCGACAATCAAGGAATAACCATCTAAAGACTCTAGCCGCTGTGTGGAACACATTTTGTAGAAGATTATACCATTTTCGAAAATGTGGGCAGGTCGGTGTTTTCCTACATTAAAAAGGCTGTCTGGTGAATAATGTCACAGTGCATATCAAAATCCAAGCAGATATTATCAAGCAAAAAAACATTCTAGAATACCTATTGTTGGTTATTGTTAGAGACGCAGGACTGGGGGAAGGGAGCTGATTCTCTTACTGTATTATAGAACATTGGAATATTGAGAGCTCCAATGAAAACAATGGAGTGGCTCTGTACTTTTAATGGCTGGTATAAACCTTTTTCACAAGCATTCCAATGTTTGTCTGTCTACTCTTAGTGGGTGCAATGTTCTAATAATCTTATAGTCATGTTTCCATTGGTTGTGATCATCAGGAATGGCTTAGGATCAAAATGGAAAGTGGGCTAATTGGATGCTGGTCTTTTTAGTAGAGCTGTGTCTCCCTCTTGTTAAACAGTAACACAACTCTACCTCTTCTAGCAGCATACCTCTTCCCTTTGGGCCTCCATTGACTATTTCACTATCAGATACCTTTATGGTGTGGTGGTGGAGTAACAAGCGTTTGAAGTAGATACTTTGCGATTATATGATCAGGTATCAACTCTGAGGGACACTTGTCAGTGCTGCCAAGGGAATGTTTTATAATTACTATGATTCTGCCAGTGACGTCTGTGAGAGTTGAGTAATTTATGAGGCCCTCTTAACAGTGCCTATGAAGCACTTATTTATTCCTTTGACTTGAGATCCAGGAAGGCAGGATCCATTGGTGGTGAAACTGTAGACACAAAACATCTGAAAGTCTTTACTGCCTCCAAAGAGTTGCCCATTGTCTGAGAACTTTCTCAGGGATGCTACACATGCAGAACGTTTTGTCAAGTGCTGGAATTACAGCTAGCCACTGTTGTTGTTGGAATCATCTGCTTCTCTGGGTACCAGAAGTACTCATCACTAACCACTCGCAAGTATTGACTGAAAGGTAGTGGTCCAATAAAAATCAGCATTTTCACATATTATAGGGTAATGGATAGATCTAGAGTGATGTCTCTGTCCCCTGTGGAGCATCATATTTCTGAATTATGGCAATTCTGAATGCATCTTCCACTTGCTTATATTGGGAAAAGATCCACATGTTCCGTCTCGTAATTCTTGTCTTTGTCCTTGCCACCAACTTCTTTTCCCCTTTGTGCGCAATCTCCACCAAGGACAAGTTTAACCTCTTGAACATCAGTGTTGGAGGTCCTTGTTGGACCGCTCCTCTCAAAGGGAGAGACTGTTCCTGATTAATATAAATGAAAGATCTGAACTCCCTGCTATCAGGCATTCAGTTGGGCAATATTGCCTGATCCTGCTGTCTCCATCTTGAGATTGGATTAAATGGCTTACGGCCTTCAGAGTGGGGTCGTCTTTTGTGACAGAAGATTCCTCGATGGCTCTGTAGGGTTGACTTGGCATTGTCAGTGATGTGTATTCTTCAGCAGTGTAATGCATTTCATCTGGAAAGCGGTGTTGAGAGAAAAGACGCTCGGGTCTGGTGCTTTTCCTGGCCCTTGTGCTATCTTAAACATATTGCCTACAACTCCTATTATCCGCAAACTCCTGCCAATGCAGACATGCATCGGGAGGCATCACTACCAATTTTTTGTTGAACCTGAAATGTGCTTGGTCACACTGGGCTTTTGTCAGCATTCACAGACACTGATCAATAGTATGCATTTGCTAGTGGGTCCTAGTTATCATTTAACCAGGAAAACCCCTGTTCTTAACATGATAACATGAAGGCTATTGCATAGACCCTGCTCTCTTAACAATGTCCAACATGTAAAAAAACACAGTATCTTCAAAAGTCAAGAAAATATTTCAAAGATGCAACATTGTATCTTAATAAGCCAAGAAATGATCCCAAAGATGCTACATTTGATGGACCTGTCATGGACCTCAAGGTCTCAGTTTTGCTTGAATTGGTCTGCATGCCATTTGCAATAAGATATCCCTATATAGTTTGATTTGTTTTACTGCATGATTAATAGATCCCCCCATATTATTGAACTACAGTATTTCCTCATTATTCACTTTCTGCACAAGGTGTACAGTTATTTGTCTATCCTTTCATTTTCCTAAGTCCTGGAAGAGCTTCTTTGTGTTGCAGCCTGCCCAAAGTGAGGCTGTTTATAGTGAGTAGTATTGCACTGTATTGTATTGCATCTTTTATATAGCACTTATTACCCCTATGTTCACAGGCTGGGAAGCAGGCCCATCTGTAGGTGAGCAGGTAGCCCCCGTACACACTCAGCAATAATATTTTCCTTATCTTGGAGATTAGCATTGGAAAATCTTTTGTGTGGTAGAGGGTGGCTCAGCCATAAGGAAAGATTCTAGTGTTTGATATTTTCAGGGGAATCAATCTAGGAAGAATGAGATAAAAAAATATCAGGTCCTTTGCAAGTTTTGGGTCTGTTTCTTGAAATTACATGTGATAATTTCACCCTTGATGGAGAAAATATATTTGTTTGAAGACCCACTGGTTACAGAGAAGGGGACTGACTTATTAACAGTTTCACTAGTTTTTGCTGAATTTGGTGAGTAGTATTAGTCTACGTGGGATAGGGCCTGCCACGGCAAGACCTTGGTGAAATAAAAAAGTAAAGTAAAGCACATCTCCATGTGGCCCTCTATTTTTGTCATTCATCGGGTGAAGAAAAAAAACCCTACCTTCATGCTGGTCACAAGCTAGTGCAGCAAGGCAATGTCACCACAAGTCCTTTTGAGACACAATAACTAAGTGACAGGTGGCTAGTGCTGTTTACCAATGGTGATTCAAGGCCTAAAGCATTCTTTAATTTCAACTAAATAACTACTATATTGCTGGTTTTTAACTGACCTTGTCAAGTGTGTTTTTATTGCTTTTGGCCCTGGATAAAGGCACTATATAGATTGCTAAATACAATATCCTGCTGATTTTCGATTATGATTTGTCCAGTGACACCACATTTTTAAATTTGTCAAACACACTATGCTATTTCACATTACACGAATTACACAGGTCAAGCCTCATGTAAAGGCTTCTGAAGTCACACCCATCTTAGAACCTTGCACCTTTTTCATCTCACTTAAGGCACTAAAGGGTGCTTTTCCTCCCGTAATGGTGACAACCTGTTTTTCACAATTGCAAGTTCAGATGCATATAGTATAGTTGTCTGGAGGATTTACAAACATTGTGGAAGTGATTTTTACAGCCACCATTTGCATTGCTGGCTCACAGTTGAGCTTTCACCTTCAAATAAGGGAACTCAGATCTGCATTAATAGCACCCATGACAAGCTGCATCTTTTGATTTAGTCTCATCGATGATGTGGTAGACCTCCTCTGCAGCATCTGTTACGTAGCCTTTGATCGGACAATGACTTTAGACTTCATGTATAAATTCAGTGACTTCAGACTTCATGTGTGACTAAATGAACATGGGAAAGGGAGCCTTCTTTGAGAAGCTCCTTCTCAGCTTTCTGCTAATCTTCCTGACTCTACTTTCCATCCATCCTTTCCCTCCTAGGGACCGACCTTCATGGACATAACATAGTTACAGATGAACATGAGTGCAATAAATCAACATAATTAACTTTTCAATAGACTAAGTTTGACACATTCACCATTTCATATTGATATATGCTTGCCAAAGCCCTTTGACCTACAAATTTGAATAGAAAGGTATTTGTCCCAAAAATGCTTTGGGATAATAAGGCCGTACACCTAGTACTAGGCTGTTTCAAAGAGAGGGAGCACAATGCCTGCACTCCAGCAACAAAGTATAACCCCAAAGCATCATGGTAAATGCAGTCGATTTGTTTTCCGTTCAGAAAGTAAAAAGAGTCTTTCACCTCCGTAGGTAAAGCAAGTGCTGTATATCCCTGTACACGTGTTTCTGAGTTTTGCCTGTCATCAGCAGGGAGCAGCATGGACCAGGGGCTTGCTTGGAATGCCGCCAAATGTTTTCTCAGGTTTAAGTACCGCTGATGGGGCACAGGTGCTTCGCAAGGCTCGTCAGCCGTGGCTCAAGGGAGCCGTCAAAAGACAGTTCCAAAGAGAGGGAGCACACTGCCTGCACTCCAGCAACAAAGTATAACCCCAAAGCATCATGGTAAATGAAGTCGATTCATTTTCCGTTCAAAAGTAAAGAGAGTCTTTCACCTCTGTAGGTGCAGCAAGTGCTGTATATCCATGTACACGTGTTTCTGGGTTTAGCCTGTCATCAGCAGGGAGCAGCGTGGACTACGGGCTTGCTTGGAATGCCACCAAATGTCTTCTCAGGTTTAAGTACCGCTCATGGCGCACAGGTGCCTCCCAAGGCTCATCAGCCGTGGCTCAAGGGAGCCGTCAAAAGACAGTTTCAAAGAGAGGGAGCATACTGCCTGCACTCCAGCAACAAAGTATAACCCCAAAGCATCATGGTAAATGCAGTCGATTCATTTTCCATTCAAAAAGTAAAAAGAGTCTTTCACCTCCGTAGGTGCAGCAAGTGCTGTATATCCCCGTACACGTGTTTCTGGGTTTAGCCCGTCATTAGCAGGGAGCAGCGTGGACTAGGTGCTTGCTTGGAATGCCGCCAAATGTCTTCTCAGGTTTAAGTACCGCTCATGGAGTGTAGGCAGTGTGCTCCCTTTCTTTGTAATTTTGTCTTTAGACGGCTCCCTTGAGCCACGGCTGACGAGCCTTGGGAGGCACCTGTGCGCCATGAGTGGTACATAAACCCGAGAAGACATTTGGCAGCATTTCAAGCAAGCCCCTATACCATGCTGCTCCCTGCTAATGACGGACTAAACCCAGAAACACGTGTACAGGGATATACAGCACTTTCTGTGCCCACAGTGGTGAAAGACTTTATTACTTTCTGAATGGACTACGAATTCGACTGCATTTACCATGATGCATTGGGGTTGGACTCTGTTGCTGGAGTGTAGGCAGTGTGCTCCCTTTCTTTGTAATTTTACCTAGTACTAGGCTTTCCACATTCAGCATTTGATTAAAGTAATATGATTACATCAAACATCTTTATAACTCCGCTATTACCACAAATAATTAGGGAATGGCTGTTGGTACCCTAAAACATCTGTATATAGGGGGCCATTGGAAAAGAGAAGAATTTGGGGTTTAACTGAGTATTTACTGTCTCTTCAAATATATCATTTGTTAAACCTGAGTCGTCTACAATGGGCACAGCACCTCTACTCCAGGCCCTCATATGAATTCATTGGTCTACCCTGCACTTCTCCACCGGGCCATTGAAATTAGTTGGGCACACTACCTCCGCTACAGATACCCCATTAGAATGTACTGGACAAAAACAGCCATAGACAAAGACAGCCATTCTCTAACGTTTTAATCAGATACATGGGCCACAAGACCTCTGGTCCAGTTCCTGATTTAAATCCATGAGTTACACTTGCGTCCTCCAGCTGCCCATTGAAATGTATCTGGCATGAGTCGTCTACTCAGACTAGTCTCCCATTTGAATGTTCGGGCCAAATAAGGTCTGTTCTCACTCCTAATGTAGATTTTCCTAGTAATTTATGACGGAAAGTCTTAATTTTATTAAAGACACGGAGGTGAATATTATGCGTTCTTTTCTTACTTTATTTCCGATAGCAGCAGTCAAGAAACTACAGCTCCCAACAGGGTTAGCAACAGGCTAACCAATGGGAGTAAAACAAGAACTAATGATGGACCAATCAGCTGAGGCCATAACCATAGAGTGTACACTTGACTGTAAACAGCCCTCTTTTCTTGAACGAGCAAGTCAGAAAGAATCATAAAACAAAGGGTAAATAAGTCCCACAATCGCCAAAGCCAAGGAAACAGAACAAACTTCTTGAACCACAGCAATAAACCGAGAGTACGATGGAATAGGAAGATGATCTTGAGAAGGTTGTGATGACACATCTCGTGGGTTCTTCTTGAAAGAGGCGAGGATGGAGCCAGCAGGGTTATCCGGAAGCTGGAGGCAATGCAGGAGTCGCTGGGAGGGAAAGAGAAAGTACATATTAAAAAGTACAGTGGTGGGATAATATTCGCCTCCGTGTCTTTAATAAAATTAAGACTTTCCGTCATAAATTACTAGGAAAATCTACATTTTATGACAAGACCGGAGGCTCTATTATGTGAGTTTAAAGCTTATCAATAACTACTGAAGAAGCAGTTCTAACAGGTTTACAATAGAAAGTTTTGAAAACATTATCATTAGACCAATCTGCCGACCTGAGAATGTCCTCCAAACTAGATCCCAAAGCGAACGCTTTAGAGGCCATGGCCTCCCTGGAGGAGTGGGCTCCAAAAGTAGAAGTGTTAAATCCCGCTAGGGACATAATCAATTTGACCCAACGAGCCAGGGTTGCGGAAGTCACTGGATTGTGAGGTTTGCAAAAGGAAATCAACAGTTGATTAGAGGAGGACGTTCTCAGGTTAACAGTTCTTTTTTCGTATTCTTTTAAACAAAGACCCACACATAATTTTGGTTTATCAGGGAAAAAAGGATAGAATACCGAATGTAAATTAGTTTTGGTGCGTTTAGCGATGTGAAATAAAACACCTGAAGGTAGAAACTGACGAGCAGACACATCTAGGGACTTAACATCAGAAACTCTTTTGATAGAAATTAGGCATAGAAGCATAGTGAGTTTGGCAGAAAGCATTTTCAAGGAAAGACTTGGATTGTCTGGCCAAGAAAGTAGTAGATTCAGAACCAATGAAACATCCCAAACATGGGAGTATTTGGCAGTAGGAGGTTTCGAGAGCTTGACTCCTTTTAAAAGGCGACAAATTAAGGGGTGGATCCCAATAGGTTTGCCATCGATATTAGAATGGTTCATAGAAATAGTGGATCTGTAAAGATTTATTGTACGATATGATTTACCCAGACCCGCCTGGGCAGCTAGAAAATTAATAATTAGGTTTAGATCTGCTGAAAAGGGATCGGCACATTTTCCCACACACCAGCTTGACCAAAGAGACCAAGCTGATCTGTAGGCTCGCCTTGTGCCAGGCGCCCATGCATTGTTGATGAGCTCTGAAGCTTCTGACGAAATAGGGAAGGACCGTTGGGTAGACCGGAAATGTACCAGGCTGATAGGATTAACGATTTGTTGAGAACCAGATTGTGGGGCCGTCCGAGAGGGTCTAGGAGGAGAGACGGAAATGAGGGGAGTAAGATTGGAAAATCTACCGTAAGTTCGAGGAGGGGTGGAAACCAAACTTGAGATTGCCAGAAGGGGACTAGCAGGACAAGGGACGTCTTTTGACGTCTGACTTGATTTAATACTCTGTTGATTAGAATAAAAGGAGGGAAAGCGTAATTGAGGGTTCTGGACCAATCCTGGAGAAAGGCGTCTGTAGCTAAGGCCAACGGATCCGGGCGCCAACTGAAGAAACGAGGAAGTTGAGAGTTGAGTCTGGACGCAAAGAGATCTACCTGAAAAGGGCCCCATTTTCTTTCTATTTGGCGAAAGACAGAGTGGTGTAATTTCCAATCGCTCGAATCGGAGATATGGCGGGAATGCCAGTCTGCATTGGAGTTCAAAGAACCTGGGAGATATTCGGCAAGAAGAGAAAATTTGTGGGACAGACAAAACTCCCAGAGGCTCTTGGCCGGAAGAGCAAGGGGTCTGGACCTGGTGCCTCCCAGATGGTTTATGTAACGAACCGCGGATATGTTGTCCATGCGGAGCAGAATGGAGCAACTTGCTCTGTTTTTCGTAAAACTTCTGATCGCAAAGGAGCCTGCAAGAAGCTCTAAACAATTTATGTGCAATCTGGACTCCTCTGCGGACCATATACCGCCAGTCGATATCGAGCCACAACGGGCGCCCCAACCCGTGAGACTTGCATCTGATTCTAACACAAGATCTGGCACAGAGGGGAAGATGGATCTGCCGTTCCAAGCCTCTAAATGGGATATCCACCATTGGATTTCGATTTGGGATTCTTGGTCTAGAGACACGAGGTCGGAGAAGGCCAAACCTCGACGAAGATGTAGAATCTTGAGACGCTGGAGGGCACGGTAATGAAGGGGACCTGGGAAGATGGCCTGGATGGAAGAGGAAAGAAGGCCGACGACTCTTGCTAGAGTTCTGAGGGAGATAGAGTCTTTTTGGAGAGTTAAAACCAACTCTTTTTTGATTGCGGAAACCTTGGCACGGGGAAGGAGCAGAGATGCCGAAACCGAATCTATTTGGAAGCCTAGAAACTCTATTTGTTGCGAAGGAACCACCACAGATTTTTCGTGATTTATGAGGAAACCGAGCTCTGCAAGGAGAGTAGATGTTATCTGCAGTTGAGTCAGAAGAGAGGATTTGCTTTGATGCATAATTAGTATATCGTCGAGGTAGATAATGAGTCTGAAGCCCATAGAACGAAGGTAGGTTACAACCGGTTTTAAGAGTTTCGTGAAACACCACGGAGCCGACGATAGGCCGAAAGGAAGGGAGGAAAATTGATACGTTTTTGAATTCCAAAGAAATTGCAAATATTTTCTGTGAGAAGGATGGATCGGAATGGTCAGATATGCATCTTGTAGATCCAGTCTGACTAGCCAATCGCCTTGGAGTAAAATATCCCTGAGATGGATAATAGTCTCCATCTTGAAGTGTCGATAGACGACGAACTGATTGAAGGATTTTAGATTGATTACTGGTCTTAGTTTTTTGTTCTTTTTGTGGACGAGAAAGATAGAGCTGATGAAACCGGAAGAGTCCGGGATGCAATATTGGATGGCATCTTTTTCTAATAGGGATTGGATTTCCGAAACAATTAGAGATGACATTTCGAGAGAGAACCTTGGAAGAGGAGGGGGACCTGATTGGTAAGGAGGAGAAAGAAGTTCGATGCGATAACCCTGGATAGTGGAAAGCACCCATGGATCTGAAGAAATTGACTTCCATTTTTGAAGGAAGAATCGAAGGCGACCTCCCACGGGAGGGCCAGAACGTTGGCTTACCTTGGGTATTGGACGATCTGGAGAGGCGCTGGCCGCGATTGCGGAAACCCCTTGATCTTTGAGGATAGAAGTGGGGTTTGAACTCTTGGTTGTAGTAATTGGGGGGGTTGGAATATCCTCTGGAGCCTTGATTTCTATATGGGCGGCCGGTAAAGTGACTCCTACCTCTACCGGCCCGGGAAAAAACACGCTGGTTGAAAACCTTCTTTAGGGATTGTTGAGCTTTGTCTATAGACGAAAAAGTCGAAACGAAACGACTAAGATCCTTGATGAACGAGTCTCCGAAGAGTTTACCATCGGCCTGAATGCCGGGATCTCTGGTAGCCAGGTTAGCCAGTTTAGGGTCCATTCTGAGAAGGAGACCCTTACGTCTCTCGTGGATGATAGCTGAGTTAGCATTGCCCAAAAGGCAAAAGGCTCTTTGGGTCCAAAAGGAAAGGTCCAAAGGGTCGATAGGGGAGTCCTCCAATCTGGCCGATTCGGCTAAGTCAAATATTCTTGCTAGAGGACTGACCACGTCCAAGAGTTTATCTTGGCACGTAGTCCAGGCTTTGTCTAGCCCTTTACGGGGATCTTTGCCGTATTTCGTAAAAAATGTGATGAGGGACTCATCAATGTCTGGGGTTACAGTAATGTTAGAGTCCAAAGATGGTCTAGGACACTCGGATTTTAGTTTGGAGCGTGTCTGTTTGTCCAAAGGAAGACGCAGACGAGAAGAACTATATTCAGCTACGTGGTCCAAAGGGAGCCACTCCGTGGAATTAGGATGGTGAATGAGGGACGGGTCGAACATGGGAACACCCTCTGAGTCAACGACACTGGTCGAGGGGTCACTAGAAGCAAATTTGATACGTTTGGGGGGAGGCGAGGAAGGGGAAAACGTATCATCGGGATTATCTGACAGAGATAATTCGGCCATGTCCTCATCATCTGTGTCAAAAATGTTTGAAATAACAATCTTTTTAGGCGCTGGAATATGTTTCGTTTTTGATTTACATTTTAGTTGTGAGGTCGGCTTTTTGGCAGAATTCCCCTCCTTAGAAGGAGGCCTGGGAGGAACCAAGTCCTCAGTCTGGTGTGAGGCAAGCTCACTCTCTGTCTGTGCGCCTTTTGTTATTTTAAAAGTTGAATTTATTTTCCGTTTTCTGCCTTTCCCCGCAGAATGGGCCATAAAATTGGACACCATGGACATTACTGAACTCTCAATGTTTTTAGACATTGTAACCATAGATGCCTTTAAAGCATTTTTCACTGAGGATTGTATAAATTTGTTTAAATCCTGTTTGAAGGAATCCTCGTTCTCCTCAGAGTCAGAACTTAAAGGTGAAGTATCAGGATTCATAATGTTCTGTAAACAGGGACGATGAATGGTGGAATAAGGCAGCAAAAAGCAGTTGAAAATACTTGGTTAAAGTCCTGGGAAGCTAGGGGTTAAGTAGAGAGCAACACGCTCTCTGGTGTATGCCAAGGCTCCTCCCTTAGGGCGGGAACGTGAGGGAGGGTCAGAGGTGCCAAGCAACGCGTCGGGAGAAGGCGGCCGGACCGACAGGAATTTGTGAAGAGCCGGTGCTCTGAGACAGCTGCTTCCGAAGCCACTGAGCGCGCAGGTACAGAAATGCCTCGTCTGTCAGACGCGCGAGTTTGAAAGCGCGCTGACAGAACGAGGCGAACACGGGGCTTGTAGAACGCGCGGCGGTTAACGCGCGCGCCGGGGGAAACGGCAGGCTGAAGAAGGGAGGGGGAGGGGGGAAAGGGAATAAAAAATGACGCGAAGCGGCAAAGAAGGCGACCACCTAATACATAGACAGAACAATACTTTCGAAAAACGTTATTCTTAATGAAACATTTAAATAAGCAAATAAGTAGACGGAAGACCAAAAGAGTGTACTTATCTTGACTGCGAGCAGCAAGAAAAGAGGGCTGTTTGCAGTCAAGTGTACACTCTATGGTTATGGCCTCAGCTGATTGGTCCATCATTAGTTCTTGTTTTACTCCCATTGGTTAGCCTGTTGCTAACCCTGTTGGGAGCTGTAGTTTCTTGACTGCTGCTATCGGAAATAAAGTAAGAAAAGAACGCATAATAGAGCCTCCGGTCTTGTCATAAAATTCAAGTATATTGGGCATGAAACCTGCGCTTCAGCCTCCCAGTTAAATACATATACACACACACACAGAACCAGTGGTGTTGGAACCATTTTCAGAATGGGGTTCTGCCATCAGTTATGGATTGTGAAAAATCCAAGTGTTTCAAAAGAACAAATATAGCAAATGAGCCACACCCATTCAGCAGTAGAGTAGTAAAGGTGTGGTATGTATTTTGGAGTAAACTGTTTCAAAACATGAAGTGGTAGCGCACTGTCATTAACAGACACTGCGTTTTCCATTGAAATGGCCACAAAATTCGACCTGGCATGCAGTTTTGCTGATACAGTTATATAGCACACAAACGACAATGTGCGGAAATCAAGTTTCTGTAAATATTGATCATTTCCATATCACTAATTATTGTGTCTTGATTTGTTTTCATCCTTCTAAAATATTCGCTTCCCCTCACACTTCAGAATTTTCACTTGCACTTTTTAAACTACTGATATGTTCTGAAATGTTTGTGAAGGTAATTTACTGATATTCAAATACTGTGTTAGAAAAAATCTGACAGCCTTTCCTTTCACACTATCTGTACCACAGCAAGACTGTCATATGGTTCACTTTACAAAATCCTCTCAGTTGGTAGTCAGAGAAAGAAAAGTAAACACCAATCCCCATGCTAAAAGAATATGAGAGCAATTTAGGCAGAAGACATAGCATGTCATTTGATATCTGTCTTTGAACACACAGCAATTGTGACAAGATAAAAACGCATTTTAAAGGCAGTTTTATTGCTCATTAGGCCTGAACTATAGCATGGCTATTGTGGGGGTGCTGCAGCACCCTCAGAATGCCTACTTCCAGCACCCACACACAGAACTCTAAAAAACTTCCCACATACATGTACAGATTACCAGTGGAGGCTTAACTTGGGTCTGGGAGGACCAGATCTGTTCCATATTTTAAAGAATTCCACACAAGATAAATATACTTACAGAGATCCAGAATGAAACTAATTTACATGATAAGTAGCTATCCTAAAAATATGGCTTAGCTGCAGCCCCCCAGTCTTACATTAGATACTGCTTCTTTTACACCATACCACAGCTCAAGTCCACTATTTAAATGCTTAAAACACATTCACATGTGTAGAGCATGAGACCTCAGCTCCGGCTCTAGTTTAAACGATTGATCTCTCCCAGTTTCCCCATTCAAATGAGTCAGCAGGAGAGCTCTATTCCAACCACTTCCCCTTCATTGAGATACATTTGTGCCAATAACATTGATCTGTGCCCCTCCCCTCCCACAGAACTGCTTCCCGCGTAGGAGTTCTGCTCCAACCCTCTATTGAAATTACTTGGCACTCACTTCCTCCTTCAGATGCAATGAATACATTGGATCCACTTTACCTAAATGCATTACTCACAGTGAAGTCACTCCAACTCGCCATTAAAGCGTAATGGGCACAATGGACACGATCCAACTCGCCATTTAAATGTAATGGCCACATTGGAGATGTTCCAAAACTTAATTGAAATTTACTTGGAGCAAGCACAGTGTTACAGTCACCCTAGTCCCACTGCACACAAGCACTATTTCAAAAACCCATCAAAATGTATTATCTAAAATGGATATGATTCAAGCAAATGCGCAGGGGAATAACCAAGCAAATCCGGTTTCTAAATAAACTTATATCTATGCAAATGCTTCCTGATGAGTGCCTTAGCATCCAAGAATCACTCTTTCTGATACATTACAAGGAGTGCTTTAAAAGAATACTAAGCATAGGTCTTCGATTTATCACAGCGCCGGCCTGAGATGACCTCATGTTGTAGAATTAAAACTATGGTAGACCAGGTGGATGATGTTGACACCATTAATCTGACAACACCTTCCCAATAAAGGCAATCATTGTCCGTCTGTGTCCATCTAAAAAATGCATTTTGCTAAATTCATGTCAATGGGCAGCGCATACCACCCAATAATCAAGAAATTAAACAAATGAGACAAGATACCTTGTAGAGAAACTACAAATCACTAAGAAATATATCTTAAGCTGCTCACAGGTGTATGTATATCCTTCTGCAAAATGTGTAGAAACGTTATGGTTATGATGCAAAACATAAAAAACACTAACTCTTGTCCTGCATGGTGAGCAGCACAGTCATAACCACCGTCCAATGCACTGCTCTTTAAATTACAAGTTATGTCACAGATGACATCACAGGTTAAATCCTGAAGATGCTCTTCTGGCTGTGGCAGACAGCACAGGGTCTAGCCACATGCCAAATCGTGTATCCCAAATGTGCTTGGCATGGCCAAAGGATGGGTAAAATAAGCTGCCTAGAGGGGGTGCTGCACACTGGGATTCAATCTATGACCTGAACACAGAGCTCAGTGGGAATGATCAGAGATTGTGCCCTGAAGGTTATACCAGAGGAGCACATTTACCAGTAGGGCCACACCGACGGCCAGACAATGAACTACTGGGGTACTGGGTGCAGACCAACATGCAGGCCTAACCAAAGTCAAGCCTCGATCTCACAGCATACTGACCATGACTTTGACCTATAAGCATAGACGTTTTGAGCACCTGCCACTTGTGACATCATGTGTCATGCCATCTGTGTGGTCATGAACAGTACATTGATAGGTAACTAGCAAAAAAAAAATGAGCTTCTTCCATACCATTTTTTTTCTTTTAGCTTGTATGTACCGTTGCTAATGAGTCTCTATGGCACAGCGAGCAAGGGATCCATGTCTGGTCATACCAGCACGCAGTGCGACTCACTTGGACAGCAATAAGTGATAAATGGAAACGCTTGAATTATTCTCAATCACATGTAATTTCTCAGAGATCATTATATACTACAGTGTTTTTAACTTATCTGTAGCCTCACGTAGAGAGTTTTAAATATTGTGCTACAAAACTGTCCTAGACAGAATACCAAGTAAAACAATATTGTGAGGGGATGTATCAGTGCTTCATTTGAGCCAGTGGATGCTGGTGGGGGCCACCGGCACTCATTTGTGGGGACCAGGACTTACTTTTCCACCTTAGGCATTTAGGAGAGTGTCATAAAGGAAGAAAGCAGGAACCTGCTAGAGTGAAATAAAGGGGCAGGGAGTGTCTGGTAATGGATTAAAGAGGCCTGGAGTGGCTTTAGGATTATGCATCCTTGGTAGTTGTTGCACCAACATTTTATTGCACCGGCTGCAGGCTTCTGAGCAGAGCTCTCGGCATTGGCACTCATTCTTTTCCAGGGTAAGCACTGCTATGGATATATAGGTAAGTATAGATTTATTATTAGCAACCTAGTGTGGTAAATACCTCCAATACTAAGTTTATGATCAGTAAGAGAAGCATAACATGCAGTATTGGTATGTAGCTCAACAAATTCTGCATGTTTTACCTTTTTTCCTGGTATTTTCACTTGATACATTTTGCAATGCTTGGTCTGTCGGAGTCTGAAAGAAATAAAACTGTCAGGGTGTGATAATTATCACATAATCAGGAATTCTGGTCCCTGGGCAAGCTTATGTTTGCTTAGTCATCAGAATTTATCTCTGAACCTGTAATTAGGACCTTAGATGTTGTGCTGCTGGTTCATATAACACATTCAACTTTTGTTTATTTGACAAATAGTGGCAAGTGCTGACCTTTGAGGTGGGACTTGGAGAACATGAATTTCGAGGAGTAGGTATTAAAATGAGGTGTGGTCAGACTCAGCTCATCCAAGCCTGCCAAGCCTTCATTTCTCCTGCTGCAGCAGCTCTGGTGCAGGATTCTGGAGGAATGGCCTTACCCTGCTGTGTTAATGGAAATATCACTAGTAAAAACTGTTTCTCAAAACAGCTTGTATTCTTCTTGTTATGAGATAAAAAATAAAATAATTTGCTTTCATACAACCATCAATACTCTTATTTTGGAATCTTTGTAATACACAGCTGACCTAAGGATTGAATCGTCTCTTATGAAAATCCAGACTCTCAACTAGAAAATGTGCAGATAGTCAGCGTTTGTAGGGCCCAACCAGTAAATTACATTAAAATAGGTCTCAGGACCCAAGCAGACATCATCAAACAAAGGGACATTCTAGAATGCTTTTTGTTGGTGATTGTGAGAGATACAGGACTGTGAGGAGGGATCCTTTTCTCTACACTGTGGCCCATTTAAAGGTCAACAGGAGTTTATTTAAAGCACACATCACACACCCAACTTTGAAATTCGGTAACCTAGTTGAGCGAGGTAACTCATGTGTAGACCTGAGTGGTCTCTGCTCACCAGGTCTTGTAGAACCCCTCAATAAAAGATATTGTTTAAACCTTTGCTTCACCTGCATGAGTTGGGGAGGGTAATGGGACTTGTAAAGTTGGTTGTTTGGAACCGACTGGGGAAAACATTGAAAGGCAGTGTGTATGTTTCAAGGTCAAGTCATAGGGCAGGAGAAAAACAGTTTTCCTCTTGCACTTAAGGGTTGTTGCTGAGGTTACTGTTGTATGCTATTGGGGGCTCTTAGTGTGTGTGGGCATTTATCCTTGCAATTCACAATTACACTAACAAAACTGCAAGCAGATTGAACAGAGATGGAGATTTCAGTGTAATGTAATTGACAAACTGACCTACCTTAGGGCCCTTTGTGAATACTAAAAGCTCATGTAGTGTACTAGAAATAATTTCTACAGAAACTATGATTTACAGGCCACAAATATTGTCAACAATGTTTTTAACATCTATAATGGCTTTACCTCACAGAACACAGTGCATCCCAAGTGTGCCCAAGCAAGCACTTTGTAATGACCTGTCTAATATCTTCTGTGATAAAAACATAGACATTTTACAAACACTCAGATCTACTTATGTCCCCATAATGAATATAACGGCAGTTTCCGTCCACCTCCGTACCACTAGTGCTGGATCGAACCCTCTGGAGGCCCCTATGCAGTAGACATTTCGAGCCCCCCTCGCAAATTATCTCCTAATACGTTTTTATTTTTTACCAATCAACAATTTTAGTAAACCAATGTTATTACACAAAACTAAACATTACACATACATAGTTTGCACCATTTTCTTTTTTACAAACTGACAGCTGACAGAAGATAAGCTTTTAAGAGACAAACTGGTATGTGAATCTGATGTCTATGGTCAATGTACTTTAAGTTGTTAATGGGTACATTACATTAATACAGTATTTTCTCTATAGAGTCTTTAATGTAATGTTTTTGTTTCTTTGAGTTGATTCATTTCTTTCTATCTTTTGGAAACAATTTAAGAAAGCTTGATTGTAATTTTCTTTCAAGATCAAATCAATATATTTTTATCAATTGTTGCGGGACCCACAAAAGGAGTGGGGCCCATAGGCCGGTGCCTACTTGGCCTATTTGGTAATCCGGCACTGTTTTGCACCCACTCATGATAACAGGGTTACAGCAAAAATTAAGTCTATGACTTATGGGTAGCCCCAGGACTTATGCCTAGCTATATACCTAAGACTATGGGCACCCTTGATAACCTTTCAACCTACTGCACTTTTTAACCTCTCGCTTGACTCTAGCCTAGTCCCTAAGTAGTAAAAACAACCCCTCTCATCCCACTTCTGAAAAAACATTTGACAGATCCTGAAATATTATCTGATTGTAGACAAATTGCTCTATCATCAGTTCCCACTTCAATTCTCGAATGCCATGTGAATTTACAACACTCAGCTTTTCTGGAAGACTCAGACTATCTTGACATTCATTAGTCTGGATTCCAATCAGCTGTAGAATTCCAAAATCACAGGATACAGGAGCAAGGAGCACAATCGAAACTAAAGTGTTTGCAACGCAAGGAACAGAATACCAACTGTGCTTATATACTGACAAACAGGAAGTGACATGCAGGAAGTAATGAAGACATCATCTTGGATTGGGAAAAGCCACAATAAAGTAAATGGAAAAATAGCCGTAGTATAAAAAGTAGGGAAGGAAACACAGACTCCTGGGAAAGAGAAAATATAGCCAAGAAGAAACAAAAAAGAAAAAGGGAAAAAATAAGAAAAACAGTAAAAAACAGGTAAGTAAAACTATGGTGGTAAAAGGTGGGCACAGCGTGAAACAGAGCCCAAAGGGAAAGTTTCAGGTCGCGCTGTGGCCCAAAAAACAGGTTGCGACCCGAAAAGTGGCCCACGACAGAAACGACTGTCCGAGACACGGACCGCCGATCTGACAGTAGCCCCCAGGTCGGACACCGCCGGTCTTTGCGGCATCACAGTAGGTCCCCTCCCCGAAGCCCCAGGCTTGACCGGAAAAAGCTGAAAAAATGTGCGGACCAAGCGAAGACCATGGACTGAGGAAGCATCCTCCCAAGAACAATCACTGATGGGGTATCCCTTCCAACAAATCAAGAATTGGAGACGATTCCGAAAAAGGCGAGAATCGCATATCTCTTGTACTTTGTACTAAGGTTGGCCATCAACCAAAAGAAGAGGAGGACAATGGGCATTTCTCTTGTAGGGATCAGGAATAAAAGGTTTGAGTTGAGATACATGAAAAACAGGATGAACCTTCCAAGACAATGGTAGACGAAGTCGAACTGAGACTGGGTTTAATACCTGCAGGATTCTAAAAGGGTCATAGTAACGGGGTTCAAATTTATTCTGGGACAGGCGAAAAGGCAAAAACTTAGAACAAAGCCAGACCTTATTCCCAGGCTGGTAGGATGGTGCAGGACTATGCTGAGTATCAGCTACCTTCTTCATGTAACGTTTTGTAGCTAAGAGATTGGTACATAGCAGGTCCTGAACCTGACGGAGATTTCGAACAACTGAGGTAACTGCAGGAACAGAGGAATCCTTATTAGTGACGGTAGGAAAAGCAGTCGGGTGGAAACCATAAGTACAAAAAAAGGTGTGGACTTTTTTGCACTATGGACTGTATTATTATAGGAAAATTCCGCCAATGGTAGATATGAAGACCAATTACTTTGAGTTGCATTACAAGCATAGATATTGTTCTAATCCTTGATTTAGGCGTTCAGTTTGACCATTGGTCTGAGGATGGAACCCAGATGATAGAGCCACCTCAATATGTAAAAACCTACAAAATGTTCTCCAAAAACGGGACATATATTGATGTCCTCGATCGGAAATGATTACTTGAGAGAGGCCATGCAATCGAAATATATCTCATAGAAAGACTTGGCTCATTTCCTTAGCGGTTGGTAATTTCTTAAGGGCAGAAAAATGAGCCATCTTAGTAAAAGAGTCAACCGTTACCATTATGACCTGGTAGCCCGCAGAGGATGGCAATAAACATATAAAATCTGTGGTCAACGTATGCCATGGAACGGATGGCACAGGCAAGGGCATCAATAAACCTGCTGGCTTAGTCCGAGGTGTCTTAGTTTGAGCACATATTGGGCAAGATCTTACATATGTTTCAGCATCAGATTTCAACGTTGGCCACCAAAAGGAGCGTAGGAGCAGTTCCTGTGTGTTCCTAATTCCACGATGTCCAGCAATAGGGGAGTCGTGACACATTTGCATGGCTTCAGTTTGCACCTTCTTATTAGGCATAAATAAGGTGTTTTTATGATAGTAATATTCCTGATGCTTCTGTGAGTGGGAACTTACAGTGTTCCATTCTTCCATGTGTAAATTTTGATACTCTGCTTTCACACGGTTGAGAAAGGATTGAACGACTCCCACTATTTGACGTGGCTCTACGATGTGTGGATAAGTAGTATTTGTGCTCTCTGGATATCGATGGGATAAGGCATCTGCTACAACATTTTGTGATCCAAGTATGTATGTTAAAACAAAATCGTATTGGCTTAAAAAGAAAGCCCATCTGGCTTGCCAACTATTCCGGCATTGAAAACTGCAGAGGCATTGTAGATTGCGCTGATCTGTTCTAACTTCAAACGTCTCCTGTGAACCTATTAGAAAATGTCTCCATTCCTTGCAGGCAGCTTTTAATACTAGTAATTCCCTTTCCAACACGGAATAGTTTTGTTATGCATCTGACAACACATGGGATAGGTAAAAGACCTGATGTTCAAGGCCATCGTCATCTTGTCTTTGTAGTAACACGGCTCCAATAGCTCTATCTGATGCATCAGTGACCACTATAAATTTCTTTGTAGTGTCAGGATGGCGTAATATTGGAGATTGTGTAAAGGCACGTTTTAGACTCTGAAAGGTTCTTTCTGCTTCTTCTGTGCAAATTAAACCCTTCTTTAGACTTTCTTTTTTGATGGTCTGGGTTATCTGACCTTGTTGTTGGGCAAAATCCTTTATAAATCGTTTGTAAAAATTGGATAGCCCTAGAAAACACTATGGGCCTCATTACAACCCTGGCGGTCAAAGACCGCCAGGTCTGTTTTGGAGCTTGTACCGCCAACAGGTTGGCGGTACAAACTTGCACAGTTCGACCGCGGCGGTCGCACTGCCGGGACCAGCGGTTTCCTGCCACGGTCGTCCCGGCGGTTTCCTGCCACGGTCGTCCCAGCGGTTTTAATCTGCCAGGGCAGCGCTGCTTGCAGCGCTGCCCAGGGGATTACGACGCCCCTTCCCGCCAGCTTGTCCATGGAGGTAGGAACCGCCATGATAAGGCTGGTGGGAAGGGGTGTCGCGGGGCCCCCTGGCACAGCCCCACACTGCATTCCACTGTCTGCAAAGCAGACAGTGAAAAGTGCGATGGGGGCAATTGCACCCGTCGCATAGCCGCAACACCGCCGGCTCCATCAGGAGCCGGCTCCCATGTTGCGGCAGACATCCCCGCTGGCCCAGCGGGATGTCATAATGGGCACCTCGGGAGTGTGGCCGCATTGGCAGCCGCACAACAGTTAAACCTTGGTGGGCGGCAGTGGCCGCCCGCCAAGGTTGTAATGAGGCCCTGTGTCTCCTGAACAGAAGCAGGAGAAGGCCAATCTAATATAGCTTGTATCTGTTCTGGGTCCAGGGCGATGCCTACTTGGTTGATACGGAAACCAAGATATTGAACCTCGGTCTTGTTGAACTCACACTTTTCAGGCTTACAGTGCAGATTGTTTTATCAGAGTCTTTCCAGAACCTGAAGAACATGCTTAGTATGGTGTTCAGGACAATGAGAATATACCAGAATGTCATATAGATAGATGACAACACTTTGGTTCAAAAGATCAGAGAAAACCGAATCCATAAATCTTTGGAATATGTAAGGTGCATTAGTCAGACCAAAAGGCATGACGCGGTATTCAAAATGGCCTAAGGGAGTACGAAAAGTGGTCAACCATTCATCACCTTCCTTAATCCGTAATAGATGATAGGCACCTCGTAGATCTAACTTGGTGAATATCTTGGCTCCTTGAACTGCTTCCAAAATATCCTTAATGAGAGGTAGGGGATACCTATCCTTGATAGTAATCTTATTCAACTCTCGAAAGTCAATACAGGGGCGGAGATATTTAAGGGGGTTATTACAACTTTGGAGGAGGTGTTAATCCGTCCCAAAAGTGACGGTAAAGTGACGGATATACCACCAGCCGTATTACGAGTTCCATAGGATATAATGGACTCGTAATAAGGCTGGTGGTATATCCGTCACTTTACCGTCATTTTTGGGACGGATTAACACCACCTCCAAAGTTGTAATTACCCCCTTAGTCTTCTTTGGTACAAAGAAAAGAGGAGCCCCGGCAGGTGATGAAGAGGGAACAATCAATCCGCTTTGCATGATTTCTTCTATGAATTCCTTAAGTACTTTTCTTTCCTGCTCTGATAAGGAATACATTCTTCTGAATGGAACTACTTCCCCAGGTATCAAAGGAATAGCACAGTCATAATCTCGATGAGGAGGCAAAATGGGTTTTTGAGGTTTCTGGAACACGTCTGAGTATCCCTGATTGCATCTGGATATTCCTTGAATCATATTAATGGTACTGCTTGCTTCATTGGAAGAGAAAATGGACCCTTTCAGAGACCAATAGGAATCTGTTGAATAGCAATGTAATTGACAAAAGTGGGATGAGAGTGATATAGTCCGTGGTTCCCAATTTATATATGGATTATGGCGTGTTAGCCAAGGAATGCCCAGAATCATAGTATGGTTAGAAGAAATTCTCAAGTCAAAGGCAACGTATTCCTTATGTCTTCCAAATTGCAGGCAAAGGGTAGGAGTAGTATCCACCACTGGTCCGTAAGTTAAAGGAGAGCCATCTACTGTTTGAACATATTCAGGGATCTCTTTAGGAACGCAAGGTATTCCTTTTTCCTTAGCCCATTTCTCGTCTAGGAACATCCTGCTGGCTGCAAAATCTAATAACACAAATACTTGTTCTGCCTGGTTAGGGCACTGCAGAATTACTGAAAACTTAAAAAGAGCTGTGATATCTTCTCTGGAGGAGCAGATGGAAGGTATCTCAATGCCTCCCGTCCCCTTCCTTCTCACAGGGGACAGGAGTTGGTGTTTCCCGACGGTCTGGTGGGACGGACTGGACTCATTCGAATTAGATGACCCAAACTCCCACAATAAAGACACAAGCCTTTGCGTCGTCTGTTTTCTTGTTCTGCTTCAGATAACAGTCCACGAGCAACATCAATTTGCATGGGTTCTTCTTCTGTGGTGGCTGGTTTCTCTGGTTGGCTTTCTTCAGGGCGCGTGCAGAAGAGCGCATTGCTACTGATTGGGACTAAGGCCTGGATCTTCGTTTCTCCAATCTACGTTCTCATAAACGGTACTCAATGTTAAGTGCCCGGTCCATTAGTTCTTTCAATGATTCTACCTGGGTGGAATGCATTAGTTCATCCTTTATTTGGTCTCGTAACCCTCGATGGAAGAGTGTCACAAAAGTGCGTTCAACCCATGTGATTTCAGCCACTAGTTGTTTGAAACAGGTTATGTAAGTCAGAACATCCTGATTCCCTTGTTGTATCTCACATAATGCCTCTTCTGCAGCGGCTTCCAGTCCAGGTTGTTTGAACATCTGTTTAAAGGCTTGAAGAAAATCGGAATAATTTGATAATACAGAGTCATTGGCAGCTACTATGGTGTTGCCCAGGCTAAGGCTGGGCCAGATAGGGAACTTATCAAATAACCAACCTTGGTCTTATCCTGGGTAAACTGAGAGGGTCGAATTGCAAAATACACTGTTAAAGAGTCCAGAAATTCCTTTAACTTGTTAGGTTCTCCAGAATAACGTGTTGTTGAGGCGGAGATGGTAGGTACATCAATGGATCAAGACACCAGAGTTTGTCTCAGAGTAGTATTTTCAGCATGCAGATGTTGTAACTCCTGTGCCTGTTGCTGTACGGTATGAAAAATAGACTGTGCAGTCTCCAGAACATCTTCAGGTGGTCCTTCCATGGTTCCAGAGCAACGCAGAAGTGTTTGGTGTTGCAATCTGTCACAACCTGAACGCTTCATACCGCTGTAATCTGCCAGTCTCTGGGCACCACCAGGTTTCTTGCTAGTTCTGATTGACCCAGGTAGGGGCGACATTAAAGTAAATGGAAAAATAGCCGTAGTATAAAAAGTAGGGAGCAAAGCATGCAGGGAGGGAAACACAGACTCCTGGGAAAGAGAAAATATGGCCAAGAAGAAACAAAAAAGAAACAGAGAAAAAAGAAGAAAAACAGTAAAAAACAGGTAAGTAAAACTAGAGGGGTAAAAGGTGGGTGCATCGTGAAACAAAGCCCAAAGGGAAAGTTTCAGGTTGTGCTGCGGCCCAAAAAACAGGTTGCAACCCGAAAAGTGGCCCGTGGCAGAAACAGCTGTCCGAGACACAGACTGCCTATCTGACAGCAGCCCGCAAGTGGGACGCCGCCGGTCTTCGCGGCATCACATATTCTTCTTGACCCGTATACCACTTTCCACACAGTCTCCCACCCAGCTTTGTCGATCTGCCTCGCCGAAGCTTGGGTGAGAGTCAGTGCCCTGGCAGACAGTGCTTAATTTGTAAAAGAATAAGTGCCAGGGCCCAAAATGTTTCTCAGTAGCCCCCCCACGGGTGTTGCTGAATGTTGGGGTTGCTGTATTCAAAGGCTGACTATTCTTGTTTCAATGTCATGCCTCTTTCATCCAATCCCCCCACACTGCTTGATTTTTCTCTCACTCTTCCATGTTTTTTTTTCAGCTCTTCTTTCTCTCTTTTAAAATCTGAAAATTAAAGGTCACAGTGCCAGAAAGAAAAAATATTGGTGGACCTCACCTGCAACCACCTACTCAAATTTAGCACTGGTAACCATTTTTGCCAAGTGCTAGGGCTTTTCTCGGGAGCCCCTGCTGCTTGCACCAACCATTGCGATGTCAGCACTGCCAATGACAGTACCAACATAACTAATAAGATCTCACGTCTAGAAGTATGACAATTTTGACTACTTCTGGCCAATCAAAGCTATAAGAATGACATTGGTAGCAAATATTGAATTATTGAACACTTTTTTTTAAACATCTCAAAATTTGATAGACAGCACTGCCATGTGGTAGGCATCACCATGTGGTAGACTGTCATTAGAGCCTGTGTTGAGAATAAAGTGCCAGTGCTCAGCACCCGGAAACCACCAGTTCAAATTAAACACTGCTGGCAGCTCAATTTCAGGCAGTACTTATCCCTCCTTTTCAATCAGAATTTGAAGGCATTTGTTGCAGTGTTCACCAAGGTTTGTCTCCGAGTCAGAATCTTTTTATTCTTTAGGTTTTCCCACTTGCTTCCTCGATCCGCTCCTTTGGCTTCTCTTACTTCTCATACATGGATGATACGCAGCATCTTCTTAAACTGTTTGGGATTTTATACCTATGTTTCTGATTTAGTGCATTTGGCACCTCTGATGTTTTGGGTATCTATCTGGTCCTCGCAGGAAGCAGGCCTGAATAGGGAAATTATGAAGTACTGCATAGCTTGTAAGCACGGTTTAGACTACTGTGGCTTGCCAATCTAAAGGATTTCTTATGTAAGATCAGACTCCCACATTTTTTTGATATGCCAGGTCTCTTTCTAAGAACAACAAGAGAATTTTCAAGCTTACATTTTTGGAGTTTAGTCTGACAGAGTAGTAAAAAGATAAATCAGTGAAGAACTCTGTTAAATCAAGTTTAGGGGAATAGGTGCCACTATTCTGTATTTAGATCTCCCTTTAACTTCATGGGAAAGGTCCCTCTTAGCTTGCTTTAGGGCTGGGACTGTTTGGTAATTACTAAGCTTTCTGCTTGGGCCTGCTATGTTTAGTAAGTAACAGCCAGCGGGTTTGTTTGTGTGATGCTGCACTTCCCCAGCCCTTACTACATTTTTTTTACATTTTTTAGGATGTGTTTTGACCTATTTTAAAGCCTTTTTAAGGCACTTAGCATTCAGACAGTATAGAATTTCATTGCTCTACATGCAACTTCTAGATAACTCTGAGGTGTACTTTAGAGTTAGTTCTTTCTTGAAGCTAAAGCATGTACATCTGTGGAAGGGTTTTTGGCCTTTAGTTTTGTGTTCTAATGTTCTTTGTCTGTCTGCACAGGTCTCTTAAAAATTCTGTCCATAGCTGACCCGTAGAGGATTTTGATGTTAGAATTGTTGGTTGTTGGCAGGATATCTTTTCTTTTCTTTATCTGTTATCTACTCCAATGTATTCCACACTTTAGAACTGTAAATTCTGTAAACATTTTATTATGTTCCCTGAAGCATTATTTTATTGTTTTATGAATGATGCATTTTGTAACTGCACTTTATGATTTTATTCAAAATTGAATAAAGGTTTTCAAATTTATATTGTACCTATTTCAACCAAGGTTAAAAAAAATATACGACCTTTATAGCCAGCTTGATGGCTTGTAACTACTTAAGAATGAACTCTGCAAAAAATAAAATCCTTGTATTCTGGAGCCCATCTGCCTGGGACTCTCACTGGTGGCCAAATGGGCTTGCTCATGTGCCCCACCCCTCTCAGTCAGCAAAAAAACAGAAAACGTATGCATTATCGTTGATATCTACTTATCCTTTCAAAAGCACACTTATAAAACTTCAGCAAACTGTGTTTTTTCTTTTGAAAGGACTGAAAAAGCTATTCCTTTATGCTGATAATCCACAAGAATACCATTGTTCCAGGCCACTATTTTGGCCAGATTGGATTATTGTAACTCTTTCTTTCTTGGTCTTCCCAAAAAGCAGATTAATTGGCTGCAGATTTTTTCAAAATATAGCAGCTCGACTGCTTCTTGGAATCAGGAAGCATGAACCCATGTCCTCCCACTTGCCTTGTTGATGTCTTTTTGAAAAAATAAATATTCAAAGCTTTGTGTTTCTGCTATCGGGCAACACATTCACATGGACTCTCGTACATGAAAAGACATCTTCAAGAAATGTAATTCTGCTTGAAGACTCTGTCTACATGCTTATTTTCCATATGAGGAAATCCAGGTTAGGCAGCCATTCGTTTGGTGACCTTGCAGGGACTACCTTGAGTGCACTTCTAATTTCTTTGCACTATAGTGTCTCTCACAGGGAGGTCAGAACGCAACTGAAAACCTATTTATTTACTCGATTATTTGTGACGCTCACTTACATTGCACCAGTGGTCTTAGCACTGAGATACCCAGGGCATGATTTAGATCTCGGCGGACGGGTTACTCTATCACAACGGTGACGGATATTCTGTCTGCTGAAATATAAATCCCATAGGAAATAATAGGATTTATATTTCAGCTGACAGGATATACGTCATCTTTGTGATGGAGTAATCCTTCCGCCAAGATCCAAGTCAGGCCCTCAGTTGCTCATATAAAAGCAGAGGTGGTGAGCCACTGAAAGCTCAAGCCAGGTTGGAGGCAGAAGCCTGGTTCTGGCTCATTTTTAGTTTCTATTGGATCCTCGAGCCATAAACGAGCTGGGTTTTTGTGTGGCTTCTGCCTGCCATCCACGTATTAATGTCATGGACCAAGAATTAAACACAAGACAGTGACCTCTGATATAAAATGGATGATAGACAACGATACCTGTTTAGAAACTGAACTGCACAATGTGGAACCATGAAAACCTGGGATCAATCCTGGCTTCCTTGCTTCACCAAATTGTGTGATCCTTGACAAATATTTTATTTCACCAACCCTCCATGTTTTTCTTTTGTCATTTATGAGTACACCTTCAAATACGTGAATTTGTAGTCTACAAAAAAATCTTGTGTTTGATTTAATACACTATACTGTTGCTCCATGATAATAAGAATCTAGGCCATATACAGGGTGAAAATGACAAGTGACGCGCTTCTTAATGCACTAGTGTCATTGTCGTCAGGATGGGCGACATTAACATATCTACGAACATTTTCAAAAACTGTCAATTTTAATAAACGCCTCTCAATGTAATGATGTAGTCTGATGTAATAAGGCGAAACGCTTCCTGGGCTAATGAAATGCAGCGGTTTGAATTTTGAAGTGGCTTTACCATATTTTTATATGGTGTTAGTTGCACAGTTTACGTACCAAGCAATTTTAGGGCTTGGCTTGGCTCTCCCTGTTGGCTTCTTGGCTCACCCACCCCTATATAAAAGCTACAATCAATCGTGATAAAAATGGAAAGTTGAGTTAATTTTGTGTACTGGTGCATAACAAAATTTAAGAGTGGAAGAGGGTGAATTAAAAGTGTGAAAAAAGGCAATATGGTTGAATGAATGTGGTCATGCAACATTTGGGTAAAACTCTTAAAGCAGACATAAGGTGACGCCACTTGGCCTAGCCTAAGCAGCGAGCAGTTTCGCTTCTTTCCGGTGCCTGCTTTGAAATTAAGTTAATAACTTCTCGGTGCCTTGCAAGTTGCACAAGAAGCAACCAATGAAAACCGTGTGTGGACCTCAAAAAAATAAGAGCTGGTCTTGCCCACATGCAAACACGGGTACAAATTAAGCACTTGGTTGAAAAACACCACCACGCCAAGTTGTCCTTTAAAGAAAAACTTTTCTGCACCCTTGATGCCTATAATGTTTGCCGTTGGGGATGAACCCCATTTGAGAGCATAGACACGTAGAGTTTGTTACACGTGGTACCCGGATTGCTTGAGTTTCGCTACTTTTCCAATATATTACTTAAATATTTAGGACTTTGCGATTTTTGGAAAAATGCCCCTTTTACTTTGTGCTCTAACTCACTATTTCTTCTCTGAAAATGTTCAGCGAACAGATCCGTACCAACAATCTGGTTTGTTTCGAACTGCTAACAAAGAATTGGAATTCTAAAAAAGCTAACATCCAGTCTCAATTTTTATTTAGCAACCGGGGAAGATGACTTTACATCTGCAGGAAGCAGAGTTTATATAGACTGAGAATAACTGTAATTACCCAAAGTTAATAAACATATTTCTAAATGAATCCAGCTGTAGTTTGCTTTATATTATTCCTATTTCTTAAAAAAGAAGGTGTTTTGCATCATGTCTTGGCTGAAGTAATTTGCGCTGCCTGCTCTCCAGTCAAAAACAGGTGTGGATTAAATAGATTGCGCTCTGGCGCCACCTAACTGTCGGCGATTTCCATTCAAATGTTTTTTTTTAATCTAGCTAACTTGAGTTACGTGGTAAAACTTTCATGGAATGATGTTTCCAGTTTAGCAACATCAGATACATTTGTGCCCACGGCTGTTTTTTTTTTAGAAAGTTGTACATTATTATGTTATTAACCCCTTAGCTGCTGGGCTCTCCCCACCCCCAGTGCTGAACCCTTTTTTTTTGGTTATTTCAGGTAGTTCGCGCTTAGGCTCCCATAGCTTTTTGTCCACATAAGCTATCCACGCCAAATGTGTGTCCTTTTTTCCCAACATTCTGGGGATTGTAAAGGTACCCAGAGTTTGTGGGTTCCACTGGTGGAGACCAAGAAATTAGCCAAAATACAGCAAAAATGTGTTTTGTTTTGGAACAAAGTGTTGTAGAAGAAGGCATCTGTTTTTTCCCTGCAAATGGCATCAACAAAGGGTTTGTGGTGCTAAAATCACCATCTTCCCAGCTTTCAAGAGCAGGCAGACTTGAATCAGAAAACCATTTTTTTTATTTTTTCAACACAGTTCTGGCATTTTACTGGGATAGACCCCATTTTTACTATTTTTTGTGCTTGTAGCCTCCTTCCATTTAGTGACAGGAATGGGTGTTTAAACATTTCTGAAAAATAGACAAAACTTTGAATTCCGCAAGTGGTCATTTGTGTACATCCTTCAATATTTTCCTGGAGAAAGTAAGAGTTGAAATTAAAAAATGTTTAAACTGAGCTGAAAAAAACAGCCATTTCTGTCTACGTTTTCTTCCGTAACTTTTTCCAGCTTTGGTAGGTTTTTAAAAGCTACATAATGTTACGTCTGCTGGACCCTTCTGGTTGCGGGGATATATAGATTTTGTAGGTTCATCAAAAACCCAAGGTACCCAGACCCAATAAATGAGCTGCACCTTGCAATGAGTTTTCATTGTATACCGGGTATACAACAATTCATTTAGTAAAATATAAAGGGTGAAAAATAGGTACCAAGGAAACCTATGTATTTCCAAAATGGGCACAAGATAAGGAGTTTAGGAGCAGTGGTTATTTGCACATCTTTGAATTTGGGGGTCCCCATACTAGCATATGAATTACAGGTCATTTCTCAAAATGACTTCTTTCTTACACACTGTCCTACATTTGGAAGGACAAAATGTAGAGAAAGACAATTGGCAATAACATTTGTTCTTCTATTCTATGTTCCCTCAGTCTCCTGATATAAATGGTACCTCACTTGTGTGGATAGCACTAGTGCCCACAACAGGAAACACTCCAAAACGCAACATGGACACATCACATTTTTCCATTGAAAACTGATGTGTTTTTTTAAAAGGGCCTAGCTGTGGGCTGTAGCTCAGCCGGCACCTAGGGTAACCTAGCAAACCTGTACATTTTTGGAAAGTAGACACCTAGGAAAATCCAGGATGGAGTGCATTGTGGCACTCTCACTGGGTTCTGTCACCCAGAATCCTTTGCAAACCTCAAAACTGAGCTAAAAATACTTTTTCCTCACATTTCAGTGCTGCAAAGTTCTGGAATCTGAGGGGAGTCACAAACTTCCTTCTACTGAGCATTCCACCATGTCTCTTGATAAAAAAATGGTACTTCACATGTGTGGACAGGCCTAGTGCCCGCGACAGGAAATGCCCCAAAACACAACATGGACACATCACATTTTTCCAATGAAGATGGATGTGTGTTTTTGCAAAGTGCCCTGATGTAGGTTTTGGCCTCTAGATCAGCCGGCACCTGGGGAAACCTACCAAACCTGTACATTTTAGGAAAGTAGACACCAAGGGGAATCCAGGATGGGGTGACTTGTGGGGCTCTCACTGGGTTGTGTCACCCAGAATCCTTTGCAAACCTCAACATTGGGCTAAAAACACTTTTTCCTCATATTTCGGTGCTGCAAAGTTCTGGAATCTGAGGGGAGCCACAAAGTTCCTTCCACCCACCATTCCCTGAAGTCTCCTGATACAAATGATACCTCACTTGTGTGGGTAGGCCTAGTGCCAGCGACAGGAAATGCCCAAAACGTACTGTGGCGATAATGATAACTGAGGTGAGTACTAATTAGTCCTGGAATCTGGAACCATTTAGGGAAACCTACCAACCCAGACATTTCTAAAACAAATCCACGAAGGTGTTGCTTGTGTGAATTCCCCAAAGTTTTTTTTACCCCAAATACGCTGCAAAGGTGAAACGTTGAATAAAAGCAATATTTTTCCTTGCATTTACGTGAAGTAAACTACAGGAATATGCATGGACCCACAAACATCTTACCACCTAGCATTCCCCAACCTGTCTTGATACAAACGGTACCCCACTGGTGTGCCTGGGCTTAGTGCCAATGACAGGAATAGATTACACAAGGGTCAATGGTAGTCCTTGCATAAGGGCTACTGTTGACTCTGGAGTGATCCATTCCAGACCCGAGCACTAGGCACATAAGTGGTGTTGTGTTTTCATCAGGACCAGTTGGGAAACACTGGGTGGTAGGAATTTTGTGGATCCCTGCACATTCCTGTAGTTTACATGATGAAAAAGGAAGGAAAAATAGTGTTTTTAATAATGTTTCACCTTTGCAGGGTATTCTGGGTAAGAAAACTTTGTGGAATCCACACACGCCACACTTCCTTGGACTGCCCCGGGCGTTTAGTTATAAGAAATGTCTGGGTTTGGAAAGTTTCCTTATATGGCCGCCGAGCCCAGGACCAAATACATAGATGACTGTCCACAATCCATTTTGGGCACTTCCCTGTCGTGGTCACTTGCCCACCCACACAAATGAGGCAACGTTTTTCTTTGGAGACTTAGTGGAAAGCGGGGTGGTAGAAAATTTGTGGCTGCCTGCAGATTCCAGGATTTTCCCTCACTGAAATGCAAGGCAAATGTGTTTTTTAAGCAAAGTTTGTGATTTCAAGAGGATTCTGGGCAAAGCAAAACTGGTGAAAGCCACGCAAGTCCTGCACCCTTGGTCTCTCCTGGTAGTAATATGTTAAAGTTAATCCACCACTCACACTGGTTGGTTTTAACACCTCCAGAAATTATGGTTTCAAAGCATGAATACTTATCAAAGTATCTGACTATTGAAACCAAGCTTCTGAAGCTGAGCCATGAAGCTACTTCAAGGCACCAACCAGTTCATGGTCCATTCACATGCCATTCACACACAACACACAACACTTTCATACCACCAGCCACAAGCCAACTCCAACCAATCACTGCACTCACATCAATTTACCGCTGCCAGACAAGGGCCCATCACATTCATACGCCACAGGATGGTACAAGTTTGACTACATTTTACCACCTGTCACGCAATCGCCTCCTTCTTCCTGAACATCACCGAAGGCATGCGTAAGGAACCTTAACTAATGGCTCTTATGGCAGCCACATGAGGCTCAGGAAAGCATGTTTTTCATGTGTCTTTGGCACACTCATTGTGCTAAATCCAACTCCTTCCAGTTTGTGGATGGAAGTTGGGGGTGTCCGAGTATGTCTTGGGAGGCCTATTCCTCGAACTGAGCAAGCATATCTACCTTTGAAACTAAGGCAGACACACTTGAGAATTTTCATGAAGTTCCCTAAAGAGAACTCCATAAACTATGAAGAAGGGTAGTGTTTGGCACACAGGGTAGTCCGTGAGAAAGTAGCATATGTCCCAGCCACCATTAGATGCAGTACTGTGGCTGTAATAAACTTATCAGACAGCAAATTGAACATCTACGAAGTTCTGATGGATGATGAATATGGAAAGCAGGTCAAACACTGACCCATACGTGTCATTGTCCTTCAGTGCCAGGGTGGCACCAATGGGTTTGAATCCATAGGTGTAAATGATGTGCATCTGTACTACCTTTACTATTTGCCTTCTACCTGTGGAATATCCCTGTGAAAGTACACCTACCATAAGCTTTTCCTACACGTTCATGTCTCTGTCCTCATCAGAGTCCTGACTAATCCTGTTAATTGCCAAGTGAACCTACACTAATGCCTTCCGCCATTAGCTACTTGAAGCTCACAAAAACATGTCTTATATGCGCCATCAGCACACTTAGGGGGTCATTCCTACCCTGGCGGTCCGAGACCGCCAGGGTAGGGGACCGCGGATGCACCGCCAACAGGCTGGCGGTGCATCCAGGCCCATTCTGACCGCGGCGGTAAAGCCGCGGTCAGAAAAGGGAAACCGGCGGTTTCCCGCCGGTTTTCCCCTGGCCTGCAGAATCCCCCATGGCCGGGGATTCTGACCCCCTTCCCGCCAGCCTGGTTCTGGCGGTTTTGACCGCCAGAACCGGGCTGGCGGGAACGGGTGTCGTGGGGCCCCTGGGGGCCCCTGCAGTGCCCATGCCAATGGCATGGGCACTGCAGGGACCCCCTAACAGGGCCCCACATTGATTTCCAGTGTCTGCATAGCAGACACTGGAAATCGCGACGGGTGCAACTGCACCCGTCGCACAAAAGCAACTCCGCCGGCTCCATTCGGAGCCGGCTTCATCGTTGCTGTGGGTTTCCCGCTGGGCGGGCGGGCGGCCTTTTGGCGGTCGCCCGCCCGCCCAGCGGGAAAGCCAGAATGACCGCCGCGGTCTTTTGACCGCGGTACGGTCTTCTGGCGGTTCCCGCTTGGCGTGCGGCGACCGCCGCCCGCCTAACTAGGAATCACCCCCTTATTGTGCTAAATCCTACTCCTTCCAATTTGTGGATGCAAGTTGGGGGTGTCCGAGTATGCCTTGGGAGGCCTATTCCTCGAATTGAGTGAGCATATCTACCATTGAAACTAAGACAGACATGATGGTGAAGACATCCTAAGGTCTCTAAAGTAAAAAGTCAAACAAATATCCTGTGGGACTCATTCACCAACACTTTTACTATTGCTTTGAAGGTGAAGCTACAAATTGAGTTTGCACACTTTCAAACAAGTAGAAATGTTGGTGAATATGTCCCAGAGGACATTTGTTTGACTTATTACACTTACTCTGGTTCTAGTTGGCAATCATGGTGGTCCTTGTATAGCATACATATGTTCCCTAACAAGCACTTAAAAATTCAGTCACGCCTTTAACATTTTGCCACATAGGGTACTCCAGGACAATGTGGCATATTTTCTGTCCACTAGTATGTGCAGTGTGGGGACTATAATGCACGTTGATTGAACAGAACACTTACCACGTCCTGACGGTGGATAAAGGTGTCAAGCAGGCCATAAGGAATTCCATGATTTCCTGAAGTAGATTAAGTAAAATTCTGTGGCTGCTTGCCTAACAAAGCAGTGGCCCATGGACGTTCGGTATCCAGGCACAGTTACTGAAAGGTTTACCCAATGGCAGCTCCACCTCAATCAATTTTCCATAACTTTGCTTTAGTATGATACAACATAAAGCAAGTAGGGACACAGAGGCCTGGCTGAGATGGGCACTGCGGATAGTAAGAACAACTCGCCTGCCTCTTTCCATGCTTCAAGCACACTTTACAGCAACAACTTGGCCAATCCTTTTTGGATGTCTTAGGAATGTGATCAGCAAAGTGTCGCTCCTGCAGCCTTGCCACATCCTACAGAACATATGAAGTGGGAGCTGCTGCTTCTGTAACAGCAGTGAGGCTTTTGATTACGGACAACTGGAAGTCAAGGAAAGTAATGAGTCTTCCTGTGGTTGTCTGATGGTAAACAACATATGCATTGTATGTTGCCATCTGGATCAGGTGGGTAAACAGTTTCTTGTACCAAGTGAGAGTTTTACGACACGCATCGCATGGTTAAAGAACCTGGTCATTCTTGTCCACTTCACCCATGTACTTATTGTAATCAAGTATACAGGTGGGCTTGTGGACTTCGGCCATCTAACCCCAAACCGTGATGGGGGAAGTACTCTCATCATGAATTGTAGTGAGCACGTATACATCACGCCTATCCGAGAACTTGACTGCGAGCAGTTGGTTGGAACGCAACGCAGTACTCTGGGATTTCTGAAAGTTCTTGCAAACAAGCTCCTGCGGGAATCCTTTGCAGTTACAACAAACTGTACTGCAGGCCACAGTGCCAGCTTTGTAGAGCTCACTGAACAGCTCTACTCCTGTATAAAAATTGTCCACATAGAGGTTATAACCTTTGTGAAGGAGTGGCTGGACAAGCTCCCATGCAATCTTCCCTGTGACCCCTAATGTGGGAGGGTAAACTACTGGGTTTAGCATGGAGCCCTTCCCTGTATACACTATCAAGCTGTACACATAGCCAAAAGAGCTCTCACACAGCATGTACAGCTTGCTACCATAGCAATCTCTTTTGCTCGCAATGTACTGTCTGAACAGCAGCCACTTTGTACAGGATCAAGGACTCATCAACTGCTTCTTTCCAGAAGTATAGATCTCTGGAAACCTGGCAGACAAATGTTTTACGACAGGCTGCATTTTGAACAACCTGTCATGGTTGGATGGTCCAGGGGCAATGCAGCAGAAATGTCACTGAAATGCAACATGCGCTGCAATAGCAAATAACAATCTTTGCTCATGTACGGGGCGAAGATGGGGGTTACCCAAACCATGCAAGTCGTCCTGTAGGACTGCAAGGTGGGTTTCTGCACTAACCCCATTTTGAGCATAGGGCCCAAAAATATCTTCAACTCCGCCAGCGAAGAGGAAGTCCACTGGCTTGCCCTAGAACGAGGCCCTAGAGTGCCTCCATGCTCCCTCTGAAATTGTTCTGCATGCAAATTTGTTTGCTGCACAAGTTGCTGAAGGAAGTCAACATCCAAAAAGAGCTGGATGTAGTCGACTGGCAAAAAGTTGGCAGTATCGACTTTACATCCAGCCTCACCAGTAAAAGGTGGAATTTGGGGCTGAACTAAATCGGGAGCTGCCAAGAGAGCACTCTGTCTTTGTTTTGCCGCCGCATGCACCTGCTCTCTGGGTTGAGCTAACCCACTGTTGTCCCACTGCACAGACTGTGCTTGCGAAGGGACAGCACGACTGTCCTCATCATCTCCCTCAGAATCACTGGAAGAGGTGTCATCCGATGGGACTCCGCCGACTGAAAAATCACTCCCAGATTCTGCCCCATTGTCCTCTCCCTCAGATTCTGTCTCAGTATCTGCTGTCTCAATCTCTGATCCTGCCTCAGAGGTGTTCACCATAACCCAAGTTACAGCTTCAGCAGCAGTCATCCAATGAGACGCCATCTCTGCTACTGGCTAAACTGTCCCTCTAAAGCACTAGCATATGTAGAAGGCAGACAGGGTCACAAAATTGTTGGTGGATGTGTGTGGGTGATGTGTGCAACAGTAAATGTCAGTCACCTTACCTTTGCTTCTTCTCTCAATCAGCAGGTTCTCTGAAGACACTGAAAAAAACAAAAAAGACACACTCTTACTTTACCTTGCCACATACCCATCATAACATCCTTTAGCACTGGTGGCGCCCAGTGCAACAATCATTTTTGGCGCTCCCGTCCCATGACCTCCTCCTTGTATTCCCCCACTACCGCCCAGCAAAAGTGCCCTTCTCTCCATAGCCCCTCGCACATACATTTCATTTGTTTTAAAGCGCAGGCAACGGCTGGCTTTACTAATCCACTCAACTACTCCTATATAGTACAGATCAGTTACTTGCAGCAGACATAGAAACCTTCAGCGCTAATTTGTGGTGTCAAAACTGCCACTAGACAAATGTTTGATCTCTTTCTCTAGCAGGAACATAATCAGTAGAGTTATCTGGACATGTTTATTGCTGCCTGAAAGCTATCTATGCCTGATAGATCTACAGCTATATATAAATATAGATATATATCTCTCATTACAAAATCCCTCTCTCTATATATATATATATATTTACATATTATATATATAGATAGAGAGAGAGAGAGACTCTCTCTCACACTCTCTCTCTCTATTTATATATATATGTATATATATATCTTTTTTTAGCGTCTCACCTGCGAGTGCATGCGCTAGCACATAAGTCTCGCCAGCGAGACTCTGTTGTGTTCAGTAAAGAGCTTGGAGCTCACCTGTCGCTCTGCATTTGTTGGTTTGCGTGGCACTTTTCTTGACACCCTGGAGCTTGTGACTGGCAAAAATGTGCCCAGAAGGACACACAAAATGGCAAAGTTTTATTTTTTAAGGCTAACTTTCTTTCATTTTGCTAAAAAGGACAATAATTTGCAATAGGTCCTGCATATTTCAAACAAGTTATTGCCCTCTTTTGCCAACAGTGCCCATAAGCGAAAACATGAGTGGAAACTGAGAAAAGACGACTTGGCAAAATAAAAGAAAGTTAGCTTAAAAAACATGAAATGCTGCCATTTTGCTGCGTCCTGGGGGGGGGGGGGGGGGGGGGGGAGAGAGAGAGAGAGAGAGAGAGAGAGAGAGAGAGAGAGAGAGAGAGAGAGAGACACAATCTCTGTTTTTTTAATATGTGTGGTTTCCCTGGGGGCCGATCGCGGCCCCAGGAAAACCACACACATAAAAAAAAAATTATGCCCCCATATGGGTCGGCCTGTGTTGACAGGACCGAACCGCCATTTTTAAAGATTTTTTTAAAATACATTTTTATCCCCTTGGGGGGCGTGATCGCCATTGCACACACCCCACCCTCACCCCCACCCCCGGCGGAAAGCCTTCTTTTTTATTTTTAATATTGCCCCCATGGGGGGCGTCCCACTTACATGGGGGCCGACCCCCCCAAAGCAATCCCGGGGGGCCTAATTCAGTTTCGTGGCTGTGGATCGTAGCTGTGCTGCGATCCACAGCCATGGAACGGTGCCAAGAAGGCATCGATGGAAAGGGGAGACTCTCTGGCATCTGGGGAGGCCGTCTTGGCCTTTTTGCCCCCACTGGAGTGGGGAGAGGACGCTCACCTGCTCCTCGATCCTCCGGTGGGGGAAAACTGTGACGTCTGCGCGCCTCGCGGCGCGCTGACATCACGGAGTAAATGCGGAAGCTCTTCCGCATCTCCAAAGGGGTTAAAAAAAATTACAATCCTCCGGTGCAATGTACAGGAGGATTTTTAAAACCCGTCCCTGGCATCGCCAACTGATTGTGACCCGCACCAGGGAGGGTGTGCATGTGTTGGCCATTGGCCGACACATGCACCAATGGGGTTAAATCATTGTGTTCATAACTGCTGTCTGTGATTAATTTGTAAAAATCATAAATGCAGTGCCCAATGTTTTGCTGAATACAGTGCTTAGTTTGTAAATAAAAACAAGCCGGTGCCCAAAGCTCTCCTCTGAAAGACACGGCTGCTGCAATTAAATGTGCAAGCACGGAATACTGAGGCAGCATAATCATGAAGCCATTTCGGGCCTCTAATCCATTCACACCCACTCCCTGCCATTCAGCTCACTCTTGCAGCTTTCTGCTTTCTCCCTGTGACGCATTTCGCTTTTCTCTTCCTCCGTCTTTCCCATATGTGTTTTTTTGCAAGCAGTAAATGCTTGAGGTAGAAAAATAAGTGCAGGCCCTCAAATATAAATGCCTGTGCCCCGCACCGGTTCAAATTAAGCACTGGCTGAATACCAAGATAGTCTATTCTTGACTCCGACACTTGCTTCCTTCTTCCACTACATTATGCTTCCTGTCTCTTTATCTCAAT
The DNA here is from genome assembly GCF_031143425.1 of Pleurodeles waltl. Classification (NCBI taxonomy): domain Eukaryota; kingdom Metazoa; phylum Chordata; class Amphibia; order Caudata; family Salamandridae; genus Pleurodeles; species Pleurodeles waltl. Next base: position 924,285,952 of record NC_090450.1, on the reverse strand, counting down.
TTTACAGGCTCTTTGTCACCTCTGCTCTCTCCCTGTGTTATAGTTTTTCCAATTTTGATTCTCCTCCATTGTGGTCACTTTTATGCCTTTCTCACTTTGGGTCAAAGTGCAATGATGAACAACAAGCCCAGGTGCCCAAAGGTAAGTGCTGGTGGTGATCACCTGTGTACACTGGCACACATTAAACACTGCCTCCCCTACCCTTGTAGGGTGCTGGTGTGTGGATGGAAGAGTATGTGTGAGCAGTGGATGGAAGAGTATGTGTGAGCACAGTGAAGTCTATGTAGGAAATGCTTGCACACCCCACCCAACAGGATGACCTGTGAATCTGCATTCCAAGGCAGGGGGCTTCAAAGAAGCCCATCACCCTTGGTATGCAGATCTGGCTTCATTCAAAGGAGAGTTGCCAACAGGCCGCCCCAGGGCCCTTTGGCACCTGGGAAAATTAGGCCCATATTTATGGAACCTTAGCTTCGCCTTAGTGCCATTTATTTTGGCGCTAACATAACTCCATATTTATATTTTGACGCTAGACCTGTTTAGAGTCAAAATATTGGAGTTAGTGCCATTTATAGGATGCGCAAAACCACCTTGCGTCAATGAGATGCAAGGTAGGCGTTTCCGTCCTAAAAATTACGCTAGCCCGCTTCGGAGGTGCGGAGATTGAAATGGGGAAGGGGACATGGAGGATTGCTCTAACCAAGCTACAGAGGGGACCATACGAGGGGGGATTGGCAATACCAGACATTTAGAAATACTACTAGGTGTTGCACCTTCTGGTGGTCAATGACTGGATGTTTGGGGACCAACAGGACCCGGCATACAGGTTAGAAAGACATCTGATGATGTGGGGGGGTCCGAGGCCCTGCTTCTTGACACCCAACGGGAGCGGGCCCTGCCGCATCACACAAGGGCAGTGACCCAGGCCTGAAAAGAGGCAACTAAACACCTGGGATGGGTGGGGATGCTCACTGACCTTACCCCGCTGTGGCACAGTGATGAGTTATCAGAGGTCTGAGGCTTATTGTGATTTCGGAGATGGGAGATATTGGCATAGAGCGCCTCGGTGATGTGTGGAGGAGACAGGCATTCGTTAGCTTCAAGACACTTAGAGAGGAGTACACACTAGCACCCAGTGAAAACTTTCGGTACATGCAGCTCGGACACGCGTTGAGGAGAATCATTAGGGAGGGGGATAACCTGCCGGACGCTTCTCCACTGGAAGATCGAGTCCTACGGGAGCCAATTCATAGGCGGGGTACTTCTGTCATCTATAAAAAACAAATCAACAACTCCCCTGACCCGTTGCGCAACTTGAAAGAGAAATGGGAGACTGATTTGGGACCATTAGTGGAAGAGGAGTGGGGGAAGCCATTGGCAGCGCCAAGGACATAGCCATCAGGGCTAGATTCAGACTGGTACAATTAAAAATCCTACACAGAGTATACTACTCGCGTACTCTGCTATTTAAGATTGGCAGGGCGGAGAATCCACGATGTCTGAGGCATTGTGGAGAAGATGGCACATTCCTGCATATAATATGGGAATGTCCTCACATAAAGGAATATTGGGCAGGAGTGGTCCGTGAGATGTCACGTATCACTGCACTTGAAATTCCGTTAGATCCTAAATGGTTAACCCTAGGAATATCAGGGGAATGCACCTGGCCCAGATATACAGAAATGTGGTTGAGACTAGTAGCCGGAGTGGTGAAACGTAACATTGCACGAGCCTGGGGGAGCGCAGTTACCCCTTAAATATCAGATTGGCAATGTGCCCTGGATTGGTGCCAACGGATTGAGAAGGTCATTTATGAGGGTAGAGACTGCCCCAAGAAATGGGAAAAAGTATGAGGGGCTTGGGCAACCGTTCGGGGCTCAAGCAGAGACCATGGCATGTGGGAGAGTGGACAATGAGGTGGGGAATCATTCCTTTGTCTAGATAACGAGAGGTCTGGTGAAGGGCCACGAAAGACTGGATGATATGTTCTTTAATATTGAGGTATGATGCTAGGCAACTCATGTATGTACTCTCTTTACATTGCTTGATGCGACAATGTGAACCCTGTTTATGGTCTGAAAAACAATAAAAATAATTTTTGTAAAAATAAGAAAATAAAAATGACGCTAGCCTCCCAACACCATATTTAACTCCAAGCGCAGAAACAACGCACGGGTGGGCCTACATAATGGTGCTAAGCCCGCTTAGCACCATTATTTAACGCCTGGGTCAGACCAGGCGTTAGAGTGCAGGTAGGCCCATTTCCATGGCTAAATACCATGGAATGGGCACAAAGATGCCCACCCGAGCCCCAGCAACACCACTACCCACACCACAGGGACACTACAGGAGGAGGGAGCCCATCCCAGGTAATTGGAGGTAAGTGTTTGTGTATGTGTGTGGTGTGCCACTTGGGGCCCCTTACATGGGGCCCTCTGCCTGGCACTAGGTATGTAGCGCTTGCCCAGTGGACACTGGTCCCCTGTGGTGGGCATTGGGGTGGTGGACATGAATCAGGTTTATACTTAGACAGGTGTCATGTTTTGGCTGCTTGTGCGTCAAAAAATGACGCTGGGCGATTAGCGGCAGAAATTATGCCGCTAACCAGCCTAATGTCATTTCAGACCCACTAGCGCCATTCCCCCTAACGCTCCCCGTCTAGCGTCTTTTTTTTAGAAGCTAGCCATTCCTTAGCACCATAGTGCATCATTTCATAAATATGGCACATGGATGGCTTTAAGGAATGACGTTTAAAAAAAATGACGCACAACTTTGTTAGTGCAGTTGTGCGCAATTTTCCATAAATATGGGCCTTAGTATTCAGAGAGGTGTGTCCCCCTCCTAGGTCAGTCCCACTCCTAAGGTGTGTTGCCTGATGTGGACACAGCATTAAGGAATCTGCCAACTTGGTGTTGTGAGATTTAGGAACTCTGGGACAGAGTTATGCCCTGTGGCCATATGGGTGTATAGTGACCCCAGATGTAAGTATCCTATTGACTACTAGCGCACAGTCTCCAAAACGCCTCTAAATGCATTATTAAGGGGAGCCCCTGGCACCAGGAAATCAGATTCCTGCTGACCTACGAAGAAGGAAATTGAACAGCTGTAAAAGCAAAGGAAGAAGCACCTGACCTGGACCCAGCCCTGCCGGCCTGTCTGCTGCTCCCTCCGAATTGCGCCAAAGTCATATCGTCCTGCAGCTGTTGTGCCTCCAAAGCCTGGCAGAACTGCCTGCCTTCAACAAAGACTCAGGAACTCCCGTGGAGCAGCAGAGCTGCTTCCCTGCATCTTGCAGGCACCACAAGACAAAATGCGAGAACATTGGACCACCAAAAACCCAACACCTGAAAGCACCACTGCAATCATGTTGCACAGCCTGGGTTGAAGTGGACCAACAGTGCCAGTATGGTTTCCCAGCCCTCCAGAGACAAAGCCCACCATGGACTTGCCCACTGTGGACCCTCTGACATCGCCTGCAGCCTCTAAACGCAGGCCCCCCTCAACCGCGAGTGCTCCGGTTGAGAAAATCCATTGCCTCAAGACACCTTGGCACTCGTCCCATCTGACCCGTGGAGAAGAGGACCCCAGACATCTCAAGATTGGAACCCACTTGTTGGTTCCTCCCTACTGAATCCCCAGTCCTCACTTACAGCATCTTTTGGACTGGGCCGATACCCACTGAGTAACATTGGGCACCAGACGCCATACTACACCTCTGGACCCGGCTCCCCCAGGACCGCCCAGTGTGACCTGTTGGTGTGGTTCTGAACCTTGCCCAATACTTACCTAAAGTCCAGGAGATTGGCCTTGTAAGTCGATGTATCATACCTGAATGCAGTACTTGTTACTCTCTTCATAGGATAACATTGGTGCACCTGAAAATTGCACTGTCGACTTTAGAAATCTACAAATATTTTTCTTGCAAAACGTACTTACCTGATTGTAGTGCCTAAACATATATATATATAGATATTTGTTATTATTGTAAATTGGTGTGGATCTCCTTCTTGAGTCATTTGTCCCATTTATTGACTGTAGTTAAGTGTCTAACACTCCTACCTGATAAGCCTAAGGCTGCTCGACCACACTACCCCTAAGAGAGCACCTTGGAACTGCTAGAACAAGCCCTTGTCCACTAGTAAGGGAACCCCTGGACTCTTTGCAAGATATATCCCATTTTGATATATCATATAAAGAGCCAGCTTCCTACAGTTGTGGTAACAGCAACTCAATGTGATTGTTTCAGAAGTTTCAGAAGTATCTCTAACAGCATCTTGAGTAAATAAATGTGCCTACACAACTACTGTCAAAATGCCACCGCAGTGAGAGGGGCGGTAGCACTCACACTTTCACCAATATACCCATTTCAAAGGATGTCCCACCAACTCCAAAGAACTGTTCTGTCAGCGATAAAAGTTTGCACTACATCTATCATGTGTGTCTGTTCTAAATAGATGTTGAGATCGCACAGCTGCTATCTACTGCGATCAAGGGAAGCGTAATAGTGCTGTCAAGAAGTACCTGTTCTGTGAGGAAATAAAGCTGGCACTGTAGGGGCCGATATGTTGTAAAGCTTGCAATGCTGCTGTCCAGGGCATACATGTTCTGTAAAAAAGGGAAGCTTGCATTGCTGTCACCTCAGTTGCACCTGTTCTATAAGCAGGCAAAGCTGTTTATTGTTTTTGTTATCTGAGAGGGAGGTATGTTACTACTGATGCTTGTCTTCTACCTGTTCTGCAGGGAAGCTCTCACAATTGCTGTCCTTTTTGTACCTCCTGTGTTTGGCAGCACCTTCTGCTGCCACATACATAGTACCTATCTTTGTGCTAGGGATGCTACCAATGTCATGATGTGCCTGTGGTATGTATTAGTGATCCTTCTAATAAATAGTGTACCTTTGCAGAAGCCTAACAAATTGGTTTGTCAGTGTTTATTTGTATATGTTAATAAAAGACTGAGCTCACCAAAATATGCAAAAGGTTACTGCTTCATGTCCCATGTGAAACAGAGATTCAAAAGTGATTATGCTACCTTCTACTACCTTCTACAATTCTAAAACATTGCTGCCAAGTGACTATGTATGGGTGCAACACCTTCACTCCTGCCCAGTGTTTAGTTTGTAACAAAAAACATAAGCGGCATCGCCCACACACACAGTTACAGTCAGATATCTGGTGAAAAACAGGGCAAATGTAATAGTCAAAATGTGCAGTAAAGTTTGGCTTAATATCACTGCTAACTGCTTGTTCACAGGTCACTCATTCTGCCATCTCCCATTTCACACACGTTCTCTCCTCTTTCCCATCTCAGCCACATTCTCCTATAATTTATTTTCCCTCCCTTTGTTTCCTGCATATTCTCTCACACATTCTCACTCTTGTCTCTCTTTCTACACAATATCTTTTGTCGATCTCTCATCCGCTCTCCAACCTTTTCCTCCGGACTCCCTATCAGAGACAGGCCATGTCATACTAACCTGGGTGAGAGGCCAGATTAGAAGCTGGTCACTGGTATCTCATTCCCCTACAGAAGTTCAGATTTTACATTGTATTAATGAATATTGAAAGAGCTGAACTCTGCCTGTGAACTGTCTCAACACAATCTATGCATCAACACGACTCATGGTGTGCAGAGGCTGAGCTCTGTGTAAACAGGGACTCTGCTCTGGGTCAGTGAAAGAAATTAACTGTTTGTAAAGGAACTCAACACAATGTCTGTAGGAGCTCAGTTCCATATGTGCATAAACTCTGTTCTATATATGCAGGAGTTCAGCACTATGTATGCAGGGACTCAGCTGTGGTGTTGCGACCAGAGATGCTGACTTTGGAACTGGGGAAGAAGTTCGAGTCTCAGTGTAAGATCAACCTCCTCTGATGCTGGGAAAATCACTTAATCTCCCAGTGCCTAAAAAACATCGGTGACCTTGTGTAATGTAACTGGTGCTCGTGTAAAGCACCCCATTACCTTCAGGTCAAGTTTGTGCTACATAAAACTGCAAAAAAAAAAAAAACTCTATCTGTGAATGAGCGTTGCTCTTCAAGAGGATAGGGCCTGTTTATGACAGAGTCCCACTCTCTCTGCATGCACAGGAACTAATTTACACTGTGCAGGAACTCATTTATGCCTTCTAGGTATTCAGCTGCATATCTAGAAGTGCAACTGACTTCAGTTTTGGGTTCCTCTACTTAATCATGCAAGCACTGAAATGTGGTTCTCGATCGCAGGCAGTCTTGACACTCTGATTTCTACGTTATGCAGCAACCCTCTAGATATATCATGCTCTGGCTGAGTTCACCTTGTCACGTTCTAAGTAGTGGCCCTAGTTTTAATCGGGAGGGGGCAAATCACATTTTCATGGGGATAGTGCTTGAAGTGCCAGGCCAGTGGGTAACCATGATTTTGAGAAACTTAAGACAGAACATTTTATTTATGTGTGTTTTGGAAAAATAAATACTGTCTGGCAATGTTTAATTCTCAAAACTAACTTTCGTGGTTTCAGGTTACTTCATTGCTTTGATGCTGGATGTGGAGTGTGGTTGTTTTAGTAAATTCACCCAGATGGCATCCTTACTCAACCTCTCTGATTCCCTCGCCTATGTAAAATGTGAACTCTTGTCTCTGGCACTAAGTGTGAGCTTTAAAATCTCCTCTTCAGGCAGACATTCAAAAGAGAGGAGAAATTTGGAGTGTGTATCAGAAGAGGGTGCATTAGCGCACAAAAATTCAGTTGTCAGTTTGAAGTCGACATAGAATAGTAGAAGGCAGGGGCAGCACCAGCTGACTGCAAAAGTGAGTTCGCTTTAGAGACAGAAAGGCCCAGAAGATGCATACCCAAGGTGTGTTCCAAATGAGGCTTTGAAATGTGTCTGTGTGTTGGATTTGGAGCTGGGCACCCTTTTCACCATGGTTTCCAACCATCAACTACCACTTGCAGAGATGGTAAGGACGCCCAATAGCTAACTCACAAAAGCACAGTGCGGTTTGGGGCACACCATGCTGCTGCAACAGAAAGCTTTGGTGGGTGCAGTGCCAGGTGCTGGCCATGTACAGTGACATGCTGATCCTCTCCGTCAGCCTATTACACGTTCAGCTATCAAATACCCAGGGCCAGAGGCACCCACAGCGTTTTGCAAGATGGACCGTGAGAGGTCAGCACCCAGCAGCCTGCAACTAGGTGCAGTGGAATATTGCAGAACATGTATGTTTCTAATGTGGTGTACATGCCACACTACCCACCTGAGCTCCATAGCAATCATGAGGTAGAGGAGCACAATGACAGATGGCTCTTTTCCGCTGCTGGTGTATGGACTGTTAGAGTAAAATGCACGACTGCTAAAGTAACTGTGTGACATAACGTTATTGTTAAGCCATCACTCTGACACAAATACTGCCTGATAGACCATAGCTAGCCTTCCTTCTGGGACAGAACTGGCAGCTAGGCCTGAGGAAGCATCTCTTTTAAAAGTTCCTGCCCCTACTGATAAGTGCTGGTGCCACCTATCATCAATCACCAAAACAAACTAACTGCTTCCCCAACCCCTATTTCACAATATCACTTTGCACACTCTTAGGACCACATTTACTAAGGACTAAGGACACAAGCCAACGCATTTCCTTTAGTGGTATGTAGTAAGCCAGGCAAAGTCACCTTGCGTGACTCTGTGTGGTTTAGTAAATCCAAAGTGATGTGTTCAATGGGTCGAATATGGGCATTCCCATGCATCCATCCATGGATTTTGACAGAATCCCAGATTTACAAAGTCTGTAAACCAGCATTGTGCTCAAATGGGTGCCTCCCTGATCCAGGCTTAGTGAGAAGAAATATCTTTATTTTTCCCTGTTACTTCTTCTTTGTTTGTGTTTTCCATTCTGCAGCACAAATACAAAGAGGAAAATGCTTTTAAGGATTGTTTTTATACAGGAAAGTGTTTCCCTTCCAGCACAAACACAATCCAGCCGATAACACAGGAACTCTGCACAAAGGCACAAGTGTGATTTGTTGGTGCCAGGCAGCCACAAGGGCTTCAGCACTAGGAGACAGGAGAAATGCACCATAGCTTTGTAAATGTGGCACATTTCTGCTCTCTCCTTTTCACGCAACGCAAAGCAGCAAGTTATCTTGCTGCATTTCATGAAAGAGTAATAAACCTGCCCCTTAGTGTTGGAATCTTTAGAAGCAAGACCACAAGCACTTTAATCCTGCCTCCACCCCCCCACACACACACACTCAAATACACAATTTGTTGGAACAAAAATTCTGGACTGCCTAATGGGCACAAGTAATTTCAATGCAATAATATTTTTAAAAAAAACAAAGAAAACAACATTCTTCCCTTTGTATGCATTCACATAGCACTTGCTACCCCTCGACATGCATAGTAAGAGCTAAATGAATGCAATTACATATAGTATAATTTGTGATGTGTGCCTCTTTAGTTTGACTGTACTCAGGCTAACTGTTAGGAAGGGGCCATTGATTTCCTTCAATTGTAGATACTGCCTCAATCATTGCAATGTTAATGAGCAATCATTGTGCTGCTTTCAGAACAATGAGGAATGCTAAAGCATATGGCCTTGCACAGCGAGAGCCCCCACCATGAGGTCCATGACTCAGAATCATTGGTGACCTTCGCCTCTTCTTTAACCGCTTGGGTGCCTTGGACGAGATGATCTCGTCCAAGGCTACAGTTCCCCTGTGCCTTGGACGAGATCATCTCGTCCTAGGCACAGGGGAACTTGGGGGCGTGCTAGCGCGCCCCCCGTGCTCCCCCCCTCCCCCCGCAGGCGGGGATGGAAGGGGAAGACCTTCCCCTTCCACCCCCGCCCCCCCCACGGCAATCCGATGACGTCAGCGCGCGCACAGCGCGCTGACGTCATCTAGTGTTGCCGGGCGCGCTGGAAGCCATTTGCATCCAGCGCGTCTACCGAGGAGGACACAAAAAGTAAGTCCTCTTCGTTTTTGGGGGTCGGGGGGTGGTGGAAACAGACAAGGGGGAAAGGAAAGGGTTTTTCCTTTCCCCCGGTGCCTGTTTTCATTAGATTCCTGCTCCACGATCGCGGGCAGAGCACACGATCGTGGAGCAGGAATCTCCACTAGCCACCAGGGATTTACTGTGTTCAATATTTTGGGGGCGACCCCTTGGGCAAGGGTTGCCGCCCCGGGGGCAATTATTTTTAGTATTTCGCCCCCCCCTGGGGGCAGATCCGCCGTTTTTTCGGCGGATCTGCCCCCAGGGGGGTGCGAAAACCACTAGACACCAGGGATAGTGTTATTTTGGCATTATTTTGGGGGCGACCCCTTGGGCAAGGGTCGCCCCCCCCCCGGGGGCAATTTTTTTTTTTATTTCGCCCCCCCCTGGGGGCAGATCCGCCGATTTTTCGGCGGATCTGCCCCCAGGAGGGGGGCGAAAACCACTAGACACCAGGGAAAATGTATTATATTGATTATTTTGGGGGCGACCCCTTGGGCAAGGGTCGCCCTCCCCCGGGGGCATTTTTTTATTGTATTTGGCCCCCCCCTGGGGGCAGATCTGCCGATTTTTCGGCGGATCTGCCCCCGGGGGGGCGAAAACCACTAGACACCAGGGATATAGTATTTTATGTTTATTTTGGGGACGACCCCCTTGGGCAAGGGTCGCCCCACCCCGGGGGCAATTTTTTTTTGTATTTCTCCCCCCCCTGGGGCAGATCCGCCGAATTTTCGGCGGATCTGCCCCCGGGGGGGGCGAAAACCACTAGACACCAGGGATTTTATATTTTGTGTATATTTTGGGGGCGACCCCTTGGGCCAGGGTGGCCCCCCCGGGGAATTTTTTTTTGTATTTAGCCCCCCCCCCCGGGGGGCAGATCCGCTGATTTTTTGGCGGATCTGCCCCCGAGGGGGGTTGAAAACCACTAGACACCAGGGATTTATTTTTATTGTAAAGTTTTTTTTGGGGGGTGACCCTTTGGGCAAGGGGCGTCCCACTGGGGGACAATTTTTTTAGTATTTGCCCCCCCCTTCCCCCCCCCGGGGGCAGATTGCCAATTTTTGGGCCGATCTGCCGCCGGGGGGGGCAAAATCCACTAGACACCAGGGATTTTGTTTTTGTTGTTTATTTTGGGGGCAACCCCTTGGGCAAGGGTCTCTCCCCTGGGGATTTTTTTTTTTTCTGTTTCGGCCCCCCGATGGCAGACCAGTCATTTGTTGGACGATCTGGCCCCGGGGGGGTGGAAGCACACTAGGTGCCAGGGATTGTGTGGTGTGTGTGTAATTTTGTAGGCCCATCTGCCCCCAAGGAGGGCAGAAACCACCAATATGGCAGGGATTTTTTTGTTTTGTGCTGGGGGTGCCCCCTTTGGGAAGGGTCGCCCCCTAAAAGGGGGCACAGAGGTGTTGCCCATTTTGGCTAATTTTTTTACGCCCATCTACCCCCGAGGGGGGGCAGGATCCACTTAGGTACCAGGGACAACTTCTAAGTTCTTGGTGGTGGGGTGTTTGTCAACTGGCAAAGTATTTGTATTTGTGATTATAACAATTTATTTCTTCTTTTTCTTCTAGTTCAACGCTTTTGCTTCCTTTGCTGTGGATCTTAGCGGTTTTGACAGTAGTTGTCTAGTGGTTTGCATAGCTGCATGTTTTAGGTAAGTGAAAGCAATTTACTGCAAAGGAGTATTGTTGACATGCATGAATGACATGTTTGTAGGTGGTGTACTAAATGCAGTATTGTGTGTTTGACATTGTCCTTAGATTTGAGCACAGTAATGTTTGTGTTGTCATATGTCTAATTTGCTTTTTTCTTTTTTCTTTTTAGTGGGATATCATTGGTGATTGCTGTGTCTGTGCAGAGTAGTTGCTTGGTGAGTAGCTATTTCAGGCAACTGAGTGGTATAGTTTTTTGTAGTACATAACTCTTTGTGATAAAGCTACACTTTGTTTATTACTTATTTTAGTGCTAGTTGTTGTTGGCAATCCATTTGTTGTTAGGATCATGGCTAGCCGCAAAGTGACCGCTCAGCAGGTTGTTTGCATGCTCTTTGAGTCGTCTTCAGACCATGATTACGACACTGACTCTGCATCTGAGGCAGAGGAGGAAGCAGGAGATTCTGGAAGTGAGTTTTCTGTCCAAGAGTATTCTTCTGATGAGGAAGCTACTCTCAGTGCAGATGAAGGGCCTGAGTTAGAGGAGGACATTGATGTGCCAAGAGTGCAGCAGCCTGGGGCTGAAGGGTTTCCCATTAGAAGACCTGACACCTGGATTGCCCCAAACATGGAGCAGCCACAGTTACCTGCATTTACTAGTCTCCCAGGGTGTAGAGTTAATACGGAAAACTTTCTGCCTGTCCATTTCTTTCACTTGTTTATGGACAATGTATTTTTGGAAGAGATTGTGGAGCAGACAAATGTGTATGCAGAGCAATATTTGCGGGACAACGCTGCCAGACTTAAGCCTCAGTCTAGAGCTACTCATTGGGTTCCCACATATCTGGAAGAGATGAAAAGGTTTTTAGGTTTGTCTTTTTTGATGGGGTTGATCAGGAAGCCGTCACTGGCTTCTTATTGGTCTACTAGTCCCTTGATGGCAACTGCTATATTTCCTGCAACTATGACACGTAATCGGTATTTGCTTCTTCTTCGTATGCTGCATTTTGTAGACAATGCTTTAGCCTTGCCACGAGATCACCCTGATTGTGACCGCCTTTTTAAGATTAGGCCTGTCCTTGATCATTTTGTGGATCGGTTTTCAGAGGTCTATGTTCCAGGCAAAGAGATAAGTGTGGACGAGTCTTTGGTCCTTTTCAAGGGGTGTTTAGTTTTTAAGCAGTACATTCCTAGTAAGAGGGCACGGTATGGGATTAAATTATATCTGCTGTCAGAAAGCAGTACAGGATATGTTTATAATTTCCGGGTCTACACTGGTAGGGATTCCAGTATTGACCCTCCTGGTTGTCCGGCCACTTTTGGAGTTAGCGAAAAAATTGTGTGGGAACTTGCTAGACGGCTGTTTAACAAAGGTCACCATTTGTACGTAGATAATTTCTACACTGGAGTGCAGTTGTTCAAGGAGTTGTTTAGGTGGACACTGTTGCTTGTGGCACAATCCGTTCTAACCGCAAAGGCTATCCAAGGGAGCTTGTCTGTAAAAAACTTGAGAGGGGACAGTGCAGTGCCTTGCGGAATAATGAGCTGTTAGCTATGAAATTTTCAGACAGGAGGGATGTGTACATGCTATCGACCATCCATGATGAGAGTACTTCCCCTGTGGCTGTTTGGAGTCAGGTTGCGGAAGGGCGCAAACCTGCGTGCATTTTGGACTACAATAGGCACATGGGTGGTGTTGATAGAGTTGATCAGAGGTTGGAACCTTACACTGCTCTTCGTAAGTCGTATGTGTGGTATAAAAAGTTGGCCCTACATTTATTTCATTTGGCAACTTTTAATGCCTTTATTGTATACAAGGATTGTTCACCTGAGTCAAGGATGACTTTTGTTAAATTTCAGGAGTCGGTGATAGAAAGCCTTATTGTGGTGGAACCGGCAAGAGTTCCTAGAGTAGAAGTGGTGGAGGATGTGGCTAGATTGAAAGATCGGCACTTTCCAGATCACATTCCTCCCACTCCCAAAAAAGACATGCCCACAAAGAAATGTAGAGTATGTGCCCGGAGATCAATCCGGAGGGAGAGCCGGATGTACTGCCCCGAATGCCCTTCAAAGCCTGGGCTGTGTGTGCCCAGCTGTTTTAGAAGTTACCACACAAGGAAAAACTTTTGGGAAATACCGTGAGCGTAAGCTGTCTGTTTTATATTTTCATATGTTTCACGGTTGGCATCTGTCGTGTATTTAGTTTGAGGTTTTGTGTTTGTAGTTTTGTGACTATTTTATAATTAGTAGTTTATTTGTTGTTTATAAATAAAAAAAAGTGATTGCGGTGTGCGTGGGGTGGCGCTTGGCTGGCGGTGTGCGTGGGGTGGCGCTTGGCTGGCAGTGTGCGTGGGGTGGCGCTTGGCTGGCGGTGTGCATGGGGTGGCGCTTGGCTGGCGGTGTGCGTGGGGTGGCGCTTGGCTGGCGGTGTGCATGGGGTGGCGCTTGGCTGGCGGTGTGCGTGGGGTGGCGCTTGGCTGGCGGTGTGCATGGGGTGGCGCTTGGCTGGCGGTGTGCGTGGGGTGGCGCTTGGCTGGCGGTGTGCGTGGGGTGGCGCTTGGCTGGTGGTGTGCGTGGGGTGGCGCTTGGCTGGTGGTGCCAGCCAAACGGCAGTCCACACTCCCATCAGCTGGTGTGATTCTTGTATCAGGCATGTGGGCGTATGTAAGTGATGGGCCCTTGAGTGGCGCGGTCTGTCGATGTGAGTGTTGTAATGTGCTGGGCCCGTGGCTGGCGGTGTGAATGGTCTTGTGCGTGTCATGTATGAAAGGTGTGTGAATGGACTGTAAAGCGGTTGGTGCCTTGTCGCGGCTTTACAGCTCACGAGCTGTGAGTCATTGGTTCACTTTTTTGCCTTTCAGTTATTAGCAGTGCATTTCATTTTTGTGAAATCTCTTGTTAATAAAATTTTATCCACTGAACCATCACTCACCCTCGTGCCAAATCCAACCAGTATGTGTTGTAAAAAATGACAAAACCTGCTCCGCTGTAATCAGGCGTCGTAGCACACCTGTGACACGCTAGGTGCCTCGGGTGGGACCCCGATGATGAAGCATGCCACCAACTTGGTTGGTGGGTGAGGGGTCTTCTTCACATAACCTAAGTGTGTTTCTTTTCACAATTTTAGTGTTTGGCACATCACGGACGTATGTGCACACATCAAAATGATATATTGCAAAAATACCTATCCCTTCTATCTCTTCAGCTTTTGGGCCTTATTCTGTTGCAGGCACCTGGCCCACCCACACAAGTGAGGTATCATTTTTATCGGGAGACTTGGGGGAATGCTGGGTGGAAGGAAATTTGTGGCTCCTCTCAGATTCCAGAACTTTCTGCCACAGAAATGAGAGGAAAAAGTGTTTTTTTGGCCAAATTTTGAGGTTTGCAAAGGATTCTGGGTAACAGAACCTGGTCCGAGCCCCGCAAGTCACCCCTCCTTGGATTCCCCTAGGTCTCTAGTTTTCAGAAATGCACAGGTTTGGTAGGTTTCCCTAGGTGCCGGCTGAGCTACAGGCCAAAATCCACAAGTAGGCACTGTTTTCTTCCAAAATTTTGGTTGTGTCCACGTTGCGCTTTGGGGTGTTTCCTGTCGCGGGCGCTAGGCCTACCCACACAAGTGAGGTATCATTTTTATCGGGAGACGTGGGGGAACGCTGGGTGGAAGGAAATTTGTGGCTCCTCTCAGATTCCAGAACTTTCTGCCACAGAAATGTGAGGAACATGTGTTTTTTTAGCCAAATTTTGAGGTTTGCAAAGGATTCTGGGTAACAGAACCTGGTCCGAGCCACACAAGTCACCCCTCCTTGGATTCCCCTAAGTCTCTAGTTTTCAGAAATGCACAGGTTTGGTAGGTTTCCCTAGGTGGCGGCTGAGCTAGAGGCCAAAATCTACAGGTAGTCACTTTGCTAAAAACAGCTCTGTTTTCTGTGATATGTCCACGTTGTGTTTTGGGGCATATCCTGTCGCGGGCTCTAGGCCTACCCACACAAGTGAGGTATCATTTTTATCGGGAGACGTGGGGGAACGCTGGGTGGAAGGAAATTTGTGGCTCCTCTCAGATTCCAGAACTTTCTGCCACAGAAATGTGAGGAACATGTGTTTTTTTAGCCAAATTTTGAGGTTTGCAAAGGATTCTGGGTAACAGAACCTGGTCCGAGCCCCGCAAGTCACCCCTCCTTGGATTCCCCTAGGTCTCTAGTTGTCAGAAATGCACAGGTTTGGTAGGTTTCCCTAGGTGGCGGCTGAGCTAGAGGCCAAAATCTACAGGTAGTCACTTTGCTAAAAACAGCTCTGTTTTCTGTGATATGTCCACGTTGTGTTTTGGGGCATATCCTGTCGCGGGCGCTAGGCCTACCCACACAAGTGAGGTATCATTTTTATCGGGAGTCGTGGGGGAACGCTGGGTGGAAGGAAATTTGTGGCTCCTCTCAGATTCCAGAACTTTCTGCCACAGAAATGTGAGGAACATGTGTTTTTTTAGCCAAATTTTGAGGTTTGCAAAGGATTCTGGGTAACAGAACCTGGTCCGAGCCACACAAGTCACCCCTCCTTGGATTCCCCTAGGTCTCTAGTTTTCAGAAATGCACAGGTTTGGTAGGTTTCCCTAGGTGGCGGCTGAGCTAGAGGCCAAAACCTACAGGTAGTCACTTTGCTAAAAACAGCTCTGTTTTCTGTGATATGTCCACGTTGTGTTTTGGGGCATATCCTGTCGCGGGCGCTAGGCCTACCCACACAAGTGAGGTATCATTTTTATCGGGAGACGTGGGGGAACGCTGGGTGGAAGGAAATTTGTGGCTCCTCTCAGATTCCAGAACTTTCTGCCACAGAAATGTGAGGAACATGTGTTTTTTTAGCCAAATTTTGAGGTTTGCAAAGGATTCTGGGTAACAGAACCTGGTCCGAGCCACACAAGTCACCCCTCCTTGGATTCCCCTAAGTCTCTAGTTTTCAGAAATGCACAGGTTTGGTAGGTTTCCCTAGGTGGCGGCTGAGCTAGAGGCCAAAATCTACAGGTAGTCACTTTGCTAAAAACAGCTCTGTTTTCTGTGATATGTCCACGTTGTGTTTTGGGGCATATCCTGTCGCGGGCGCTAGGCCTACCCACACAAGTGAGGTATCATTTTTATCGGGAGACGTGGGGGAACGCTGGGTGGAAGGAAATTTGTGGCTCCTCTCAGATTCCAGAACTTTCTGCCACAGAAATGTGAGGAACATGTGTTTTTTTAGCCAAATTTTGAGGTTTGCAAAGGATTCTGGGTAACAGAACCTGGTCCGAGCCCCGCAAGTCACCCCTCCTTGGATTCCCCTAGGTCTCTAGTTGTCAGAAATGCACAGGTTTGGTAGGTTTCCCTAGGTGGCGGCTGAGCTAGAGGCCAAAATCTACAGGTAGTCACTTTGCTAAAAACAGCTCTGTTTTCTGTGATATGTCCACGTTGTGTTTTGGGGCATATCCTGTCGCGGGCGCTAGGCCTACCCACACAAGTGAGGTATCATTTTTATCGGGAGTCGTGGGGGAACGCTGGGTGGAAGGAAATTTGTGGCTCCTCTCAGATTCCAGAACTTTCTGCCACAGAAATGTGAGGAACATGTGTTTTTTTAGCCAAATTTTGAGGTTTGCAAAGGATTCTGGGTAACAGAACCTGGTCCGAGCCACACAAGTCACCCCTCCTTGGATTCCCCTAGGTCTCTAGTTTTCAGAAATGCACAGGTTTGGTAGGTTTCCCTAGGTGGCGGCTGAGCTAGAGGCCAAAACCTACAGGTAGTCACTTTGCTAAAAACAGCTCTGTTTTCTGTGATATGTCCACGTTGTGTTTTGGGGCATATCCTGTCGCGGGCGCTAGGCCTACCCACACAAGTGAGGTATCATTTTTATCGGGAGACGTGGGGGAACGCTGGGTGGAAGGAAATTTGTGGCTCCTCTCAGATTCCAGAACTTTCTGCCACAGAAATGTGAGGAACATGTGTTTTTTTAGCCAAATTTTGAGGTTTGCAAAGGATTCTGGGTAACAGAACCTGGTCCGAGCCCTGCAAGTCACCCCTCCTTGGATTCCCCTAGGCCTCTAGTTTTCAGAAATGCACAGCTTTGGTAGGTTTCCCTAGGTGGCGGCTGAGCTAGAGGCCAAAATCTACAGGTAGTCACTTTGCTAAAAACAGCTCTGTTTTCTGTGATATGTCCACGTTGTGTTTTGGGGCATATCCTGTCGCGGGCGCTAGGCCTACCCACACAAGTGAGGTATCATTTTTATCGGGAGACGTGGGGGAACGCTGGGTGGAAGGAAATTTGTGGCTCCTCTCAGATTCCAGAACTTTCTGCCACAGAAATGTGAGGAACATGTGTTTTTTTAGCCAAATTTTGAGGTTTGCAAAGGATGCTGGGTAACAGAACCTGGTCCGAGCCACACAAGTCACCCCTCCTTGGATTCCCCTAGGTCTCTAGTTTTCAGAAATGCACAGGTTTGGTAGGTTACCTTAGGTGGCGGCTGAGCTAGATGCCAAAATCTACAGGTAGTCACTTTGCTAAAAACAGCTCTGTTTTCTGTGATATGTCCACGTTGTGTTTTGGGGCATATCCTGTCGCGGGCGCTAGGCCTACCCACACAAGTGAGGTATCATTTTTATCGGGAGACGTGGGGGAACGCTGGGTGGAAGGAAATTTGTGGCTCCTCTCAGATTCCAGAACTTTCTGCCACAGAAATGTGAGGAACATGTGTTTTTTTAGCCAAATTTTGAGGTTTGCAAAGGATTCTGGGTAACAGAACCTGGTCCGAGCCCCGCAAGTCACCCCTCCTTGGATTCCCCTAGGTCTCTAGTTTTCAGAAATGCACAGGTTTGGTAGGTTTCCCTAGGTGGCGGCTGAGCTAGAGGCCAAAATCTACAGGTAGTCACTTTGCTAAAAACAGCTCTGTTTTCTGTGATGTGTCCACGTTGTGTTTTGGGGCATATCCTGTCGCGGGCGCTAGGCCTACCCACACAAGTGAGGTATCATTTTTATCGGGAGACGTGGGGGAACGCTGGGTGGAAGGAAATTTGTGGCTCCTCTCAGATTCCAGAACTTTCTGCCACAGAAATGTGAGGAACATGTGTTTTTTTAGCCAAATTCTGAGGTTTGCAAAGGATTCTGGGTAACAGAACCTGGTCCGAGCCACACAAGTCACCCCTCCTTGGATTCCCCTAGGTCTCTAGTTTTCAGAAATGCACAGGTTTGGTAGGTTTCCCTAGGTGGCGGCTGAGCTAGAGGCCAAAATCTACAGGTAGTCACTTTGCTAAAAACAGCTCTGTTTTCTGTGATATGTCCATGTTGTGTTTTGGGGCATATCCTGTCGCGGGCGCTAGGCCTACCCACACAAGTGAGGTATCATTTTTATCGGGAGACGTGGGGGAACGCTGGGTGGAAGGAAATTTGTGGCTCCTCTCAGATTCCAGAACTTTCTGCCACAGAAATGTGAGGAACATGTGTTTTTTTAGCCAAATTTTGAGGTTTGCAAAGGATTCTGGGTAACAGAACCTGGTCCGAGCCACACAAGTCACCCCTCCTTGGATTCCCCTAGGTCTCTAGTTTTCAGAAATGCACAGGTTTGGTAGGTTTCCCTAGGTGGCGGCTGAGCTAGAGGCCAAAACCTACAGGTAGTCACTTTGCTAAAAACAGCTCTGTTTTCTGTGATATGTCCACGTTGTGTTTTGGGGCATATCCTGTCGCGGGCGCTAGGCCTACCCACACAAGTGAGGTATCATTTTTATCGGGAGACGTGGGGGAACGCTGGGTGGAAGGAAATTTGTGGCTCCTCTCAGATTCCAGAACTTTCTGCCACAGAAATGTGAGGAACATGTGTTTTTTTAGCCAAATTTTGAGGTTTGCAAAGGATTCTGGGTAACAGAACCTGGTCCGAGCCCCGCAAGTCACCCCTCCTTGGATTCCCCTAGGTCTCTAGTTTTCAGAAATGCACAGGTTTGGTAGGTTTCCCTAGGTGGCGGCTGAGCTAGAGGCCAAAATCTACAGGTAGTCACTTTGCTAAAAACAGCTCTGTTTTCTGTGATATGTCCACGTTGTGTTTTGGGGCATATCCTGTCGCGGGCGCTAGGCCTACCCACACAAGTGAGGTATCATTTTTATCGGGAGTCGTGGGGGAACCCTGGGTGTAAGGAAATTTGTGGCTCCTCTCAGATTCCAGAACTTTCTGCCACAGAAATGTGAGGAACATGTGTTTTTTTAGCCAAATTTTGAGGTTTGCAAAGGATTCTGGGTAACAGAACCTGGTCCGAGCCACACAAGTCACCCCTCCTTGGATTCCCCTAGGTCTCTACTTTTCAGAAATGCACAGGTTTGGTAGGTTTCCCTAGGTGGCGGCTGAGCTAGAGGCCAAAATCTACAGGTAGTCACTTTGCTAAAAACAGCTCTGTTTTCTGTGATATGTCCACGTTGTGTTTTGGGGCATATCCTGTCGCGGGCGCTAGGCCTACCCACACAAGTGAGGTATCATTTTTATCGGGAGTCGTGGGGGAACGCTGGGTGGAAGGAAATTTGTGGCTCCTCTCAGATTCCAGAACTTTCTGCCACAGAAATGTGAGGAACATGTGTTTTTTTAGCCAAATTTTGAGGTTTGCAAAGGATTCT
Organism: Pleurodeles waltl; assembly: GCF_031143425.1. Classification (NCBI taxonomy): domain Eukaryota; kingdom Metazoa; phylum Chordata; class Amphibia; order Caudata; family Salamandridae; genus Pleurodeles; species Pleurodeles waltl. The sequence goes on along the minus strand of NC_090450.1, from coordinate 924,266,720 downwards.
GGGTAACAGAACCTGGTCCGAGCCACACAAGTCACCCCTCCTTGGATTCCCCTAGGTCTCTAGTTTTCAGAAATGCACAGGTTTGGTAGGTTTCCCTAGGTGGCGGCTGAGCTAGAGGCCAAAATCTACAGGTAGTCACTTTGCTAAAAACAGCTCTGTTTTCTGTGATATGTCCACGTTGTGTTTTGGGGCATATCCTGTCGCGGGCGCTAGGCCTACCCACACAAGTGAGGTATCATTTTTATCGGGAGACGTGGGGGAACGCTGGGTGGAAGGAAATTTGTGGCTCCTCTCAGATTCCAGAACTTTCTGCCACAGAAATGTGAGGAACATGTGTTTTTTTAGCCAAATTTTGAGGTTTGCAAAGGATTCTGGGTAACAGAACCTGGTCCGAGCCCTGCAAGTCACCCCTCCTTGGATTCCCCTAGGTCTCTAGTTTTCAGAAATGCACAGCTTTGGTAGGTTTCCCTAGGTGGCGGCTGAGCTAGAGGCCAAAATCTACAGGTAGTCACTTTGCTAAAAACAGCTCTGTTTTCTGTGATGTGTCCACGTTGTGTTTTGGGGCATATCCTGTCGCGGGCGCTAGGCCTACCCACACAAGTGAGGTATCATTTTTATCGGGAGACGTGGGGGAACGCTGGGTGGAAGGAAATTTGTGGCTCCTCTCAGATTCCAGAACTTTCTGCCACAGAAATGTGAGGAACATGTGTTTTTTTAGCCAAATTCTGAGGTTTGCAAAGGATTCTGGGTAACAGAACCTGGTCCGAGCCACACAAGTCACCCCTCCTTGGATTCCCCTAGGTCTCTAGTTTTCAGAAATGCACAGGTGTGGTAGATTTCCCTAGGTGGCGGCTGAGCTAGAGGCCAAAATCTACAGGTAGTCACTTTGCTAAAAACAGCTCTGTTTTCTGTGATATGTCCATGTTGTGTTTTGGGGCATATCCTGTCGCGGGCGCTAGGCCTACCCACACAAGTGAGGTATCATTTTTATCGGGAGACGTGGGGGAACGCTGGGTGGAAGGAAATTTGTGGCTCCTCTCAGATTCCAGAACTTTCTGCCACAGAAATGTGAGGAACATGTGTTTTTTTAGCCAAATTTTGAGGTTTGCAAAGGATTCTGGGTAACAGAACCTGGTCCGAGCCACACAAGTCACCCCTCCTTGGATTCCCCTAGGTCTCTAGTTTTCAGAAATGCACAGGTTTGGTAGGTTTCCCTAGGTGGCGGCTGAGCTAGAGGCCAAAACCTACAGGTAGTCACTTTGCTAAAAACAGCTCTGTTTTCTGTGATATGTCCACGTTGTGTTTTGGGGCATATCCTGTCGCGGGCGCTAGGCCTACCCACACAAGTGAGGTATCATTTTTATCGGGAGACGTGGGGGAACGCTGGGTGGAAGGAAATTTGTGGCTCCTCTCAGATTCCAGAACTTTCTGCCACAGAAATGTGAGGAACATGTGTTTTTTAGCCAAATTTTGAGGTTTGCAAAGGATTCTGGGTAACAGAACCTGGTCCGAGCCCCGCAAGTCACCCCTCCTTGGATTCCCCTAGGTCTCTAGTTTTCAGAAATGCACAGGTTTGGTAGGTTTCCCTAGGTGGCGGCTGAGCTAGAGGCCAAAATCTACAGGTAGTCACTTTGCTAAAAACAGCTCTGTTTTCTGTGATATGTCCACGTTGTGTTTTGGGGCATATCCTGTCGCGGGCGCTAGGCCTACCCACACAAGTGAGGTATCATTTTTATCGGGAGTCGTGGGGGAACGCTGGGTGGAAGGAAATTTGTGGCTCCTCTCAGATTCCAGAACTTTCTGCCACAGAAATGTGAGGAACATGTGTTTTTTTAGCCAAATTTTGAGGTTTGCAAAGGATTCTGGGTAACAGAACCTGGTCCGAGCCACACAAGTCACCCCTCCTTGGATTCCCCTAGGTCTCTAGTTTTCAGAAATGCACAGGTTTGGTAGGTTTCCCTAGGTGGCGGCTGAGCTAGAGGCCAAAATCTACAGGTAGTCACTTTGCTAAAAACAGCTCTGTTTTCTGTGATATGTCCACGTTGTGTTTTGGGGCATATCCTGTCGCGGGCGCTAGGCCTACCCACACAAGTGAGGTATCATTTTTATCGGGAGACGTGGGGGAACGCTGGGTGGAAGGAAATTTGTGGCTCCTCTCAGATTCCAGAACTTTCTGCCACAGAAATGTGAGGAACATGTGTTTTTTTAGCCAAATTTTGAGGTTTGCAAAGGATTCTGGGTAACAGAACCTGGTCCGAGCCCCGCAAGTCACCCCTCCTTGGATTCCCCTAGGTCTCTAGTTTTCAGAAATGCACAGGTTTGGTAGGTTTCCCTAGGTGGCGGCTGAGCTAGAGGTCAAAATCTACAGGTAGTCACTTTGCTAAAAACAGCTCTGTTTTCTGTGATATGTCCACGTTGTGTTTTGGGGCATATCCTGTCGCGGGCGCTAGGCCTACCCACACAAGTGAGGTATCATTTTTATCGGGAGTCGTGGGGGAACGCTGGGTGTAAGGAAATTCGTGGCTCCTCTCAGATTCCAGAACTTTCTGCCACAGAAATATGAGGAACATGTGTTTTTTTAGCCAAATTTTGAGGTTTGCAAAGGATTCTGGGTAACAGAACCTGGTCCGAGCCACACAAGTCACCCCCTCCTTGGATTCCCCTAGGTCTCTACTTTTCAGAAATGCACAGGTTTGGTAGGTTTCCCTAGGTGGCGGCTGAGCTAGAGGCCAAAATCTACAGGTAGTCACTTTGCTAAAAACAGCTCTGTTTTCTGTGATATGTCCACGTTGTGTTTTGGGGCATATCCTGTTGCGGGCGCTAGGCCTACCCACACAAGTGAGGTATCATTTTTATCGGGAGACGTGGGGGAACGCTGGGTGGAAGGAAATTTGTGGCTCCTCTCAGATTCCAGAACTTTCTGCCACAGAAATGTGAGGAACATGTGTTTTTTTAGCCAAATTTTGAGGTTTGCAAAGGATTCTGGGTAACAGAACCTGGTCCGAGCCCCGCAAGTCACCCCTCCTTGGATTCCCCTAGGTCTCTAGTTTTCAGAAATGCACAGGTTTGGTAGGTTTCCCTAGGTGGCGGCTGAGCTAGAGGCCAAAATCTACAGGTAGTCACTTTGCTAAAAACAGCTCTGTTTTCTGTGATATGTCCACGTTGTGTTTTGGGGCATATCCTGTCGCGGGCGCTAGGCCTACCCACACAAGTGAGGTATCATTTTTATCGGGAGACGTGGGGGAACGCTGGGTGGAAGGAAATTTGTGGCTCCTCTCAGATTCCAGAACTTTCTGCCACAGAAATGTGAGGAACATGTGTTTTTTTAGCCAAATTTTGAGGTTTGCAAAGGATTCTGGGTAACAGAACCTGGTCCGAGCCACACAAGTCACCCCTCCTTGGATTCCCCTAGGTCTCTAGTTTTCAGAAATGCACAGGTTTGGTAGGTTTCCCTAGGTGGCGGCTGAGCTAGAGGCCAAAATCTACAGGTAGTCACTTTGCTAAAAACAGCTCTGTTTTCTGTGATATGTCCACGTTGTGTTTTGGGGCATATCCTGTCGCGGGCGCTAGGCCTACCCACACAAGTGAGGTATCATTTTTATCGGGAGACGTGGGGGAACGCTGGGTGGAAGGAAATTTGTGGCTCCTCTCAGATTCCAGAACTTTCTGCCACAGAAATGTGAGGAACATGTGTTTTTTTAGCCAAATTTTGAGGTTTGCAAAGGATTCTGGGTAACAGAACCTGGTCCGAGCCCCGCAAGTCACCCCTCCTTGGATTCCCCTAGGTCTCTAGTTTTCAGAAATGCACAGGTTTGGTAGGTTTCCCTAGGTGGCGGCTGAGCTAGAGGCCAAAATCTACAGGTAGTCACTTTGCTAAAAACAGCTCTGTTTTCTGTGATGTGTCCACGTTGTGTTTTGGGGCATATCCTGTCGCGGGCGCTAGGCCTACCCACACAAGTGAGGTATCATTTTTATCGGGAGACGTGGGGGAACGCTGGGTGGAAGGAAATTTGTGGCTCCTCTCAGATTCCAGAACTTTCTGCCACAGAAATGTGAGGAACATGTGTTTTTTTAGCCAAATTTTGAGGTTTGCAAAGGATTCTGGGTAACAGAACCTGGTCCGAGCCACACAAGTCACCCCTCCTTGGATTCCCCTAGGTCTCTAGTTTTCAGAAATGCACAGGTTTGGTAGGTTTCCCTAGGTGGCGGCTGAGCTAGAGGCCAAAATCTACAGGTAGTCACTTTGCTAAAAACAGCTCTGTTTTCTGTGATATGTCCATGTTGTGTTTTGGGGCATATCCCGTCGCGGGCGCTAGGCCTACCCACACAAGTGAGGTATCATTTTTATCGGGAGACGTGGGGGAACGCTGGGTGGAAGGAAATTTGTGGCTCCTCTCAGATTCCAGAACTTTCTGCCACAGAAATGTGAGGAACATGTGTTTTTTTAGCCAAATTTTGAGGTTTGCAAAGGATTCTGGGTAACAGAACCTGGTCCGAGCCACACAAGTCACCCCTCCTTGGATTCCCCTAGGTCTCTAGTTTTCAGAAATGCACAGGTTTGGTAGGTTTCCCTAGGTGGCGGCTGAGCTAGAGGCCAAAATCTACAGGTAGTCACTTTGCTAAAAACAGCTCTGTTTTCTGTGATATGTCCACGTTGTGTTTTGGGGCATATCCTGTCGCGGGCGCTAGGCCTACCCACACAAGTGAGGTATCATTTTTATCGGGAGACGTGGGGGAACGCTGGGTGGAAGGAAATTTGTGGCTCCTCTCAGATTCCAGAACTTTCTGCCACAGAAATGTGAGGAACATGTGTTTTTTTAGCCAAATTTTGAGGTTTGCAAAGGATTCTGGGTAACAGAACCTGGTCCGAGCCCCGCAAGTCACCCCTCCTTGGATTCCCCTAGGTCTCTAGTTTTCAGAAATGCACAGGTTTGGTAGGATTCCCTAGGTGGCGGCTGAGCTAGAGGTCAAAATCTACAGGTAGTCACTTTGCTAAAAACAGCTCTGTTTTCTGTGATATGTCCACGTTGTGTTTTGGGGCATATCCTGTCGCGGGCGCTAGGCCTACCCACACAAGTGAGGTATCATTTTTATCGGGAGTCGTGGGGGAACGCTGGGTGTAAGGAAATTTGTGGCTCCTCTCAGATTCCAGAACTTTCTGCCACAGAAATATGAGGAACATGTGTTTTTTTAGCCAAATTTTGAGGTTTGCAAAGGATTCTGGGTAACAGAACCTGGTCCGAGCCACACAAGTCACCCCCTCCTTGGATTCCCCTAGGTCTCTACTTTTCAGAAATGCACAGGTTTGGTAGGTTTCCCTAGGTGGCGGCTGAGCTAGAGGCCAAAATCTACAGGTAGTCACTTTGCTAAAAACAGCTCTGTTTTCTGTGATATGTCCACGTTGTGTTTTGGGGCATATCCTGTTGCGGGCGCTAGGCCTACCCACACAAGTGAGGTATCATTTTTATCGGGAGACGTGGGGGAACGCTGGGTGGAAGGAAATTTGTGGCTCCTCTCAGATTCCAGAACTTTCTGCCACAGAAATGTGAGGAACATGTGTTTTTTTAGCCAAATTTTGAGGTTTGCAAAGGATTCTGGGTAACAGAACCTGGTCCGAGCCCCGCAAGTCACCCCTCCTTGGATTCCCCTAGGTCTCTAGTTTTCAGAAATGCACAGGTTTGGTAGGTTTCCCTAGGTGGCGGCTGAGCTAGAGGCCAAAATCTACAGGTAGTCACTTTGCTAAAAACAGCTCTGTTTTCTGTGATATGTCCACGTTGTGTTTTGGGGCATATCCTGTCGCGGGCGCTAGGCCTACCCACACAAGTGAGGTATCATTTTTATCGGGAGACGTGGGGGAACGCTGGGTGGAAGGAAATTTGTGGCTCCTCTCAGATTCCAGAACTTTCTGCCACAGAAATGTGAGGAACATGTGTTTTTTTAGCCAAATTTTGAGGTTTGCAAAGGATTCTGGGTAACAGAACCTGGTCCGAGCCACACAAGTCACCCCTCCTTGGATTCCCCTAGGTCTCTAGTTTTCAGAAATGCACAGGTTTGGTAGGTTTCCCTAGGTGGCGGCTGAGCTAGAGGCCAAAATCTACAGGTAGTCACTTTGCTAAAAACAGCTCTGTTTTCTGTGATATGTCCACGTTGTGTTTTGGGGCATATCCTGTCGCGGGCGCTAGGCCTACCCACACAAGTGAGGTATCATTTTTATCGGGAGACGTGGGGGAACGCTGGGTGGAAGGAAATTTGTGGCTCCTCTCAGATTCCAGAACTTTCTGCCACAGAAATGTGAGGAACATGTGTTTTTTTAGCCAAATTTTGAGGTTTGCAAAGGATTCTGGGTAACAGAACCTGGTCCGAGCCCCGCAAGTCACCCCTCCTTGGATTCCCCTAGGTCTCTAGTTTTCAGAAATGCACAGGTTTGGTAGGTTTCCCTAGGTGGCGGCTGAGCTAGAGGCCAAAATCTACAGGTAGTCACTTTGCTAAAAACAGCTCTGTTTTCTGTGATGTGTCCACGTTGTGTTTTGGGGCATATCCTGTCGCGGGCGCTAGGCCTACCCACACAAGTGAGGTATCATTTTTATCGGGAGACGTGGGGGAACGCTGGGTGGAAGGAAATTTGTGGCTCCTCTCAGATTCCAGAACTTTCTGCCACAGAAATGTGAGGAACATGTGTTTTTTTAGCCAAATTTTGAGGTTTGCAAAGGATTCTGGGTAACAGAACCTGGTCCGAGCCACGCAAGTCACCCCTCCTTGGATTCCCCTAGGTCTCTAGTTTTCAGAAATGCACAGGTTTGGTAGGTTTCCCTAGGTGGCGGCTGAGCTAGAGGCCAAAATCTACAGGTAGTCACTTTGCTAAAAACAGCTCTGTTTTCTGTGATATGTCCATGTTGTGTTTTGGGGCATATCCCGTCGCGGGCGCTAGGCCTACCCACACAAGTGAGGTATCATTTTTATCGGGAGACGTGGGGGAACGCTGGGTGGAAGGAAATTTGTGGCTCCTCTCAGATTCCAGAACTTTCTGCCACAGAAATGTGAGGAACATGTGTTTTTTTAGCCAAATTTTGAGGTTTGCAAAGGATTCTGGGTAACAGAACCTGGTCCGAGCCACACAAGTCACCCCTCCTTGGATTCCCCTAGGTCTCTAGATTTCAGAAATGCACAGGTTTGGTAGGTTTCCCTAGGTGGCGGCTGAGCTAGAGGCCAAAATCTACAGGTAGTCACTTTGCTAAAAACAGCTCTGTTTTCTGTGTTATGTCCACGTTGTGTTTTGGGGCATATCCTGTCGCGGGCGCTAGGCCTACCCACAAAAGTGAGGTATCATTTTTATCGGGAGACGTGGGGGAACGCTGGGTGGAAGGAAATTTGTGGCTCCTCTCAGATTCCAGAACTTTCTGCCACAGAAATGTGAGGAACATGTGTTTTTTTAGCCAAATTTTGAGGTTTGCAAAGGATTCTGGGTAACAGAACCTGGTCCGAGCCCCGCAAGTCACCCCTCCTTGGATTCCCCTAGGTCTCTAGTTTTCAGAAATGCACAGGTTTGGTAGGTTTCCCTAGGTGGCGGCTGAGCTAGAGGCCAAAATCTACAGGTAGTCACTTTGCTAAAAACAGCTCTGTTTTCTGTGATGTGTCCACGTTGTGTTTTGGGGCATATCCTGTCGCGGGCGCTAGGCCTACCCACACAAGTGAGGTATCATTTTTATCGGGAGACGTGGGGGAACGCTGGGTGGAAGGAAATTTGTGGCTCCTCTCAGATTCCAGAACTTTCTGCCACAGAAATGTGAGGAACATGTGTTTTTTTAGCCAAATTTTGAGGTTTGCAAAGGATTCTGGGTAACAGAACCTGGTCCGAGCCACACAAGTCACCCCTCCTTGGATTCCCCTAGGTCTCTAGTTTTCAGAAATGCACAGGTTTGGTAGGTTTCCCTAGGTGGCGGCTGAGCTAGAGGCCAAAATCTACAGGTAGTCACTTTGCTAAAAACAGCTCTGTTTTCTGTGATATGTCCATGTTGTGTTTTGGGGCATATCCCGTCGCGGGCGCTAGGCCTACCCACACAAGTGAGGTATCATTTTTATCGGGAGACGTGGGGGAACGCTGGGTGGAAGGAAATTTGTGGCTCCTCTCAGATTCCAGAACTTTCTGCCACAGAAATGTGAGGAACATGTGTTTTTTTAGCCAAATTTTGAGGTTTGCAAAGGATTCTGGGTAACAGAACCTGGTCCGAGCCACACAAGTCACCCCTCCTTGGATTCCCCTAGGTCTCTAGATTTCAGAAATGCACAGGTTTGGTAGGTTTCCCTAGGTGGCGGCTGAGCTAGAGGCCAAAATCTACAGGTAGTCACTTTGCTAAAAACAGCTCTGTTTTCTGTGTTATGTCCACGTTGTGTTTTGGGGCATATCCTGTCGCGGGCGCTAGGCCTACCCACACAAGTGAGGTATCATTTTTATCGGGAGACGTGGGGGAACGCTGGGTGGAAGGAAATTTGTGGCTCCTCTCAGATTCCAGAACTTTCTGCCACAGAAATGTGAGGAACATGTGTTTTTTTAGCCAAATTTTGAGGTTTGCAAAGGATTCTGGGTAACAGAACCTGGTCCGAGCCCCGCAAGTCACCCCTCCTTGGATTCCCCTAGGTCTCTAGTTTTCAGAAATGCACAGGTTTGGTAGGTTTCCCTAGGTGGCGGCTGAGCTAGAGGCCAAAATCTACAGGTAGTCACTTTGCTAAAAACAGCTCTGTTTTCTGTGATATGTCCACGTTGTGTTTTGGGGCATATCCTGTCGCGGGCGCTAGGCCTACTCACACAAGTGAGGTATCATTTTTATCGGGAGTCGTAGGGGAACGCTGGGTGGAAGGAAATTTGTGGCTCCTCTCAGATTCCAGAACTTTCTGCCACAGAAATGTGAGGAACATGTGTTTTTTTAGCCAAATTTTGAGGTTTGCAAAGGATTCTGGGTAACAGAACCTGGTCCGAGCCACACAAGTCACCCCTCCTTGGATTCCCCTAGGTCTCTACTTTTCAGAAATGCACAGGTTTGGTAGGTTTCCCTAGGTGGCGGCTGAGCTAGAGGCCAAAATCTACAGGTAGTCACTTTGCTAAAAACAGCTCTGTTTTCTGTGATATGTCCACGTTGTGTTTTGGGGCATATCCTGTCGCGGGCGCTAGGCCTACCCACACAAGTGAGGTATCATTTTTATCGGGAGACGTGGGGGAACGCTGGGTGGAAGGAAATTTGTGGCTACTCTCAGATTCCAGAACTTTCTGCCACAGAAATGTGAGGAACATGTGTTTTTTTAGCCAAATTTTGAGGTTTGCAAAGGATTCTGGGTAACAGAACCTGGTCCGAGCCCCGCAAGTCACCCCTCCTTGGATTCCCCTAGGTCTCTAGTTTTCAGAAATGCACAGGTTTGGTAGGTTTCCCTAGGTGGCGGCTGAGCTAGAGGCCAAAATCTACAGGTAGTCACTTTGCTAAAAACAGCTCTGTTTTCTGTGATGTGTCCACGTTGTGTTTTGGGGCATATCCTGTCGCGGGTGCTAGGCCTACCCACACAAGTGAGGTATCATTTTTATCGGGAGACGTGGGGGAACGCTGGGTGGAAGGAAATTTGTGGCTCCTCTCAGATTCCAGAACTTTCTGCCACAGAAATGTGAGGAACATGTGTTTTTTTAGCCAAATTTTGAGGTTTGCAAAGGATTCTGGGTAACAGAACCTGGTCCGAGCCACACAAGTCACCCCTCCTTGGATTCCCCTAGGTCTCTAGTTTTCAGAAATGCACAGGTTTGGTAGGTTTCCCTAGGTGGCGGCTGAGCTAGAGGCCAAAATCTACAGGTAGTCACTTTGCTAAAAACAGCTCTGTTTTCTGTGATATGTCCATGTTGTGTTTTGGGGCATATCCCGTCGCGGGCGCTAGGCCTACCCACACAAGTGAGGTATCATTTTTATCGGGAGACGTGGGGGAACGCTGGGTGGAAGGAAATTTGTGGCTCCTCTCAGATTCCAGAACTTTCTGCCACAGAAATGTGAGGAACATGTGTTTTTTTAGCCAAATTTTGAGGTTTGCAAAGGATTCTGGGTAACAGAACCTGGTCCGAGCCACACAAGTCACCCCTCCTTGGATTCCCCTAGGTCTCTAGATTTCAGAAATGCACAGGTTTGGTAGGTTTCCCTAGGTGGCGGCTGAGCTAGAGGCCAAAATCTACAGGTAGTCACTTTGCTAAAAACAGCTCTGTTTTCTGTGTTATGTCCACGTTGTGTTTTGGGGCATATCCTGTCGCGGGCGCTAGGCCTACCCACACAAGTGAGGTATCATTTTTATCGGGAGACGTGGGGGAACGCTGGGTGGAAGGAAATTTGTGGCTCCTCTCAGATTCCAGAACTTTCTGCCACAGAAATGTGAGGAACATGTGTTTTTTTAGCCAAATTTTGAGGTTTGCAAAGGATTCTGGGTAACAGAACCTGGTCCGAGCCCCGCAAGTCACCCCTCCTTGGATTCCCCTAGGTCTCTAGTTTTCAGAAATGCACAGGTTTGGTAGGTTTCCCTAGGTGGCGGCTGAGCTAGAGGCCAAAATCTACAGGTAGTCACTTTGCTAAAAACAGCTCTGTTTTCTGTGATATGTCCACGTTGTGTTTTGGGGCATATCCTGTCGCGGGCGCTAGGCCTACCCACACAAGTGAGGTATCATTTTTATCGGGAGTCGTAGGGGAACGCTGGGTGGAAGGAAATTTGTGGCTCCTCTCAGATTCCAGAACTTTCTGCCACAGAAATGTGAGGAACATGTGTTTTTTTAGCCAAATTTTGAGGTTTGCAAAGGATTCTGGGTAACAGAACCTGGTCCGAGCCACACAAGTCACCCCTCCTTGGATTCCCCTAGGTCTCTAGTTTTCAGAAATGCACAGGTTTGGTAGGTTTCCCTAGGTGGCGGCTGAGCTAGAGGCCAAAATCTACAGGTAGTCACTTTGCTAAAAACAGCTCTGTTTTCTGTGATATGTCCACGTTGTGTTTTGGGGCATATCCTGTCGCGGGCGCTAGGCCTACCCACACAAGTGAGGTATCATTTTTATCGGGAGACGTGGGGGAACGCTGGGTGGAAGGAAATTTGTGGCTCCTCTCAGATTCCAGAACTTTCTGCCACAGAAATGTGAGGAACATGTGTTTTTTTAGCCAAATTTAGAGGTTTGCAAAGGATTCTGGGTAACAGAACCTGGTCCGAGCCCCGCAAGTCACCCCTCCTTGGATTCCCCTAGGTCTCTAGTTTTCAGAAATGCACAGGTTTGGTAGGTTTCCCTAGGTGGCGGCTGAGCTAGAGGCCAAAATCTACAGGTAGTCACTTTGCTAAAAACAGCTCTGTTTTCTGTGATATGTCCACGTTGTGTTTTGGGGCATATCCTGTCGCGGGCGCTAGGCCTACCCACACAAGTGAGGTATCATTTTTATCGGGAGACGTGGGGGAACGCTGGGTGGAAGGAAATTTGTGGCTCCTCTCAGATTCCAGAACTTTCTGCCACAGAAATGTGAGGAACATGTGTTTTTTTAGCCAAATTTTGAGGTTTGCAAAGGATTCTGGGTAACAGAACCTGGTCCGAGCCCCGCAAGTCACCCCTCCTTGGATTCCCCTAGGTCTCTAGTTTTCAGAAATGCACAGGTTTGGTAGGTTTCCCTAGGTGGCGGCTGAGCTAGAGGCCAAAATCTACAGGTAGTCACTTTGCTAAAAACAGCTCTGTTTTCTGTGATATGTCCACGTTGTGTTTTGGGGCATATCCTGTTGCGGGCGCTAGGCCTACCCACACAAGTGAGGTATCATTTTTATCGGGAGACGTGGGGGAACGCTGGGTGGAAGGAAATTTGTGGCTCCTCTCAGATTCCAGAACTTTCTGCCACAGAAATGTGAGGAACATGTGTTTTTTTAGCCAAATTTTGAGGTTTGCAAAGGATTCTGGGTAACAGAACCTGGTCCGAGCCACACAAGTCACCCCTCCTTGGATTCCCCTAGGTCTCTAGTTTTCAGAAATGCACAGGTTTGGTAGGTTTCCCTAGGTGGCGGCTGAGCTAGAGGCCAAAATCTACAGGTAGTCACTTTGCTAAAAACAGCTCTGTTTTCTGTGATATGTCCACGTTGTGTTTTGGGGCATATCCTGTCGCGGGCGCTAGGCCTACCCACAAAAGTGAGGTATCATTTTTATCGGGAGACGTGGGGGAACGCTGGGTGGAAGGAAATTTGTGGCTCCTCTCAGATTCCAGAACTTTCTGCCACAGAAATGTGAGGAACATGTGTTTTTTTAGCCAAATTTTTAGGTTTGCAAAGGATTCTGGGTAACAGAACCTGGTCCGAGCCCCGCAAGTCACCCCTCCTTGGATTCCCCTAGGTCTCTAGTTTTCAGAAATCCACAGGTTTGGTAGGGTTCCCTAGGTGGCGGCTGAGCTAGAGGCCAAAACCTACAGGTAGTCACTTTGCTAAAAACAGCTCTGTTTTCTGTGATATGTCCACGTTGTGTTTTGGGGCATATCCTGTCGCAGGCGCTAGGCCTACCCACACAAGTGAGGTATCATTTTTATCGGGAGACGTGGGGGAACGCTGGGTGGAAGGAAATTTGTGGCTCCTCTCAGATTCCAGAACTTTCTGCCACAGAAATGTGAGGAACATGTGTTTTTTTAGCCAAATTTTGAGGTTTGCAAAGGATTCTGGGTAACAGAACCTGGTCCGAGCCACACAAGTCACCCCTCCTTGGATTCCCCTAGGTCTCTAGTTTTCAGAAATGCACAGGTTTGGTAGGTTTCCCTAGGTGGCGGCTGAGCTAGAGGCCAAAATCTACAGGTAGTCACTTTGCTAAAAACAGCTCTGTTTTCTGTGATATGTCCACGTTGTGTTTTGGGGCATATCCTGTCGCGGGCGCTAGGCCTACCCACAAAAGTGAGGTATCATTTTTATCGGGAGACGTGGGGGAACGCTGGGTGGAAGGAAATTTGTGGCTCCTCTCAGATTCCAGAACTTTCTGCCACAGAAATGTGAGGAACATGTGTTTTTTAGCCAAATTTTTAGGTTTGCAAAGGATTCTGGGTAACAGAACCTGGTCCGAGCCCCGCAAGTCACCCCTCCTTGGATTCCCCTAGGTCTCTAGTTTTCAGAAATCCACAGGTTTGGTAGGTTTCCCTAGGTGGCGGCTGAGCTAGAGGCCAAAACCTACAGGTAGTCACTTTGCTAAAAACAGCTCTGTTTTCTGTGATATGTCCACGTTGTGTTTTGGGGCATATCCTGTCGCAGGCGCTAGGCCTACCCACACAAGTGAGGTATCATTTTTATCGGGAGACGTGGGGGAACGCTGGGTGGAAGGAAATTTGTGGCTCCTCTCAGATTCCAGAACTTTCTGCCACAGAAATGTGAGGAACATGTGTTTTTTTAGCCAAATTTTGAGGTTTGCAAAGGATTCTGGGTAACAGAACCTGGTCCGAGCCTCGCAAGTCACCCCTCCTTGGATTCCCCTAGGTCTCTAGTTTTCAGAAATGCACAGGTTTGGTAGGTTTCCCTAGGTGGCGGCTGAGCTAGAGGCCAAAATCTACAGGTAGTCACTTTGCTAAAAACAGCTCTGTTTTCTGTGATATGTCCACGTTGTGTTTTGGGGCATATCCTGTCGCGGGCGCTAGGCCTACCCACACAAGTGAGGTATCATTTTTATCGGGAGACGTGGGGGAACGCTGGGTGGAAGGAAATTTGTGGCTCCTCTCAGATTCCAGAACTTTCTGCCACAGAAATGTGAGGAACATGTGTTTTTTTAGCCAAATTTTGAGGTTTGCAAAGGATTCTGGGTAACAGAACCTGGTCCGAGCCACACAAGTCACCCCTCCTTGGATTCCCCTAGGTCTCTAGTTTTCAGAAATGCACAGGTTTGGTAGGTTTCCCTAGGTGGCGGCTGAGCTACAGGCCAAAATCTACAGGTAGTCACTTTGCTAAAAACAGCTCTGTTTTCTGTGATATGTCCACGTTGTGTTTTGGGGCATATCCTGTCGCGGCGCTAGGCCTACCCACACAAGTGAGGTATCATTTTTATCGGGAGACGTGGGGGAACGCTGGGTGGAAGGAAATTTGTGGCTCCTCTCAGATTCCAGAACTTTCTGCCACAGAAATGTGAGGAACATGTGTTTTTTTAGCCAAATTTTGAGGTTTGCAAAGGATTCTGGGTAACAGAACCTGGTCCGAGCCACACAAGTCACCCCTCCTTGGATTCCCCTAGGTCTCTAGTTTTCAGAAATGCACAGGTTTGGTAGGTTTCCCTAGGTGGCGGCTGAGCTAGAGGCCAAAATCTACAGGTAGTCACTTTGCTAAAAACAGCTCTGTTTTCTGTGATGTGTCCACGTTGTGTTTTGGGGCATATCCTGTCGCGGGCGCTAGGCCTACCCACACAAGTGAGGTATCATTTTTATCGGGAGACGTGGGGGAACGCTGTGTGGAAGGAAATTTGTGGCTCCTCTCAGATTCCAGAACTTTCTGCCACAGAAATGTGAGGAACATGTGTTTTTTTAGCCAAATTTTGAGGTTTGCAAAGGATTCTGGGTAACAGAACCTGGTCCGAGCCACACAAGTCACCCCTCCTTGGATTCCCCTAGGTCTCTAGTTTTCAGAAATGCACGGGTTTGGTAGGTTTCCCTAGGTGGCAGCTGAGCTAGAGGCCAAAATCTACAGGTAGTCACTTTGCTAAAAACAGCTCTGTTTTTTGTGATGTGTCCACGTTATGTTTTGGGGCATATCCTGTCGCGGGCGCTAGGCCTACCCACACAAGTGAGGTATCATTTTTATCGGGAGACTTGGGGGAACATAGAATAGCAAAACAAGTGTTATTGCCCCTTGTCTTTCTCTACATTTATTCCTTCCAAATATAGGAGTGTGTGTAAAAAAGACATCTATTTGAGAAATTCCCAGTAATTCACGTGCTACTATGGTCACCCCGGAATTCAGAGATGTGCAAATAACCACTGCTCCTCAACACCTTATCTTGTGCCCTTTTTGGAAATGCAAAGGTTTTCTTGATAGCTATTTTTTACTCCTTATATTTCAGCAAATGAATTACTGTATACCCGGTATAGAATGAAAACGCACTGCAGGGTGCAGCTCATTTATTGGCTCTGGGTTCCTCGGGTTCTTGATGAACCTACAAACCCTATATATCCCCGCAACCAAAGGAGTCCAGCAGACGGAACGGTATATTGCTTTCGATAATCTGACATTGCAGGGAAAAGTTACAGAGTAAAAAGTAGAGAAAAATTGATGTTTTTTTCACCTCAATTTCAATATCTTTCTTTTTCAGCTGTTATTTTCTGTAGGAAACCCTTGTAGGATCTACACAAATGACCCCTTGCTGAATTCAGAATTCTGTCTACTTTTCAGAAATGTTTAGGTTTCTGGGATCCAGCATTGGTTTCATGACCATTCCTGTCACTGACTGGAAGGAGGCTGAAAGCACAAAAAATTGCACAAATGGGGTATGCCCCAGTAAAATGCCAAAATTGTGTTGAAAAATTGGGTTTTCTGATTCAAGTCTGCCTGTTCCTGAAAGCTGGGAAGCTGCTGAGTTTAGCCCCGCAAACCCTTTGTTGATGCCATTTTCAGGGGAAAAACCACAAGCCTCCTTCTGCAGCCACTTTTTCCAATTTTTTTGAAAAAAACGAAATTTTCACTGTATTTTGGCCAATTTCTTGGCCTCCTTCAGGGGAACCCACAAAGTCTGGGTACCTTTAGAATCCCTAGGATGTTGGAAAAAAAGGACGCAAATTTGGCTTGGTTAGCTTATGTGGACAAAAAGTTATGAGGGCCTAAGCGCGAACTGCCCCAAATAGGCAAAAAAAGGCCTGGCAGCGAAGGGGTTAAAGACACTTTGCAGCAGCACCAAACCAATGTTTGTCTTTCAAAAGAAAAGAAAATGTTTCTTAAGCAGTGCTCTGGCCAGGCACCATCTGAGGCAAGCGCCCAGGAGCCACAGCCCGGGCTACGGCACATGACGTGGGTGGGGGGGGGGGGGGGGGGGGGGTCTAGCCCCTTTAGCCGAATGGGGGTTGCACCTGGCCATTGGCGTTGGGGAGGCTCAATGTACTTTGCAGGGGGGCCCCTCGAGTTTCGTTACCCCACTGCGTAGACTGGGCAACCAAAAGCAAAAATGCTCAAACCAGCACCGCTCTCTTTATCTCCTCACGCAATCTCTCACTCCTGTTCTCCTCTCTCTCCGTCTCTGATCACTTTCTCTCCAGCTTCGCCTCCCTCCCTCTCTTGAAGCCTCCCATTCCTGCTGAAGTTAACTTCTTGGATGGGGGGAATGACAGGGGCACCAGGGATCGCAAAGGGCTTTAAAAACCGGCCTTCAAGGGCTCCAGGCCTTCGGGGAATTCCCCGGTGGAATACAAGGCCCGTCCGTCCCTGGGGACAGACAGACTTCCCGCGTTCTGCTGCCCTTGTGGAGAAAGAAGTTCCACCGATGCGTGTCTTTTTTTATTTTTTTATTTACAGAGCAGTGGTCAGCGGAGGTACTAGTCAAGAGCAGAAGGTTATCTTCTGTGATTATCTTTGCACCTTTACTCGGATGTAGAGTGGGCCCTTGCCAGTCAGGCCCTGTTGGTGCTGAAGAGAGCTTTGCCGAGTCTGGCCGGGGGTATAGAGTGACGGGCTCGGGATGTAGGTCAGACATGGTCCTATAGATGAAGGTGCAGTAGTTCTTGCTGCCCAGGTTTAGTACTTACGTCTAGAGGCTCTAAGCCACCTGGCCAGATCTTCGTTCCATTTACAGTGCATCGCACGCTGTAAACTACTTATAAATAGATACATTTCTGCACCGCAGCACATTGAATCCATGATTTACGCGCAAGACAGAGATGTTTGGTACTCTGCTGCCCTCCTGTGGGGCAATAGGGTACATACATATTAGAGTGTGTATGCAAACACGAGTCAGCGGTCTAGGCGGCGCCTTTTCTCTCTGACCTTTTAATTATGAGGGACTTCCGTCAGCATAGACCTGTTCAGCACAATTGTCTTTTTTGTTTTGTTTTTGCTCCGGTGCCATTTGTACTCAAAATATTTCCTTAGATGTCTGAACTCTATAAACCGATCTGGGCAGTAGGTGGTGCGGAAACATTCTGGCAACACTAAGCGATATGTTGCACTTTGGATTTATTCCCTGATTTAACGCTAATATTTTATTTAGTTTGGCATGTCTTCTAATTACAGCAACTGCAACACCAATATATTTTTCATCGCTGGGATTTCACAGCCATGAACGTCAGATATGAGCGGACCCCTGCCTGGTCCTTTGCTTTCCCTGGCACTGCCATTGCGATCTGCGACTTGGCGATAGTAACACCGGTGACTTCGGGGACCTCTAGCTCAGAGACTGAAGCATCAGCGCAATGTGGAAGGAACTAGTGTGGCCACCTTTCTTAGAAGAAAAATACCTGCCATTTGTTTAGTTTTTCTTATTCTAAACCAGCAGCAGCTGGTTGGTGGAAAAGGATTTGTGTAAAATTGTCAGGAATCTTTAGTAACATGGCAATTATCCCTCTGCTTGCTCTCATAATCACTCTGTAACAATTTAGACACCGCTCAAACACTTTTTAAGTGTTTTTTTAATGTGTTTGTTGTTTTAGATTTATGTTTCAAAAAAGAAAAAATATTGGATTTTACTGCTTTCCCAATATTTTTACCAAGAGGGCTTTAAAAATATGAGCCAGGCTGGTAAAAAAATGCCCAGGTGGCAACCCAGGAAGGAACATAAACACAGATCTTTAAGAACCAAGCTAAATTTCTAAAGTTCCTGTCCCTTGTTCCTCCCACCACCTGCAACACATAAAAGGCTGTTGAGGGGGGCAAGGATGAGAAAAAGTGCGGAAACCTCCATTGCAGGCCCATTCCGTAGCCCTCCAGAGCCCTCTAATTGCTGTAATTTGAATATCGGAGGACCTAGGGATAGGAATATTTTCACAGCATTAGGGTGGGACATATGAGAGGAATAACCACCAAGTCACCCATCTCTGCCTGCACCACTACAAGCAAGGGTATGCCAGTGTGCCTATTCTAAACAAGGGGTTCCAAAACTGGCGTCTTGGAGTTCTGTCAGAGCAGTGCACAATGCTTGATTTGAGACGGTGGTTTCCGGTGCTGGGCACCACCACTTAACTGTCAAAACCAGCACTTATGACAGTCTGCCACATTGTGGCACTGTTTGTCTAATTCAGACATGAGCACAACAAGAGTTGTTAATTAATTCAATATACATTACCAAATGACTAATACCCGACTGCCCATGCTATTACCTCTGGAATAGTCTGAACTGTCACACCTTTGGAGTGTGACGGTTAGTAGTTGTGTTGGTACTGTCATTGTCAGCGCAGGCAGGGGCAATGGATGGTACAAGCAGCAGTGACCTCCTGATAAGGGCCCTGGCACTTATTTTTCTACAAATTAAGTACTGGTAGTGAGTCACTGAAGACACAATGAACAAGTTACTTACCTTTGGTAACGTCTTATCTGGTAGAGACTCTATTTAGCCGCAGATCCCTTACCTTAGAATTATCTCCAGGCGTCAGACTGGATCCAGAAATTTGTCGTGAGCAGCACCCCTGCGCGCTGGTAGTTGGCATGAATATGTGATGGAACACTAATAAACCATTAAAAAAAGAGAAAAACTTACCTTAAAATTAGTTGTTCAGACAATTGGTATTCAGGCAAAATCGTTGTTTAGACAGTAGTTGTTTAATACATCGTTGTAGAGACTTTTTAGTTGTTTAGCAATAGTGGTTTAGGCAAGTAGTTGTTTAGGACCTAGTTGTTCAGGACGTCTCCCAGTTGGCATTGTTCAGCTCCGCATGGTCATCAGTATCATCTGCGCCAGAAGTGATGTGCGCGGTGCCTATATAGGCACCACTTTAGCACGCTCAGGTCAGTTTCTTTTTGCAAACTTTCATGCCAGGAGTGTGGAGCCACAAAGAACACTGACCACTGGTTTGTGGAACTAGGGCCCTGTAAAGGAAAGAGCCCTGTACCTAGAAATCTGTTTGCAGAGTGGGGCGGATGGGTGGGTTTGTAAAGAATCGGTGTCTCTATCAGGTAAGGAATTACCGAAGGTGAGTAACTTGTTCATCTAATGGAGACATCTAGCCGCAGATTCCTTACCTTAGACTAGATACCCAAGCAATACCTCTCCAGTGAAGGGTCTGAAAACCGAATTTGAACCAGAAAGCCCTGCAGGACCGAACGGGCCTGATTGTCCAGCCAGTAGTACTTGGTAAACGTGTGAAGTGAGGCCCATGTTGCTGCCTGGTAGATGTCGAGGACCGGAACTCCAAGTGTTATAGCAGAAGTCGCAGTCTTTCCATGGTGGAATGAGCAAGCAAATCCTCTGGGAGTTGCTTCTTGGCCAGTGCATAGCAGCTCTTAATGGTAAGTACTGTCCATTGGGAGATGGGTCATTTTTGCACGGCCTTCCCTTTCTTGGTTCCGACATACCCCACAAAGAGTTGATCGTCCACCCGGAATGGTTTTGTGCGGTCAAGGTAGAACAACGCTCTTTTTGGGTCCAGCCAGTGGAGTCTCTCCTCTTCCTTAGAGGGATGAGGCGGAGCGTAAAAGGTAGGCAAAGTGATGGACTAGCCTATGTGGAACGGGGTGACTACCTTCCCCAAGAAGGATGCTTGAGTCAGAAGGACCAGTTTGTCTGGGAAAAAAGAGATGTATTAAGGCTGGGATGACAGCGCCTGCAAGTTACTGACCCTCTAGGCAGATGTAATTGCCACCAAAAAGTCCGTCTTGATGGTGAGGAGCCTAAGAGGGTACTAGAAAGGTAAGATCCAAGTTAAGATCCTATTGAGGCATAACTAAGGGAGCTGTAGGAAATGTTTTGCAGACCTTTAGGGAATCTATTTACAATAGAGGACTTGAAGAGGAAGGGCTTCTCTGGCAGCAGCAGCAAGGTGGAGACAGCAGACAAATAACCCTTCAATGTGCCTAAGGCTGAGCCCTTCTTGGCCTGGGTAAGTATAAACAAAAGAAGATGGGCAAAGGGTGCGGATAAGGGGTCAACCTGCTTTTCTGTACACCATGCCACAAATGTTTTCCAATGGCCGGCATATACCGTCTTGGAGGAGGGACGCCGAGCTGCCATGAAAACATTGCAGACTTTGGGCGAAAGGTCAAAAGTTGTCAACTGTTGCAGTTCCATCTCCACGCATTAAGGTGGAATACTGACAGTTTTGGGTGTAGAACCCTCCCTGGCTTATGCGGCAGGAGATCCTCTGAAGGGGCAGCCTGATAGGAGGACTGATGGACATGCTGAATAACTGGGAATACCAGACTTTCCGAGCCACAAGGATGACCTGGGCCCGGTCATTCCTGATTTTCTTGAGAACTTTGGACAGGAGTGCTATTGGCGGAAAGACGTACAGAAGGCCGGAGCTCCACTTGAGACAAAAAGCATCTCTAAGCGAGAGCCACCATTGGAAATTCCAACGCACAGAACTGCTGACATTGCACGTTCTCAGCGGTGGCGAACAGATCTAACCAAGGCTGCCCCACTTTTGAAAGAGACCTTGCACCACCTTTGCTTGAAGATGCCATTTGTGGTTCGCTAGGCATCTTCAACTGAGTTTGTCCACTCTACTGTTCAGAGGGCCCACCAGGTGCTGAAGCACCAGGGAAATGTCCTGACATTCCAGCCATATCCAGAGGAGTGGGGCCTCTTGACATAGGGTCAATGGCCCCACCCTTCCTGATTGTTGCAGGACCACATGGTGGTGTCTGTCAACACCTACCCTTGCAGTCCCTTGATGATGGGTAGAAAGGCTTTCAATGCCAATTCGATCACATGGAGCTCCAACAGGTTGATGTGGAGTCCAGATTGCACGGGAGACCAGAGTCCTTTGATCTCCAACTCTCCCACGTGGCCACTCCATCCAAGGAGAGACGTGTCTGTCACTACCGTCAAAACTGGTTCGGGAAGGAGAAGAGTCTGCCACTGACTCAATCATGGTCCTTTAGCCACCACTGCAGAGCTTTTGCAGTACCCTCTGAGATCTGGACCATGTTGGAGAGAATCCACTGATGTTGCACCCACTGGAACGTCAGGTCCCTCTTCAGAGCCAGCATATGCCAACTGGCATGCGTCACTAGCAGGATGCCATGAGGCCCAGCAGCCTCAGAGTCAGTCTCACCAAAACTCAGGATAGAGGCTGAAATATTCAAATCAAATCAAATCATTAACATTTATAAAGCGCGCTACTCACCTGTGCGGGTCTCAAGGCGCTAGGGGAAAGAGGGGGTTACTGCTGCTCGAAAAGCCAGGTTTTTAGGAGTCTCCGGAAAGCGGAGTGGTCCTGGGTGGTCCTGAGGCTGGTGGGGAGGGAGTTCCAGGTTTTGGCCGCCAGGAAGGAGAAAGATCTCGCACCCGCCGTGGAGCGGCGGATGCGAGGGACGGCAGCGAGTGCGAGGCCAGAGGAACGTAGGAGGCGGGTGGGGACGTAGAAGCTGAGGCGTCGGTTGAGGTATTCCGGTCCCTTGTTGTGGAGGGCTTTGTGTGCGTGGGTGAGAAGTCGAAAGGTGATCCTTTTCCTGTCTGGGAGCCAATGCAGGTGTCTCAGGTGTGCGGAGATGTGGCTGTTGCGGGGTACGTCGAGGATGAGGCGGGCCGAGGCGTTTTGAGTGCGTTGCAGGCGATTTTGGAGTTTGGCTGTGGTCCCAGCGTAGAGGGTGTTGCCGTAGTCCAGGCGGCTCGTGACAAGGGCGTGGGTCACGGATTTTCTAGTGTCGGCGGGGATCCAGCGGAAGATCTTGCGGAGCATGCGGAGGGTGAGGAAGCAGGCGGAGGACACGGCGTTGACTTGCTTGGTCATGGTGAGAAGAGGGTCCAAGATGAAGCCGAGGTTGCGGGCGTGGTCTGTGGGGGTCGGTGCGGTGCCGAGGGCCGTGGGCCACCAGGAGTCGTCCCAGGCGGACGGGGTGTTGCCGAGGATGAGGACTTCCGTTTTTCAGAGTTCAGCTTTAGGCGGCTGAGCCTCATCCAATCTGCGACGTCCTTCATACCCTCTTGTAGGTTGGTCTTGGCGCTGGCGGGGTCCTTGGTGAGGGAGAGTATAAGTTGGGTGTCGTCGGCGTAGGAGGTGATGATGATGTCGTGCTTGCGTACGATGTTGGCGAGGGGGCTCACGTAGACATTGAAGAGTGTCGGGCTGAGTGATGAGCCTTGAGGTACGCCGCAGATGATCTCGGTGGGTTCTGAGGGAAACGGAGGGAGGTAAACTCTTTGGGAACGGTTTGAGAGGAAGGAGGCGATCCAGTCCAGGGCCTGGCCTTGGATCCCGGTGGAGCGGAGGCGGGTGATTAGGGTGCGGTGACAGACGGTGTCGAAGGCAGCCGAGAGATCGAGGAGAATGAGGGCGACTGTTTCACCATTGTCCATCAGGGTTCTGATGTCGTCTGTGACTGAGATGAGGGCGGTTTCCGTGCTGTGGTTGGTTCGGAATCTGGTTTGTGAAGGGTCGAGCAGGTTGTTGTTTTCCAGGAAGGTGGTCAGCTGTTTGTTGACGGTCTTCTCTATTACCTTGGCTGGGAAAGGCAGGAGAGAGATGGGGCGGAAGTTTTTCAGGTCGCTCGGGTCAGCCGTAGGTTTCTTTAGTAGGGCGTTGACTTCGGCGTGTTTCCAGCATTCGGGGAAGGTAGCAGAAGAAAAAGAAGAGTTGATGACGGCCTGGAGGTGCGGGGCGATGATGTCGTCGGCTTTGTTAAAGATGAAGTGAGGGCAGGGGTCCGAAGGGGCGCCGGAGTGGATAGAGTTCATGGTGGATTTGGTTTCTTCAGTGTTGATGTGGGTCCAGTTGTTGAGGGTGATGGCCGGGGGTGCGGGTTCGGTGGTGTTTGGTTGGGTCTGGTGTCCGAAGCTGTTGTGGAGGTCGCTGATCTTGCGATGGAAGAAGGTGGCGAGGGATTCGCACAAATCCTGTGAGGGCGTGACGGCGTTGGCGTTGGGGTTGGAGAACTCCTTGACGATGCTGAAGAGTTCTCTGCTGTTGTGGCTGTTTTTGTCCAGTCTGTCGGTGAAAAAGTTCCTTTTAGCAGCGCGGATCAGGTGGTGGTGTTCGCGGGTAGCGTTCTTGAGGGCGGTCATGTTGTCAGCGGTGTGGTCCTTGCGCCAGGCCTTCTCGAGGGCGCGACAAGTTTTCTTTGATTCCTTGAGGGTGTCAGAGAACCAGAGAGGTTTTTTGGTGTTGGTCTGTCGATGCGTGCGTTTGAGGGGAGCAAGGTTGTCTGCGCAGTTGGAGATCCAGTTTGTGAGGCTGAGAGCTGCGTCGTTGGGGTCGGTGGCGAGGGTGGGTTGGTTGGCGGCGAGTGCGGAGAAGAGTTGCTCTTCGGGGATCTGGTTCCACTGTCGATGAGGGATGGGTTGAGTGCGGAGGTGGCGGGTCTCGCGTCAGAATGTGAAGTGGACACAGCTGTGGTCTGTCCAGTGTAGAGCGGAGGTGTGGCTGAAGAAGATGTGTTTGCTGGCGGAGAAGATAGGATCGAGCATGTGTCCGGCGATGTGGGTGGCGGTGTTCACCAGTTGTTTGAGGCCGAGGTTGGCGAGGTTGTCGAGCAGGGTGGTGGTGTTGACATTGATATTGACATCATAGCCTGAATATCCTTGTCTTACTGTTCGGGAGGATATGCCCAAAACTGCACTGTGTCCAGAGCCGCTCTGATGAAAGGGAGCATCTGAGAAGGGACCAACTGTGACTTTGGCACATTTATAGTGAACCCCAGCGAGTGCAGGAGGTCCGCCGTAGTCTGGAAGTGGGAGATGACTGCATGGGGCATGCTCGCCTTCAACAGCCAGTCATTGAGATAGGGGAAAACTGGTACCCCTAATCTCCGCAAATAAACTGCAACAACTGCCATCACCTTGGTGAACACCTGAGGGGCGCTAGTAAAGCCAAAGGGGAAAAGGGCATACTAAAAGTGCTTGTGGCCTACCGTGAGCCTCAGGTAACGTTTGTGGACAGGCATGTTGGGGATGTGGAAGTATGCATCCTGGAAGTTCAATGCTACATCTAGTCTTCTGGGTCCAGGATAGACAGGATTTGAGCATGTGCAACCATTTCAAATTTCTCTTTTTTCAGGAAGAAATTAGGAGGGCTCAGGTCTACGATAGGATGTAGGCATCCACCCTTCTTGGATACCAGAAAGTAGTGAGAATAACAACCTACTTCTGATGCCAGCTCCCTCTCTATGGCTCCCTTGGCCAAGAGAGCTGCCACTTATTGGTGTAGTCCTCCGTCAGCCTGTCGCAAGAGGGTGGCATGGGTGGAGGGGTAGTCACAAAGGGGAGGGAGTAGCCCCTTTGGACTATCTGGAGAACCCGGTAGTCAGATGTTATCAGCCTCCAGTGGTGCAGTTGATGGCCTCCCACATGATGCCTATGATGGTCAGAGGGCAAACTAAAGATGCTTGGAGGCTTTGGCTGCCTGGGGGTGTGGGTGGCAGAGTGATTGGCCCATTCTCTAGCTATCTGACCCATGAGGTCTGTGGGTACCAGGTCCTAGGCCGCGCAAGGGCTCAGAAGCCTGTGGGCTGTGGTGGCTGAGAGGGTAGAGACGTGGCTGGAAGCCGCTTCTGTGGCCACAAAAGGAGCGAAAGGTGGATTCTGGTTGGCAAGGGGCCATGGAACGGCCCAAGGACCTGGCCGTAGACCTGTTGTCCTTGAAGCTCTCCAGAGTTGAACCCGCCTTGTCTCTGAAGAGACAGGATCCATCAAAGAGCAGGTCCATGAGCGAGGCCTTGACATTCCCCAAAAAGCCAGAGGTTCTCAACCAGGCATGGCATCTAAGGGCCACCAACTATGCAATTGCTCTGCTTAGTTAGTTGGTCGTATCCAGCCCTGAGTGTATGACAAACATAGCTCTGTGCCTTCCATCAGCAAAAGCTTGGGAGAGTATGGCTCAGGCCTCCTCCGAGACCATAGGCAGCACCTGCACAATCGAGTCCCAGAGCAAATGAGAGTATCGGCCCAAAAGGCATGCAGTGTTCACCGACCGCAGTGGCAGGCTGGTGGAAGGTCTTCTTTTCCAAGGTATCCAGCCTCTTGGATTCCCTTTCTGGTGGAGTAGTAGGGAATGTGCCAGGATTTACTCTGGAAGTGAAGGCTTGGACCACCAAACTCCTTGGGGTGGGGTGCTGTGGGAGGAAATTGGAGTCCCATGGGGTGGAAGACCAGTAAGGGCCCCTCCGAGTCCATCTGGCCCAAAGGCAATCAAGCAGTGATGGGCCACCCAAATATGAGGTGCATGGTCTCATAAAATTAATGGAATTGGGCGGGGTCATTCCGACTTCCTGAAACTCAGGAACGCACAGGGCCAGGCCTCAAATGCCGATGCTCCCTCGTCTAATCAGATGACTTCGGCGGACGGGGCGCAGTCAAAGACCTCTTCAACTTCTTGTTTGTTTTGCGCTTGTGGGACTTGCCCAAACGACTTTGAGTGTGCCGACAAGCACTTGGAGTGGGTCCGCGACCTATCCTGGGAACTTCCTCTCAGCTGGGACCGAGACTGTTACAGTGTCATATTTCAAGCAGCAAGAAGCTTGAGGGACTGCTCCCTCGAGGTCATTCCGGTGCATGGCTTAACACTCAACACATGTCTTGGTGTCATGGTCAAGGCACCAGAGGCAGACGAGGAGTGGGACTGTCACTGACATTTGCCTGTAACAGGCACCACAGGGCTTAAAACCACCCTAGCTCATGGACATCCCTGCTCATCTTTGACAAAAGGGTAGTTCTCTTCAGGTCTGAGCTGACTGGCATGGAAAGGAAAAAACTAACGTCAGCGCACTGGGGTGGCACTAATATAAGGATCACACGTCTCTTCTGGCTCGCAGGGGTACTGCTCAAGAAAAATTTCCAGATCGAGTCTGACACCTGGGCAGCTGACAAGTTGTGTTATCGAGTGATAAAGTTATGCTTTGACGTCTAACCTTAGACAATGTAATACTTCTGCCAGGACAGAAAGTCAAGAAGCTTAAAGCCGGGTATGTGCATTGATGTTAAGTGTTATTTTGTCTAGTAGAGGCAGTGGGCCCTAACCTTTCAAGTGCATGTCTTTGGCAGTTTGCATAAGGTTGGTCTCTGTGGAATGAGATTGTGTCAAAAAGATGTGCTAAACTGCAGTCAATGGCTAAGATGTTTGTAAGCATTCCTCTCATCACTTTTCTGTTTTAGTATAAGATGCCTCAAGAGTGGTGAGTATGCCCAGGCGTGGGTCCTATACTTACTGTACTTCACTGATAAGCCCCAGCAATGCTGAAACTGGGCTGGGGTTGCTTTTTTTCATCCAAAGGGGACCTGGCCAGTCTGCACTGTTCTTCCTAGAGCAGGACCAAGACTTGTGTGTTAGTGGTTGGCCTCTGTCTAGAGGGACATACTGGGCAAAAAAGATGGGTTAGAATCCTGTGGCCTGAATGATTGCAAGCGGATGTAACTTTTGCAAGCATTCCCCCCATCACTACCAAGACTGGGATCAAGAGCAGGTTTGGGAGCTTGGGCTGTTTAGGCTATTTGCCAGTTTCTAATATCTTACTAAAAATGCAAAAAAGACACAGGAGGTCCAGATACCAATCCCAATGGTACTCTCAGCCTTCGTAATGTTAAAAAGTGTTACACAGAGATGGATGATTTTTCCAGATGCAATAAACATGTTTTTGAGGGTACTAGGCCACTCAAGAATCTGTTACTAGCCCGTCCAAGAGTCACTCATCAGGGGTTAGCCTCATGCAATGGTCTACTTTTACTGTGTTAGTGTATATAAATATTCTGTCAACCACTAGACGGCATCTCTACTGTACAGTCTACCGCTTGTGCGAATTACCGTGCATCCCTAATAAATAATGACTAGTCAACAATCACCACTGTTTTTGATGAAAGGCTACAGTATTTAGTTCTAATGTGGCTGACGTCATGGCAGAGGGGTGGGAGAAGGTGGGTTGGTAGGGGAAGTGAGGTTGTCGGGGTAATGTGGCACACTTGCACCTGTGGCTCATGGACAGCGATGCATCATGATATAGGTGCAGTGTTGCAAGTTCTGCTTCCAGCTGGTCCACCCACTGAGCTCACCCTGGGGTTTGTGTCCTGTGTGGGAAATCCAGGAACTAGAGGCAGGGAGCTTGGCTACCCCACAACAGATGTTTGTTTCAGGTGTTAGACAGAGGCTGACTTGCTCCTTCCCTCAGAACACACCAAAGCAATCCACTCTCGACACCCACCATCTATAGCCTGCGACCTGAAAACACTAAACACTGAGGCAGAGTTTTCAGACTGGCCAGATGCAGTCTCACCTTAAAGTGACATTATTGGGCAGCGCAACTTTGTAGTAGACATTTTCATAAAAAAAAGAAGGGTCATGCACCAAATTCAGGTTTTGAGATACATGAAAAGGTGAGAGGGTGGAGAAGAAGAAAGGGCCAGATGAAAGAAGGTGCAGGGTGACAAATGGGATAGAGAGAGAAAGGGAGAGCAGAGGAGCAGTGATGAGAGAGAGATAAAAGTACAAGAGTGAGGTTGGAGAAAGAAAAACAAAAAAGGAGAAGAGGGCGGGAGAGGAAGAGACCAAAGGAGAAGAGACACTGGGAGAGCAGAGGAGATAGACAAAAGAACAAGTTACTTACCTTTGGTAACGCCTTTTCTGGTGGATACACTAGCTACCTGTGGATTCCTCACTCATTGATTTTACCCCAAGCGCCAGCATTCGACGGAAATTTTCTCGTAGCTTCTGCACGTCGACGAGGACATCACAATTGCCCAGCTCCCACGCGACACCGTCTGACGTCATACAGGCAATAAGAGGTCCTCGCCGGCGTGCTGACGTCAGTTATCAACATTTTTACGTGCCTTTGAGGCGAACAGGTAAATATCAACAAAACATATCTGATACGAACACATCAAATAAAATCTTATACCATAATATTTAATTAAATTAAATAGAAAAACATTCGTATAAATATGCATATATACAAAAATATATACATATAAAATAATATACAAATATACAATAATAAATATATACATATACATATATATATATATATATATATATATATATATATATATATATATATAAACACAAGCATGTATAACATCTGCATCAGTATAAACAAATCAATGACTTACAGGTGCTCACCCAAGGAAATCTTGGTAAGACCAGACAGACAACGGGGAGGCGGGTGGGACTGTGAGGAATCCACAGGTAGCTAGTGTATCCACCAGAAAAGGCGTTACCGAAGGTAAGTAACTTGTTCTTCTGATGGACACAACTACCTGCGGATTCCTCACTCATTGAATAGAGTCCCAAAGCAGTACCGCACTCGGTGGAGGGTGCCTGAATGGTCAGACCAAGAAATCCTGCAGCACCGACCATGCAAAATGGCCATCCCTCCTCACCTCCGAATCCAAGCAATAATGCTTCGCAAAAGTGTGGAGGGATGACCAAGTCGCGGCTTTGCAGATGTCAACCACAGGAACACCTCTAGCTAGGGCCGAAGAGGCCGACTTAGCTCTGGTGGAATGAGCTCTTTTTCCATCAGGGGGTTCCTTCTTTGCCAGAGAGTAACACAGCTTAATGCAAAGAATGACCCACCTGGAAAGTGTTCTCTTGTGGACTGCCTTTCCTTTCCTCTTTCCCACGTACCCGAAGAAGAGCTGATCTTCCAATCTGAACTCCTTCGTTCTGTCGACGAAGAAGCTCAGTGCTCTTCTCAGGTCCAGACGATGCAGTCTTTCTTCCTCTTTCGAAGGATGAGGTGGAGGATAAAAAGAGGAGAGTGTAATAGACTGACCCATATGGAAGGGTGAAACAACCTTCGGCAAGAAAGCAGCCTTGGTCCTCAACACCACCTTATCCCCATAAAAGGATGTGTACGGGGGCTTAACAGAAAGAGCCTGTAGCTCACTCACCCTTCTAGCCGAAGTAATGGCAACAAGGAAAACAGTTTTTAGAACCAATAACCTTAAGGGGCAAGAATGCATCGGCTCAAACGGTGAGCCCATAAGAAATGATAAAACTAGGTTCAAATCCCACTGAGGCATAATGAAAGGAGTGGGAGGATATCTATTAGTCAGGCCCTTTATGAACCTCAAAACTAATGGGGATTTAAATAAAGAGGGTTGATCAGGCAGACACAGAAAGGCTGACAGAGCCGACAAGTAGCCCTTAACTGTCGCAACTGCACAACCCCTCTGTGCCAAGGATAACGCAAAAGACAAAATGTCCGATAAGTGGGCAAGTAAAGGATCAATTTGCTTCTCTCCACACCAATTCACAAATTTAGCCCACCTGCTAGCGTAGATAGATTTAGTGGAGTTTCGCCTGGCCGATAAAATAACATCAACCACCTCGGATGGGAGAGAAAAGGAACTCAGGTTGCCCCGTTCAATCTCCAGGCATGAAGGTGCAGGCTCTGGAGGTGGGGGTGTAAAACCTGCCCCTGTGATTGTGAGAGGAGGTCTGCCCTGTGAGGGAGACGGAGCGGGGGGAGCACAATGAAAGTTGGAGAAGATCTGAATACCACACCCTTCTTGGCCAATCCGGAGCTATTAAGATGACTTGGGCCCGGTCTTGGCGAATTTTCCTCAGAACCCGAGGAATCAAGGGTATGGGGGGGAAACGCGTAAAGCAACTGGCCGTACCAGGACATCTGAAACGCGTCCCCCAACGTTCCTTGAACCGGATACTGGAGGCTGCAGAACAACGGACAGTGCGCGTTCTCCCGAGTGGCAAAAAGATCTACCCGAGGGAATCCCCACATCTGGTAGATGTACAGGGTTAGATCTGGATGAAGACCCCACTCGTGATCAGTCGAGATGTGCCGACTGAGACTGTCCGCACGCACGTTCAAGACTCCGGCCAGATGGTTTGCTACAAAGCAAATCCGATGGTCCCTTGTCCAGGACCATAGCCGAAGAGCTTCTCTGAAGAGAAGGTACGACCCTACTCCTCCCTGCCTGTTGATGTACCACATAGCGGTAGTGTTGTCCGTCAGGACCTGGACTGACTGACCGCGAAGGGAAGGGAGGAAGGCCTTGAGAGCCAGATGTATCGCCCGCAATTCCAACAGATTTATGTGAAACATCTGTTCCACTGGAGACCAATGACCTTTGACCTCCAGGTCCCCCAGATGAGCTCCCCACCCTAGAGTTGAAGCATCCGTTATCACTGTGGCCACTGGAGGAGGCAGCGAGAACGGCCTTCCTTGAGAAAGGTTGCCGTCCGCAGCCCACCATCGAAGATCCGCTGCAGCGTCTCTGGAAATCTTTACCGATCCCTCGAGATCCCCTTTGTGTTGAGACCACTGCTTTCGGAGGCACCACTGAAGAGCCCTCATGTGCATGAGTGACCAACAGAATGCAAGAAGCAAACAGACCGAGCAGATGAAGGACCTTGAGGACTGGAATGACCGCTCCACTTTGAAACATTGGAACCAACGCCTGAATGTCCTGAATCCGCTTGGGCGGAGGAAAGGCCCGATTCAATGTTGTGTCCAGTACCGCCCCTATGAACAGGTGACTTTGAGAGGGCTCCAGGTGTGA
The DNA here is from genome assembly GCF_031143425.1 of Pleurodeles waltl. Taxonomy (NCBI): domain Eukaryota; kingdom Metazoa; phylum Chordata; class Amphibia; order Caudata; family Salamandridae; genus Pleurodeles; species Pleurodeles waltl. Next base: position 924,236,148 of record NC_090450.1, on the reverse strand, counting down.
CTTGGGCACGTTCACCGAAAAGCCCAGATCGAACAACAACTGGGTTGTCGACTGCAGGTGACGCAGCACGAGCTCCGGAGACTTGGCCTTGATCAGCCAATCGTCTAGGTAAGGAAATACCGCTATCCCCTTCCTCCTGAGCTCTGCTGCAACCACCGCCATCACCTTCGTGAAGACTCGAGGTACTGAAGTAAGACCAAACAGAAGGACCGCAAACTGATAGTGTTGCGATCCCACCACAAACCGGAGATACTTCCTGTGCGACTTGAGTATCCATCCTGCAAGTCGACAGACACCATCCAATCTCCTTCGTTCAACGTCAAAAGCACCTGTGCTAGGGTCAGCATCTTGAACTTTTCCTGTTTGAGGAACCAATTCAAAATCCTCAGGTCCAGGATTGGTCTCAACCGACCATCCTTCTTGGGGATCAGGAACTATCTTGAATAACAACCCTGACCCCTCTCCTGCTCTGGAACCAACTCCACTGCACCCTTTGAAAGGAGGACTAGAACCTCCTGTTCTAGCAACAGGAGATGTTTTTCCGAACAGAAGGATGGACGGGGCGGGATGGGTGGTGGAAACTCCCGAAAGGGAAGGGCATAGCCTTTCCCCACAATACTGGTGACCCAGGAGTCCGATGTTATTGCCTCCCACATGTGGAGAAAGTACATTAACCTCCTCCCTACAGGAGTAGTATGTAAAGGAATTGGTGGATGACTAAGGCTGCTTTCCGTGCTGCACCCCTCCAGAGGAAGAGGAAGAGGCAGAGTGCTGCTGGGTGGCCCCTCTGGTTCGAACCCTACCCCTTCCCCTGTATGATCTATAGGGGAGGGCAGTGGTGGCTTGCTGTTGAAACCTCCCCCAAAAGGAGGAGCCACAACCAAACCCCCTAAACCTTCTGAACGATCGTGAAGAAACAGAGGAGGAGGCCTGCAAGCCCAAAGATTTTGCTGTGGCTCTACTTTCTTTAAACCTTTCAAGGGCCGAGTCCGCCTTTGACCCAAAAAGTTTATCCCCATCAAAGGGTAGATCAAGCAGGGCCGACTGAACATCTGGTGAAAAACCTGAAGAACAAAGCCAGGCCTGTCTTCTCGTAGCGACAATGGTGCCCATAGCCCTGGCCACAGAATCAGTTGTGTCCAGCCCTGACTGGATTACTTGGGTCGCCGCAGCCTGAGCATCCGACACAAGGCCCAACACCTACTGAGGTAATCCAGAATGAGATGACTTGACCTCTTCCATAAGGGCCTAGATGTATCTGCCCAAGATACATGTGGCATTCGTGGACTTAAGGGCCATACTACAAGAAGAGAAAGTCTTTTTTGAAGAATGGTCCATCTTTTTAGAATCTCTGTCCGAAGGAACACCCGGAAAGGAACCTGGAGCAGTACGTGAGGAACATGAAGCTTGCACAACCAAGCTTTCTGGAGTAGAGTGCCTCGACAAAAAGCCTGGATCCGCAGGAGCCACACGATATCTGCACGCTACTGTCCTGTTAACAGCCGTAGATGTCACTGGCTTTTTCCAAATCTCCATAATTGGATCAAGGAAAGCCTCATTAAAAGGCAAAAGAGGTTCTGCAAAAGCCGAGGCCGGATGTAGTACTTCCGTCAAAATGTTGGGTTTCGCCTCAGCCACTGGGAGGGGAAGGCCTAAAAAGTCAGCTGCTTTCCTTAAAACAGAGTGGAAAGAAGCAGCCTCCTCTGTATATTCCCCAGGAGATGTCATGTCCCACTCCGGGGAAGTGTCCAAGCCACTAGCAGTGTCCAAACCATGAAGATCTGTCAGAGGCTCCTCAATCTCACCCTCCTCCAAGGCCTGCCTGTTATACTCCTGTTCCTCAAGGAGGCGAAGAGCTAGCCTCCTAGAATGAAGCCTGGCCTCGATCCTTGGCGTCGACAAGGCGTCCGCCGACGTCGAAGACCTCGCCTGACGCCGAACCTCTGATCCATCCGACGCCGGATCCATCGGCGCCGTGGGCTTTTTCGGCGCCGACTGAGGCAGAGGACGAGATGGTGAAGAACCCTCCGGTGCCGAGACAGCAGTCTTCATCGGAGTCGCAGGTCTTGTAGGCGATGCCAAAGGAACCGGCGCCGAGCCAGCACCTCCCATTGAAAGGAAGGGCATGAAAGGTGCCGGTCGGAAAGGAGCCAGAGCACCCATATTAAAAGCCAATGGCCCGAAGGACCTGCTGGACCACCACCCGGAACCATCTGTTGAAAAATGGCAAACATCGCATTAAGAAATGCGGAACTATCAGCACCTGGCGCGGGGAATGATGGATATTGCGGAGCCTGCGCCTGAGGTGATAACGGCGCCGGCCCAGGCATCTCTGATTGTGCAGGTGAAAACTCAGGATCCTGTTGAGGTACGACCTCAAAGACAGACGGTGGAGACGGCGGAGAAGTCAGAGAAGTGGGAGGCGTCTGCGGCTGAGGAGTGATGGTGGGACTAACCTCCCATGTCTTACGGTGCCGAACCGAAGGCGACCTCGAGCGTGAACGCTCTCTACTCGAACGGCGTCGAGAATCACGGTGACGTCGATGAGATTTCGGTGATGACAATCTGCGCCGGTGCCGCTTTTCCTTCTTTTTGGACTTCGCCAAAAACAGCTTAGCCTCCCGTTACTTCAACGCCTTAGGATTCATGCGTTGACAGGATTCACATTTCTCCACTTCATGGTCGGAGCTCAGACACCACAAGCAATCCACATGTGGGTCTGTCACCAACATCTTGCCTCCGCACTCTCTACAAGGCTTAAAGCCCGACTTTCGCTGTGACATTTTGGTAGAAACAGTAACTGTAACTACGCAGCAGAAACAGTTGCTCCCTCGAACAATAACCGTCGCTCGAAGGCACGGAAAAAAGGGAACTGACGCCAGCACGCCGGCGAGGACCTCTTATTGCCTGTATGACGTCAGACGTCGTCGCGTGGGAGCCGGGCAATTGTGACGTCCTCGTCGACGTGCAGAAGCCAGGAGAAAAATTCTGTCGGATGCTGGCGCATGGGGAAAATTCAATGAGTGAGGAATCCACAGGTAGTTGTATCCATCAGAAAGGGCAATGTATGGAGTTAAGAAGCAGAGATCAAGGGAGAAGGGATAGAGAAGGAGAGAAAGAAGGTAGTAGGGGAGAAAGGTGAGAGGTAGAAAATAGGAGAGAAGAACAGACAAAGCGATGAAGAACAGACAAAGCGATGGGCAGTGCTGTTGCAGGGTTTGCAATGGCCCTAATGCAAGCAAGGAAGAGGGGTCCTTATCATTTATATTTCCTCTTATTTTTGCAAATAGTTATTTAGTCATTCTAAAAAGAAATAGCTGTCTTCTCATGTCTCTATTTCTGAAGCGTGTACCTGTAGAGTGGCTAATGAAACTGTCCCAATTTCGATTCCTTCCCCGCCTGGCACTATTGTTCTTGTAGTCTCACAGTTTTCATGGGGGTGTCCAGGACCAGTAGCAGAAGCCCCGCTGTGTGAACCTTGAGTCATTTTTTACCAGTCGACTAGATAATCATTCGTGTAACTGAGCTTCGGAGGCGGGGGAGGGATTCTCCAAATGAAGTCTCTGATTCACGAGGCGGAAATCTTATCTAGTACATAACAACTTCTGATGATGAAGCAAGAAAAATCCTAAAGAACTTCTCCCCATCTGGGATGTTTGTATTGCCAGAGTTGTTGATATGCCCTACCCACACTGGAAGCACTCATCAACAGGCTAATCAATGCTTTGTTTATCACTGGTTGCATCCCTCAGCCTCTCAATCACACCATCACCACCAATATCCTCACATAAACTTAAATGGATCCTGATAATCTCTTTAACTGCAGATCTTCTGTATTTTTCCTACTTCTTGTTACCAAGCCTCTTAAAACAGTAGTTTCCTACTCCCCTCTAGAAGTATAGGGCTTCAGTGACTTTTATTCAGGCTTCAAACGCCAAAAGCATACAGAATCAATGCTACTGAGTATCAGGGAAGGACTATTCAACTCCTGGGAGCAAGGCATATGTGGAAGAGAGTACACCTGGGCCCAGAGATGGTCTAGTTTGAATGAATAATGCATTCTAGTGTGGTGATGCAGGCACCAGCACTAATCTAACACCTAATAAAAGGTACTTGACAGGACTGCAAAAGTAGAAGATGCATGTGATTCAAAATTCCAAAAGTGTATTTCTGTTACTCGTAGAAGCTTTGACATTATCACATCACAATATAGCACGGCACTGAGAAACATTCATTAAAAATGATAGTGTTTAAACACGAATTTAGAATCATTCTTCCCCTGCCCCCCACCCTGATGACAGTGCAATTAGTGTACTAAGTAGCAAGACATTTGTGGTGAACTCTGTATGGGGGCTAGATTCCTATACGCAGAGCAACATTACAGTCTATTAAATGAAACACACTATGGGGGTCATTCCAACATTGGCGGTAAAAGGTGCATACCGCTGTCATAAGACCGCCAACATACCGCCGCGGCCGCGGTAAACCGCCACGGTCATTCTGACCCACAACACGCAACCCGCCAAAATACAGACACCCACAAAAGTCCGCCACACCAAAGGCCAGCGAGAAACTGGCGATAACCAAACCGACACCGTCACGCCAACAGAAATACGCCCACACTATCACGACACACGAATCCACGCAGCGGTCTTTCAACGCGGTATTCCATTGGCAGTACACACCGCCGCGCTCAAAATACACACACTTACAAAACACAGCCACATTGGACAATTCAAAATACACACACCTGATATACATATCCACACCACTCCCACACACACAATTAAATATAAAACACACACCCACATCACCCACAAACCCCCACTCCTAAAAAATCGGGACCACGCACAGAGAAATAGAGAACCGAGCACCCAGACGCGCATATTACCATCACCCAGCAATATTACCACGCACTTCACACAACACACCAATACACATCACCACACTTAGCATCACACAATCCACCCCACACATCACCTACACCACCCCATGGCACTGCAAAGACACCCCAGGTTTTCTGAGGATGAACTCAGGGTCATGGTGGAGGAAATCGTACGGGTAGAGCCACAGCTATTTGGAACACAGGTGCAGCAGACGTCCATTGCCAGGAAGATGGAGCTATGGAGCAGAATAGTCGACAGGGTCAACGCTGTGGGACAGCACCCAAGAAATAGGGATGACATCAGGAAGCGGTGGAACGACCTACGGGGGAAGGTGCGTTCCGTGGTATCCAGACACCACCTTGCAGTGCAGAGGACTGGCGGCGGACCCCCACCTCCTCCCCCAGAATTTACAACATGGGAGGAGCAGGTCTTGGCGATCCTGCATCCTGAGGGCCTCGGCGGAGTATCTGGAGGAATGGACTCTGGTAAGTCTCATCTTCACTACTTCATCCCCCCCATCCCACCAGCATGCCAACTCATACCCCCACCCTCACCCCATCACTCCTACTCCTTGCAAATGTCTCACCATCACAACCCACCCATCCCAACACCAAGCCCTGCATGCGACCACAAAGCATGGACACCCATCACCAAAGCATGCCCACTGCACATACCCATCCCCCCCCCCCCAAACCACCGTCACAAAAGCCCCCACACAGGAATGCAAGCACTGGGGTACACGGGCACCCACCCATTGCACACCATGGCACACACAGATGCAATAATCATGGTTTTATACCCCTGCAGGACCCGAACGCCACGTCACCGCGCAGGAGGGTCCACAAATGTCCACTCCACCCCCAGAAGAGGCCCACAGTGATGACAGCAGCTCTGTCGACCTGGATCTAGATGACCAGCCCGGCCCATCGGGGACCTCTGGACAGTCGGTTCCCCTCAGACAGCCACAGGCCACAGCAGACCTTCCCCCCTCTGGGAACACCAGCACAGCACCCACCCAGCGGGCCCATACCTCTGTCCCCAGGACACGTCAATCAGCGGTGTGTCCACCACTACAGGGCACCCAGGTTAACCCACCACCCCAACAACAACAGGGACCTGGGGGCAGTGGGCACACGGTCCAGGGGACAGAGGCCCAGGGAAACAGGGGAACTGGGAGGGCTGTTGTGCGACAGGGGGGGGACAGGCCCAGGGAACCCACTCTCCATGAGGCCCTCTCCAACATCATGGGAGCGTACCATCATTCCCAGGAGACGATGGCGACGGTACTGGCCAGGTTTCAGGAGACCCAGCTCCTGCAGGAGGACCAGTATTTGGGGTTCAGGGAGGAACTACGAACCATCAGTTCCACCCTGGGCACCATCGTAGGGGTTCTGAATCTGGTAGTCACCACATTGCGGGACACTGTGGCACCACAAAGGGACCCTGACACTAGCATGGACCAGGAACTGCCTACCACCTCCGCCGGCGCTAGTGGACAGGAGGCCCCGCCACAGGACCAACAGGCCACCAGCACCCCACCCCCTGCAGAAGGAGAACCACCCCGCAAGCGGTCCCTGAAATCCAGGAAGAAGACAGAGTAAGATGCCAAGACCCCCGCCAGGAAAGGATACCTCCCTGATTGTCATCCCACTGTCCCACATTGTCACCCTGTCCATCCTTAAACTGCCCCAGCTCCACTTTCCACAGGCATTTGGACAATGCACCTGTGATACTAATAGTCTGGACTCTGCCATGGACATTCCTCCACCATCACCCCTCACCAATTTGCAACCACCCACCAATATAGAGCACTGTAATAAACACAGTTATTGCACAAAACAATCAGGAGTCTGGCTGTGATTTTGAACAAATGTATTAGACATTACCGTGCCAAAATGCTTATTTACATTGTGATGCCAACATACCAATGTCACGCAGCTGTAGTCCATGGGGAAACAAAGCAGATGTCACACAGTGGGGCCCACATCTCTGAAATCGGAAGGGAAAGTCACAACTCAGTTACCATACACTGGGTGAAAAGGACAGACAGTAGAGAGGTAGTAGTGTTTAAGTACATGTAGTATGCCGGTGTGTATTCTTACCTGTGTGTCATTGGAAATATTGCTGTATTACTGTGTTCCTGTTGTCTATGTTGTCTTCTTCGGCTTCTTTGTCTTCACTCTCCACAGGCTCCACAGCTGCTACACCACCACCATCTGGACCATCCTCCTGCAGAAAAGGCACCTGTCATCGCAAAGCCAGGTTGTGAAGCATACAGCAGGCCACGATGATCTGGCACACCTTCTTTGGTGAGTAGAATAGGGATCTACCTGTCATATGGAGGCAGCGGAACCTGGCCTTCAGGAGGCCGAAGGTCCGCTCGATCACCCTCCTAGTTCGCCCATGGGCCTCATTGTAGCGTTCCTCTGCCCTTGTCCTGGGATTCCTCACTGGGGTCAGTAGCCATGACAGGTTGGGGTAACCAGAGTCACCAATTAGCCACACACGGTGCCTCTGGAGTTGCCCCATCACTTAAGGGATGCTGCTATTCCACATGATGTACGCGTCATGCACTGAGCCAGGGAACTTGGCATTAACATGGGAGATGTACTGGTCTGCCAAACATACCATCTGCACATTCATGGAATGATAACTCTTCCTGTTTCTGTACACCTGTTCACTCCTGTGGGGGGGGGACCAAAGCCACATGGGTCCCATCAATGGCACCTATGATGTTGGGGATATGTCCAAGGGCATAGAAATCACCCTTCACTGTAGGCAAATCCCCCACCTCAGGGAAAACGATGTAGCTCCGCATGTGTTTCAGCAGGGCAGACAACACTCTGGACAACACCTTGGAAAACATAGGCTGGGACATCCCTGATGATATGGCCACTGTTGTTTGAAATGACCCACTTGCTAGGAAATGGAGCACTGACAGCACCTGCACTTGAGGGGGGATTCCTGTGGGTTGGCGGATAGCTGACATCAGGTCTGGCTCCAGCTGGGCACACAGTTCCTGGATAGTGGCACGGTCAAGCCTGTATGTCAGTATGACATGTCTCTCCTCCATTGTCGACAGGTCCACCAGCGGTCTGTACACCGGAGGATGCCTCCATCTCCTCGCATGTCCCAGCGGACGGTGCCTATGAAGGACAACAGCGAGCACAGAGTCAATCAACCCACAGGTACGTAACCACAGCTTGCACAGAACACGATTCTCAATCCATAGAATGGCTTGTATGAGTGTTGATGCAAGGCCTAGGTATGTGTGACGCAGTAAAAAGTAAGCCATGTGGGCCCCTGAAATGGTGGCTGCCTGACCTGTAAAGTGCGACAATGGGATGTGAGGTAACTGCGCTGGCGTTGCACACCGTGGCGGTAGGCGGTTGAAGACCGCAGCGCAATGCAGCATTGGTTAACATTGAACCCTATGGGTCTCAGGAGCCAATGACGATGTGCGCCGGCGGTCGCGGTACGCACCGCTGCGGCCGTGACCGCCATTTTCTATCTGCTTAATCACTCGATACCTGATCTTCGACAGGAGAGGACCTACACTGCAAGTGCTGCTGTGACCTCGGTCTGGAAGAGACAATGGCTCATGCGACTGGGGAAAGGGCCCCTGCCTTCACTGCGGAGGAGTTGGATAAACTTGTGGATTGGGTCCTCCCCCAGTACGCGCTACTCTACGGTCCTCCAGACAAACAGGTAAATACACTGGGAGCATGCTTTATGGGCTATGCCTGTGTTGAGTGGGGTGGATGAAAGATGGGGGGGGAGGGGAGCGATTGAGGCTTGCATCAAACAACGGTGAGAGCATGTGCCACATGGCAAGGGTAGGGATGGGGGGCCACTCACATTGAGGATGCAGAAGGTAATGACTATTCTTCTCCCCCTGTACATTTCATATAGGTCAGCGCCCACCAGAAGATCGATATTTGGCGTGCCATCGCCAAGGACGTCCGGACCCTGGGGGTCCACCACAGACGGGGCACCCACTGCCGGAAGAGATGGGAGGACATCCGCCGCTGGAGCAGGAAGACGGCGGAGGCTCAGCTGGGGATGGCCTCCCAACGTGGGAGGGGTGCCAGTCGGACTTTGACCCCCCTGATGTCCAGGATCCTGGCGGTGGCCTACCCCGATTTGGATGGGCGCGTGAGTGCATCACAGCAGACACAAGGGGGTGAGTACACTCTCATTCTGCTGACTTTGCACGCAGTGGAGGTGTCTGGGTGGTGGAGGAGGGCTGTGGGTATCCCTAGGCCAGGGCGATTTCTGTAGGCTAGGCCCCTCCGTAAGGCATGGCCCTGTGCCCCCGCCCCCCAACTCTGTAGGGTGCCAAGTACAGCTATTCATGGCCCTGTGTCATCTATGTGTGCAGATGTCATCCATAGGCTTGTAGGCCATGTCCCAGGGATTGAGTAGTCGACCCCAAGTGCGCGGCGTAGTGCAGGGGGCTTCTGTGTCTGTCCTGTCCTGTCCGCCAATGGTGTCGCCAATGCATGCACTCAACATGTCTATATTCTGTTCCCCCCCCCCTTTTTGTGGTCTTCCTGTTCATGTGTGTATTAGCATCATCAGGCGGAGGAGAAGTGGCATCGGAGCACAAGGGAGCTGCATCCCACATGGCCATGGAGCGCCACGCAACGGACTCCGAATTCACCAGTGGGACGGAGGGCGAGGGGACTCGGGCAGACGTCAGTGACACCGACTCGTCCTCTGAAGGGAGCTCCCTTGTGGTGGAGGCAACATCTGTTCCCCCCGCAACAACAGGTACAGCCGCCACCCACCGCACCAGCACCGCCCTCCCAGCAGCCCCTCAGCGTTTGGCCCGTGCCCGCTCACCCAGGAAGGTGGGCATCTCCTTCGTCCCAGGCACCTCAGGCCCTGCCCCAGTCACCCCTGCTGCCCTCAGTGAGGAGGTCATTGACCTCCTGAGGACGATCACTGTTGGGCAGTCTCGCATTTTGAATGCCATCCAGGGTGTAGAAAGGGAGGTGCGCCAGAGTAATGCATACCTGGAGGGCATTCATTCTGGTCAGGCGGCCCTTAAGCGATCAGTCCAGACTCTGGCCTCTGCACTGATGGCAGCCATTGTCCCGGTCTCTAGCCTCCCCCTCCAACTTCCTCCACCCATACCCTATCACCTGTACCTCTGCCTATCCCAGACACACCATCAGACCAGCCTGCACACACCTCAACACCCAAGGGAAGCTCAGCCAGACATAAGCACCACACATCCCACAGGCAGTCACACAAGCAACATCCACATACAGACATACCAACACCCACTGCCTCCACTGTGTCCCCCTCCTCCACGTCTCCCTCCTCCCTCCCTGTCACCTCTCCCTTCACACCTGCATGCACAACATCTTCAGCCACTACGTCCCTCAGCAGCACACACACCAGAACCCCCCGCACACGTGCAGTCACCACCCCCACTGCCATTTACACGTCCCGTGTGTCCTCTCCCAGTGTGTCTGTGACCCCCTCTTCCAAGATACACAAACGCAGGCAGTCACCCACCCAACAGCCCTCCACCTCACGACAGCCTCCAGCCCAAGCACCTGCACCCAAAGCCACCAGACTTACAACTCCTACAACCACAACCTCTTCCTTCACTCCCATACCCACTACACCTACCCGTCCCACTGCTCCCAAAAAGTTTTGCCTGTCTAAACTCAACCTCTTTCCACCAACTCCCCCACCCCGTCCATGTCATAGGACTACAGTCAGCACCTCAGCCACGACAAAATCGGCCCCTGTCATCACAGTCTGCCATGGACAGTGGAGTGCCCCACCCACCAGGGCAGCCAGTTTGGTGCGAAGCCAAGGCACGGGCAGCCCACCCCCGGAGAAACATCCCAAGATAGGCAGTGGCCGGCGGGAGAGGGTGAAAACACCAGGGACTAAAACCCCTACCAGGGCTCCGGCAGGGAGTGTGGAGACAGCTGGCACACCGCCCAAGGTGGGGAAGGGCCACAGGCGATCAGGGAAGGCTGGGAAGGGCAGCACGCCCGACAACATCGCCATCAGCCCAGCTGGCCAGGAGGGCCCCGCCAGCCCCATCCCAGGTGGGCAGGACGCCACCAACAGCCCGGCACAGCTGCCCAGGAGGGCCTCGCCAGCCACAGGACAGATGGGCAGGAGGGCCCCACCAGCCACAGGACAGGTGGCAAATGACCTCCCCGCCATGGCCGGAACCGCTGAACTGGGCACCGCCGTCTCAAGCACCGCTGAACAGGGCACCGCCGTCTCAAGCACCGCTGCACTGGGCCCTTCATCTCAAGCAACGCTACACTGGGCACCGCCGTCTCAAGCACCGCTGAACAGGGCACCGCCGTCTCAAGCACCGCTGCACTGGGCCCTTCATCTCAAGCACCGCTACACTGGGCACCGCCGTCTCAAGCACCGCTGAACAGGGCACCGCCGTCTCAAGCACCGCTGCACTGGGCCCTTCATCTCAAGCACAGCTAAACAGGGCACCGCCGTCTCAATCACCGCTGAACTGGGCCCTTCATCTCAAGCACTGCTGAACTGGGCACCGCCGTCTCAATCACCGCTGAACTGGGCCCTTCATCTCAAGCACCGCTGAACTGGGCACCGCCGTCTCAAGCACCGCTGAGCAGGGCACCGCCGTCTCAATCACCGCTGAACTGGGCCCTTCATCTCAAGCACCGCTACACTGGGCACCGCCGTCTCAAGCACCGCTGAACAGGGCACCGCCGTCTCAAGCACCGCTGAACTGGGCCCTTCATCTCAAGCACCGCTACACTGGGCACCGCCGTCTCAAGCACCGCTGAACAGGGCACCGCCGTCTCAAGCACCGCTGCACTGGGCCCTTCATCTCAAGCACCGCTACACTGGGCACCGCCGTCTCAAGCACCGCTGAACAGGGCACCGCCGTCTCAAGCACCGCTGCACTGGCCACTCCATCGCATGCTCCGCTGGCTCATGAGCGGCAGGGGCTGGGCCGCATCTGTGTCGGGCAGGGCTGCACGAGGCACTCTGGGCACCAGGCCCCCTCCAGAACCAGTGGAGACTGTTATCCACTTGTGAGACTGTGGCTTTGCACTCCCCAGGATTGAGCAGTGGGCAGCCCACCCACTGTATAGACTTGTGAGACTGTGGCTTTGCACTCCCCAGGATTGAGCAGTGGGCATGGAGGCCCCTCGTGGATCTGGCGTTGTGCACTCATCTGGCTGAGGTGCCCCCCCTTCCCTTCCCCCTGAGGTGCCTGTAGTTTTGCTATCTGATGCCCCTGCAGTGTTCTCTCCATTAGAGTCAGGTATCCTGTGTGGGCTTTGCCCATGTGATTTGGGCCCAGTGGTCCACGGACAATGCCTGCTACAATGCTCGGACTTGTAAATTTCTGTATATAAGAGTTTTTGATGTGTATATATATTTTTTGGGCAGTATTGCAATATATTTCAATGTTTAGAATCATTTCCTTTTGTCTTTGCATTCTTCTGGGGGGTTTGGGGGGTGTAACTGTGATGTATTGCTATGCATTGATGCGTGTGTTGTAGTGGGTGAGGGTGGGGGTGGGTGTGTCGCGTATGTGTGTCCCCGTAATTTTTTCCCTCCCCTGTGTCGTAGGTGCAGTACTCACCGTTGTCTTCTGCGCCGGCGTTCGTGCTCCTGGTAGAGGAGCAGGAAGACTATCGCTGGGAGTATGTGGAGTTCGGGTTCCATGCTGTCCTGATTCCTCGTGGGGTGTATGGAGGTGAGCGTTTTCCCTTCGAAATGGCTGTTTCCGCCGTGTTTTTATCGGCGGGGCTACCGCCCCGGAAAAGGTGGCGGATTGGTAGGTTGTGATACTGTGGGCGGTACATTGACTCCCGCCTGTCTGTTGGCGGGGACCGCCGCGCTGTTTGTTTGTACCGCCGTGGCGGGCGGTGTGTTAATGTGGCGGTCTCTGTTGGCGGTTACCGCATCGGTCGGAATTCCATTTTTTTTACCGCCAGCCTGTTGGCGGTTTTGCCGCCGCTTTAACACCGACCGCCAAGGTTGGAATGACCCCCTATGTTTTTGTACAGCTTGCATTCTGAACGTGTATTGTGCTTAAAACTGAAAGAAAAGAAAGATCGGTAAAATAAAATATATACAGATTTAAACTTACCTTGCCAGGCAGTCCTGCGGGTTGCGGAGATGAGGCCAGGGTTGGTGTGCTGCCTGTCGCTGCAGAGTGGTGTCTGATGATGATTCCTAGCCACAGTTCACAGAGGAGCTGAAAGTGAAAGTTCCGGCTGAAATGCTAAAAAACAAAATACACTGAGCGGAAGCATGTGCAGTGTATTCTGTTTACAGCATGCTGTCTGTGGCTCTACGTCACAGGGCCATGAGTTGAGTCTCATTACTGTAATGTCACTTCATAGTATTTAAAATGCTTTTTTAACAAAATGCAGCATTACTACTGCAATCACAACACAATACAATGTGCTGTGATTATTGTAGAAAGTTTCTTAGGATGTTAATAAAAGATAAATAAATAACCCCTCCCTTTCCCACATTGTCACAGGAATGGGTGGGTCAGTTTTGCTTGATGACCCCACCTCATCCAGTGACGACTCGGGAAAGGGCTGGTCGTCATGACTGCAGCAGATTAAGATATATGCAGCCTCAGGAGGTACATGCAGTGCTTAATTTGTGCTTATTGTTTCCGGTGCTGAGCACTGGCACATTTTTTTGATGGCTGGGGCTTATTCTTCGGACTCAAGCATTTGCTGCGAGCAAAAGACACATATGGGAAAGACGGATGAAGGGAAAAATTTAAAAGTGTCACAAAGGAAGAAAGCAGAAAGCTGCAAGAGTGAGCTGAAGGGGCAGGGAGTGGCTTTAAATGGATCGAAAAGGCCCGAGATGGCTTCAGGAATACGCTGCCTCAGTATTCCGTGTTCACACATTTAATTTCAGCAGCCGCGTGTTTAAGAGGAGGGCTTTGGGCACTGGCACCATTTTAATTACAAATTAAGCACTGGGTACATGGCTTGTACTGTACCTGCCCAGGGCTGCTACAAAAATGCTGCTGCCTTGCTTCATTTGTAGGCGGTCTCCACATCAGCCCGTATTTCCCTCAGCAATTACATGACACATGCACACTAGCACGTGTCATAAGAAACCTGCCAGACTGCCTGCTCTGATTCTATGGCAGGACTGGAGGCTCTGATTATGCTTTCTCCATCCTTACTACTCCAAATAGCAGCCAATAGTAACAGAAAAAAAAAAACACTAAACCACATTTCCTAGGAGACTTTAAACCAAACCTCATCCACAGTCCACCAATCATATATAGTCCACAAATACAAAACAGAGAGACACTATCTTGACTGCCTCTTTCTTTGCAGCTCCGCAGTCAAGATAAGTGCATCTACACGTTTCGTACATTTAGTGTGCTTATCATTGATGTTTATGGCTTTGTGCGGTATACACTATAGGTTTGTGTGACGCGCACTGTGTTAGCTTTGTGGTTTGCCATTTGTTTTTCTTCAGGTATTCTTAGGGCTCTGCGCTTTCCATAATCTCATTGCTACCACCTTCCGGTTCGCATATTCACCACTTAGTTTCCCATTGTGGCATGGGCTGTGCCATTCTTGTTTATTCGTTTTCTTTTCCCTTTGGCCTTCTCAGCCTTGAGTCTCTTTGTCCTCAACGCTAAATGGCAGCCATTTGGGTGGCGGCCCCTCCCGGGAGCGAGGACGTGTGTATAGCCCAAGTGGGCTATTCGAGAGTAGCCTCTTATGATTTTGCTGACATTCCTCACTCGGCAAACTCAGAGACTCAACATTCTGGATGGTGACCCCTTCCCCAGGCTTCAAAAACATGGTGAACTCCTTGAATACCAGACATGTTACTGAAATTCTGATTTATCAGAGTTAATTTTAGTGGGCAGCCTGCCAAATAATGTTTGGACCTGTATGTGCTATCCCTTTCTGCACCCATTGATGGCCTGTTTGGCAGAGTCTTCCTGGGCTGCAATAATCCTGTCTCATTATCCCTTTATCCACTGTTTCGACCTTTTGCTTCCCTCTGTGGGCTTTAAGAATTTAAGGCTCTGCTCAGGATGTCAGACTATGAGCCTCTTGAACAAGCTTATGAGACCAACAGGCCTGCAGAAGATGAAAACTACTTTTATGATAATAGCCCAGTGGAAGTGATTGATCATTCAGTCCAATGCTCTTTAGATAAAGCACTTTCCTCAGCATTGCAGCCTATTTCCAAGCGCCTTGAAGAACCTCGGGTCCCTCTTAGCCCTTCCATGACCGAAATCCTAATGGCCAGTGGCCCCATTCTGACACCGTCCCCAAATTGCCACAAGGCATTCATGGGGAGCATTTCTTCTCAGACTCATCTCCGCAAGAGTTTTGAGAAGGAGGCACAATCCAGACTGAGGGCAGAATGTCCCAGAAGAGACCTTCCCCATATAACAGATTAAACCCCGACATTAATCCAAGTATGCTTACTTTTTGAAAATATATGCCATAGAGCCCAAAAAAGGCATAGATACGGCCTACAGGGTGTGTCAAGAAAAATTGCTGGACATATCTGAGCTCTTGGCAAAAATCTTAGAGTTGGACCTCAAAGCACAAGATTGTGGTACTCCTATAAATCCTGATGTCTTGGCGGGGTGGGCCCAATGTGCAGTTTGTTTACTTGGCAATGCCAACTGTGCTTTTGCTTCGGAGAGGCGTAAGTGTGTGCTCATGGGGACAGATCCTAAGTTAGCGGATTTGGCCACCTCTGAAGCTGACCCGCTTTTGGAAGGGGAATAGTTCAGAGACCGGTTTGTCAAGGACTTTGGCAAGTATGTCAACACCTTCGCCTCATTGGATAAGGCCCAAACTTATTTAAAGAAAGTATTTAATCCCATTTTTTGAAAGGTAGCTGCAGCCAAGGGCGACCAGTCAGCTGCTTCAACCCTCAAGGTCCTCAACAAGGTTTTGGCCTTCACCGCAGAGGAAACTGGCAACACAACTCTTGGGCAGGCTTCTTCCCCTCCAGATCCAGGGGTTTCTGAGACTACCACAATAAGAGGCTGCCAGGCCTTCAACTCCCCGTTTGCAGGTAATTCCTCTTCATTTTTCTGGCATTCCTTTGGAGGGCAGACTGCGTCCATCTGTTAATAACTGGGCCCAAATTTCATCAGATTCTCGAGTTTTAGACACTGGTCAAGGTTATTGCGTAGAACTTACCCAAGTCCCAATTTAACCTGCCCCTCCCCCCCTCCATTTTTTCCCTACAAGACATGAATTTTATAGATGCAGAAATTCACTAAATCCTGACCAAACAAGCTATTGCCCCTACTCGACCCCACCCCAAGGGTTTTTGCAGCAATGTTTTTCTGGTACAAAAGAAGGGTGGAGGTCAGAGGCTTGTACTCAATCTGAGACACTTCAACCAGCAGGTGGTTTACCGCTATTTAAAAATGGAAAGTATTCACCTCCTTAGAGATTTACTCCAGGAGAAAGACTGGATGGTGCGTCTGGATCTCAAAGACGCTTATCTCACAGTTTCTATCTTCCTTCCTCACTGGCGGTTTCTTCAATTTCAGTGACAGAAACAATTGTTCAAATAGCTGTCCCTCCCTTTCAGGCTTTCTTCAGCTTCTTGGGCGTTCACAAAACCTTTGAAACCAGTAGTCAAACGACTCAGGGAAATGGGTGTTCAAATGACTGTATATCTAGACAATATGATTCTGATGGTGCAAGAGAAGGACTTGCTTCTTACACATCTGTCGTGGGCAACAACCTTACTCCAGCAGTTGGGATCTGTCATTAATACCAAAATGTCAGTGATGATTCTGACCCAACAACTGGACTTCCTAGGATTTCAGGTTGATTTGATCAAGGCCCAGTTGCTTCTCCCAACCTCAAAGATAATATTCATCAAGCGGGAGTTGAAGAAAGCGTTATGCAAACAGACGGTATCTTT
Organism: Pleurodeles waltl; assembly: GCF_031143425.1. Classification (NCBI taxonomy): domain Eukaryota; kingdom Metazoa; phylum Chordata; class Amphibia; order Caudata; family Salamandridae; genus Pleurodeles; species Pleurodeles waltl. The sequence goes on along the minus strand of NC_090450.1, from coordinate 924,219,331 downwards.
AAGATCCTTAGCTTGGATTGTGGTTCTCTTCTATTCAGGCGATTTTCCATGGGATGCTACATTACAGGGCCCTGCAGAGAATGAAAATTAATTATCTCCAAAAACGTTTGACTTATGGAAGCACAAGACAAACTCAACTTGTTGCTACATCATATGGAAGCGTGGAATGGCAGAGCCATTTTCGGGGCCGTTCTGTTGAGGTTGGGGAGCAAAGCACAGGGACTTTTCTACCGCGTGATGACAGGTGGTCATCAGAAGAACTCGGCCTCCACATAAATTGCTTAAGGTTTCTTTGAGGATCCTTTGCAAAAAAGTCACTCTCCCCAAGAAGAGCAAATGCTGTATCCTCCTTTGGATGGACAATGTGGCTGCAGTCAGGTACATCAACAGATTGGGGGGCACAAGATCTTGTCTTCTGGCAAACATCGCGAGGGAATTTTGGCATTTCTGTCTTCGTCAGAAGATCACAGTAATGACAGAATATCTTCCAGTGGCAGATTGGAATTTCAGGTTTCAGGTGGATTACAGCGACTGGAAACTCCATGTTTGAGTCTTTCAGATGAGCTTTCGATCCCTAGGCCCTTGTTAAGCCCATCTCTTTGCATCCAGCCTGAATTTTCAGTTGAGAGATGTGAGAAATTTGGTTGCTGGTTGACAGGGGTGTGAGCCCTGGTCAAGGAACAGCCACAATCCCTTGCAGGGGGGTGTTAAGTATTTATGCAGTACACAAGCAACACAACACAATACCAAACCAATTTAGAAAAATAGAGAACATTGTAATACATTATTTGACACCAAAACCATGAAGATCTAATCGATAGAACCAGAGTTCTGAATCTGTAAAGTTTAATGTTCAAAGTTCCACCGTTTTGGAAAATGGCCATCTGGGAACTTTTAGCACCACAACCAAGGGTCCAGGAATGGATGTTGACCTCTTGGGGGTTCCAGACTCACTCAGGCTGGGTCCAGGTGCAGGTTTAAGATGGTAGGAGCCTGTTATGTCCTGTGGCGCAAAACAGGAGACCAGCTAAATAGGTCCTTGGAGTCACTCAGCAGTCCTGGGTGCAGATGGTGATGCAGGGCTCTACAGCAGGGCTGACCTCCGAAAGTTCCAAGCCAGTTCCAGGCAGCAAAGCAGTCCTTCCAGGTACAGCAGCAGTCTGACAGAGAGCACAGCAGTTCACAGCAGTAGGCAGCCACCTGAGAGTCCTTTCGCAAGTCCAGTAATGAACTGAGGAGTAGGTCTGAGAGCCCTATTTATATACCCTGGTGCCCTGCTCCTAGAAGTTAGGTGAAGTTTCCAAAAAGGTTCTCTGAAGTTCCAGGAATTTCCTGCCTCCCCTGCCCTGGCTCTAAGTTGGCTGCACTGACAATATAGGGTTGTTAAGCCCATTTTATGGTGGCAGAGCCCAGCCTATTCAGTTGCAAGTGGGGCTGTGCTTAGCTCCTCCTACACATCAAGTCAGTTAATTGCCCATTCAGGCTCTGCTAATCCCTCTACTGTCTGACTGTCTGGGTGAATTCACAAAGTCCCAACTGTCAGTTACACCCAGTCATGTGAACTAGGCAGGCTGCAGGCACAGAGGGCTAAGGGCAGGAAATTGCTAACTTTCTAAAAGTGGCATTTTCAAACTTGTAACAATAAATCCGACCATTAAAGATGGTTTATCATTACAATTTCATAGATACCGAACATGAAATACCTACCACCTCTGGTTTGGGAATTACACCTTATTCATTTTAAAAAGGAATCCTTCAATGTTACCCTTTCGGAGGGGTAGGCCTTTCAGTAATGAGAAAACAAATGTAGGAGTTTTTGACTACTAGGACATGTAAAACTGAAGCGTACATGTCCTACCTTTTAATTATACAGCACCCTGCAGCCCTCTCAGCTACCTAGGGCCTACCATAGGGGTGACATGTGTAATAAAAGGGGAGTTTAGGCTTGGCAAGATGTTTTTATTGCCAAGTCAACATGGCAGTAGGACCCTGCCTTCAGGCTGCAATGGCAGGCCTGGGACAAGTTTTAAGGTACTACTTAAGTTTGTGGCACAATAAGTGCTGCAGGCCCACTGGTAGTATTTAATTTACAGACTCTGGGTATACTATATACCACTCTCCAAGGGACTTAAATAGAAATTAAATACGCAAATTAGGTATATGCCAATCAAACCATGTTTAGGGAAGTGAGCACATGCACTTTAGCACTGGTTAACAGTAGTAAAGTGCACAGACGGCCAACATCAAAAATCCAGCAAAAAGGTGGAGGAAGAAGGCCAAACGTTTGAGGGTGACCCTGTAGAGAGGGCCATTTTCAAAAAGAAACTTTTACAGCTGGAGACCGCATCCGGCGGCGCTGGCCACAGATGCATTTCTTTAGAATTGGTCCACTCAGGTGAATTATGCGTTCCCACCTTTTGTAATGATTTCCAGGTTTGCAGCCCAGGTCCGGCGACAACTTGCAACGTTGGGCTTTGTGACTCCTGCCTGGAAGACCCAGCCTTGGTTCCCAGCCCTCCTAGAGATGTCTATATCCCCTCCTCTTCTTCTTACCATCTTCCCAAAGCTTCTGTCGGATCCGGTGGCTTGTCGCACCATCTTTTTCTTCAAGGCTAATTGGTTCTCATGGCTTGAAAAATATTGGGAGACACGGACAAATCAAAGACACTTCAGTGGCAGCTACTGATTTTATATGACAGACTTGGACTCCATTCATCCACAAACGCCACTCTTCCGCATGGAAGAAGTGGGTGGGTTTGTGCCATCAACGAGATGTGAATCCCATGGGCTCAGATCTGAAGGATGTTCTGAATTTCCTCTCCAAGTGTGCTGCTTTTGGATTATGTTACAGGTCAGTAAATAATTTCAGATAACCTTTGTCAGCAGGTCATGATTATACTGATAGCAAACCAGTTGGTATGCATCCTCTCATATTCAAATTGCTCAAAGGCATTAGAGTTGCTAATCCTCCAAGACCTAGGTGTGCTCAGTTATGGGATGTGAATTGTGTTCTATCCCTTTTTGAAAATTGCCTGAATAATGCAAATTTATCTATGAAACAAATCTCTGCTAAACTGACCAGGCTCTTTTGCTTAGTTTCCTGCCTGAGAGTGTCGGATGTGAAGGCACTAGACTTAGCAGATATGTTATTTTCTCCTGAAGGTGTTTCTTTTATCATATCGAGAAGGACAACGACTATGTCTAGGTCTAATGATTACCTTTTTCTCATAATGAGAAATTATGTGTTGTCAAATGTTTTAAAATGTATGAAGAACGTATGGCACCTTGTCGGCAGATTCATTTGGTCCTCTGTTTTTAGCACTTAAAAATCCTTTCAAACCAGTATCGGCTAAGACCTTGGCTCATTGGGTCCATAGGGTCATGGCTGAAACCGGCATTGATGTAACTATTTATGTAGCTCACTCTGCCTGGGGGGCTATGGCCTCTATAGCTTTGTGCTAGGCTTCAGATTGGATGATATCTTACGAGCAGATGACTGGTGTTCTGATTCTGTGTTTAAAGCATTTTACTATAAACCTATTGTACATGCTACTTCGGTTGTGGTAAGTCAGCTTTAAACCAGCATAATTGGAGCCTCCAGTCCTGCCATAGAATAGAACATTTTCGAGCATTGCAACTAGAATTTTAGATTCTATTAAGGACACAGAGGCGAGGATTATCACACCCGTTGGGACAAGTAAGCTGTTGTAACAACGATGTTGATGTTATGAATCATTATTTTTTATATATAAAGTTTATTGCCCACCCTTATCAATTTGCCTTGTTTTTGAAACTGGGTTCATATTTCCTATTTTGTTTTCAGGCTCGATCCGAAACAGGAATAAGATGTTTTGAAACAAGTTTCCTGATGATGCCAGTTGGCCTCCACAGTTATAAGAAGTTTTGTTGATCCGAAATCATGGTCTACTTTGTTCGGTTCCTGTTTATTGACTTTTCATTTCAACATTAGGTTTGGACTGTTTACCATGCAAAGAAAGAGGCAGTCAAGATGGTGTCTCTCTGTCTTGTATATGTGGACTATATATGATTAGTGGACTGTGAATGATGTGTGGTTCAAAGCCTCTTGGGAAATGTAGTTTATTGTTTGAGTTTTTCTATGTTACTATTGGCTGCTATTTGGAGTAGTAAAGATGGAGAAAGCATAATCCTCGCCTCTGCATCCTTAATATAATCTAAAAGTCTTGTTGCAAATGTTTGAAAATGTACTAGTGTCATCTGTCACAATCAGGCAAGGAGCAGCGCAGGAATCAGATCACTTCCCGCATTTCTTTTAGAAAGCTAAGTAATATTGCCACTTAGCATTCTAAAAGAAATGTAGGTGCTGGTAATTGCTATTTGCAATTACCATGATGGTAACTGCAAATAGCAATTACCGGCATGATCCAAGTGCATGCAGATAGGCTAGGCGGAGCCCCAGTGCCCTATCATAGAAACCACTGCTGAAGTACTCCTCAATGATCTGTAACACACCTATTTTGGTGAATCAGCACATCACATTCTCCATAATTTCTCTATCACTTTCAAAGCTAGAGAATTATACCCTCACATCACTCAGTCAAGTAACATGAAACCATCATATGCCTACAGTTACAAAGATGTCAATGTAGAACAATGATGTGGTCTATCTGTTCTTTTCTTGTCAATAACCCTTCTTCATTTTACAATGACCACCTTGAAAGTTCTCTTTCTTCCATCTCTCTAGCGCTCTTTCTGTTCCCCGGAAATAAGGATCCCCTTTCTCTTTCCACACCCTATTGTGCTTGGTATGCACAGTGTTCTTTCACATATGTTCTTTTGCATATCGTTGACTTTCATAGGATCTTTAAAACCCGACAACCTTTTCTTGACACCTGAGGACTTGATCTGGACTCTGCATCCCACATTTCACTTTCAACTTAAGTACTCTTATGCTCATTATAACTCTTTTGTTGTCTTGTCTTTCTAACACTCTTCGTTCCATACTCCTTTCACTAATTCTTTTTGCCAGTTCCATCCGAGGACACACTCCGGCATTTGGATGTTATCCCTCAGTAGCTGAACAAGCACCTGTCCTAAGGTGGCCTGTGTAACCACCTTGTCAGCATTTATTCTCTCCTGAATCATGTTCTTACAGATCTTCCCAGCCACTAGAAGGATGCACTATTTGAATAACTACATTTTAGACCTTTTTGTAGCATGTATGCATGAAGAAAAAGGAAGTCCTTTGAGGAATAACACTTAGTGTGTGTTGGAATAATTGCAAAACAATGTGCACATTTTGGGATTGTGTTGAAAAAAGTGCATACATTTCAGCATTTTTTGCCTTTCTTTCAGTGTTTGTAAAACAAAAACGCATCCACAATGACAGTGCTGCTGCTAGACCATTATTCAGCATACCTGATAAGCTGACCCCTGGAGGCCGACCCTTGATACAATAATCTACCAATGAATCCTCCCTGGTCTGTAAAAATAAACATTGTAAATGCAAAACCCTGTCACCAAAAAGTTACAGTGTCCCACATTGCATTTTTTTTTTTAGTATTTCTTACTAAATCTCCGATATAATGTCAATGCATTACAAAAAAAAGCACATTTTAAGATTCATGCCATACTATATAAATACTCAAATGCTCCACATCTTTCTAAAGAGTACGAGCATCAATTAATATATCAAGCAATACAAAAACACAGAGTAATAAAATTAATTAATAAATCATGTAATATAAAAAAATATATAATGAGTAATTTGTGGTATGTTCCTATATTGCCATCTCAGGGTTCAGGTCACATTGTGACACTTATAAACCAATCAGCCTTTAAATTTGTATTTTGTAAATCTCACCAGAAATATAAAGATAAATATAAATTACCTAGTGGCAGTCGCTACTGGGTAGTTATAGTTAGGACCTAGTTTCTATAGAAAAAGCTCTTTTTTACTTGCCTATATCTTTGGTGCCGCTTGATGAATCTTCACTAAATTTTCCCAAATAATTTGACAGTCACGTGAATTGCTGTCTGGGAGGTTTCAGGATGATCCCTCAAGCAAGGGCAGAGCTAAAGGGGGGGGTCAAAATTAGAGCGATTCCAATGTTAATTCCCAGAGGAAATTTTTAACAGCAATAGCGCCAAAACCACTGGACCGAATTGCACCTAATTTGGCAAAATGCAGCTCTTGGTCCAAAAAGAGCCCTTTATTAGTTTGGTGTAAATCCGTTCAGTAGTTTTTGAGATATTAAAGAAAATCCACATTTGTACATATAGGGACGCAAAGGATTCGCAACCCCTCCGGATCTTGTGCAGAGATCCGATTGGCTGCCAACACTTCCACAAGGAAGTGTTGGCAGCAATGTTGGGACTTGGCTTCAGTCGAGTCCCAAAATAAAAATGTAAAAAATAAGAAAAGGGGCCAAGGTACGAACACCCTGACCCCGTAGCTCTGGTGGACTCCCTCCCCCCCCCACCAAAGCAAAAAAACATTTTTTGTAAAGTTTTCAGCGGACGTCGCAGTGGATCCACCATAATTTTCTTTTTTTTTTTAAAACAAGCGCTTGTTTTTTAATAAGACCCCAGATGGGCCAGGTCCCGGGGCATTGTTATTTTAATGCGCGGGACCACCACCTCCCCGGGGCATAAAGTAAATAAGGTGCAGGGTTAGCACGCGCCCTCCCACTGCTCTGGAGATTACCACTTCCCTGGGGCTTTAATGTAGTTATATGCGGGGGCCGCATAGCCCCCCACAGCCCCAGGGACCACAACCTCTCTGAGGGTTCCTGTAATGATGAGCGGGGGCACCGCACGTCCACCCTGCAGTCTTGGGGACCACCACCTCCCCGGGGCACTCATCACAATGAGTGCAGGGGGGCTCCCCCGCAGCCTCAGGGACCACCATCTCCCTCTCTTTGACAGCAATGCTGACTCCCACAGGAGGCAGGGAGCCAGCTGGGACCATGGAGGCCTTCAGGCTTACCCCTCGGTTGCCAACATTGAGACGGGGGGCCCTGCGGGGGCTCCCAGGTCACATTGCTGGGGTCCCCGGAGCTGAGATCGGTCCTTGCAAGGTAGGCCACGCACCCCCTCACTCCAAAAAAATAATAAAGAATTAGGCCAGACCGTGGGGGATGAGGTCCTCGGGTCAAGATCGGCATAGGCAGGGGAGCCGCGTGGCCCTCCCTCCCCCCCCAAAAAAAATTAGACCAGGCTTCAGGGGATGGGGTCCCCCGGGTCCCCTCTTCCCCCCCAAAAAAAAATTAAATGTTTATGCCTGCCACTGGGGGATGGGGTAGATGGAGGAAGATCGGCCTGGGGAGGGGGGCCGTGCAGCCAACCCCGCTGTGCATGGCCAAAGGGTTGGGTGGTTATAAGGGTTGGCCACAAGGAATGGCCACAGGCCCAGCTCTGCGGCCAACCCCAGCCACGCATGGCCAAAAAAACATAGAAATTCACTGACAAAAACAAAGGTTACCGGGATGTTATAGTTAGGAAATAGATTTTTTTTTAAAACATAGATATTCACTTAAAAAAACAAAGGTTACAGGGACGTTATAGTTAGGCTCCCATTTTAAAGGTAAGAAACCATGGAAATTCATCAGTTATAATTAGTTATCTCAAGTAACTAAAACTCGTGCCCTAAGGTAACTGTGACTCGCAACCTTTGATTTTTTAGTGAATATATATATATAAAGTCATGTGACCAGATAAAGGTGAAATAGTGGTGCGTGTTTCCTTGCCAGCATAATCTCTGAATTTTTCCTTCAGATTTTTCGCTGGTACTTTTTAATGGACAATAATTTGTTCTTTTGCCTCATTTACGTCAGTAGCTTGTTTGTGTATGGGAATGCAGTGGAATACAAGCAGAGATGTGTGGTTTATTCAACTATTATAGCATGCCTTGACAGTCTTTTTTTTTGCTATGATCTCCCTTGCCTACCCCAAAAGGATTGAGCTTTTCAACTAATTTCCCTTGTCCTGCGAACTATTCTGCACTAACCTCATAACTTACTGCTACACCAGGTCATTTTTGAAAGTTTCTATTCGACATTCCGCCATCTCCACCCTCTCAGTGACCTAGCACAATAAGATTTCATCTCCTCCTCTTCTTCACTCGCCCTTTCCTCCTTTCTCTGTCATTTTTCTAAATAGATTGCCAGTCTCTAATTATACCACAAAAAGGTGCCATTGGTCAGGTGCAGCTAAGATTAAATTCTATAACTCGTATATCAGGGAAATCATTCATATTTAGTATGAATACCCTTTTCAAAATTATTTCTAGACAATATAGTCAGTTAAGACACATAATCCAAGAGCATCCAAATGTCCATTCCTTAAACCATCACATTCCCTTAAGGGATATCTCACTTTTATCTGTCTAAACCCAAAACACTGTAATTACTGTTGTCATCCAGTTCCTGTGCTACATTTGTGTTGGTCGACCTTGGCAACTACAAGAACTTACCAAATGTCCTCATTGCCCCTCTCTATTCTCTTTATCTGGAGTATTGAACATTAGTCCAGAAAGCCCATATCCATACCGTGTTTTTAAGATATCCACTAATTATGAAAATTATTCAGATTCATTATGTGCACATGTAGCTCATGAAGATGAAAATCCAGCATGGGTAATGACACTGTGGACCAACATTTGACACCCTTGCTCTACATATGTCCTTTGCTCTAAACCAGTTCTTGCTGTTAATCAGGTGGGAGGAACATGGAACCTTGTCCACCTTGACTGTTGCCAAGAGCTGGTTGACCTCTTGTCTTTGTATACCTCAAGGATGTGTGCTCCTTTCTCTGGGCCACAATTAAGACTTCTGTCAAGGGCGGATCATCCTTTCCCCACAATTCTTCCCTTACTCTTCCACTGCTTTATAGGAGCACGGACCAATCATTCATCCTTTCTCCAGTCTGCTACCCAAATGTATGCGTGGCTCATAATCTAGAGAGCTCCGACAATATTTTAGCATACTTTCTCACGCTCCTTATACACACACACAAAATATTTCTATAGGACTGTGGTAACTTTGGAATTGTGGTGCAGATCAAACTTCTTCAAACCTCATTTAAAAACTCTGCTTCAGCCGGTGTTCTGACCGTAATAACAAAACATTGTTTCCACCAGGGCGCTCTCAGTGTAGGCTCCTCAGCTGCCATCAGAAACAGCAGTGAAGGCAATACGTTCAGCATAGTGGAGCGGGTTGGTCGCCACTTATGTAGAGTGCCCTATCCAATGTTTCACAGGCTAAAGTATGTACTCCAATAATTCACAGATTAATTATTTCATCTCTGGCAACTAGCAGGACCTAAATGAATATGGCTCCACCCCAAAACTAATATAATTATGTATACATTGACATGGTCCATAAGTATTTCTCAAAAGTGAAATATTAAGTGAAACATTATCTTACATGAAACGTATATTTGTCTTCGGCTACTACTTCCATATAATTGGAGCAATACATTTTAACCACAATTGATTCTACGTTTGGCTTAATAATTAACCACCCTCGCCTCATCCATCTGTGTACCACCACTAGTGCTCTGTAAAACATTTCCAGTCGAAATGTTATAGCTGCTAATTAAATAAACACAAGAGACCATATTTACGGCTTACATGCACACTGCAGATGCATAGCTCGTGCAGTATTTGGTAAGATACTCAAGTTACACCATATATGCTCTTGCACAATAAGGGAATGGTTTTAATAATTTCAGAGTGGCAGTCTTGCAATGAGAAAGGGCAGTAGTTGGTTTCGGAGTGATGTTTTGAGCCAGATGAATATGTGCTCTAATGGAAAAAAAATTTGGTCAGTTAATTCTGGGAATGGACTGGGCAACCAAGCTGAGATTGGTAAAGTAAAAACAAATCAACAAAACAAGCATTTGCAATGCTCTAGTGTCTCACAATTGTCCGAGTTACAGCTATTACCAGTTGTAAACTCCCAACTGGATTTTTCTTGCCATGTTAAAAGAAAAAAACTGCGCGATAGCGCTGCTACAGTTCACTCGTAATGAAACCTATCGGCAAAAATGCAATTATGTACGTAACCAGCAAAAGTGCAATTAACTGTGTAACAGGGTCGATATTATGCAAGCGAGATCATGCTGCAAAAATAGAGAAAAAGTGGTCCACAAACCTGATGGGAAACAGCGAGCCTCGCATGTTTTCTATACTTGGTCGCTGCGCTCGAGGAGGGAAAACCACCGTAAAAGGCATGACGTATGTGTACCTTCCACTAATGAAAGCAAGCAGATTCTAACAGGCAATCCCACGAACCAATGAAAGACTCTGACGTGACGTGGATGGGGCTCCAAGCCCTTTTCTAATTCCTAAAGCGTCTCGCTAGCGATACAGCGACGCAGGCTCGACCCTAACAAGTCACCGTTATAAATGCTTCAGGATACATTACACTCCGAACGTTTTTTTTTTTTTTTTGTAAAACGGAAATATGAGTACCCCTCTTTCTTTTCATTGCCTTTAAAAGTATTATCTGATAATCAACTTGCTGTTTTGACAACTCCAAGCGTTTTGCTTTCGGTCTCATGCCATCCTATAACCCTGTCTCAATAAGTTTAGTCTCAAATCATTACTTCTATTCACATTTTTAAGGTCGTGGCAGCAGTTCGTACACTGTTTCAGGGCATATGCCCTGGCCATCTTTGTCTGGTTTGGTGAGCATGCCTGCTGTTGTTTTCATGCTTGTGTGGATGTATAAATAGGTGAGTGCAAAAATGGCAACAGTATTGCAGGTGGCAGGAAGCTAAAAACTCCCTGCATTGCTGCTCATGCACACATTCAGCTACCTATATTTCCAGTTATACATTCATTCATCTGTCTGAAAACATCCACATTCACTGAATTACATACCCCCCAATTTGGTGACACAAGCACCTATACAACCACACCCAAACACTCCCACCAATTATCAAGCAATTTCCATAATAAAAACCAAGACCTATTGGCTTTGCCAGTGTTTGCTCTACCTCAGAAAATTGACATTTTGAATTTAAACAATTGAGATACAAGACACCAGCTCATTACCTACCCTTTTATGTATCTTGGATTGTGCTACTGAATATCGAGGCCCAGACTACAAGAATAGCGAGGACAGATTATTGAGGTACAAAATATCAAAAGGTAAGTGCAAATAGGAAAGCACGGATTTACTATTCCTAACTCCACATCTATGTACTTTAAATATATATGTACCACGTATGTACATATATGTGTTATTAGGTATAGTCATTTTTTTCAATATTTTGTCCTCGACATTCTGTCCCATCGAGATTGAGGGTTTGATAATCAGGATGCTTATATTTGCTAGTTGTGTCATACAAGTGAACACATTGCGTACTAGTTGAATTAAGGCTAAAGGCTGCCATTGAAGGCTTGCGGTGTCCCTGCCCTCCTAGTGCCAAAAGCCCTATTATGTCTCCCCACAAGGATTTAACTTTTCAGAAGACTGCTACAATTTGAGAGTGCGCCATCTATACATTTCAAAAAGGCACATTGTGCTTCTAGAAAATATCTCTACTGGCTTGCCTTAGGTGACAGAATCCACTTTATGAAATACCAATGAGGACTTCCCCTCCTTAGCTCCTGTACCGAAATACTCAAAAAGTTTCTAAGAGGGACCTCAGATCTGTTGTACAAGCGCTTCAGATCACTGCCTTCCAACTATACTTGAAAAGCAGTAGATAATTCGTCCATGCTTATTGATATATGAAATGCACTTCTTGTTAAAATTCCCACAAAATTCTATCTTTGACAATCATCGGAAATAAAACCTACATCTATCTATGAAATTCTTAAGATCAGTGCAAAGACAATAGGTGGGATACTGTGTGCTATGCAGGCAGGCAGTCAGACCTCTGTTCCGCTCGAACAAAAAATACTGAGAGGACTCAGCCATTTGAGCGTACTTTTATTTGGAGCTGCATGTACCTCTGGATATGCAAGAACTGCCCCGAAGTGAACCTGCCAGCCAGAGATGTACACCCACAGGGATTGTAGTTGTGGCTTCAGGATCAGCAGCTCAAATCTGGTCTTCCCGGGTAAGTTTGTCAAAATGGTTTCTTCTTGGTTTCTAGCCCTGGTGAGTGGACCGTGCAGCCTCAGGTTTCTGCTAGATGACAGCACAAACGTCCACAGTGTCCGGTGCAGGGGGGGCACATGACTGGGTGAAGCCATCACCATAACCCAGAGTCTCCACCAACTGGGGGGCCTTGTCGCACATGGGGCACAGAGTGTTGCGGACAGTGGCTGATCTCATCCACACAATGAGGTTCCAGCGTTCTCCCGATGTGATGGGCAGGGCTCCATGAACGTGCTCTCCTCGGTGCAGCAGTCCCTGGCCAACCACGTGTTCAACTTCCACATACCTTCTTTCATTGGCTGGGACCTGGAATTAAAACAGAAAAGGTCCTTAAACTGCCATATAATTCTCCTATAGTATATACCACATGTTTTTGAGGATCAGCAAATTGAATTACCTGCCTCATGTCTGCAAAATACAAGTTTCCTTCTGTAAACTCTTTCCCCAGTGATATGTTGACAGTGACTTCTGCATTGTCGTAATGACTGCTTAAATCCAGATCTTCCGACAGTGAGTATTTGACGACAAACGCTTTATGGCTGTCAAGGTACTGCCCCCCACAATCCGGGTACAGAATGGACGTCATTGGCTGAAGGTATCTCTCACGTAGAGGTGCGATGAATCTTTCGTCAAACCCCAGCTCATTCAGTAGCACCTGAGCAATAAGCAAACATAAATAGCCAGGTTAGGCCATTGAGGCCCTGTTCAGAGGTGTATCCTAATTCCCCACAAGTACCGCAGACATTAAAACTCATGCATACAATGAATACCTACTTACTATTCGTATCACAGGCGAGATGCAAACAAAACAACACTTCAAATAAAGTAAAGGAATATTTTTAAAATGTAGTTAACCTCCACGTGAGGCAAACTGCAATGGTTGTTTTGTTTTTGATGCTCGGCATGCATGTTCTTTGGAAATATATTTATATTCATCCCTAACAGCCACTGTGTTGAATGTCTGGGCTTTTGGTGTAAAGATTGAGATTCCATATCGTAGTATAAGCTGTCACTGATGCTCTATCTACTGCTCTAAGGAGAAATTATATTCTGAAAAAGAGTGATCTTTAGCTTGAACAGGCAACTCCATGCCACTCACTAGCACAACATGTCGTAGGTCCTAAGCTTTTATTTAACAAATCGGTGCATCCTGACGGTTGTAGTCTTGGGCAGCTTTAATTGAGCCATGATGAAACAGGACTGAAAGCATTGACTTGTGAAAAGGAAAGCCCAGTTCCTGAAACATGATATGCTGTTGAAATGGAGTTATATCTTCCTCACATCTGAAGCCATCACTTACAACATGGTGGCCTTTCTACCCTGTTGTGTCCAAGTGCACCAGCCCCAAAGGACGACACAAGGAGGCACGTCAGAGTGTGTATATGCTTCTTTCCTGTTGGCCTCTTGGTCACGTGCGATAATGTCACTGTGTTCTGACGGGGCCTTGCTTCCAGTTGAGGTAGACGAGTCCTGCTTGCTCTCCCCAGTACCAGTTCTGATGGGCACCTCCCCGAGGAACTGTGTGGGGTATTCCAGTAATCCACAGTGCTTGTCCCATGGAGATTTGTGCCAACTTTGCTCGCTGGCTAGCCTTCTTTATGTTGCCCATTAACCTTTCCACCATGCCATTTGCTTGCAGCACAGAGATGTTATTTTCCTATGGTGTACTCCCAGATATGCCATGAACTTGCAAAATTCCTCTCTTGAGAACATGGGTCCATTGTCTGTCTGAGTTTCAGAGGGGCACCCCAAGCTGCAAAGATGTCATCCAGAATCGGTAGGGTGGCAGCGGCTGATGTTGATGACACTTGGCACACTATGTGGAAGCGAAAGTATTAATCGATGACAACCAGCAGGTAGCCACCGCTGTCCAAGGGCCCATAGAAGTCTGTGGCAAATATTGTCCATACTGCCTCAGGGAGGTCAGAGGTGTAGTTGCTCCGTCTTGGGTGGTCCTCCTGTTATCTGACATAGGTGGCAGGTCATAATCATGTCCTCTACCAGACGGCCAAGTCCCAGGAGCCATACTTTGTTTCCCAGCATTTTTTTTGTTGCCACCATCCCTCTCTGAGACTCATGTGCAAGGCTGACTGCCATCAAAGTGTCTTCGGTATGACTATCCTGGTGCCTCGAAGCAGTATCCCTTGCTTTGTTTCAGACAGCATCTCCTGTACCTGTTTGAACGTGAGTATTTCCTCTCTCCTGACCCCTTCATCTACTGGGCTGCTGTTGTTCACATATCTCCACCTCTGTTGCTGCATGAGTATTTTGATCGCTTGCAGCGTCAGTCATTGTCTCCTGTGCCAGTTCCTCCATCGTGATTGGGGCAGGTGTATTTTGTCATAGCACAAAATGAAGGCCATCTCTGTTGCCCGGGGCAGGGGATGTCGCGACATGTAGTTGGCAGGGTTGTGCTCCTTCCCTTGTTTGTGCACTATTTTGAAGTTGTAGTCCATCAGGCGTATCCCCCACCTTTCGATGCATGGTGGAATTTTTGCATTGGGATTGCCATATATCATGACCAATTCCTCGTGGTCTGTCACGATGGTGAATGACTTCCGATAGCTGAACATGTGGTAGTGCTTGCATGCCCATACTACTGCTAGGCTTTCTTCTCCTGTTGAGAGTATGCCCTTTCTACGTCCAACAGGCTTCTGCTTGCATATGCAACAATGTGCCTCAGTGAGTCTCTTCCGGGCTTATGCTGTGCGAGAATGGTTTCTAACCCCACTGGGCTAGCGTCTACAGTGAGCTCTGTACAATGGAGTGTGTCAAAGTAGGCGAGGTGATCCACGGCTGTGACCGCATGCTGGCTGTCCTCGAATGCCTTGTCGCATTCCGAGATTCACAAACTGGGGTGCTCACACTGGCAAAGTCTTTGATGTAGCGAGCACAGTTACTCGCCAACCCAAAAAATCACCTCACCTCTGGTACGTCCATTGGGGGTCGTGTTTTGTGGAGTGTTTCTACTTTGCTGGGGTCAGGGTGCATCCCTTTCCTGGAGAAAATGTGTCCAAAGAAAATAAGTTCTCCTTTTCCCAGCTCGCATTTGCCCTCATTCAGTGTCATGCCAGCCGTTTCTAACTGATTGCATACCTCCCGCAGTGCTGTGTCGTGCTCTTTATTTGTGCGACCAAATACTAGGATATAATCGCTGTAGTTTACACAGTTTTTTACGGGCCTAATCACTGGTCTCGCCACTACTGAAATATTGCTCCTGCTGATGACACTCCAAAGCTTAATCGCTTGTAACGAAATAGCTCCAGGTGGGTGGAGAATGTGGTAATGTTACAGGACTGCGGGTCCAGTTCCAGTTGATGGTAGCCTTTGAATAAGTCTAGCTTTCAGAACACACAGGCCTCAGTGAGGCAGCTGATCATGTCATTCAAGTGAGGGCCTAACTGCCATTCCCTTTCGATAGCTGTGTTTGGTAGATGCATGTCAACACAGATGCGCATTTTTTGTGTGTTTTTTTTCGGCACGGCCACAATGGGGGACACTCATGGAGTTGGTCCTTCTGCTGGCTCGATGATATCCTATGCTAGCAAACTCTTTAGTTCTTCCTCTAGCTGCAGTTGAAGGTGCACAGGAACTCTGTGGTGATTTTGAGTCACTGGTTTGACTGCTTTGTTGATGTGAAGGGTGACTTGTGTCTCCTTCAGATTTTTAAGCCCTCTGAGTAATACAAGGTGTTCTCTCAGGATGTTGTGACGCTCAGCCATGTGATATATGATGGTCAGGAGGCCCATCACTTGAGCAGTGATGTTGTTGAGTAAACACTGCACTGGGTTTACTCCCCATAGGACGTGCACCTCTTCTTCCACGGACGTGTCATTGTAAGTGAGTGTCTCCATGAATTTCCCTATGCTCACTACTGGTTGTTTCGCACCACATGTAAAGACGTCAACAGTGGAAAGCAACAACTGAGACTTGTATTTCATTTTTTCATACTCTGACATGGTGTTGCATGTGGATCCACTATCGAGTACAAATCGTGTTGTGTGATTTCCGACCTGAAGCTCTACTGTCGCTATCCTCTTTATTTGTTGTTTGTCAACTAGCTGGACATGTTCGGACCTGCGTCCTTGTGCTGAGAGTCTGTCATGAGGTATAGACGTTTGTTGGTTTCACGTGCATTAGCGGCACAGGAGTCAGTGGATTAGCTGCGATTCCATGCTTCCATGTGTTGTGCGTGTCGACTCGAGGTTATTCGTGGCCGAGCAGGTTGCCCTCTTTCTGCCTTGATGTGCAGACGCTTGCAAAGTGATTGTCGTGGTTGCATTTCTGACATTTGTGTCACATGGCCTGCGGTGACGTGCGGGTATTCCAGGCCGCATTGATAGCATGTTCGTTCGTGTTTCTCCTTCAGTGACACCAATGGCTTGTCATGTCTACTGCTGCTCGCAGCCATGCGGTGAGCCTGTTCAATTGTCCGCACTCTCCTGTTTTCCATGTGGATGACATGTAATGTGGCCCTGGCTTCTGACTGCATCATGGGCAGTGTTTTGTTCAGCGTGTACGTTTCCCTCAGTATTTTTTAGCAGAACCCAATTGAGTGACATCCTTCGCTAATACACAGCCTTATTGCTGCCTCATTGTCAAACTCGCAGTAGGTGACTAGTTTGCGCAGCCAGGTGGCAAAATCGTCGAGGGATTCATCTGCTTGTTGGCATTCTGTGTTGAACATGTAACGTTCAAAATCGACATTTCGCCAGGGGTGGAAGCTGTTTGTGAGGCATTTCATCAGGCCTTTGTATGTGGTAATTGAATCAGGCGGGAAAGTCACAAATAGGTCTTCGACATCATCGCCAACCAGGTTTAGGAATAGGTCTCTTGCCTGTTCATCCGTCAGATTTTTGCAGGTTACGTGCATGTAGTGTTCAAAACGCCTGATCCATTTCTCCCAGTGAACACCCTTCGTTTGAGAGTCAGAGGTCAAACAGAAGAGGGTGGCTAAAAATGCACTTGGGATTGCACCCTCATTGCGCGCTTCAGTCATGGTTGTGTCAGCTGGTTAAAAACAGTGTGGGCTGTTACAGTTTACGATTATAGTTATGGTAATATATAATTGTTGTCACAATTACAGTTTATAGCATTAGTTTTCCTTTTCTTGTTGTATTTCCTTTCGTATTTTGTACATTTGCTGTATCTACATTATAATGAGGATGCCTTACGTTTTATGCCTCTGTGCTACATTATATGCTACGGCAGATTTTTTACCCATCTATATATTTCTCAATTGTTTTTGGTACTCTGTATTTCTAGTCAGTTCTTTTTCTGCGCATTTTGCATATGAGTATCCTTTTTTTAAGGAACTTATGTAAAAGTTCACCTATCAGAGTCAATACAGGTTACAGAAAAAAAAAGCTAATTTCAAATCCTAATCAGATAAGACATTGCATGCCCACAGTACTTTGTAAAAGATCATTCTGGGGTAGTCTTACTAATAAAAAGGAAATCAGACCCCGTCCTATTGTAACTGTATACACTGGTCAGAGTCCACAAGAGCTGTAAACCACGTCCTATTCATGAGCTTGCATGTCCAATGAAGAAATACTTTTATTTCTCACAAAAAGATCACATACTGTTGGAAATGCTCAAAGTAGGTGTGTTGGTTTGACATTTTAAAATCTCCCATACATCAGACGGGATGGAAAAAGACGGGTTATACACCTAGAAATGGACACCATATAGCTTCGGCTGTGACAAAGCCATATGTCTAGTATTAGTTGCTGCCCAGAGCATGAACTGTAGTGAATAGGGTATGACTGAGGCTCATGCGGTATCCATAACTTACCTTTATTAGGAGTTAACCAGTCAAATATAGGGAACAGTCCTGTGCCAACAAGTAATGCTGGATTTCGGGAACCTCTGTACCCCCTTTTGTAGGAGATGCCCTTTTGGCATCTTTAAGTTCTTAATTTCGCCAATTAACATAAGACAATTTACACTGTATTTTAGAGACAAGCTTTGTCAGGATCTGGATAAGAACACAGAGTAGTCTCCGATGAAAGGTCAGTTTGATTCTATTAATTTATAGATTCATGAAACATCAAGTTGATTATATGCCTTAAGAACCCCAAAAGGGGAATTTAGCAGTTCTGGCATCTTACAGCAGAAAAGACCATCAATCTAGCAAGGTTTTTATTGCTTCCCTAACACTTGATTCTATAAACAACTTATTTGTAGGTAAAGAGAACGACAGAGTTACAACCAGTGCCAAATCTATTGAGACATTTAAAGCTTAAAGCAAAAGTTTTGTTGTAATTAACTTTTATTCTAGAAAGATGTTAAAGACTCTGTACACTTTCAAAAATGACCACGGGGGGGGAAACAGGTTTCCTCATAAACCAGAGAATGTTTAGGTCAGGCATTGTCTTTAAGTGTTTGAGCAAGAGGTATCACAAGTAATACAACAATAAATGATTTCAGAGGGCAACCCAGTCTGGTTTGTCTCTACAATCCAAACTATTCAGACAGGTTCCTGCTAACCTCTATCTAATTTTAGGCAAGATAAAATCAACCAACATATAATTTTGAAACACTAGCCCAAATTCAGAGCAGTTGAATGAATGATCAGTCGAGAAAATCAACTGCATTATCCATGACAAGTAGCTGTTAATAATAGCAATTAGACCCCTAATATAATAAAATGATTGTCTGATTTGTCCGGATGCATAACAGTGGGGAGAATATCTTCAATGCAATGAACTGAAAACAGAAGCTGAAAGTGTAACTATTATTGCTTCAGTGATGTCACTGGTAATGTAAATGTTCAAGTAATATGTTATTTGTAATCTGCAACATTATATGGGAATTTGTGAGCTGTGCATTTTGGTTATTGTTCTTTTGCACACTATCTTGACAGATTTAATTTAAACTGTTGCATACTTACTGATATTAGCAGTGAATCAATTCTCATTAAGGTCCTTGTGTTTAGAGAAATTGTAAGTGTCCACAGCTGTGTCACATCATTCCTATCTGTCATCATACAGCACAATATGTCTTTCAATTGTGGGAAGAGGGAAACAGACATAGAACTTGGTAGTCGTCTAAAGAAAACAAAATCATCAGGAACTCCTAAGCAGATTTGTAAATGCATAATTTATGGATGCAAGATAACCTGTACTTAAACCAAAATGCAGCTACTGTAAAACCTATTTCACATTCTCTTATAAAGTATACCTCACTCTTTACACCTGTCATTCATGGTGGCATCCTACACTCATGTTCCCTTCTTGAGCAACCTGCCTTGAGATGAGTCAATCTGTAGTACGTGCACAAGTAGTCTCTCTCAGAACATACTATGCTGTACCTACTATTCTTTTGTCCTCTTTTTTCCAGCTCTATTTCTCTTCTGTGGATTTAGTTATCAGGGCCGGGTTATGATCAAATAAGAGATTCTCTATACGGGAACAGTATACCTACAGACTGAGGTTCAGAGATCTCCAATCACCATCAAGGGCATCCTCCCTTCATTGCGATATCAGTCCAGTTGGAAGATGGCCACCTGAGTGGTGCACACGGCAATTAACATACTGTGCTCTCTGGCAAATGAGCTTCTCAATATTAAAAGAAACAGCCTTAGAGGTAGAGTGAATAAGAAGAGAAACTGATTTATTTTCATGGACATTTCTACTTCATAGACTGCTCTTTAGTCAGTCAGCCCGCTTGTTGCAATATAGTTGTACAGAAGCTACCTTGATGTAAAGATCATAAGGTCCGACTCAATTTGGAGCAGACCGAGACAGCATTTTTATTTGTTTTTACAGAATCATCAACATGTCTGCCTTGGCGCAGGTGTTGTCTCTCTTTATCTTTCCAAGAAGCAGTGAAAGTGTTGAGTCACTCCGATAAAATTACATTGACAAGACACCTTACAACACCAGTCTGGAACAAGTGCATTCTTATCTCTATTTCAAGGTAAAACAAGAACAATAGCCAAAACAGTGTAGCCTGAATTGTCATATTTTTACCCTATTTGTTTATAAGAATACATCTTGGACTAGCATCTTGATGCACATTGGCTTTGCCAGACATTCTTAATGTGACATGGGAAATTCTCGTCTTAGGTAAAATATGGTATAAAAAGCCCGACACTTGAGCATTCGCCCTAGATTAGTGTGGAAGATACCAGACATTGACAAATAAAATCTTGACTGCCAGAGAAGCTGTCGAATCGCATTTTCTACTGAAAGCTGATATCAAGTTCAAGTCCAGGAGAAGCAGAGCTGATGCAGCGCATGTTTGCCATTCGGAGGGAAACCGGCCTCCCCGACTACTGATAATTATAACTTCCAGCTTTACATAGGTATGCACTGTGCTAATTCTCTCTAAGAAACTCCAGAGGCAAGTTATACTACTCCATGCGCTCATAGAGTACGGCAAAGAAGTACGTTTTAGGTTGATAGGTTTTTAGACGACCTTTTAACTATGGTAGAAATATTCTTTTAATTCTTGATGTTCCCAGCATGCATCTGTGCTGTTTTAATTGTACTCTGTGTATTTTTATTAGATGTGCTAAATGACAGGGTGAAACTAAATACTTTTTAGTTAAAGTGTCTTTTTTTAGTGTTGTTTGTGTGTGTGGTAGTGAGAAGAACAAAATAGGTTTCTTTCCAATCACCACAGTGTCCCTGGATCCCTCTTTAGGGACTGTTAATAACCCAAAGGCATTGACACCACTTCAACTATGGATTAGGTGGGGTTCTGTGGGGCTACAAAAAGCCTCTTTCACATTCAAGCGTTGGTGCATTGAACTGAGTTCACTCGTGTCACCTGTGGGTGTCAAAGCAAACCTTATAGAGCTGAGCCAAACAATATCACTCAACAATATCACATGATGAACAATGCTTATATTAAAATGTCTACACTGAAGGAAAAAATGTGCGTCTTTTTCTTACCCCATAGTTGTTCATGGTGTTTGGTCTGCCTTTAGGCAGCTCAGACTTTTCAAAGTTTTCCATTTCTTCGATGAATCGGCTGCAAAATTCCTGAGTGAACACAGGAAACCGATAGATCCTCTTGTCTAAAAACACAATAAATTATGGAATCATCTACGATTATATTAAGACGGTCTCTTGGTCTGTACAAACAGATTTTTGAAGCTCATGTAGGCAT
The DNA here is from genome assembly GCF_031143425.1 of Pleurodeles waltl. Lineage (NCBI taxonomy): Eukaryota > Metazoa > Chordata > Amphibia > Caudata > Salamandridae > Pleurodeles > Pleurodeles waltl. The sequence goes on along the minus strand of NC_090450.1, from coordinate 924,198,119 downwards.
TAAGTAATCACTACCACAACACAATCTTCTGCTTTACCTGAAATGGACTGTATTCGACTCAGCAAGCCATCAAGATCTGCATCTTGAGATCTACAGAATGTTACGATCTCCAAAAACTCAGGCGCCAAAAATGAATCCTTGGAACAGTAAAGAGAGTACAAGTAGAAAGAGGGAAAGGGTGAAAAAAAAACATTTAGGAAACAGTATGGCAGCCTCTTCTAGCTCTAAGTAAAATAAAAAATCGTTATTGTTTTTCAATATACACCAAGTTTATACCTGAACCTTAATTCCTAGTTCCAAAGAGGTAAACATCATACAGTATTTGATGATGTGCACTAAAAAGCTTAAAATGCAGGAGAGGCAGTGATTAGGTAAAAATCCCTTTTTACATATTGTTGAGGGATAGACAAAAAAGTGCGTAAAATTAAAAAGGATAAGACATCTAACAGAGGTGTAGTATTCAGTGGGCTGGACAAAATGGAGAAAAACATCATGCTAAATGTAACAAGGGGATAGTTGAACTAAATCTCTTGCTTCCAGTGTAGCAATGGGAGCGGAGCATGTGGTAACCTCTAGAACAGGGGTCTTCAAACTGGGGGGCCTCAAGTGATCCCAGTGGGGGCACCAGGCCCTGGCCAAAAGAAGGATTATGCAGATAATAGTGCTTTGTTTTCAGCAGAAAAATGTTTATTGCATTTGTAAAAAAAGGAAACAGAACATAACCGCAAAATAAGTCTAGACTTTGCCAACTTAATAGAATAGTTATGAAACATTCTGGGGGGGGGGGCGATGATTTATTTTTTCCCATTGGGGGGTGGTGGTATCAACCAGTTTGAAAACCACTGCTCTAGGGGGTGTTCTGTGATTACTAATGACTGTAAAAGATGTAGCAAGAAAGGGATTTTCAGGAATGCATGTGAGCTGCATATGAAGCAGGATTTGAAGAAGACTGTTGAATTCGACACTTCAAGTGCTAGGGTACAGCTCACTTTATTGGGAAATTTTACCAAGTGATGGAAGATCAGAGTCTAGGTGCACCTACATTTACATGCCATCCTAATTTCCATAGTGATGTTTCAGTACGATTTGGTTGTGGAAGCAGAACCCATTCATTTTATGGATCGTTTTCTGTAAAAGTGAAGTTTATCCGCAAGTTTAATTTGAGTAATGTGAATGTTTCTGAAAAGAGGAGGCCAAATGAAGGCTGGGGGCATCAGCAAGGTTTAAGTTGGTTGTCAGGATATGAACCTTGGTTTGTGTGCTGAAAGGGGTTGATCGCTTACCCACAGAGAAAGTGAGTGAAATGGCTTTATTATGCAAGTTTTGTATCAGTCCAAAAATATTACCGAGGTCTATTCTGAACCCTTGCTAAAGCATCTATGCCAGCGAATGTAGCAAAGATGATTTCTTCCAAATTATTTTGTACAAGAGCAAATCAGAATTCAAGTACACCCTGTACTGTATTTGCTGTGTTTACTTAATACGAAATGCAATGGGCACTTTTTCCTTCTCTTTTGTTAAGCAAAACTAGGAATTAGAATGAGACAAAATCTCCGTATTCAATGTATTACGCCATACAGAGTAATATAGCACAACATTGGTTTGTTCCATTATTTTTGGCAAGTTATTCATAGTCCGGTATGTGTATGTTAAAACATGTAAAATCACTTATGATCATTTATGATGTGCCATCTTTAATCAACAATTTCACAACTGATTCCTTCTCAAAGTGGCGCAAATGGATAACCACAGTTTTAAACAAATACACAATTTAAAAAATAGGCATTGGGTGCACACAAATAACCTCACTAACATTACATGATTTTAGCACACAATAATTTTAAGGTAGGGGTTGACAGGTATTGTGAATAAGGTTTTTGTGGTGCTGACAGATCTGTTAAAGATTAGACTGGAAATAATGTGCAGCTAAGAGAGCTTCTAGGAAAGCATTCAAGATGGCGACTGATCTCTTTCTCCATTGTGACCACAAAGAAGGAGGATGGGGATATTAATGTGTGGGTAAGTCTGAGGATATTGAAATCAAGAGCGTTATTTTGGTTAAAAACCATTAAAAGCATATTTACAGTTTTATATCACATTAAGTAAAACAGTACAAAATATACACAATCATATTTTTAAAAACAGGTTCAATCATATAAATAGAGTAATCTTGCTAGCAAATATTACATGACATACTCTTAGCAGTTTAAGTTTCAGGCCCTATTATATGATAGAGTCATATTGATAGTTAACAAAATAGTTTAAAATTGCAGGCCCATCTTTTTCTGTACAAATGCAACTGCAAGTAAATACTTGCTGAAGCCAAAAACCATGTAAGGAGTAGTATCAAATTTTAGGACTCTTAGAGCTTATTGATGTTTCTTGAACACTATGTTATCACAGATCAGGTGACTCCATTTCCTTCTGGGCTTCTCGTAGGCCCTACAAAAAAAAACAACACCCGCAATGGTTTCAATAATATCCATAGTACTTAAAGTGCAGATAGAATCATCTTTAGTATTATTGTGCGGATTCCAATTCACAGTGAAGGCATTAGTTTGGAGGATTTTAAATCAAAACTTCATGTAAACTATTTTCGCCCCACTGGGTTAGATTGCATTTAGGAACTCTTCAAAGCTTGGGTTTGGCTTGGCAATAAAGAATTGTGATGTTAACCTTCCTAATCTCGGGTTTTGATTGAAGATGTTCAAAACGTATTCCCAGTATGCTTCCTTCAGTTGTTTCTTTGAGTGTATGGGTAGTGTTTGAGGTTCGCTCCAGTAGGAAATTAGACAAAGTTTGACAAGCCAGGTCTGGACATGTCAGAGCCGGGGGAAAGTTGCAGATTTATCAAGCTCCAGCAGCTCCATAAGGGCTTCTCTATGGTGTACCAATTCATGAGTTGTCCACAGTTTAAGCCAACAGAGCATTGGTCTCAAAACTGCTATATGTTCAATTTGTTTAATGTTTAGAACCTGGTATATAGGGATCAGTGGTGTTGAGACAGGTAGTCCCAGTAATCCCCTCATTAACCTATTTTCACATAGCATGAGCTGTTTTAAGTTGCTTGTTCCCCACAGCTCAGCCTCATATAGAGCGTCAGCTGTAGCTTTGTGTCTATAGACCTTGCAGGCCGGGGATATTGTTTTTGATAAGGTTTTTTTATGTTTATTGCTAATGGCCATTGAGCTATGCACAAAGACTGCTTTTGCTTTGTTTATGTGGGGAAGCCACGATAACATCCAGTGTCACACCTCAATAATTGAAATTTAACACATGTTCAAGTTTTTGCTCCTGTACTGTGAGGTTTTTCTTGAAAGACCTGCGGAGTCTGACAGCCATGTATTTGGTCTTACTGATATTAATTTGTAGCCCCTTTGCTACACAGTATCCACTGAAGCCATCAAGTAGATTTTGTAGGCCCCTTGGTGTCTGTGACACCAAAATGATGTCATCTGTGGAAAGTAATACCGGAAAAGGGACCCCACTCAGCTTTGGGGAGTCATGACCGTATTTCTTAAGATGATCAACTACTTCAGTCACGCAGAGTGAGACTAGGGTGGGTGCGAGCACGCACACCTGCCTTACTCCCCTATTAATAGGGATAGACTCTGCAAGTTCGCCGTGCAGACCCCAACCGTCTTTGGAAAAATTACCATCATGCAACCTAATTATCTGGTTTAGGAGTCCATCTGGTATGCCTTGGCTCTTTAACGAGGCCCATAAGGGGCGTCTAGAGACAAGCTCAAAGGCCACCTTTAAGTCTATAAATGCAATATACAAGTGACCTCCCCTCAATTTAGTGTATTTCCACAGGATAAATAGAAGGCTAAAAGCCTGGTCAATTGTGCTTACACGAGTCCTGAAACTTGCCTGTTAGGGTATTATTGTCCTACATCCAATCGGTCAGTTTACTCAGGGCCTGCCTGGCGTATATTTTTTGCAGTTCGTCTGTAAGGCCAATTGCCCAGTTCCTGCTTACTCCCTTTTTTTTCTTAAATAAAACGGGTCTATTTCCGCCCCTTTCCATGTATAGGGAACCAGTGCTCCCAATGCCACAGCACTGCTAATTACATTTTCCAGGCTTAATAGCGTCAATGGTCCCTATCGTTTTTCTCATGCTAAAATAAATTGTCAATTCTGTAGCCTTATTTATTCAATTATTCGGGGTCCATTGTAGCTGTTGGGCAAGCTCCATAGGTTCGGAACAGATGTCAGCAAAATGCTGGATCCAGGTATTGGGATCCAGGTGATGCTCAGTGCGGGTTATTGCATCTCTGCTTCCGTGGGCAACTATCTTCCAAAATGTAACAGTATCTTTACATTTAGCCACATGGAGTAAGTCATTCCAATTCAGCTCTTCCTGGTTCTTTTCAGCATTAGCTAATACTTTTTTTTATAGTTACCATTGGCCTCTTGCACAGCTGATGTGGTTCTGCTCTTTAAAGCATTAAGTAATAATTTCTTAGCCTCTTTACATTCCCTCGTATACCAGGGGTTGTGCTGGAGATCACTATAAGCCCCCTGCCTTTTCTTTTGAGGTGGTAGCTTTGTTACGTATGGCCTTAGGGCTGTAACCAGGGATTGGTGAATATCTATTATTGGTATATCAGATGGGCTGCTATCAGCATAGGGGCTCATTGCATCAGAGAATATATTATAAATATTAACCATGGACCCCAAGTTCTTCAATATGAAAGCCTATTTTACCGACCTACAGTGGTTACCGATGGTCGGCTGTATTCATGGTGTATCTCTGCTAAGAGTTGGCATTTCAGGGAGGCAACTCGTCACCTCTAAGCTTAGCGAGAAATTATCACTTTCTTCTCTGCTGTCTACTTTAAATGCAGCTATCCTGTCCCATGCTATTGTACTATGCAGAATATAATCTAGCCTTATCGAGCACCACCTCTTTTGAATGTGTCTAAACTGGCATTGTCGGGATAATCCTGCCATTAAAAGCTCTCAAGCCACGTTCCAAAGTGAGGCATACCAGTTGAATGGCCACTACCGTACATGGTACTGATGGTCCAGTTGTCAGTTGGGGGATGCCTCTTACCATGTCCTCACCCTCCATAATTTGTTCTCGGCCATTTATAGCCCCATACGTACAACTGAAGTCACCACCTATGATGAATATATAATTGGGGCTATCGTTTTTAAAACATCATCTAAGATCTCCACTACCTGTGACTCCAAGTTACTTTTCCTTGGTCTAATATACGTGTTAAACAAGTGTAATAGGGTCTTGCTATTAATACTCAAGTTTACTCCCAGAATATCTGGGAAGTCTACAGAGTACAAGTTAACTAAGACATTTGGGGACATTTTTATCCATAGGACCAGCCCCCCAGAAGGTCCACCACTTGTTGAAGCGACAGCATTGATATAATAGGTTTTACCCAGCTTGTATGGTGGATCCAGTAGCCAGGTCTCTTGGAAGAGGCAAAGATGAAATTGTTCAACATAATGGTGCCAGTCAGGATCTATTAACTTATTCCTTAGCCCTGCCACAGTCCATGAGACTATGCATATGGTATCCAAATCTACTAATCTCGGGGTACTTAGGGAAGCCACTTGCCTCATCTAAGTTCCTTATTTATTGTTGAGGGGTTCCCCTCTTCTTTCCATCTATGGAACCTGCTGCATTCTCCTAATGGGGCTTATATCTAGGATTCCCCTCTGTTCTCGACCCTGGCCTGCTGGTACAAACTGTCTCAGTCAATCTACTGCCTCAAGATCTACCATATTTAGGGTGAGCGTTGGTTGGCTCGTCTGGCCTTGGTGGTTCCTTGATAAATGAACCTCGTCAGTTAGCAGTCTATGCAATTTAAACCTCATTGTGGGGTTTAAGAGAGAGATGGATATTAGGTCCACGGCAATTAAGCCATCTGCTGTTATTTTGTCACTATCGGTAAGAGCAATAGTGTAATTTCTTCTCATCGAGTTAGGTAGTCATTCTGTTCTCACTATGTCCGAGCGTACAACCGGCAAACATTGTCGGTTGTATCTGATCCAGGGAATAACTTTTAAGAGAGTCCCTATCCTCCCAGCTAGCTTGATTTAGCTTTGGAACATTTGTTAAATACAGTGTATATTCCTTAGCTTCGTTTGGATGCTGACTGGGATGTTGTGAACTTTTAGGATTAGCGGCCATCCTATTCTGAGTCATATTGAATGGCCTACTTATATTTTCCATTTTTTGTGCTAATGGCATTTGGGTTTAGGAGGCCGCTGGTAGAGCAGTCATAGCACTAGGGTCTTCCGTGTCTAATGGCCTCATCTGCAGCACAGTGTCGCTACCTTGCATAGAGCCGCGCTCGATGTCATACTTCCTTCGCCAGGGGGGTAAACTGGCAAGGTCATGGTGTACCTTAGCGGAACTATCTCATGGTTTAAGTTGTATAGGTATTGGGCCTTGATTCTATGAATGAGGTGGTTTAGAAGGTGCATCAGTTACCCCTACCTGTCTACTGGATATTAGTCCCTCTCTGTCCTTCAAATGTGTAATGAGAGTTCTGGCAAGGCACTTTAAATCTGCAACCTCACTTGCTGGAGTATCGATTTTCTCATTTTGTTTCCTCACTTCCAGAAGTTTACACCTACGGCTATATATTTTTTTGCAGGTTGCTTTAACTCTGCTCTCTCTTGGGCCTCCTCTGACAGTAAAGACCTCTGTACTACAGAGGAATAGCCTATTGGATTTGACTCAGTAGTATTAGTTGGTTCCCTGGCTGCCAAGGGCCTATATCTGTTTGAACAAGTGATACCAGACCCAATACGCCCCTCCCCTCTTTCACTGATCTTGATGGCGTTATGCTCTATCTCAGGTCTTGGCTTGGGAGATGGATTGAGGCCAATACAGATGTATCAGTGGCTGCTTTTGCCAATGATTGGGGTCCCTGTTACTGATTTGTGTGGTAACCTTTTACAGATCTGTGGCTTGTTTCATTTATCCTCTGCATCCCCCCTTCTTTGTGTAAAAGGAGGTTATTTTTGTGGTGGATGTTTTGGGCAGCTTGGCCTCGTTACCCACCAAGGATTCAACCTCTTCTATCAGGTAAACTATTTCTGCTATTGTGCAATAGTCTCCTGTGTTTTTCATTATTTTGGGGGTTTTCTCCTTGCTAGGTAGTGACTCAGTGACTTTACACTTTCTCATCCTGTAACCCGGTAAGTATTCACTACTTCTCCATAACCCCCTTCCGGGGGTATTGAGCTTCAAATGTGTAATTTGTAACTACCCAGGTTTCCGGTATTCCCCCGCAAAACTAGTTTGCAGGCCTATGTTCTACTGTATTATGGTGTAAGGGTTGACAAGCTCCTGCAACTTAAATGTATAACAACAAGAATTTCATCAAACGAGACCCCAACTAGAATGGGTAGTCCAGAAGTACTCAATTCAATTCAGAAGGGGAGACAAGAGAGAAAGCACAGCAAAGGCAGGAAGGAAAGAGTGTCCCCCCCCATCCGTGTCCAGAGGAGGCGAGTCCCAGAAGTACTTTCTGTGGCTCTCAGGCGACCCCACCCGCCCCGGGTATTTTGAACTGATCAGCATTGTTTAAGTTGGCTCACCCAGCGGGACGGGATGCCTCGCAAGCTCTTTATTATTGCAATCAACTGGTCAGTCCACACTGTCCCACTGCCCCGTGTCAGCCGGAGCGTGGTAGCAGAACAGAACCCTCCCTAGTGGGGCCTCCCATACCGCCCAGTTCGAATAGTCAGTGAGGGTAGCTCACCCGTATTTAGGCAACGCTCTTCTTCCAAGGTCCCAGGGCCGCCCGGGCAGCAAAAGCAGACACAGGCGGGGAAGCTCTGCCAGACTAGACTTCAAGATGCAAAAGACTACCAGTTTTTGAGCGGGCAATACCATCCACAGCCGTAAGAGGGGGACCCAGCCTCCTCTGGGCTCCAACGAGAGTGGACGGGCCTGCCCTCATGGCCCACACGCCACCCGCACCCCGGGAGGTGGATGGGAGCTATATATGCACAGCTCAAGGAAATCAGGTGTGGGCCTCTTCTCGCAACAATTATATTCTGAAAGTGAATCACCTGATGATGCAGAACACAGCTCCCTGAACATCACCGCAGGAGGTGGATAGGTGCTATAAGCGGGCTGCGCAGGAAAATCAGGTGCAACAATGATATTCTGGGACAGTGAGTATCCTGACAATGCAGAACACAGCTCCCTGAATGTCCCGTAACGCGTGAGGTGGTGGGCACTATAAGCACGCTGTCCGGGAAAATCAGGTGCAGGCCCCTCCTCCTGGCAATAACAGTATTCTGGGGCAGTGAGTCCCATGACTATGCAGAACACAGCGCCCTGAACGTCCCGTGGATCTGAGAAGAATCGCCTATGTATTAGTGTATTCATTTATAATGGGTGTTTGAGGCTGCTTTTTGGTATTTATGTGCTTTACAAATAAGTGTATGAAAATGAAATGAGGATGTCAACCTGGCCAGTAATTCCACTTTAAACAGTCCTTGCTATACACTCTTTTCTCTGTTTCCTCCATTCCCCTGTGAATGTTTCCAATCACTTCTCCATTGGACAGATGAATCATTTCATGTGTGTACATCAAAGATCACATAATATTCTTTGACTGTGAGACATACTGCTAGGCTTTGTACCACATCAAACAGTTAGGCAAAGGGCTTGTTGTCTTCTGTACCTGTAAAATATATACTTCTGGGTGCAAAGGTTTGTAAGACTGAGAAATGGCTAGCCTTCTTTCGAGAGATTGCTCACCCAATCGCTTTCTTCGCTGGACTTCCTTTTCGATCTAAAAACATAGCAGATTTGTTATTTAAAACAATAAAGCTGGATTCAGCAAACCCAGTGAGTAGAGGAAATGAAGTAGTTTGTACATTACATCTTATACAACAATGGGCCTTGCTTATTAATCTGAACAACAAATGAATATTTTCTTGTGACTCCCAATGTAGTTCAATGTTTAAAATACCTTTGCAACACATTTTCCATAGGCAGTTCTTTCCTTGAAATTAGTGTCTACTTTTAAGTACATCCCACCCATTCCAACACTTGTGCACAAGACATGCATACTCAAATGCGTTGTCATAGCTGAACTGTAATTTTGTGAAGAAACCATAATAGATACTTGATCAAAGATAAGTACCGTAGCCATCATAAAGCCTTAAAACTTGATTCCTCTCTGTGTATGTATGAGTCTGTCACACCTAAGAAGTGCAAACTTACATAGTTATAACTTCATTATTATACATGATATTAAAAAACTATTATCCGATGCTCTGCTATACATTTATGTAAGCCCCAGTATAGTGCTAAATATTACTAATACTTCAGAAAAGTGATAGAACAATTTAATTTTGAAACACATCCTGGTTCTCTCCAAAACGTAAAACAGTAAAGCTTTGGAGGAATGCTTGACAGGTGAAAGGCAACATCAAATACAGATTTCACTTCTGATCTTGTAAGAAAGCTATTTTAACAGCCAGGAAGGCCACCTCTGGAAATATTTCACATACTTGCTACTCACGCTAGGAGTTGCTTAAAATTTCTAGAGACCTTTCTTGAGTAATTAATGATTCCTCCTTGTCAGACACCATTCCAGGCAGGGCACAGGGCCTGAGCCCGGAAGGCTGGGGGTGTTCTCCTCTGATGTCCAAGGGTCTGTCCTACAATGCCTCTGCAAAACTAGACCAGTTAAAACCCCGTCAGCACTCAACTCTCAGTGGTAGCGATAGTGAGCAGTAGCAGTCAGTCGTTTTTTTAGGGGGGTCATTCAGTAATGTTATCTCAAACTCTTTGCAACTTTTTGGCAATTTTTTCTTGCTAACAATCTTACACATTTGTATGGAAATAACATTGCAAGCAAATGTATATATCACTAATTTACCATTTATATGGCAGCCTCCATCCAAGAAATTCCTGAATTGGACACTTGATTCAAGCTATGATATAGCCAGTGGAGTAGCTAAGGCATTGTTTGCTATAATGAAAATGTCACTTACCCAGTGTACATCTGTTCGTGGCATCAGTCGCAGTAGATTCGCATGTTCTGCAATAGCTCGCCATCTGGTGTTGGGCCGGAGTGTTACAAGTTGTTTTTCTTCGAAGAAGTCTTTCGAGTCACGGGACCGAGTGACTCCTCCTTTTGTCTCCATTGCGCATGGGCGTCGACTCCATCTTCGATTGTTTTTCCCCGCAGAGGGTGAGGTAGGAGTTGAATTGTAGTAATAGTGCCCATGCAATGGAGTGACTAAGTATGCACCTATTTAAGGTTGAGATGATACATATATAAATAATTGAAGGTAACTTCCAAACTGCTACAGGCTCCCGGGGAGGCGGGTGGGCACATGCGAATCTACTGCGACTGATGCCACGAACAGATGTACACTGGGTAAGTGACATTTTCAGTTCGATGGCATCTGTCGCTGTAGATACGCATGTTCTGCATAGACTAGTAAGCAGTTATTTCCCCAAAAGCGGTGGATTAGCCTGTAGGAGTGGAAGTAGTTTGAAATAATGTCCTTAATACGGCTTGACCTACTGTGGCTTGTTGTGCGGATAACACGTCTACACAGTAGTGCTTGGTGAATGTGTGAGGCGTAGACCATGTGGCTGCCTTACATATTTCTTGCATTGGGATGTTTCCTAGAAAGGCCATGGTAGCACCTTTCTTTCTGGTTGAGTGTGCCCTTGGTGTAATGGGCAGCTGTCGTTTAGCTTTAAGGTAGCAGATTTGGATGCATTTAACTATCCATCTGGCTATACCTTGTTTTGAAATTGGGTTTCCTGCATGAGGTTTTTGAAATGCAATAAAGAGTTGTTTAGTCTTTCTGATGTTCTTTGTTCTGTCAATGTAATACATCAATGCTCTTTTGACATCTAATGTATGTAGTGCCCTTTCAGCTACGGTATCTGGCTGTGGAAAGAACACTGGAAGTTCCACTGTTTGATTTAGATGGAACGGTGAAATAACCTTTGGCAAAAATTTAGGATTGGTCCTTAGGACGACTTTATTTTTGTGTAGTTGTATAAAAGGTTCCTGTATAGTGAACGCCTGAATCTCGCTTACTCTTCTCAGGGAAGTAATGGCGATGAGAAATGCCACCTTCCAGGTTAGGAACTGTATGTCGCAGGAGTGCATGGGTTCAAAAGGTGGACCCATAAGTCTAGTTAGGACAACATTTAGGTTCCATGAAGGAACAGGTAGTGTTCTTGGTGGTATAATTCTCCTAAGGCCCTCCATGAATGCTTTAATGACTGGTATTCTATATAGGGAAGTTGAATAGGTAGTCTGCAGGTATGCAGATATTGCTGCAAGGTGAATCTTAATGGAAGAGAAAGCTAGGTTAGATTTTTGTAAGTGAAGCAAGTAACCCACTACATGTTCTGGAGTTGTGTGTAATGGTTGTATTTGATTAATATGGCAGTAGCAAACAAACCTCTTCCATTTACTTGCATAGCAGTGCCTGGTGGATGGCCTTCTTGCTTGTTTTATGACTTCCATACATTCTTGGGTAAGTTGTAAGTGCCCGAATTCTAGGATTTCAGGAGCCAGATTGCTAGATTCAGCGATGCTGGATCTGGGTGTCTGATCTTTTGGTTGTGCTGTGTCAACAGATCTGGCCTGTTGGGCAATTTGATGCAGGGTACCACTGATAGGTCTAGCAGCGTTGTGTACCAGGGTTGCCTTGCCCAAGTTGGTGCTATCAATATGAGTTTGAGTTTGCTTTGACTGAGTTTGTTTACCAGGTAAGGAAGGAGAGGGAGAGGAGGAAAAGCGTAAGCAAATATCCCTGACCAGTTCATCCATAGGGCATTGCCTTGGGATTGTTTGTGTGGGTACCTGGATGCGAAGTTTTGGCATTTTGCGTTCTCCCTTGTCGCAAACAAGTCTATCTGAGGTGTTCCCCAGAGTTTGAAATAAGTGTTCAGAATTTGGGGGTGAATTTCCCATTCGTGGACTTGTTGGTGATCTCGAGAGAGATTGTCTGCGAGTTGATTTTGTATCCCTGGTATAAACTGTGCAATTAGGCGAATTTGGTTGTGAATTGCCCAATGCCAAATTTTTTGTGCTAGCAGGCTTAACTGCGTGGAGTGCGTCCCTCCCTGTTTGTTTAGATAATACATTGTTGTCATGTTGTCTGTTTTGACGAGAATGTATTTGTGAACTATTATTGGTTGGAAAGCTTTTAGTGCTTGAAAAACTGCTAGAAGTTCTAGGTGATTGATATGCAGTTTTGTTTGATGTACGTTCCATTGTCCTTGTATGCTGTGTTGATCGAGGTGTGCTCCCCACCCTGTCATGGAAGCATCTGTTGTTATTACGTATTGTGGCACTGGGTCTTGGAAAGGCCGCCCCTTGTTTAAATTTATGTTGTTCCACCACAGAAGCGAGAGGTAAGTTTGGCGGTCTATTAACACCAGATCTAGAAGGTGACCCTGTGCTTGAGACCACTGTGATGCTAGGCATTGTTGTAATGGCCTCATGTGCAGTCTTGCGTTTGGGACAATGGCTATGCATGATGACATCATGCCTAGGAGTTGTAATACCATCTTTGCCTGTATCTTTTGTGTTGGATACATGCGTTGTATGATGGTGTTGAAATTTTGAATTCTTTGTGGACTTGGAGTGGCTACTCCCTTTGATGTGTATATTATGGCTCCCAGGTATTGTTGTACCTTGCGTGGCAGAATTTTGGATTTTGTGAAATTGACGGTGAACCCGAGTTTGAAGAGGGTTTGTATGATCTGATTTGTGTGATTTGAGCACTGTATGAACGAATGGGCCTTGATTAGCCAGTCGTCTAGATATGGGAACACATGTATTTGCTGCCTTCTTATGTGTGCTGCGACTACTGCTAGACATTTGGTAAAGACTCTTGGTGCGGTTGTTAATCCGAAAGGCAGTACCTTGAATTGGTAATGTATTCCTTTGAATACAAACCTTAGGTATTTCCTGTGCGATGGGTGTATTGGTATATGGAAATAAGCATCCTTGAGGTCTAAAGTTGCCATGTAGTCGTGCAGTTTTAGCAAAGGCAATACTTCTTGTAGTGTGACCATGTGGAAGTGGTCTGATTTGATGAAAGTGTTCACTACTCTGAGGTCTAGGATTGGTCTCAGCGTTTTGTCCTTCTTTGGTATCAGAAAGTACAGTGAGTAAACTCCTGTGTTTATTTGTGTGTTTGGCACTATTTCGATTGCATTCTTTTGCAATAGTGCCTGCACTTCTATCTCCAGGAGATTGGAATGGTGTGTTGTTAAATTTTGTGCTTTTGGTGGTATGTTTGGAGGGAATTGTAGAAATTCTATGCAATAACCATGTTGGATAATTGCTAGAACCCAAGTGTCTGTAGTGATTTCCTCCCATGCTTTGTAATAATGACCTATTCTTCCCCCCACTGGTTGTGTGGAGGGGGTGAGTGACATGTGAGTCATTGTTTAGTAGTAGGGGTTTTGGGGCTTTGAAATCTCCCTCTATTTCTAGGGAATTGCCCTCCTGTATATTGTCCCCGAAAACCTCCTCTATACTGTCCCTGGTAAGTGGACGGTGTCGCTTGTGAGGTGCTGGCTTGTGTGCTTTGACCCCGAAACCCCCCTCGAAAGGGCGTTTTACGGAATGTGCTGTAATTCCCTCTGCTCTGCGGGGAGTAGAGTGCGCCCATGGCTTTGGCAGTGTCCGTATCTTTTTTGAGTTTCTCAATCGCTGTGTCCACTTCTGGACCGAACAGTTCTTTTTGATTAAAAGGCATATTGAGAACTGCTTGTTGAATCTCTGGTTTAAATCCAGACGTTCGGAGCCATGCATGCCTTCTGATAGTTACAGATGTATTAATTGTCCGTGCAGCTGTATCTGCAGCGTCCATGGAGGAACGTATCTGGTTGTTGGAGATGGCCTGTCCCTCCTCAACCACTTGTTTTGCCCTATTTTGGAAGTCTTTGGGCAGATGTTCGATGAGATGTTGCATCTCGTCCCAGTGGGCTCTGTCATAGCGCGCAAGTAGTGCCTGGGAGTTCGCGATGCGCCACTGGTTTGCAGCTTGTGCTGCGACTCTCTTACCAGCTGCATCGAACTTGCGGCTTTCTTTATCTGGGGGTGGTGCATCTCCAGATGTGTGAGAGTTGGCCCTTTTCCTAGCTGCTCCTACAACAACAGAGTCTGGTGGCAGCTGTGTTGTGATGAAAACCGGGTCCGTAGGAGGCGGCTTATACTTTTTTTCCACCCTTGGTGTGATTGCCCTACTTTTGACTGGGTCCTTAAATATGTCTTTTGCGTGCCGGAGCATACCAGGGAGCATAGGCAGGCTTTGGTATGAGCTGTGGGTGGAGGAGAGTGTGTTGAACAAGAAATCATCCTCGACCTGTTCTGAGTGGAGGCTTACGTTGTGAAATTGTGCTGCTCTAGCCACCACCTGAGAGTACGCGGTGCTGTCTTCTGGTGGAGATGGTTTTGTAGGGTATGCCTCCGGGCTGTTATCTGACACTGGGGCGTCGTATAGGTCCCATGCGTCCTGATCTTGGTCACCCTGGCTCATGGTGGTGTGAGCTGGGGAGTGTGATGGCGTTTGTGCTGGTGAAACGTTAATTACGGGCGGAGGAGAGGGTGGTGGTGTAACTCTTTTCACCACTTTTGGTTGTGGTGCTTGTTCCGTCTGGAACTCCAACCTTCTCTTTCTCCTAATGGGGGGAAGGGTGCTTATTTTTCCTGTCCCCTGCTGAATGAAGATACGCTTTTGCGTATGGTCCACATCAGTTGCTTGTAGCTCTTCCTCAAACCTATGCTTTTGCATTTGGGAGGTTAGCGAGTGCTCTTCTGTATAAGAGCCTGAAGCTGGGTCGCTTGCAGTTTGTTTCGGCATCGAAACTTTGTCTGCGTGTTTTTTCGGCTCCGAGGTGACTTTTTTCCTTTTCGGGGCCGAAACCTCTCGGCGTCGATCTGTTTCGGTGCCGCTGTCTCGGCGTCGAGCCGTGTCGACACCGGCATCTCGGTGTCGAGGCTTGTCTCCAGCACTTTCTCGGTCCCGAGAAGGCTGCGTGCCTGTGTCTCGACCGGAGTCGGACGATCTCGGCACTGTTTGGGCCTTTTTCGGTGCCGAAGGTCGGTCACCGAATTTATGGGTCGAGCCATGGCCTGGTGGCAGTGGCGTCCCCTGGGCCTTGTAAATGTTTCTTTGTGTGGTTTTCGACGTCTTACTCACGGTTTGTGTATCGTCGAATCCTTCGGAGTCTGAGTCTTGGATCGAGAAGGAACCTTCCTCTTCTTGTTCCTCGAACTCCCGTTGGGCTGTCGGTGCGGACGCCATTTGAAGTCTTCTGGCTCGACGGTCTCGGAGTGTTTTTCGGGACCGGAACGCACGACAGGCCTCGCAGGTGTCTTCGCTGTGCTCAGGTGACAGGCACAGGTTGCAGACCAAGTGTTGGTCTGTGTAGGGGTATTTATTGTGGCATTTGGGGCAGAAACGGAACGGGGTCCGTTCCATCGGCGTTCTTCAGCACGCGGTCGGGCCGACCAGGCCCCGACGGAGGATCGAAAAACTACCCCGAAGGGCACCGTAGCTCTTCGATCTTCGATGCGGTGTGGAATCTAAGTACGCCGATCCCGAACGCAACAATACCGACGAAAATCTTCCGAAATTAACTAATTTTTTCCGTTCCGAAACTCGGAGCGACAGGAACACGTCCGAACCCGATGGCGGAAAAAAAACAATCGAAGATGGAGTCGACGCCCATGCGCAATGGAGACAAAAGGAGGAGTCACTCGGTCCCGTGACTCGAAAGACTTCTTCGAAGAAAAACAACTTGTAACACTCCGGCCCAACACCAGATGGCGAGCTATTGCAGAACATGCGTATCTACAGCGACAGATGCCATCGAACATATGATTAGCAGTCACAATAAACAGCAATACTGAAATCATGCCAAAGAGCAAAGTAACATGCCCTATCAACCTAAAGCAAACTATTCCACCAGTGTAGACTGGTTTATGCACGGAGGGCACCAAATGTGCCCTTCAAAGCATACCAGTGTCTTTAAACACCTATTTCCAAAGGGAGAGGGTGTTACCCCCCCCACTCCCAAAGGAAATCATTTGTTCTGCCTTCCTGGGCTTCAGCAAGCAGAAGGAGGGTAGAAACCTGTCTGAGGGGTGGCAGCAGCTTGGGCTGCCGGAAAACCCTAGAAGGCTGGTAGGAGCAATGCTGAGGGTCCTCTAAAGAGCCCCCCAGACTGCATGGAATCATTCTTCCAATACTGGCAACAGTATTGGGGTATGATTCCGACATGTTTGATACCAAACATGCCTAGGTTCAGAGTTACCATTATGTCTGTCCAGTACACACATAAAATGGTGTCCCCGCACTCACAAAGTCCAGGAAAATGGAACTGGAGTTTGTGGGGGCACCTCTGCTAGTGCAGGGGTGCCCTCACACACGGGTACTTGCACCCTGCCCTATGGGCTAGGAGGGCCTGCCACAGAGGTGACTTACAGTGATCTGGTGTGGTGACCTGTAATGAAAAGGGTGCATGCACCCTTTCACGCAGACTGCAATGGCATGCCTGCAGACACACTGTGAATGGACTCCTCATGGGTGGCATAATACATGTTGGAGCCCATGGGACCCAAATGCCCTGGGTACCATAAACTAGGGACTTACATGGGGCATCAGTATGCCAAATGTGGGGTGAAAATGGTACAAGTAACCAAGTTGGAAGGGAGAGAACATAATCACTATGGTCCTGGTTAGCAGGACCCCAGTGAACACAGTCAAACACACTGACAACAGGCAGAAAATGGGGGTAACCATGCCAAGAAAGAGGGTACATTTGGGGGCGTTGCTAAGCGTCAGCCAAGATGGCTGCCATTTAGCAGAGCTCTGTACTTAGCTTTTTAATCCCCCAAAATATCCGCCTAATAATCCATGCCGCCCGCTGGGAGCAGTGGTCTGGGTGCAGCCGGAGCAGCGGGGTGACCGTTTTGGGGGCCGCCGGGCCCTGCGCTCCCCTGCAGATGGCACATGAGCGGCCTGTTGGCGGCAGCATGGCTGCGTGGAGCCAGACACCTGGACGCAGCGCCCTGGGCCGGCGTCACTAAACAGACGGCCGAGTGTGGAGTTTGTGGCGACAGACGAGATGGAGTGCCCGATCGGGGGACCCGTGAGTGCTGGACCCGGTCGCGGGTCAGGAACCACCACGTACAGCAAGGTTGAGGCTAGGGACACTTGGCGCCTCTCCCCCTACCCTCCCTTTTTTGATGACTGGAATCGCTTTAGCCGCTAGGGCTGGCGGCGGCCTGTCTCCTGCCTGTGGCCTGATCGAAGGGGCCGCAGCGCCGAGGACGAGGTGTACGGGGGGTGAGACGCAGCCGTGGGGCCTTGTTCAGTCTCCCGCTTTGGAAGATAGCTAATCCCATCCAGAAGGAAGCTGAGCGGTCACCCCCCCTATCGGGGGCGACGCCACAGAAGTGACCATTGCTCTGGAAGCGGCATGGCCCCCCGAGAGGAGGAGAGAGGTCAGGGCCCCGCCAGATTAAGACGCAATGCTGGTGGGGGGCTCGCATGCTGGAGGGGGATGCCGCCTAGCACTCTGGATACTGACTTGGTAATATTCGAGGCCCGCGGTGGGGTGAGGCTCTGGCTGGGGGGGTTGCAGACGAACCCCCTCGAAGGGTGTGCCTCTCCAGCATGGTCAGGAACAAAGGGCAGCTCTCGCAACAGACGAACAAAATGGACAAATATGCAGTACCAAGGCAGACAGGGGGGCCCGTGGTGCCGGACAATGCCAAGGGGCGCAATAAAGGCTGCCATTCAAGACTTAAGGGGATCACTGGAACCCAAACTAGATGTGGTGATGGTGGATGTTACCCTCCTCCGAGCTGATCTAAATAAAGTCGCCGAAAAGGTCACGAATGCGGAGACGGACATTGCCCGTTTACAGTCTACATCCAAGAGACTTGGTACAATTTCTCACTGCAGAACATGAGAGAACTGTGGCACGCTTGGAGGATCAGGAGGGCAGGGCTCGGAGAAACAATATCAGAGTGGTCAGGCTGCCAGAGGGAGTCAAGGGTCTGAGTGTCAAGCTTTTTCTGGAGACCCTGATCACAGACTCCCTTTGCCCTAAGAGAATATCTAAGTTATTCACCGTTGAACGGGTGCACAGGGCTCCAGTCCCCCCTCCGCGACTGGGGGCCCCTCCAAGGACAATCATCGCAAGAATATTCAACTTTCAAGACATAAATGCCATACTACAGGCCGCTAGATCTCAGGGAGACCTCCAATACGAAAATGCTACCGTCCGCCTTTTCCCAGATTTCACATTGAGGGTCCAACGACAGCACCAAAGCTTCCAAGAAGTCAAGAAAGCACTAGGGGAACGTGAACTCAAATATGATGCTTTTCCTGGCGCGACTGAGGGTAATCACGGATGGCAAAACATGGCACTTCACTACTCCGGATGAGGCCTGGGAGTGGCTGGAGGGATCGCGAGCTGTGGGCTTTGTGGATCGCCAGAGTATCAGAGGAGGTCCTGGTGGGGGTAAGAGGGTGGTCCCCCCACCACAACGACAGGAACAAGGACTGGGAACAGCAAGATCACAGACATTATAGCTGGTCGAACCTGCCTTGACCTACCGCGGAGACTATAGAGTCTTATCACTGGAGGCTCCTGGCTTTGGCTGGGGGTGGGCTGGGTGAGGTGTCCCCCCCCCCCAGCCCTTGGGCTGAGATGACACTTCGACAGGAGCTGCCTGTTGGGTGCCTGCGGTGGCCTTCAACGACTCAGAATAGGGTGTTGGCGGCAAGCTTAGAGCTTAATTAGAACAGGCGGGTGTTACAAAGCACAGAAATGTACATTGGGGGATTGTTTTGAATTAACCGTTTGCATAGTAAATGCTAAAGGTCAAGAACGGTGGTGCTAGCCCACACACACAAGAGTTTGAGATGTTATGGGCAACAGACGCTCTGCTGATTTCGGTAGGGCAGTTCAAAGCCTGCTTTGTGGGATTGCAGGGTTGGGGGATTTCCTGGTTTGGGATTGTTGATTTACAGTATACAGTTATACACTGTTTCTATGCTATTGCACAGCCATGCAATGTCATGTGACATTAGTCGGGGCAAAGTGACATGGGAGGGACTACAAGACTAGGAGACTGGTGCAGTAACCTGGCTGGGTAGAGAAAGGCTCCCTAATGGCAGAACCGATGGCTTGCAACCTTAGGGTCATAACATGGAACGTGAATGCTTTGGGCAGCTGCATTAAACGGACTATAGTGCTTCAGTACCTGCGAAGACATAGCCCTGATCTTATCTTGTTTCAGGAAAAGCATCTAAAGGGGAATTATTACAAGGCGCTAGACAGGTTTTGGGTACCAGTTGGTAGCACATGCGGGTTACACAACGGGCTCCAGGGGAGTGGGCATCCTTCTTAAAAAATCAATACCATTCATTCTGACACGCACCTGGTGGGACACACTGGGACGGTATGTGTCGGTCTCAGGAATCTGGGAGAGGCTCACTCTCAACATGTGTTCAGTTTGTGCTCCGCCAAAACTTCAGAGGTCTACTGTTGCGGACCTGGGTACCCTGCTGCTTGATCTCCCGACAGGTCTCTTGGTTTTGGGAGGCAATATGAATCTTGTGGTTGACCCGGGGTTAGACAGAGTCTCACGTGCAAGGGCGCCAGACGCCTCAACGGCACTAAGGTCCTTTTTGGACTCTTTTAGCTTGGCGGACCTGTGGAGGGAACAGAATCAGGTGAAGAGGCAGTTCACTTATTCCTTAGTTCCCCATAGTAGCTCATCAAGGCTGGTCTATCTATTCACGACATGGGCTCATGTGGGTAAGGTTCCGAGAAGCTGCGCACTATCCAAGAGGGATCTCAGACCATTCCCCTGTAGGGATCACCCTGTTGTGCCCTTCGCAGTCCTACTCTCTGCTGCCTCGATTGGATCCTTGGCATCTGTGGGATAAATCCTTTGATGACAAAATAAGAGAGAGGGCTACCCAATGCTTTGAGGAAAATCTCGGATCAGTGGACTCTGTGTGTACTCTGTGGGAAGCCTTTAAAACTGTACTTAGGGGCCATTCTCAAGACATAATTGGGGGTAAGAAAAAGGAACAAAACTCGCAGGCTGCAAAACTTGAGCGAGGTATTGTAGCACTTGAGGCCCGTTGTCCGGCAGATGGAGGGGCTGAGGGTTGTCTTCTATACCAACTGCGCCTCAAGCGATATCAGCTGCCCACTTTTGCTCAACAGCATGCTCGGGGGTATGTGCTGGCATCTCAGCGTCGACTGTATGATGTGGGGGACAAAGCTAACAAACTACTGGCCTGGTTGGACAAGAGAGACCGTGAACGATCATGGGTCAGGGAGGTACAGTCTAAGCAGTGTTCCCTATGTGGGTCCAACGAGTCCATATCGGAGGTCTTCGCCCCATATTATGAGGAGGCCTATACGGACCTCCTGCAAGACATTCCACTGCAGGGGCTCTCAGAGGAGGTGAGAGGAGAGTTGGATGTTGAGTTGACGGAAGAGGAAGTTGCCTCGGCATTGCGGGAGCTTCAGTCAGGCAAAGCAGCGGGACCGAATGAACTCCCGGCTGAGTTATTTAACTGTCTGGGGAGCAAGGTAGCAAAACAAATGTTGGCCATGTTTCAGGAGGCGCGGGAGGTAGGAGTGTTGCTGCTGGATCAAAGGCCTGCGACTATCATATTGATCCTGAAGAAAGGACCCCCAGAAATGCGTGCTTCTCATAGGCCCGTCTCACTTCTCAACGCAGAGGTCAAGGTCCTGGAGGAGGTATTGGCAACTAGACTGCGCACAATTGTTACTAAGCTAGTCCATCCAGATCAATCTGGCTTCATGCCGTCCAGATCCACGTGCTTGAACTTGCAGAGACTCTACGGGGTCTTACACATGACAAAATACCAGAATAGGGAGCAGGCGGCGTTCCTATCCCTCGATGCCAAGATGGCCTTTGATAGTGTGGAGTGGCCATATATTTTTGAGGCCCTCAAGAAGTTCGTTGTAGGTCCACGATTCCTGGCCTGGATTAGACTGATATATTGTGACCCAGTGGCTCATGTGCAGGTTAATGCGATGCGGTCACGGCTCTTTGTCTTACACAGGGGTAGCCGACAGGGGTGTCCGCTCTCCCCTATCCTATCCGCGCTGGCACTTGAGCCTTTAGCGGAATGGATCCGACAAGACACGTTGATTCGGGGTATCGACTCGGGTGCAACATGTGAGGAATATATCTCCCTGTACGCAGACAATATTCTGCTGTATGTTACCCAACCCCGATGGTCCATCGATAGGATAATGCAGGTTTTTCACATATCTGGGGATCACTCCAGTTACCAGATTAACTGGCAAAAATCACTAGTTTTCCCCCTGGCTGGGGCCCCACCCACCTTGCCCCCGGGCTGTAATGTACCGATCTGCATGGATCGTTTTAAATATTTGGGGATATATGTGACTAGGAACCAGGAGTGCTTTCTCCAGAAAAACCTACGGCCCCAGCTTGATAGATTCCACACAGATGTGGCCCACTGGAGGACGTAACCTTTTTCTCTCATGGGTAGAGCAGCCCTCTACAAGATGAATGCGCTGCCATGCCTCTTATATGTCTTTCAGAACACTCCTTACAAAATACCAGCAGAGGTGTTTCATCGCCAGTACCGGGAAATCAGACTGCTGCTATGGGACGGCGGCTGTTCCCATGTAGCGTTGCTGAAATTAAAGTTTGGGGTGTATGAGGGTGGGCTGGCTATCCGGACCCCCTTCGCTATTACTGGGCAACACAATTGGTTACCATTAATGACTGGGCCTTTGCTGACCAGGAGGACCTGGCGTTTCGTGTGGACAGACGATGGGCGGGGGGATATGAGCAAGCCCTTTATGCCCATACAAGTTTGCGAGCACTGCCGGTGCACACTACAACAGTGGTGAAAGCGTGGTGTGACGCCACCCATTTTCTGGTTTGGGGATCCACCTTAACAGCTCGGACCCCATTGTGGTGTAGCGACTTATTGGGGGACCTTAAGACCCGCAGTGGGTTACGCAAATGATCTCTTTTGGGTATTGAGCTCCTGGGGGATGTCAGGAGAGGTCAGGCACTCATGACGTTTGAAGTCCTTCTGCAAGAGTATGCCATGGCGGGAAAAGAACGGTTACCTGGTCGGTGCAGCATGCATTGGGTCGCTATGTCCCGGAGCACAAACAGCTGCCGGAAGCATCTCCCACAAAGGACCGCCTTTTGACGGAACCTCTGGAGACGAAGGCCATAACTCTATTGTACAGGAAATTGCGGAAACAATTCCCCTGATCCGAAGAAAATCCTGCGTGCCACATGGGAGGTGAACCTGGGAGCATTGAATGATTAGGGGGAAGGCGAGAGAAGGTCCGAGGGTTGTGGCGATTAAAGCACGGCTCTGACTGATCCAGATGAGGATTCTGCACAGGGCATATTATTCCTGGGTAGTAATGTACAAGATGGGTAGGGCACAGACCTCGCAGTGTTTGCGACGATGTGGGTCGGAAGGTACCTTCTATCACATTTTAGGGACATGCCCTGTGAAAAAGACTTACTGGTAGGGGGTTGCCGGGGTGGCGGCTGGGTGATGGGGAGAGCGGTCCCATTGGATCCCAAGCTCCTTCTACTTAACATAGTGGGAGGAGGAACACGGGCCGAAACAGCAAGCATTATGGTTGGCCATAGCAGTAATGGCAGCTAAACCCAATATAGCACGGGCATGGGGTAGAGTCTCCGCCCAGTATACAGGAATGGCAGACAGACCTAGGCTGGTGCCAAAGTGAAGAAAAAGTAATCTACGAGAGCAGGTGCTGCCCCAGGTAGTGGGAGAAAATCTGGGGAGAGTCGGTGGCCTACAGAAGTAAGAAGTGACCCATTGCTATGGTATGCATGGGCAGGTGAAGGGACAGGGATGTGGTTATACCAAACTACGTTACCTAAGGGTTGCTTGATCGACATGTTATACCTTTGATATTTAACACCTACTGAAATCTGTCTCTGAGCTGTAGATAAATGATGGGTCTTTATCGTTGCATGCTACATTGTACAATAGCTGTTTCGTTGTTCAATAAAAATATTTATTAAAAAAAATAAAAATAAAGAGGGTACTTTCCTACACAGGACATGAGCTCAACTCCCAACCTTCCGGCCTCCCATGGGTGGTTCATGGAGTACCATTAAACTGGATAACAGTAACATATGATACCTGCAGAACTCAGGAATGCAGTATGAAGGTATGAAGTGGAATATAAAAATAACTTATTATTACCTACATTTTTTACCGGTGTACTGCAGTGCCAGTCTGTTTCCATATAGTATATACTTACATGTTGCAAACAAACATATTAAAAAGATGTTACCTGTTTTAATTCTTGTAAAACACTTCAATCCTGAAAACAAACTCTTATAATGTCTAAGATTGATGGAGCACTTTCAGTGTGTTGTACAACAAATGCTCATGTGTGTGTATGAAATATGTATTTAAAAAAGTAACCTTTCTAGACGCAGTTCTTACAAGATGCCACGTGAAGTTCCACTGCCCTGACTACAATAACCACATATTTTGCAAATGTTGTGTATATTCGTCTTGTTAGTGAACCAGAGAGATACAGAACAGCTAACTGGACAATTAAATGATGGAAGCCTAACACCAGACAAGACCTCCTGAACAGTCCTGTGATTAGTTTTGACCACTCCTAGTTTTCCATTCACCATGCATATGATCAAGCTGGAACAACTAAAGGAAAAGCACCTTTAGGGATCCAATCTCATTTAGCAGTAGGTATCAATACAACCAACAGTCAAAATATCATAATGCGTTCCTGAATCAATGTAGCTTCTTAAAGTGTATTCATGCAGATTAAAAGAGCTTTGTACAGTTGCCCTCGGCAAGAGGTGGAACACCGCATTCATTATCTTAATGCCGATCTATATTTAATATTATGATAAAGATGACATGCCTTCATGAGTACGCTTTTTAAATGTTCTTCGGTTCTGCATCCACGACTTTTTAAAATCTGTAAAAACACAAGAAATATAGTGAAAAATAATGGATAAATGTGGCTTTTAGCAACATAAAAAGCTAAATGCACTCATTTTCATTACTGTTTTTATTTACAGACCTTAAACTCGCTCCCATATGAAGAACCATTCTTGAAGTAGAACAGCAATTAATAACTAATGGTGCAAAACTTTAAAAGCAAGTTGGACAGAATTCAAGTACGGAATGAGTGCCATACTGAGCATGAACTCACTAGAGACCAGGTAT
Organism: Pleurodeles waltl; assembly: GCF_031143425.1. Taxonomy (NCBI): domain Eukaryota; kingdom Metazoa; phylum Chordata; class Amphibia; order Caudata; family Salamandridae; genus Pleurodeles; species Pleurodeles waltl. The sequence continues at coordinate 924,173,831 of NC_090450.1, read as the reverse complement.
ATTCCTGGCCTTCACCAGACAGTAGTTGGACATGAAATTTTGGGGCAAAATCCCAGTTCTCATTCAAGACCATAAATCATACTTCATAGCTGTTTGAGGAGTTAACTGGTTGTGTAAGTGTTTGATACCCAGTTCCGCAGTGTTTCATAAACACTATTTTGACCGTACTCACAATCTCACTGTAACCCAATATAGATCTGACATTATCTAGCTGTATCCAGACAATGTACAGTTGTACTTGAGAGGTGGCAACACTGAACTGGGCCAGTCAAGAGGAGCTTAGAAGAATATCAGATCTCAAAATGAAATTGTCAAAAATGTGTGTTCCAGTATATGCCATGATGGTGGAGGGACCCAGGAGCCAGCTCTGCACAGACATCTCCTAGGAACCACACACGTTTCGGTATTTCGGGATACAAGTCTATCTACGGGCACACAATCTGCGGGCTGGTAATCTTGGCACCACATTGCTGGCTCTGAGAAGGGGTGCTACCCAGTCAGTTTTGGACAGGACAGTGCTGGTCAAAATGGCAATGCTATCAAGGTTGTTATAGTATTTTAGTAACTGACCTGTTTGTATTATTGGGTGAGCCTTTGTTGAATTAGATATGCTATTGTCAAACCTTATATTGGGCACTATATGACAGTGTAAAACTCTCTAAGATGAAGCTTCCAGTTACTGAAGAGGGTCTAGGGGATCCCAACCACGAATTATATTATCTAGTGTCTAAATTACAATGGGCAGCCAGGTGGGTGGGAGGTAAAAATGCATGAAACTAGAATTCCAGGTGGCAGACTAGGAGATAATGCTCTTGCATATCTTAATGCAGGGGCACATCGGGGTTAAGGAATCCTCCCAAATGCTTTGGGTTGCACTGGAATGCTGGAGGCGAAGTAAACAAGAGAACTGGGGAGACTCAGACATGTGCTCCTACACTGCCATGGATACGTCTGCCTAGTTACCCCAGAATATTTTAAGCTAATCAAATGGTTGCTTGGAGAGAGAAGGGATTACCATCAGCGGGGAGTGCTACACTGCAGGGGAACTAAATCTATGGACGATGTGGAAGGTATTGAGAAGCTTTATTTATTGACACTTTCTGCTTGACCTTTCTTCAACTCGCTGGGCTCTCTAGTTTAGCCTATTAGAAAATATTATGTTATCTATGGAACCTATATATGTTTGAGTATATTTCCGTCCCATTCTAAACAACTTCTGTCAGGTGGTGTAGTGGCGATGGCATCCTTACGTCAATTGTAATGATGGAATTAGGCAACCGCCAGGAATTCATGGTCTCATGGGAAAATATGACAAGGTAAACAGTTTTAACAGTGTATTCATTATTATGGATGACAAGGCATTGGTGTAGGAATGGCTTTGTGTTACATGGATACAAGGTTGTTAGACGAGTAACGTAGCTGACATCTGCATCATGAGACAACTTCTGGTACGCAATTCAAGGTTTGCAATGATCTCTGTGCTGGACTTCCCTCTAATAAAGAGAGGCCAAAGGGAAATGAAGTATGAGCAGTGAATGGCAATCTAAATGTTTAATGACTGTACAGGATTTGAGTTGTGTGTGTAACTTAAATAACGAGAAACGAAGAGAGCTTTATTTATAAAGTTCAGGTTAGGTTCACATCCTGTGCAGACGTTTACGAGGAATTGGCGGAATAAGAACCAGGCTACTATTTGCAATTGCATAGAAGGTGGTGATGAATTGGTCCTGCACTTTATGCTGCTGTGCACTTATTCCCTGTCAGCAAGGAGGTTATACATATGTTCACTTAAAAAAAAAAAAATATAAGACACTGCAATGATGCTATGAATCTGACTGTGAATCCATCCTCAACCCAGTAGCTTCCTATATTTATGCAGTTTGGAAAGTCATGCGGCTGTAGGCTCACGAATAGACTGATATTTAGCTATAAGTCCACATTCTGAAACTCAAGGCACCTTTGTTCTTCAGTTTTGAGCTACTGCTTGTTGCTAATTTAAATCTGGTAGGGCGTGTTCTGAATTATTGGGGAAGTTGCACTACATATATATGCAGTGAGGGAATTAGGGAAATACTGCATTTTCACCAAATGTACTGAAGGCAATTATTATGAGATTTTAAATTGTTCTGTGTGGTATTGGCTACATTTGATAACATGAAGCGTTTTCAAAAGCCAGGTAAATCGTTTGATAGGGAGATCAGGTTTTTAGTTAAAATATTCGCACTTTAGAAGGAAAGTAAGGTGATTCCAGATGTCAAGCAGTTCTGCTTAATTTCTGAATCAATATGTGTGGTTGCAAAATCATACGATCCTAATTTCACCAAGGCAAAAATGCCTTTGTTAGTACATGATAGGTTGTCTAAATGTATTTTCAATCTAGCGCTATTAGGTGTTGTGCCAACAGGTGTTAGCACATAGTGCTGTGCTAGTTGGGTTACTTTGAATCTTTGTGCGCACAATTAAATGGATTAAAGAGAATCAGTCGGGAAGATCAGAGCGTAGATTGTACACCGGGCTGGAGGGACAGACAGACGTAATTTTACATATGGCAGTTGACTGCTTTTCTTTTTTATATTTCTGTAATTATGGAATTCTGCTGGAGTGGGAGAAAGTTAATGAAGTATATTTATATATACATTATTTGATTGCTTTTATACTCTGTAAAAAGATCGTTTTTTTAAAGAAATGTGCTAGACACCAGAATTTATAAAGTGGTGTTTTAATTTTTTGTAATAATATGGCTTACATTTGCAAGCCAAAACAATGAATACATTTGAGAAATAAAATATGCAGCTGTGTGCGCTTCAATTACTCTATCATTTGCTGCATAAATGAGTGTTGGCTCCGTATATGCACATCTGCACAGCTCATGTATACAGCAGGGAAACTCAAGCGATGCCCAGCCTGTGCAGTTAACAAATCTTAGCCTGATCCTTGCACCTACTACACAGAAAGCCAGATCTGAGAGACTAATTACTTCCTGGTGGCCAGCATCATGCAGACCTGGTTGCATTCTGCTAGAGTGTGATTTGTGCCACCCACCGCCTCTGCCTCACTGCAGTTGATGCCAATATTGCTGAGTGAGAGTGCCGTGGTCACATACTCGCACTTGTATGTGGGCGCAGTGGGGCAGGCACTCATTCTGCCTGCGGGTGTTCTTGGGTAGAAAGGGCAGTCAGGTCAGTGAGCTGGTGGAGAGCCCACACCAGGGTTGTCCTCACACAGCACTAGCTGCAGCCCTTCTCTGCCTCATCGCCCCTGCTGCTGTCACCATCTTCTGTAAAAGGACATACAATGAACACCTGAGCTGCTGGGGACAGTGGCTCTGTGGGGGAAAGGGAACAACAAGTTGATGAAGCGCTCCTGGGGAGCACTCAGAAGTAGGTTTGTGGTGCTGAGTGAGAGGCTGAGCCAGCTTGGATGGGTTGATCGTTCTGGGGGGGATGTGGGGGAAGGGCTACAACTCTAGCTGAGGGACACCCTTTTCTCTTGCAATGCAGGTGGAGGATTTTGTCCCTTCCCCCGCATGGCAATAGATTGTTCAGTTTCTCTGGTAACATACAGTTTAGTCCTTTTCAGGAACCTCCATTTAACACCTTTGTCTCAAGCCACCAATGCGCAGAGCTGCAGAGGCAGAACCAAACACCAACTCAAAACCACACACTGGTTGCACTACAATCCTGACTAAAATGTGAAGGAACTCAACAATCAATTATTTGTTAACAAAAATGAAAGCACTAAGAAATTTCTTTTGCAGAACAACTAAATTAGGATTGGAAGATAAATTATCTTGCCTCCTCTGGACCGAACTCGATCCATTCTTTAAAGAGCATCTACACAAGTCCATCAGAAATCTAAAACTGACCTATCACAATGACACAATTCCACCCACAATCATCAAGAAGGACTACTATCGGATTGGCAAACCTTAAAGGCAATTAAAACATCCATCCCAATGTAAGATATTTTCTCTGACTTACTAAAAACATGTGAAATCACAGTGCTATCACAAAAAAACTAAACAGGCAGACCCTAACAATCTTTCACACAACAGACCAATCATGCAATCTTTTGTATTCTCCTGCATTGTTTGAGGAAATTGCACCATAGTGGAAGTTGCTAGATCTATCTTATCTCTGCTCTCCGTAATCAATTGTTCAGCGCCATAATCATTTAAAAAAAAAATCAAAACAATTGCCCACATCACCCTAGTCTTGAAACACTTAAGTTGGCTCCCTTTAAAAGAAATATAAGCAAGAATCTAAATTTAATTAGTGTACATAATTTACAAGGCTATCCATTTTTCACAACTAAACTTCAGACTTAACAATCTAAAAGAGTACCAATCGCTTAAGGAGATACCAATTACTAAGAATTAAATCGAGATATGCATAACACAATGGTCCAGCACCCAATTTTTACTGAAGCAGTCCATTTGCCCTGCATTAACCTCCCAGAACAGATGTGATGCCAAGAAGAGCTTCTATTTTGCAAAAATATATATATTAATCGTTAAACACTACTTAGAACGCCACACCTGGTAGTAGCAGAAACACATCAGGCAACCCTGTCTCATTAGTCAAATATGAAACAGCAAAGCTTTGTGGTTTTGTTGTTTGACATTCTGTCCCCAGTGGTGTGGTAGATGTATATGAACAGAAACCAGATCAAGAATCCAATTCATCTGGAACAAATTCCATCCTACTGAGTACCACTAACCTGGATGATACAATCTGCACTTTGCACTCAGACTGTTGTTCCTAACAACTATGATGTGATCTAGTGACCGACACAGAGGATGGGAATTCCCAAAACTCTTATGTTACTGTTTCAGACACTGCTTGTCTATAGTGGGTTGGGTACCCCAAAAAGTGTAAATTACACATTAAAAGTTGGCCCATGAATAACAAGGCCAAGTTCAGTTCACAGTGGGTGTAGCAAATGAACCTTAGTAACTCTTAGTTTACAGACTTTCTGAAAGGTTTTCTAGGAGATCTTATGAATATAAAGGTCTATTTTAGTTTGCTATAAACTGAGGTCAGAATGTAGCCTCTTCCACAAAATGCAGTTGCAATCCCAAAAAAGGTATTGATTGTGGTTGGTCTTCTGGTCAGAACATGGACCAAGATTCTTAACATGGCAGATTAGGCCATGTTTGGATTGCAACGGACCCAATGGTTTTATGCAATTAAGCTCCATGTGCAGTGGATTCCTAAGTAGAAAGGCATAAGGGACCCCATTCTTTAAAAAGTACCATAAACTTTACCTCATGGTTTCTATTAAGCACTATATTAGGCAATAGTTTTATTTAAGAGTTGGAGAAGTATTTTTCTGTCCCTGCTTCAGTTGACAAAACACAAACATCTCTTAAAATGGTGTTTGGTCATTGAATATTTATTAGGACTCACTGAGGATGACTGCTAAAGAAGAAATTAAATCGAGAACCTTGCATAACACTAATTACAAGGGCTTTTCAGAGCCTAGCTGTTCTCAAAACTGAACATAAGTGCTGGACATATCAAATACATTTGTACAAAGCTTGTAGGTATATGACTTTCGCTGAGCATGATGGCATGAGATGTTGTAAGAGACTAAAGTTTGGGATATCTTCAGCCGCAAAGGTGTTCCATAAAGCCTTTAATTAAACTATCACTGGCTAGGAAGATACAATGAATACCAACAATGATGTTTAGATCAAATTAGCAACAACACCCAAGCACCACCACCCAATAAAAGTAGTGCTCCAGAGAATTTTGGGTTCTGGACCAATGCTTGACAAAAGCAAGTATGGATTCCCCCCTCGAATGAAAAATCATTCCAAGCAGCTAAAGAGGTTCCCTGCCACCATGAAGAATGCTGACCCTACCCATCAGGCTAGGAAACAGTGTTTCCCCAAGAACAAACAACTGATGAATGGGCAAAAACAGTGTGTGCCAACTGGGCCTTTACGGATATGGAATCAAGATATTCATAAAACTTGAATAAGAACAAACTGCGATAAAATGAGAGAGCAAAACTTCCATCTATCTGTATGGGCACAGATTCAGTGTTATGGCACACCATTAACCACTCATTCGCTATTCAAATGGATGACATCTCATCCCCCAAGAATAAAAAATGGGCGTTCTAGTTAGAAATATACAATTAGACATCAAGTACCACACAAGTAATAATAACCCTGCGGACTATCAGTCCAGACACCTTTAATCAGGACTCTGGCCAAGGGGCATACTGGCCATACTGAGGAGCATGTATGACTGATTGACAAATGCCTTTTGGCAGCCACTCAAGACAACATCCTGGAACCGTAGTTTAAAAGGACATCGTCACCATATCACCACAGCACTAACAACACTGTGGACGGTATTGCAAGTTAGACACAAATTAAGCCCCCCAACCATCCATTTTTCTTTTTAAACTTATTTTCTTCTTCTTACTTCAGAGAGGGTTGTTATGTACTACAAATATCGTCCACCTGTCACGCCACTGGTGCACAGACATAGCTCCCAAACATTCAACCGGTGCTGTGCAAAGGGAGACTAAACGGGTGGTTAGGCACAAATGGGCGGGAATTTGTATCAGAAAATCCGGAGCGCATGTCTTGATGCGTGACCTTTGCGGTGCTTGTTGCCTGACCCGAGGAGCATCTATCATGTCAGTACCCGCCAGGCACAAAAGGCAGAACGGGTGCTAGGTGAAAGAAGTCACTCCATTGAACTTCGGAACAGGTAAGAAGCTTGAACTGAACTGTTATTTCAGTATTTGTCAAGTAGGTTTAACACTTACATTTGTGAATACAGATACATATATTCAGGTCGTATATTGTTGCCACAGGACGTGGTAAAGACGGGACTCCAAATATCGGGGTGAACTATAATGTTTAAAATTTCACTAGACCTTCGAATAAGAAAGTAGCAGCTAAATCGACAACCTATCATTCAACGTATATATTTTAATGTCCTGGTTGGCACTGCCTAAAATTCACTCAGTTACTACAAGCTTGAAGGGGGGACAATATATTTGAAATGTATGTATCCAACTCAGGTGTAGCTTTTTAATGTTTTGATGTTTTATCTTCTACGCATGTTTAGTTTTCGCTTGCGAAATCACTTATGTCACATATCTAACTCTCTGTATCACAGTTTGGGTCTAGCTCACGTTATATGAGGCTATTAATAAATAAATATGTATTCAGGCCTGGATTACCCCCTCATATTCCTTCCTGAACTGCTGCTCATCCTGGAAGCGGATGTGCATGTGGTAATCCTCCAAGAAGATGTTGTCTGTATAAAAACAGGCGCAGCAGTGGAAGGTTTGCTCCCGCAACTGTGTCTGGCGCCTTCGCTCAGACGACATTGTTTTCCCGACGACCCGTTGGGGAGCAAACGAAGACGGTACAAGTTCGGGAGAGGGTCGGGAAGGAACTACAGGTTGGCACTTTCAGGAAGGTTTGACAGGTCATCCGTCGCCATGTTGGGACGGGGAATTACTTTATCTAGACCATTTAAAAGCATACGCGTCCGCCATCTTGCAATGGGAGTCTCTAAAATCTAGTCAGCATTTGTTAAAGTGGACGCCATCTTTGAACGGGGTATAGGGTGGCGTAATTCCAAGTACGCTACGTTTGGGAGGCGGTTCTGTTTTTTTTAAATGTTGCCATGGATATGTTAGGCGATATTCTGGTCGTAACGGTAAACAAGCAGAAGTAAAAAAAAGAGGCACTTTGTGCAAGGCGTCTCCGCGCCTGTTCATCTAAGAAGATGTTAAGGATTCGGCCATCTTTGAGTGGAGACATTTCCTCCTAGACGGAACACTATTTCAGTTGTGAAACTCTCAGTTAGCCAACCAGTGAGTTCCTCTATTATAATAATTTTTTTCAACGAATGATGCCAATTATTCAAAGCAAAATTGCTTATACATAAGAAAAATCCATCTACATATATACAGAGCAGGTTTCAAACGTTTCTGAGTTTTACAAGTTCCTTAATTAGAACCGTTCAGGGGTGTGAAGGCTTGTTATTTCATTGGACGTTTTGCATGTCTATGTAGGCTAAGTGGTCTTACCGTTTACGGCAGACAAGAAGCGTTACCCAATCCAAACGAGTCTTTCTTGAGAGACCGGAAGGTGTAACAGTGTAAAGTGTCCTGACTGATTCCAATATTTGTGTTTTTATTTTTTTTCCCAGACGTGCTCTTTCAATGAGTAAACATACTGGCGTGTCTTCCAAGCTGTTCGAGGCCTGTGTCCGGGAGCTAGGGAAAGCATTAGCATTTTACACAGCGGGTTAGGCAAGCCATTACATTCACGCATGGCATAGAAGAACGTGCAACCCGATAACTGGGAGTGACCCTTCTGTGGCTTGTCACTGCGTCTGAGGGGCTTCTGCGGGCCCAGAACCACGCCAAAAGTGAAAAACCTTTATAGCGGTGGGGGTGAATGTTGGGAAACGGACATACAATTGCTCTATGCCTGCGCTCAGACTATAACCTCACCCTGCACAGAGAATGCAGGGGAGACCCTCAGTTGAGGGCCAAAGCGCCTTGTAAACATTGCAAAAGTTTGGTGGGCACGACCTATCCCGAAGGTTCCTCGGTCTCTGTGCAAAGAGAGCCTTACAGATCATAACGCTGGGGATACAAGGGAAATGGGCGTGGAGCCTCTGCAGGTGGCCTGAACGCCGCCCTGTGCCTCGGTGCTAAGAGAACCTTACGGATCATAACGCTGGGAGTGCAAGGGAGGTGGGCATGGACCCCTTGCAGGTGGCAGAAGAGGAGGTGCTCGAATGCTCCAACAATAAGTTCGAGGATATCTACAGGTTTCTGGCAGACGGATCCTTCCCTGCCAGCTTCTGCTCCGTCAAAAGAAAAAACATGAAGAGATATGCTCTCAAATTTACCATTCAAGGTAACCGATCAGCCCGTATGACGTTAGTTGTATTTTTCAGATGGTTAACTTATTTATGCATTTCTTTTAAGGATACAAATAACAGCTATCAATAAATATGACAAAGGTTAGTGGAGCGGATAAGACACATTAATTCTGAATCTTCATTCATTCGCAGGAATACAGGGAGTGCAGAATTATTAGGCAAGTTGTATTTTCGAGGATTAATTTTATTATTGAACAACAACCATGTTCTCAATGAACCCAAAAAACTCATTAATATCAAAGCTGAATATTTTTGGAAGTAGTTTTTAGTTTGTTTTTAGTTTTAGCTATGTTAGGGGGATATCTGTGTGTGCAGGTGACTATTACTGTGCATAATTATTAGGCAACTTAACAAAAAAAAATATATACCCATTTCAATTATTTATTATTACCAGTGAAACCAATATAACATCTCAACATTCACAAATATACATTTCTGACATTCAAAAACAAAACAAAAACAAATCAGTGACCAATATAGCCACCTTTCTTTGCAAGGACACTCAAAAGCCTGCCATCCATGGATTCTGTCAGTGTTTTGATCTGTTCACCATCAACATTGCGTGCAGCAGCAACCACAGCCTCCCAGACACTGTTCAGAGAGGTGTACTGTTTTCCCTCCTTGTAAATCTCACATTTGATGATGGACCACAGGTTCTCAATGGGGTTCAGATCAGGTGAACAAGGAGGCCATGTCATTAGATTTCCTTCTTTTATACCCTTTCTTGCCAGCCACGCTGTGGAGTACTTGGACGCGTGTGATGGAGCATTGTCCTGCATGAGAATCATGTTTTTCTTGAAGGATGCAGACTTCTTCCTGTACCACTGCTTGAAGAAGGTGTCTTCCAGGAACTGGCAGTAGGACTGGGAGTTGAGCTTGACTCCATCCTCAACCCGAAAAGGCCCCACAAGCTCATCTTTGAAGATACCAGCCCAAACCAGTACTCCACCTCCACCTTGCTGGCGTCTGAGTCGGACTGGAGCTCTCTGCCCTTTACCAATCCAGCCACTGGCCCATCCATCTGGCCCATCAAGACTCACTCTCATTTCATCAGTCCATAAAACCTTAGAAAAATCAGTCTTGAGATATTTCTTGGCCCAGTCTTGACGTTTCAGCTTGTGTGTCTTGTTCAGTGGTGGTCGTCTTTCAGCCTTTCTTACCTTGGCCATGTCTCTGAGTATTGCACACCTTGTGCTTTTGGGCACTCCAGTGATGTTGCAGCTCTGAAATATGGCCAAACTGGTGGCAAGTGGCATCGTGGCAGCTGCACGCTTGACTTTTCTCAGTTCATGGGCAGTTATTTTGCGCCTTGGTTTTTCCACACGCTTCTTGCGACCCTGTTGACTATTTTGAATGAAACGCTTGATTGTTCGATGATCACGCTTCAGAAGCTTTGCAATTTTAAGAGTGCTGCATCTCTCTGCAAGATATCTCACTATTTTTGACTTTTCTGAGCCTGTCAAGTCCTTCTTTTGACCCATTTTGCCAAAGGAAAGGAAGTTGCCTAATAATTATGCACACCTGATATAGGGTGTTGATGTCATTAGACCACACCCCTTCTCATTACAGAGATGCACATCACCTAATATGCTTAATTGGTAGTAGGCTTTCGAGCCTATAAAGCTTGGAGTAAGACAACATGCATAAAGAGGATGATGTGGTCAAAATACTCATTTGCCTAATAATTCTGCACTCCCTGTATGTTGCTATGTATTGTTATTATAACTACAGTAGTTGTAATTTGCATTAAATACTAAACTACTCTAGACCTTTTGAGTCACGTGGACACCCACTTAATCATTATCGGAACTCAGGGACCACCACTGAATCATTATTGGAATTCAGGGACCCCCACTGAGTCATTTTAGATGATTTGAACCACAAGACAATACTAAAAAACATACAAAAACAAGCATTCATCAAACAAATAATGAAATATTTTATATAATTCAATCAGCTATTGAAAAAATAAACATTTCCATGGGAAGTGTGGAGCTTTGATAAATCCAATTTTGGACACTCATCGTCCATGCTAGATTCTATTTGATGCATTTGCACTACTCCACAAATCAATCTGAGGATAATAACTTAATTTTTAGCCTCTAATTTCAAATTTCTCTGTATTTACAGAACGTTTTTTAATTAACTCGGCATTTCTAAATTAACCAGTGTTTCTGCAGGTACTATTCACCGTGTATTTGAATGGAACCACTTAAGCGAACATGAGTATACACACATCCAACGGAGAACGAATTGAAAAATGCTCTCACTAGAGTTATTAGATACAATATAGTAATGCCCACCTGGGACAACTCCAAATGTTTGGGTGTGGGACCATATTGGTTTCAATTAACAACGAAAAGGACTAGAGGATAACGTCAACATTAAAATTTTCAGTCACAGAATATGGACAGTATATGCAGTCCTTTCAGCACTTGTGGATATTATGGGATCAGCTGTCATTTTTTCATTTGGCATATTCTTCTTCCTTCTAATGCAATCAATTTCCTGGTATGCCGACTTTTTATTTTTATGCTTATTGTACATGGTATGTATGGATGCATACACTTTGTATCAGGACTCAAAGGAAAACAAGGTGCACAAAGCATTGTATCGTGTCAAAAAGGTTGAAATATATCTCGTCCGGTATTGTAAAATTTAGACTTGAATCTCACTAACCTCCACTCTTCTGTTGTCATCAAACTAACTACAGAACAACAAACTGGCTTGACTGATGACTTAGTTTAAAAATGAATAATTTAATTTTGCTATAGTCCCAGTGAGTTGAAAAGAGCATGGATTAAAACATTAATAAACATTAGCATCGTCATAACCTTTATCGCTCAAAAACTAAAGGCCAGTCTCCTATATTCTTTTCAAGTTTAAAGTTCAGGAGACCGCTGCAACTATATGACTTTAGACACATTTGAAAGATTATCACAGATTAGGAGAGTGGCAATCTGGTTTTAGAGCAAACGGAGGTAGAGAAAGAACCAGGTTTGCTGGACATACAAGACACCATCTTTATGATCATTGATAAAGGTGCCCCATGTTACTCATTGTATTATGTTATAATTGCATACACTCATGAAAATCGTTGTGCACGTGTCGGCAGGCATATATGGTAATACACTTAATACCATTGACTGTAATACACTTCTTCAGAGATTGCAAGAGATGTCGTGGGTGTAGGGGACATCAGGCTAATGGTACTTCTCTTTCCTTACTGATGGATGTGCCCAAATGATGATTTGGGATGCAGTGTCAAATGTACAAACCATGTACTATGTTAACAGAGCTCGTGCCTGTAACCCCTGCTTTTAGTGTTTATTTAATTAGGTACAAATGAGTACCTACTAATAATTTGAGGACTTGGGCGTAGTCCTCAACCAAATATGGAACTGAACAATTGTTAGGTTATGGGGCAAACAATTCAATAGCGATATGCAGAGGGTTATAGAAACAGCAGCAAAGACCAAAGGAGTTTTTCATATATATTTAAATTTTAAAAATTAAATACAAGTGCTATATGCTCACTGTTCAGTGATCACACAGAAAATGACACAGTATTAAATATGGATATACTAAAGTTGCAAATAACAATAGAATTATTAAAAAACTATCCCACAGTGGGCAATCACCAATATATAAATGGCACATATAGGCATGTTACTCATATAAAACGACAACAGTTTTGGTCAACTTCTCGAGTCTTCGCTGCTGTTTATTATTTATTATTTCCAAAACGCTGAATAGGTTAATACAGTGGTTTCCAGCCTGTGGTCTGGGGACCCCTGGGAGTCTGCGAACCCTCCTCAGGGGATCCACAACTGCATAGAAAATTAAATAATGTTAGAAATGGGGTCTTTGGTTGGCAGTCAGGTTACCTCCTGTCCAAGCAAGGACCGTCACTAGCCAGGGTAAGTCGCACACAATCCAAATTATCCTGTCCCCATCCTCTGGTGGCTTGGCACTGAGCAGTCAGGCTTAACTTAGGAGACAATGTGTAAAGTGTTTGTGCAATAAATCATGCAATAACACAGTAGAACACCACAAAAATACACCACACATTGTTTAGAAAAATATATAATATTTATCTGATAAGCTGCAGGTCAAAACGATTAAGATGCAATAAGTATATGTTGAAATATAACTGTAAAAATGATAGAAAGTGTCTTTAGTTTCTTAAAAGCAACAAATGTCTCTTGCAAGCACAAAGTACCTGGTTTGCGTTCAAAATCTCTGCAAGGAACCGCAGAGGAGGAGATGTGTGGAAAACGGGGAAGTGTACGTTGATTTCTCGGGCCGCACACATCGATGTGTCGTTTATTTTTCACGCGGGGAAGGCTTTGCGTCAATTTTTGGCACTCTGACTTGGATCCTCTTCGGGTTGCGTGGTTTTCGGACACTCCGGGGACGATGGGTTGAAATCCGGTGCTGGCAGGGCAAAGTCACAGGGGTGCGTCGATCTGGTGGGCGTTGCATGGAAATTTCTACCACACGGCAGGAGCTGTGTTGATTCCTCTCAGGAAGTCGGGCTGCATCATTCCGGCTTGCCTTTGCGTCGATCCAGTGGGCCGTGCGTCGAATTTCCGGTCGCTACGCTGGCGCTGCGTCGATCTCCTTGCGACGTCGGGCTGCGTCGTTCTGGTTCGGCGTGCAGTGATTTTCTCACCGCGATGCAGGTTGTGCGTCCTTTCTGGCAGGCAGTGCGTCGATTTTTGCCGCACCAGGAGTTCTTGCATGAAGTAAAGTGCGCAAAGTCCTAAAGCCAGCAAAAAAGAGGTCAGAAAAAGAGAAGGAGGAAGGCAAAAAGTTTGGGGGTGACCCTGCAGAAAGGCAATTTCCGACAAACAATATTAACAGATTGGGTCCCCAGTTTTTAGTAATGACTCGGGGGGAGGTGCCTGGATTCCAATTAAGATTCATTGGGGGTCCCCGGGCTCCAGTAATGATAAAGTGGGGGTCCACAGAGGTCAAAAGGTTGGGAACCACTAGGTTAATGCAAACAGTACTGACCACTGAGTGAGATAAAAGGGAAACAATAAGGTGTAAAATCACATAAGGCTGGAAAGACAGTGGCATGGGATGATCTTTCAACAATTTTATGAAGCTGGACATAGTTTATTCACTTCTGAACGGAACCCAAAGTTCATCATAAAACAGAGCAACAAGAAAAATAAATGAGCAAAAACTGGAAGGAACACAAAGAGGTGTAGGAATATAAAAATAGTCAAACCAGTAGAGAGAGGCCAAAGAAAAGGAAAGCCAGTGAGAGTGCACGCTTGAAGACAAGACAAATATAGTGAAAGGTAGATTTTCAAATGAAGGGGAGCCAGCACAGCGGATCAAAAAAGGGTGAAATGTGAGTTGTAAGAAAGGGAGAAGAAAATGCTTCTTCTGTTGACTTGCATTAATTGTCACGGAGCGATTTGATCCATAAAGAGTTATACCTGATTAATTCTTAAGAGTGTTAATGCATGCTAATCGACATCTAGTAAAAGCATTGTTTTTCACATAGCCAATTACCCAGATTCCTAATAGGTCTACAGAGTTGTCCTTTTCCTGATGTACAAAATATTTATATTCTGCTTCTTCAGCAACTTTTATACTAATCTAGCATGTTGGTCAACAATTATGCAGACGATGAGCAGATCGTCATACTCTTAACCAGATACTTGAGGCATTTCAAATTGAAATTAATAGAAATCTCTCAGCATTCAACTACTCCTGCTTAAAATTAGTTGAGTTTAAGTCTGGATAAAGCAGAGGTTTTATTGATTGGAACTAATAACACACCAAAAAAGGGCTTGTGAAATCTACAAGACCATCAGAAATGGGTGAAACCAATATTGCTACCAAACACAAAGTCAAAACACTGGGTGTAATATTTGATGTATAAATGCCTATGGCCAGCTAGATAAATTTTAGGTGGCAGCCTCGAATTATCATTTTGATGCAAAGAGTTGTGTCTATCTGACATCTGCACCTTCTGTGTTGTCCGCAGGGCTGTGGCGGCAGATGTAGAGGGGGCATGTTGGTTGATTGAAAGTAATTTTATCATGCAGTAGTTATTATCCAGAAAGCTCTCTACTAAGAGTTGTAATATTTAAAACTTGCTGTTTTATCTTGGCACTTATTTCATCACGCCAAACATAGCCAGAACATGTGTTTCTTTATTAACTATTTTAATTAGCTCTGCTTTTCTATCTTGCCCTTGTATATATTGTTAGTTGTTTTTATGCTTTAGCCAGCAGTTAAGCAGTCTTATTAAAAGTGTTAAAACGTATTTAGGTGCAAATATATGCATACGATAAGGCATGACAATAAGATTGAAGTACTGCTCGGTTTGGAAAACGTTTTTGCAAAGATCTTTAATTGTACAACTTCAGCAAATGGTCATATAACCTCTTAACATTGTCAGCACTTCCTTAAATTGTACCTATTTTAAACAGGGGTATCATAAGTTGTGAAGATATCCCTCTGCAGTCTTCTGAGTATCTTTTTCTGTGGAACAATATCTCAAAAACAGCACCCACATAACTCGTTTTTTCCAAGAGAATTTTCTCACAAAAATAGTTTTTGTGAAACTGTTTATCTTGTAGGAATTTTCACTGGCAGGCCAACATTTCTGAAATCAGCACAGGTTTCCAACTTTCCAGATTGTGAAGTTTGTCATTTTTTTAAAACCGTGTGGTTCATATTTTAGAGACCATAACACAGTCAAGTTTCATCCTACGGTTTCAGTTCGTGCTTCCATCCACATAGAGTAGTTTTTTTGGCCAGAGGAAATAACCTTTTTATTACCAATTGCAACCTGACTTCCCAGAGCTGGTCTAATTAGTAAACCATTAAAGGAGGTAAATGGGAAGCTGACTTTGAAGTCCTTATCCACAGTCCAGTTAATTGTCTAGATTTTTATATTTCACATATCATGCCTTCTGCTGCAGTGATAAGAGCACATTATCCAAAGCTCCCACTTAGAACATCATTGGTCTGACTCTTGACATTCCGAAACAGAACATTTGTACTTCATCATTAAACCTCCTCTGAAAGAGTTCCAGTTTTGAATGCATGCTTGTATCTACATGCCTTTTGGATATTTTCATCCAGTTGTTATCATAATATGGAGTTTGATGAGTAGTCTCTTAAGATGTTTCACCTTGCAAGGGAGATAGCGCTCTGTTGTTCCTAATGTGCCCTCACTATCTATGTGTCTTGTAAGTGGTCTTTGCAGTTTACCTTTTTCCTCTGATATTGGGGGCCCTGGAGTCACTTTTAATGTTTCTCCTATCTGAGTTGCTCAGGCCAATCAAATGCATTTCCTTACTGCCTGGTACATGCTTTCTAGGAATCAACCATGAACTGACAGCAGCCCAACAAAACAGTGCTCTATTGCATACATCATGGGTCAGGTAATTTAAAGATGATGGAAAATGCAAATGTTTTTGAACCCTTACTGAAATCTTCCAAAAAATAAGAAGCGCACACATGGATTACAAAAAAACTTTTCAGATGAAATTAGAGATACTCCACAATATCATGGCCCTCATTAAGAGTTTGGCAGACAGCGGAGTCCGCCCGCCAAACTGTTCCCGCCTTTAGACCGCCTGTGCGGCCTGAACCCCGCAGGCCCTAATGGGACTTCACCGCAGGGCCGGCGCCGGTCCTGCGGTGAACAGGGCCTTAACATTGACGCCGGCTCCTAATGGAGCCGGAGCCAATGTGGCTGTGCGGCGGGGCAGTGGAATGCATGACGGGGCTGTGCGTGGGGACCCCTGCACTGCCCATGTCAAGTCCATGGGCAGTGCAGGGGCTCCTGAGTCCTCCATTTCGCCAGCCGAAAGGCTGGCTGATGGAGACTCGTAATCCCCAGGGGGGCGCTGCAAGCACCGCTGCCCTGGAGGATAAAGACCACCAGGACTGCCCACTTGCGGCAGCCTGGCGGTGTTGGTGGTTTGACTGTGGTGGCTCCCCACGGTCATAATGTGACAGTCCCACCACCAGCCTGTTGACAGTGGGACCGCCACCGCAAGGTGGGCAGTCACGCGACTGCCAGACTCGTAATGAGGGCCTATATTTCCACTACCTTTTTGTCACTTGTAGAAATATGAGCTCCAACAATTTGCAGTTTTGAACTTAATAAAAAAAAATCTTCCTCTAACATTTTCTTTCATTCTGTTCTTTAACACAGCAGACCTTAGGACTTGCATTCAAGATATACTTTTGCATCTCTCTGAAGAGTGACTTATATTTTTTATGTGATTTGTTTTTTTTGGAGGTGGGTGCATGTATTATATTGGGGCAAAGAAGGAGGAAAAGCGAGAAGTGGTTGTAAACCCTGAAAGAAGGCGTCAGATCTTTTTAGAATGCCATTTCACGGAGGCAGGACATCATTTGGGACAAAAGAAAACAGTGCACAGAATCCAAAGCCGGTACTACTGGCTGGGAATTGTAAAGGATGTAGTAGACTGGGTGAGTACAGCATGTTTAATACAACAATTTTAGGACTCACTCAATATTCCTTTTGGTAAACTGTAAGTTTCACACAAAAATGGAGAGGCTGGACTATTGGAGAATTTCACATCAGAATCCATTTATCATCTTACTTTGAAATAACCACCTGCTTAATGTTTGCCGCAAATTCCACTGTCAGTTTAAATCTCCCTCCCTAAACGGACATCAGATTATTTTTTTTTGTTTCTCCATCTATGCACCTCCTTGCCATAGGACACCCAAGATGATGCAGGGGTGACCGAATTGGGACACCCTCTTAAATTGCGGAAACCGAATGCAATTTCTATCCCCTTCTGCTGCAGGACAAAAACCAGCAGGAGGTGTGGCAAGTGTTCATGCAATCCTTTAAAACTGTACAGGACTAGGACTAAGGAATTATGAATGGAGTGGTTGGAACTGTATGAAGAAACACAATGGGCACACTAGTATAGATGGGTGGAGGCATGGTGCTGGGAATAGAACAGAAGCTGGTGTGCCAAAATCTCCAAGGTGATCTAATAAATCCACTGTGATGCAATACAATACATTAGTGGAGATGTACAGAGAGGATATGGAGCAGCTTGAATGAAAAATAAAGCAATCTTTGGAGACTTGCGGATCTAGAGCTAAAGTTCCTTATGCGGCTGTTACTTTTAGGAGTGTGCATCTGGTAGATTGACCAGTGTATCAATCAACCTATCACTCTGCTTTTCATTTTAATGAAAGCATTTAATAGTAGAAAGTAGCCATAAATATAATATAAACATATTCTGATAACACAAGTGTTTAAAAAATATGTATATATGTGTATATAAGATAAATGAGCGGAGCAGTCACTTATTTCACATTCAGTGCTCCAGCTGGGAAGTGCCCTATAATACCCTGCAAGTACTTGTTTTAAAATATGTTGAAGCTCGGAGGCTCAGTCAAGCTTTTTTTTTTAAATGTGTTGGAAGGTTATAGGTGTAAGGAAAAGCCTCCTTGGCATGGTTACCCCCTAAACATTTGCCTTTGCTGATGCTAAGTTATGATTTGAAAGTGTGCTGGGACCCTGCTCACCAGGCCACAGCACCAGTGTTCTTTCCCTAAACTGTACCTTTGTCTCCACAACTGGCACAACCCTGGCACTCAGGTAAGCCCCTTGTAACTGGTACCCCTAGTACCAAGGGCCCTGATGCCAGGGAAGGTCTCTAAGGGCTGCAGCATGTCTTATGCCACCCTAGGGACTCCTCACTCAGCACATGAACACTGCCTCACAGCTTGTGTGTGCTGGTGGGGAGAAAATGACTAAGTCGACATGGCACTCCCCTCAGAGTGCCATGCCAACCTCACACTGCCTGTGGCATAGGTAAGTCACCCCTCTAGCAGGCCTTACAGCCCTAAGGCAGGGTGCACTATACCACAGGTGAGGGCATATGTGCATTAGCACTATGCCCCTACAGTGTCTAAGCAAAACCTTAGACATTGTAAGTGCAGGGTAGCCATAAGAGTATATGGTCTGGGAGTTTGTCATACACGAACTCCACAGTTCCATAATGGCTACACTGAAAACTGAGAAGTTTGGTATCAAACTTCTCAGCACAATAAATGCACACTGATGCCAGTGTGCAATTTATTGTAAAATACACCCAGAGGGCATCTTCGAGATGCCCCCTGAAAACATACCCGACTTCTAGTGTAGGCTGACCAGTTCCTGCCAGCCTGCCACACACCTGACATGTTGCTGGCCATATGGGGAGAGTGCCTTTGTCACTCTGTGGCCAGGAACAAAGCCTGTACTGGGTGGAGGTGCTTCTCACCTCCCCCTGCAGGAACTGTAACACCTGGCGGTGAGCCTCAAAGGCTCACCCCTTTTGTTTCAGCGCCACAGGGCATCCCAGCTAGTGGAGATGCCCGCCCCTCCGACCACTGCTCCCAATTTTGGCAGCAAGGCTGGAGGAGATAATGAGAAAAACAAGGAGGAGTCACCCATCAGTCGGGACAGCCCCTAAGGTGTCCTGAGCTGAGGTGACCCCTGCCTTGAGAAATCCTCCATCTTGAGTTTGGAGGATTCCCCCAATAGGATTAGGGATGTGCCCCCCCTTCCCACAGGGAGGAGGCACAAAGAGGGTGTAGCCACCCTCAAGGACAGTAGCCATTGGCTACTGCCCTCCCAGACCTAAACACACCCCTAAATTCAGTTTTTAGGGGCACCCCAGATCCCAGGAAATCAGATTCCGTCAACCTGAAGAAAGAAGAAGGACTGCTGACCCACAACCCTGCAGAGAAGGAGGAAGACGACAACTGCTTTGGCCCCAGCCCTACCTGCCTGTCTCCAACTTCGAAAACCTGCTCCAGCGACACATCCGACAGGGACCAGCGACCTCTAAAGCCTCAGAGGACTGCCCTGACCCCCAGGACCAAGAAACTCCCGTGAGCAGCGGCTCTGCTCAAAAATCTGCAACAAACTTGCAACTTTTCAACTACTTTAAAGACTTCACGTTTCCCGCCGGAAGCGTGAGACTTCACACTCTGCACCCGACACCCCCGGCTCGACCTGCAGAAAACCAACACCTCAGGGAGGAATCCCCGGCGACTGCGAGCCCATGAGTAACCAGAGACGACCCCCCTGAGCCCTCACAGCGACGCCTGCAGAGAGAATCCAGAGGATCCCCCTGACCGCGATTGCCTGTAACAAGGGACCCGACGACTGGAACCAACACTGCACCCGCAGCCCCTAGTACCTAAAGGAACCGAACTCCAGTGCAAGAGCGACCTCCAGGCGACCCTCTGCCTAGCCCAGGTGGTGGCTGCCCCAAGGAGCCCCCCCTGTGCCTGCCTGCCTGCCTGCATCGTTGAAGTGACCCCCGGGTCTCTCCATTGTTTTCAATCTAAAACCCGACACCTGTTTGCACACTGCACCCGGCTGCCCCTGTGCCGCTGAGGGTGTACTTTCTGTGCCTTCTTGTCCCCCCCCCCACCCCCCCCCCGGTGCTCTACAAAACCCCCCTGGTCTGCCCCGAGGACGCAAGTACTTACCTGCTGGCAGACTGGAACCGGAGCACCCCTGTTCCCCATAGGCGCCTCTGTGTTTTGGGCACCTCTTTGACTTCTGCACTTGACCGGCCCTGAGCTGCTGGTGTGGTAACTTTGGGGTTGCCTTGAACCCCCAACGGTGGGCTGCCTATGCCCCAAACTTGAGGGTTGTAAGTGTTTTACTTACCTTCAAAACTAACCTTTACTTACCTCCCCCAGGAACTGTTGATTTTTGCACTGTGTCCAAAAGCTTATTGCCATTTTTACAAAGACTGTATGTGATATTGCTTTCATTCAAAGTTCCTAAAGTATCTAAGTGAAGTACCTTACATGTAAAGTATTAACTGTAAATCTTGAACCTGTGGTTCTTAAAATAAACTAAGAAAAGATATTTGTCAATATAAAAGCCTATTGGCCTAGAGTAAGTTTTTGAGTGTGTGTTGCTCATTTATTGCCTGTGTGTGTGTACAACAAATGCT
Organism: Pleurodeles waltl; assembly: GCF_031143425.1. NCBI lineage: Eukaryota > Metazoa > Chordata > Amphibia > Caudata > Salamandridae > Pleurodeles > Pleurodeles waltl. The sequence continues at coordinate 924,152,911 of NC_090450.1, read as the reverse complement.
TAACACTACCCTCTGATAAGCCTACTGCTCGACCACACTACCACAAAATAGAGCATTAGAATTATCTGCTTTTGCCACTATCCTACCTCTAAGGGGAACACTTGGACTCTGTGCACACAATTTCTTACTTTGAAATAGTACATACAGAGCCAACTTCCTACAAGGAGCACAGCAAACACCTCCCCCTGAACAACGCAAAAAAAACAAAACACATTTAGTCTCCTGGGTCATTAGATCCATCAACTCAGGAGAGCCTATCATTATTTTGAATGCAGTCCGAGATGGAACTATATGCTGTTCGGCTGGAATGCAGTGAATTATAGTGGTTGATTCCATAGCTGCACTCTGTGGCCTGAAAAATGTTTAAAAAGACTTGAAGATATGTTTTTTTTAAACTGTTTTTATTGGGCTTTTCTTACAAGAACAAAGACAGCTTTACAAAACATTCATGATATTCAGAAACATTATACAACCACATCACAGGGAATTGCAAAGCAGTAACATGCTTGCTTCAAAAGGAGTGAAGTGAGACAGCCACCAGGACATCACAGTGATGGGTAACAAGGAGGGTGTTCCGTTCCGCTGAAATCAATTGCTTACAAAGGTGCCATATTTCTTAATATCTCAAGGCCTCTCCCTCGGCCTTCCCCCATTTCTGCAGTGCTCCATGCCAAGCAGCAACCAGAGGGGTCTGTTCAGCCCTCCACTGTAAGGTTAGGGCTCTTTTAGCCAGTAGGATATCCATGCTGGTGAAGCGCGCCCACACCCTATGCCGCTTCCTACGCTTAAAAATGCATAGGGTGCAGGCCACCCACGTTTCAAGGTCAGTGAGCTCGGTGACGTCTAGCAACACATCATAAACTGGAGCGCCAGTAGGAGTAGAGGGAAAGGCAGGACCACAGCATATGCCGCAGATCAGCTGAATGGCAGCAGGGGCAGCAGAGGTGTGCGATAGGGAGATAACTGAGGGGAATGTTTGCAAAATAATAGAGACGTCTTGGTAAAATTATTATTTTGGATAGGGCTATTTTCTCAGTCGTAGCCAAGTGTAGGTGTTTACAGAACTGCACCTGAGATTTTAGTGCAGAGATGGATTTTCTCAGGTTACTGTCATACAAATCACCTGGATGGGAACCCTAAGATAACGGGCAGTGTCCCCTTTCCACATCAGGAGGATTCCTCCAAGTCTCACTTCGTGGGGCGGTACTCTGTGACTGAGAGCACACATGCAAGATTTGGGCCAGGTGACCCAAAGACCCGCCACCTGGGCAAACATGTGAAGCATATTGTGTGTATATAGGCAAGGTCTGGGTGTATATTTCTAAGTTATAAAAGCAGGTTGTCTGCATACAGAGACACCGCATGGGTCGCATCATCTAAGGGTTTCCTCCAAGCCCCTCCTTTCTGGCAAAGCCAGGTGGCAAGGGGCTCCATAGCAATTGCGAACAGCAGAGGAGGCAAGGGACAACCTTGCCTAGTGCCTCTGCCCACGGGAAATGGTGGTGAGACAAGCTGACCCAGACGGATCCTAGAGGTTGAGTTAGCGTACTACAATTTTGTGTATGCCAAGAGGTGGTTGCCCACTCCCATCCTGACCAACACTGGGGAAGCTTAATCCCAGGTTATCACTCCCTGGATGACGCTTGAGATATCATCAGTGATGTCACTGAGCAGGTCATGAGTGATGCAATATGTGAGGTCGTAAGCAGTGCATTGCGGTGGGGGGGTGTAAGTTCTAGCTAACACTGGTAGCTTCAATTGCCAAATTTTTATGGTTTAGAGTGTGTATTATAACGTCCTTGTAGCCTTTGTTTTTAAAAAAAAAAATCTGTTTTGTAAGTACGGCGTCCAGTAACCACTAATTTTCTCAGTAAAATGTTAGTTTTTTAATGCCTTTTCTTAACTATAAATATCCCTGGAGCCTTTTTTTTTTTTTTTTTTTAGGAAATTTCACTATTTTTTTAAATGTAATTTATACTTGAATTTGACCCATGATCTCAGTTAACTAATATACATTTTCACAAGTTTATAAATTCATTATTCACACATTCATTCTTATCATGTATTTTAAAGCTAAAAGTTAATGTAAGTTAACTTATGTAGTTGTTCTGTAAATGCAACTGTAGGAAAGTACCATCTTGCCTGGCATGTTACCCCCATTTTCACTGTATGTATGTTTGTTTTTGCCTATGTGTCACTGGGATTCTGCTAGGCAGGACCCCATTGCTCATAATGTATGCCCTGTATGTGTTCCCTGTGTGGTGCCTAACAGTATCACTGAGGCTCTGCTAACCAGAACCTCAGTGTTTATGCTCTCTCTCTGCTTTTAAAATTGTCACTGCAGGCTAGTGACTATTTTGACCAATTCACATTGGCACACTGGAACACCCTTATAATTCCCTGGTATATGGTACCTAGGTACCCAGGGTATTGGGGTACCAGGAGATCCCTATGGGCTGCAGCATTTCTTTTGCAACCCATAGGGAGCTCAGACAATTCTTACACAGGACTGCCACTGCAGCCTGAGTGAAATAACGTCCACTTATTTCACAGCCATTTTCACTGCACATAAGTAACTTATAAGTCACCTATATGTCTAACCCTCACTTGGTGAAGGTTAGGTGCCAAGTTACTTAGTGTATGGGCACCCTGACACTAGCCAAGGTGCCCCCACATTGTTCAGTGCAAATTCCCCGGACTTTGTGAGTGCGGGGAGACCATTACACGCGTGCACTACATATAGGTCAATAGCTATATGTAGCGTCTCCATGGTAACTCCGAACATGGCCATGTAACATGTCTAGGATCATGGAATTGTCACCCCATTACCATTCTGGTATTGGGGGGACAATTCCATGCATCCCCGGGTCTCTAGTACAGAACCTGGGTACTGCTTTCCGGGGTCTCCACTGCAGCTGCTGCCAACCCCTCAGACAGGTTTCTGTCCCCCTGGGGCCTGGGCAGCCTGGTCCCAGGAAGGCAGAACAAAGGATTTCCTCTGAGAGAGGGTGTTACACCCTCTCCCTTTGGAAATAGGTGTGAAGGGCTGGGGAGGAGTAGCCTCCCCCAGCCTCTGGAAATGCTTTGATGGGCACAGATGGTGCCCATCTCTGCATAAGCCAGTCTACACCAGTTCAGGGATCCCCCAGCCCTGCTCTGGTGCGAAACTGGACAAAGGGAAAGGGGAGTGACCACTCCCCTGACCAGCACCTTCCAGGGGAGGTGTCCAGAGCTCCTCCAGTGTGGCCCAGACCTCTGCCATCTTGGATACAGAGGTGTTGGGGCACAATGGACAGCTCTGAGTGGCCAGTGCCAGCAGGTGACGTCAGAGACCCCTCCTGATAGGTGCTTACCTTTCTCAGTAGCCAGTCCTCCTTTCTGGGCTATTTAGGGTCTCTCCTCTGGGCTATTCCTCAGATAACAAATGCAAGAGCTCACCAGAGTTCCTCTGCACTTCCCTCTTCGACTTCTGCCAAGGATCGACCGCTGACGGCTCCAGGACACCTGCAAAACCGCAACAAAGTAGCAAGACGACTACCAGCAACATTGTAGCGCCTCATCCTGCCGGCTTTCTCAACTATTTTCTGATGGTGCATGCTCTGAGGGCTGTCTGCCTTCACCCTGCACTGGAAGCCAAGAAGAAATATCCCGTGGGTCGACGGAATCTTCCCCCTGCCAGCGCAGGCACCAAACTTCTGCATCACCGGTCCTCTGGGTCTCCTCTCATCCTGACGAGCGTGGCCCTGGAACACAGGAGCTGGGTCCAAGTGTCTCCCACAGTCCAGTGGCCCTTCTGTCCAAATTTGGTGGAGGTAAGTCCTTGCCTTCCCACGCCAGACAGTAATCCTGTGTACTGCGTGATCTGCAGCTCCTCCGGCTTCTGTGCACTTTCCCAAGGATTCCTTTGTGCACAGCCTAGCCTGGGTCCCCAGCACTCCGTCCTGCATTGCCCAACTCGCTGAGTTGGACTCCGACGTCGTGGGACCCTCCTTTGTGACTCTGAGTCGACCGCTGTCCTCAAATCTTCTAAGTGTCTGTTCCGGTACTTCTGCGGGTGCTGCCTGCTTCTGCGGGGGCTCTCTGAGTTGCTGAGCGCTCCCTCTGTCTCCTCCTCCAAGGGGCGACATCCTGGTCCTTCCTGGTCCCCAGCAGCACCCAAAATCCTCAACCGCGACTCTTGCTGCTAGCAAGGCTTGTTTGCGGTATTTATGCGTGGAAACACTTCTACATCCTCCAGCAGGCCGTGGGACATCTTCTGACCAAAGGAGAAGTTCCTGGCACCTTCCGTTTTTGCAGAATCTTCGGCTTCTTCCACCCGGAGGCAGCCCTTTTGCACCTTCATCCGGGGTTTGGTGGGCTCCTGCCCCCCTTGGACACTTGCGTGACTCTTGGACTTGTTCCCCTTCCCTTACAGGTCCTCAGGTCCAGGAATCCGTCTTCAGTGTTTTGCTGGTGGTAGTGGTTCTTGCAGAATCCCCTATCTTGACTATACTGTCTTTCTGGGGTAGTAGGCTAACTTTACTCCTACTTTTCAGGGTCTTGGGGTGGGGTATTTTGGACACCCTTACTGTTTTCTCACAGTCCCAGCGTCCCTCTACAACCTACCATAGGCCTGGGGTCCATTCGTAATTCGCATTCCACTTTTGGAGTATATGGTTTGTGTTGCCCCTAGGCCTATTTCTTCCTATTGCATCATATTGTGATTCTACATTGTTTGCACTACTTTTCTTACTGTTACTTACCTGATTTTGGTTTGTGTACCTATAATTTGTGTATATTACTTACCACCTAATTGAGGGTATCCTCTGAGATACTTTTGGCATATTGTCACTAAAATAAAGTACCTTTATTTTTAGTAACTCTGAGTATTGTGTTTTCTTGTGATATAGTGCTATAGTAGGAGCTTTGCATGTCTCCTAGTTCAGCCTAAGCTGCTCAGCTATAGCTACCTCTAACAGCCTAAGCTGCTAGAAACACCTCTATTCTACTAATAAGGGATAACTTGGACCTGGCACAAGGTGTAAGTACCACAAGGTACCCACTATAAGCCAGGCCAGCCTCCTACATTGGTGGCAGCGGTGGGATAAGTACTTGTAACTGCTTTACCACTTTGTCATTTGGTGCTTTTCATAAGAAACACATATACCAAATATTTCAATATATGTACATTGAACCAAAACAGTTTACTTTTCTGCTCTAAAACTTTCTACTAAGTTTCTGAAAAGTTCTGAAAACTTTTAAAAGTTTTCAAAAAGTTTGAAAAAGTTTTTTTCTCTGTACTTTCAAAAGTTCTAAAACGTTTTCTCTCTCTGTCTTAAACCTTTTCTATCATGTCTTCAGTAGAGCTCACTCCCAAGGTTGTTTAGGCAACCTATGAGAGTTTAAACTACAAAGGTTTGAGGGGTCTCTGCTTAGAAAGAGGTTTAAGCATTGGTAAGAATCCTACAAAAGAATGCCTCTTTAACCTGCTCTTAGAAAGTGACCAGAACCAGTCTGGCCCATCTCAGGAGAATGTGGTAGGAGGGGAAGCTGCCCAGTCAGTCTCAGAGGAGTTCCCTGAAGAGATTGGGAAGAGTTCTTACAAAGACCTACCCTCTAGCAGGCCTCCTAGTGACACTGGCAGTGGGAGAGGTTCACACTTTAGTAGGGCATCTTTCACTCCTAAAGGCCAGGTTACTAGGGTCCAGCCAGTTAGGGACAGGTCTCTCTCTGCCAATTCCCACATTTCCTCTGTATCCAAACATTCCTAAGCCTCCAACCCTGAGGATAACTTGATGGAAAGGGAACTCAGAAAGCTGAGGTTGGAAGAGACCAGACTGAAGCTTAAACAGCAGCAGCTGGCCTTAGACAGGGAATCCCTAGCTACAGAGAGGGAAAGACAGATAATGGGGTTAGTTCCACACGGCAGCAGCAGTATTTCTGATAGCAATCCTGTTAGAGAGCAAGATTTCAGGAATCTGCATAAGATAGTCCCCCCTTACAAGGAGGGGGATGACATTAATAAGTGGTTTGCTGCACTTGAGAGGGCCTGTATGGTACAGTTGGTCCCTCAAAGGCAGTGGGCTGCTATATTGTGGCTATCTTTCACTGGAAAGGGTAAGGATAGGCTCCTTACTGTCAGAGAAAGTGATGCCAATAACTACAAAGTTTTGAAGGATACACTGTTGGATGGATTTGGCTTAACCACTGAACAATACAGGATTAAGTTCAGAGACACCAGAAAAGAGTCCTCTCAAGACTGGGCAGATTGTGTTGACTGTTCAGTGAAGGCCTTGGAGGGTTGGTTACATGGCAGTAAAGTATCTGACTATGAAAGCCTGTATAATCTGATCCTGAGAGCATATTCTTAACAATTGTGTGTCTGATTTGTTGCACCAGTACTTGGTAGACTCAGATCTGACCGCGCCCCAAGAATTGGGAAAGAAGGCAGACAAATGGGTCAGAACAAGAGTGAACAGAAAAGTTCATACTGGGGGTGACAAGGATGGCAAGAAGAAGGATGGTAAGTCTTTTGACAAGGGTGGGGACAAAAGTAAACATTCTGAGTCTTCATCAGGCCCACAAAAATCCTCTGGGGGTGGTGGGTCCAAATCCTCTTCAAACAATCAGAAAAAGCCTTGGTGTTATTTATGTAAAGTAAAAGGCCATTGGGCAAGTGATTCCACTTGCCCAAAGAAAACCACCAAACCTCCCACCACCACAACCCCAACTGCAACCTCTAGTGCCCCTAGTAATAGCAGTGGTGGTGGGAAATCTACTACAAATAGCCAATCCAAGGGTGTAGCTGGGCTCACTATTGGCAATGTAGTTGGGGTTGGTCTTGTTAGGGAGACCACAGAGGCTGTTTTAGTCTCTGATGGTGGCATTGACTTCGCCACCTTGGCTGCTTGTCCGCTTAATATGGATAAGTACAAGAAACTTCACCTAATCAATGGTGTTGAAGTTGAGGCCTACAGGGACACAGGAGCCAGTGTAACTATGGTGATAGAAAAACTGGTCCATCCTGATCAACACCTACTTGGTCAGCAGTACCAAGTGACTGATGCTCATAACACTCTTAGCCACCTCATGGCTGTTGTGAATCTCAACTGGTGGGGGGGAGGGTGGTGAGGGGGATGGCGGGGTTACTGGTCCAAAGAAAGTTGTGGTTGCCACTGAATTACCTGTAGATTGCTTACTAGGCAATGATTTGGAAACATCAGCTTGGGCAGAAGTGGAGTTGGAGGCTCATGCAGCAATGCTGGGCATTCCTGGGCATATTTTTGCTTTGACAAGGGCTCAGGCCAAAAAGCAAAAAGGACAGGGAAACTTGGATCCTGGAACAATGGACCAAGTGCTCCCAAAAGCTAGGAGTAGAAAGGGTAAGCCTACTACAGCAACGCACCAAGTCTTTCTTTTTTTAAATTCGTTTTATGGATTTGCAGATCCGTCGTGAATCCTTGGACAAATAGGTGGTCTGCATGCTATATTGCACGGTAATCCACAGATCTGTTGCCAACCAAAAACACACATTTAGTACTAATACTGCATCATTTATTGCAATTTCTATAAGTATATAATTGCCTGTGTGTTGAGTAGCTGTGTGAGTAGTTTTATGGGTGTGGGTCTGTCTGTCTGGGTCTCTGGGTGGGTGTGTGAGTGGGTGTTGGGAGTAGCTGTGTAGGTCTGTGAGTGGGTGTGTGAGTGGTTTTGTGAGTATCTATATTGTTGCGTTGGTGAGTGTAAGTAGGTGTGAAGGTGTATGTGTTTTCAAAATTGGGGTCTGGATCTGCTTCAGAGCACAGTGGTTGCGCTGCTCGCTGCGGAGGATCCACGGATCCTCATACACTAGAAAAAAACGTTTTTGGACCATTTCGTGCCCATAAGGGGGGTCCCTCACAGCCCCCCCACCATGAGTCCCATGGGGTCATGGAACCTCTACCCTGACCCCTTCTATCTCTTAAAAATTAAATTTTTCCCCCCAGGACCCAAGTCCTGATGCAGAAATTGGCGGCCGCAGCTTTCCTCTCTGGTTGTTGCCACCCAATCAAGGTATTGCTATTAGCATGGTGTATCTGTCATGGTGGATCCGCGTTGCTGGATATACATAAATCATTTTATTTTAATAACACCAAAGCTATTAAACATTTTTTTTATCAAAGTACTAAAAGCAGCCTTTCTTGACCAAGATTTAGCTTTCTGACAAATTAGGTGTAATTCCGTTCACCGGTTCGGGCTGTGCAGTGGCTATCCCTGCACACGAGCCGCACCGTGACACAGGCTCTCATCACCAGCCAACTGGACTACAGCAATGCCCTTTGCGTAGGAATCGCCACACACCTCTTACAGAGACTTCAGACAACGTGAAGCTCGTGAGCTACCAGTAGCTCTCCAGTGCCCTGTGCGTAGCTCTCCTGTGGGCAGCCAGGCTACTACTATAGCAGGTTTTGCTTGGCTGAGGTATTATATGTCTAAAAATTTTAAAAGCATACATTTGAAATGTAAATGTGTGTATTTTCAGTATCCATAAGGTGTTGTTTTTGGGAAAATAGTTGAACACTCAAACTGTATTTTAAAACTATTGTTTGAGTTGGAGAAATGTATTACTCACATTATTGCCTTGGTGACAGGAGAGTTGCAGCTGTCTGTTATGTACTACCCCGTTAGAGACATTCCAAATTGATAATACTTATTTATTTTATTGCCTGCGACCCCACCTAATGCACCGATGTGATCATTGCTGACAAGCTTGGATGGTGTGGTCACTACTATATCACTAACATTAGTAGCTCAGGATGATCTTCATTGAACATAAATAGCTCCTGTTACAGAAAAGGTTAGCTACCCCTGCTTCAGATCATACAGAACGCTGCAGCCAGACTCATCCTCGGCCTTCCCCGATGAACCCCCATCACACCCCACTGCAGGGAACTCCACTAGTTCCTTCAACAGAAGAGATGCCAATTGAAGCTGCTGACACACACACAAAGCTCTACACAACCAAGGGCCCGTGTACATTAACCACTGCCTGAACTTTCACCAACCGTTGAGAAGACTACTCTCTGCCTCCCTTTCATTTGCCCATACTCCCCGCATCTTCTGAAGCAGAAGTGGAGGATGCTTCTTCTCTCACGTCACAGCTTAAACCTGGAACAGCCTCCCCATGCTCCTCCAGACCATCACCTCATTCTGGAATTTCGAATGGCCCTCAAGACCTGGTTGTTCGAATAGGCCTCTGGGACGTGCAAGCACCTGGATATCCTATCGGGTGATTAGCTGTGCTTTATAAATCCTGATTGATTGATTGATAGTCATGTTCCCTATGGGAAATGGCATGGGCAATAGTTGTGTCTAAAATCCCTTCAGGAACACGTTTTGGGACTCCTGCTTCCCCCCCCCCCCCCACACCCCTCCACCATTTTTCTTGGCCCACACTTGACAGATCACCCCAAAACTTTCCAGACAGCAGCTGAAGTGACAGCCAAACTAGTTCTGAAAAGTTTGTGAAGATTTGTTAAGCACGAGCAAAGTTCTTAGCAAAACAAAAACTCTCTTCCTATGGTAACTAGGTCCTAACTATGGTCATCATAGTATCTATCTATCTATCTATATGTATATTACCTAGTGGCGGTCACCACTAGGTAGTTATAGTTAGGACCTAGTTTTTATAGAAAGAGCGTTTTTTGTTTTGCCAATAACTTTGTCGCCATTTGATGAATCTTCACAATTTTTCAAAGAAAATACAACACTCACTTCAGCTGCTGTCTGGAAAGTTTCTGGTTGATCCGTCAAGGGGGGCTGAGAAAAAGGGGATCCCAAAATGCGTTTTCCCCATTCATTTTTCCATAGGGATTTTGAACAGCAATAGCGCCAACACTACTGGACGGATTTACACCAAATTTGGCAGGAAGGTAGCTCTTGGTCCAGAAAGAGCCCTTTTTGTGATTTGGTGTAAATCCGTTCAGTAGTTTTTGAGAAATTTAAGGAAATTCAAATGTGTATATGTAGGGATGCAAAGGATTCGCGACACCTCCTGATCTGAGATCTGATTGGTTGCCAACATTTCAGCAAGGAAGTGTTGGCAGCCATTTTGGGACTCAGCTGAAGTCGAGTCCTGGAAAAAAACCAAAAGGGGCCATGGTACGAACAGCTGGACCCCTTAGCTCTGGTGCTAGGGTCCCGAAGGGATTCGCGGCAGATCCAGCAAAAATTCACACACACAAAAATGGAGTGTGGGCTCCCGCACTTCATCTTCTTTAAGCCCCTGGGTGGGTCAAGACCCGGGGGCATTGTTTATTTGTACCACCATCTCTCTGGAGCATTCATCATATGGTGTGCCGGAGGGGGGGGGGCACGCGCCCCGACCCCTCACCCCTCCCCACTGCAGGCCCAGGGACCACCACTTTGCAGGGCTATAATAAAAAGTGAAGGGAGTCTGTTTCGGACCCCCAGGCCTGGGGGACCCCCACCTCCCTGGGGCAGTTTTCATTGGAGAGCCACTGATGGCCCTGGGGACTGCCACCCCCAGGTCCGGCTCCTGCTTTGTCTTGGGGTGCCCACCCCGGGACATTGCTGTTTTGCTGTGGCTTGGCTGCAACTTTGAAAGCTGCAGCCAAGTCATAGCAAACAAAGTCCACTTTCTGACAGCGGGCCTGTGAAACGGGTCCCGCTGTCAGAAAGCAGAGTTTCCATCAGTCTTCCCTACACTTAAATATGCATGCAGGGAAGACAGATTAAAAGATTGCTCCAGCAAGCAGGTAGCTGCTATGAAAATCATCTATCTTCTTGCTGGAGCAATGCCAGCTCATGCAGGAGGTCGAGAGCCAGCTGGGACCGCAGGGGAGGCTCCCCCCGCAGTCCCAGCTAGCCCGTAAAGAAATGTCTCATTCTAAGTACATCATCCATCAAAGCCTAAAAATTCTCTATCTCTCTCTCCCTCTCTTTCTTTCTATCTCTCTCTGTCTCTTTCTCCCACTCACACACCAACTCAGACTCTTACTCAGCCACTCACAGACCCACTCAGACACTCACGCACCCACTTAGACCCTTGTGCACGCACTCACAGCCCCACTCAGACTCTCACACACCCACAGACCAACTGACACACCCTCATGCACCCACTCACAGACCTGCTCAGACAGACACTGACGCACCCACTGAAACACTGATGCACGCACTCTCCCAGACAGGGACTCTCACAGCCACTCTCATCCCCAGAGAAGATAGGCTGTGGCAATTTCTCTCCGCGCAGGGCCAAAGGGCTGTGCGCAGTGGGGGGTTGGGTGGTTAGGGTAGTTGGTCGCAGGCTCTTGCTGCAGGCCAGGCCTTGCAGGCAACCCCTGACACGCACGGGAGAAGGCCATGCACGGTGCAAGATTGGGTGCTTATAGGGGACCTGTGGCCAACCGCCGCTGCGCACGGCCGTGGTTAGATTAACATATAGTAATGAAAATTACTATACGTTAAAAAAACATAGAATTTCACTGTGATTAACCAAAGGTTACAGGAACGTTATAGTTAGGAAATATAATTTTTAAAATCATGGAAATTCACTTAAAAAACAAAGGTTACTGGGACAATATAGTTAGGCTCACATTTTAAACGTACGAAACCATAGACATTCACCAGTTATAGTTAGTTATCTCAAGTAACTCTAACTCGTGCCCTAAGGTAACTATAACCTGTGCCCACATACATAGCATACAGTAGCCTAATCTTGAGATGACTGTTTTCTGAAGTTCTGTAGGAATAAAAGGAACAATTTGTCTCAAAATTCCTAATGTGAAAAAACAGAAAGATGTAACTTGTTTAATATGGGTAGCGAAGCACAGCTTTCCGTCAAAAAGGATTCTTACGTTTTTGGACTGGTGGACGAAGATCACCAAGATTGGGAGGCCACCAGGCAGTATTCCAAAAGGGGGTGTCGCTACCAAATAAAAATACCTCAGTCTTTTCGGAGTTAAGTTTAGGACAATTTTTCTGCATCCAATTGACGATGTTACTGATGCAGTTGTTAAACTGCCTGTCCATCTTTTCGTTGTTAGAAGAGACTGACACTACTAGCTGAGTGTTGTCTGCATAAGATATACCAGAAAATCCACTGGAACGGATCAATTCCATCAGAGGGGTGACATAAACATTAAAAAGCTTAGGACTTAACGAAGATCCTTAAGAGACCCTGCAAAGGAGAGAGAAAGGTTCGGACTAGAGCGACTACTTGCCGTCTGTTAGACAGGAAGGAATTTAGCAGCAAGAGTGCCAAACCCTTGATACCGATACTTTTGAGCTGGTTGATCGATGAATAGACAGTGGCTGGCCATATCAAATGTGGCCGAAAGATCAGGTAAAATCAAAGCCGCCTTCCTAACATTGTCAACAATGGCTCTGATTTTCTCTGTGGCTGCCACAAGGGCTGACTCAGTACAGTGATTGGGTCTGAACCGATGTTCAGAAGGATCTATAAGAAGGCTGTCATCAAGGAAGGCCCATGTTCAGAAGGATCTATAAGAAGGCTGTCATCAAGGAAGGCCATAATATCCTGATTCATTGTCTTCTCTTTAATTTTTTAGCTGGGAGAGGAAGGTGATAGATAGGCCGATAGTTTTTCACACTGTGGGGATCTAGGGTAGTTTTTTTTAGCAACAGGAGAATTGAGGCTTTTTTCTACGCTGTTGGAAAGAATCTTAAAGTTAGACATTTGTTCAGGAGTGCCATGAGATGGAATTACACTGTATCTGAGACTGTGTGAAGGACATGGGGGTTGCAGGGCATGGGTCAGATGGGGCACCAGATTTGGAGGATTTGATAAGCTTGGCAACCTTCTCAGTGAGGGATGTGAAGACATTGAAAACATTAGAAATGGGATCCGATTTGGTAAGAGTTGTCTCCAAGCATCTCCACGTATAAAGGATCATTCAAGACTATAGAGTTTGTAGTAGAGGTAAATTAATAAAAGATGGGATTTACCTTTTGATAAGAAAAAGTCTGCTAATTTATTATACAAAGATTGATCAGGGCACACAGTGTTTTTATTATTACAGTTGGGTCAAGTTTAAATTGTGTGTAGAGTTTTTAGGAGCATTGATTTTGTCCATGAAGTATCTGGATTTTACAACACAAATTAAGGATTTATATTTTTTAACAAAGGATTCATATTCAATTTTTTCTTCAGGATTGTGTTCTGTTTTCCACAGTTGCTCCTGGCATCTGCACTTCTGTTTAAATTCTCTAATTTCCTGGCAGCACCATGGAGCGGATGGCTTGGTTCTATGGTTTCTCCTCGTTTTTAGCCCAGGGGGCAATGAGGCTCGCGAGTTTCATTGACATTATTTAAGGCTCTGCTCTTGAAATGTCCACGGCCTAAAGGACAAACTGAAAGACTTCGAAACACTTCGAAACACTCAACTACCTTCAGAGCTTTCCGGTCATCGTTCTACAAGAAACTTGGGCAATGGAGCCAATCTCCATCTCGGGCTACTTCCATGTCCTCCTACCTGCTATCAAGGAAGGCAAATTTGGCTGTGGGAAAGGTGGCCTGGGGGTGTACCTGTCAGCCGCCCTAAATGCCAGCCGTAAGGTGCTCTCCTCCGATGCCGACAAATTTCTCACAGTCCTCCTGACTTTTCTGCACAGAAGGAAAGAGCAGGGGTTAATTTTAGTTAACATCTACATGCCCCTGAGACGGAAAAACCAGGAGGTGATGTCCAAACTACTTGTGGATCATATCACTCAACTGGACAGCTCTTACCCACTCCTCCCACTAATAGTAACAGGAATTTTACTAGGAGGGTTTGTAACCACTGGGGTCACTGAAGCTCAGAAACACCAGTGGTGTATCCAGGAACAATCACTGATCAAGACAGCAAAAGGAAGTAATATAGGAACAGCTTTACTGGGCTCCCTAGAACACCTAGGACACCGAGCTCTAAACGACCGATTCAGCAAAGATACCCCTTCTTCTTTATCGTTCCATGCCACAAATGGAAACTCACTTATTGATTTTACTTGGGTGTCCCTATCACTTATGCAAATGGTACTCTCCTTTAAACTTGTCCAAAGGTTCAAAAGTGATCATCTACCGCAGGGAGTGGTCTTTACCCTTACTCCAGCAGCACATAAGGGCAACACAGAACCTGATGGCTCTGAATATCTGTACCAGCTAAAAAGAATCAAATGGACATCCGCCTCTTTAGGCTCCTTGGCCCTGGAAGGGGACAAGCATCTAAAAGCCTCCCAAAGAACGGAAGGGTCAGCCACAGATAAATGGGAGATGTTTATTCATTCATATACCCAGTGATTTGCCAGGAATGTCGACTCTACTAGGCGCCCAATCCTGCCAGCTATAAAGAAGTCGCACACCTTGCGTAGCCTAAAACAGCTAGAGGAAAGTCAGTCAAGCACTTAGGTTGGTCCGTCTGTTTTCTGAACAAGAACGTCATCTCACCAACCTGAGACAAGCTAAATGAAAGCTCAAACAGGCTGCATGGGGAATCAGGAGGCAGGAAACTGAGAAATTCTGGGCCAAACCTATCTGGGACATTAAACATAAAAATGCTAGCAAGTTCTGGAACACGGTAAATGCCCTAAAGAACCCACAAGGTCCATAATTGTATTCAAACATCTTTGAGGCCGAATGGGCGACCTTCTTGAAAGCTCACTTTCACCAAAACAAATGTGAAGAGGATCATGTTCCGCCGCAGAATCAGTGACTGGATGTTCTTTCAAACTATATCTGTTGTCCACTTTGGTGAGCTTGCAGTGAACTGGCTGCAGAACTGCCATATTGTTTCCAGTGCATTAACATGATCAAGAGCTTATTGCAGTCTCTCTGGTCTTACTTCCTTTTTCCTTAACACCCTCTCCATCAGACATTTACTGACAGAAGCTCTATATCTGCTGTAAGCATGGAACAAGATCAAATGTGTATATCCACGTATTTTATAAGTCACAAGTCTTGATAACTCGCAAATCAAATGATGTCAAGTGGTCTTTGGTCTTCTTGCTGCTTTTTTAATACTGCATGCTTTCTTTACATTAATGTCAGATTTCCCCTTAGGATGGAAGATGTTCTGTTTATGCTCATAATCAGAATTGTCTTTTTCTTTAAGGAAATATTGATGACGTTAAACAATATCCACCTTTGTTCACATATGAACACGTAATTTGAAGTGTCTGGTAGACGGTAGCACAAATTGAGCACAAAAAGCTTTGCAATTGAACCTGCCCATGAGTTAATTACCTGGGTTCCATTTCTTCATGGTTTATGTATATCTAAATTGCTTCTGGTCTAGACTTTTCTTACTCTGTTACTTATTTACACTCCGTTAAGTGTTGTTGTTTTTTCCAGATAAAAATATGTGAGGTATGCCAAAATTCAGAGCAGAGCAAAAGTGTGACCAACAAAATCAGGCATGCAAAGGTTGAAGTGCCCTGGGATGCTCTGGGATTAGATGTTTATGGTAAGATGTATTTTTCCAAAGTTTACAATGTACATATACAGATTGAACTCATCCTACCTCAGGCCTAGAAAAATCATAAAAATGTTTCTAGACCCGCAGGTCGAGTAGCTTGAATAATCTACTCGACCTAACTATAATGTGCTTAACCCGTAAACAGGTCTCAAATTGTGTGATCATAATATTGTATTTTACAGTCACCTTTTTCTTCATTCTCACATGAGTGCACCTTCAAATGTGTGGGTTCAGCATTTCTGCTGTAAAAAAAAATCCTCTTTTGTTTGAATAAGTACACTAAACGTTTGCTCCATGTATAATAAATGTACCCCACATATAGGGTGCACAGGATCCATGCACGACTTGCCTCTTAGTTTACTAACAGCTTTGCCATCAGGGCAGGAGTGTTTCTCAGTTTATGTTTAAACACTCATGTTTAATAAGTATATTGCTGAAGCATGATGTGGTAACGCACTGTCATTTACAGACAGTAAATTTCCAAGAAATGTCCAAACATCTTCCCATTAACTTGCAGCTTTATTGATAAAACTATATAGTGTATTAACAATAATCTGTGGAAAAATGGGTTTCAGAAAACGTATTTATCATTTGCACATCACCAAGTAAAGTGTTCTGACATGTTTATCATCCTGTTAAAATATTTATTTCATCACACAGAAGTACAAAAAATGGTCTTTCACAGCTACCAAAATATATTTTGAAATGTTTGTAAAGTTGACTTAGTTATATAAATGTTGTGTGTTGGGAAAAACCTGATACAGACAGACTTTCATTTCACACAGGTCAGACAGGTCACCTTACAACATCCTGGAACTCTGCAGTCCCAAGGAAAAGTATTTGCATTGCAAAAAGACAAACTGACTTTTGACCTCTGTCTCTAAACACAGAGCAAATGTGACAAGAATAAGATTTAAAGGCATCTTAATTGCTAATTCAGTTCCTGACTGAACAGAACACCTGTTCTTTGTCTACTTAACCTCATAAAATCTGACTTGCCATAGTGAGTGGTTGAGTAGATTTTTCCAGCCATGTAGCTAATAGCCTTTTTCATGATCTTGAATTGCTCTTATTAGCTAAAGTAGAGTTTTATGACACTGGTCCCCTGGTTAGGACCCTGCAAGATTTTTAGGGAATGTGAATTTTAATTAAAAACAAATCCATTTGCAAGTGGTTAAGCATAAAAACCTAGGGAATCTAAGGCTCTCATATTACCAATGTTGGACACCTGTAATCTACCTGGACTCCAGTTCAAGTGCAGTTCATTAACACAATTTATTCCTAATGTATTCAGTTTTCCACAAACACGATCCCACAAAAATATGCCACCGCTTAAACTGGTTTATTTCATGTTTCTGTTGCACGTGCTTGCATTATATTTCCGTATTAATCCACAGTTATTCAGTACTCTTTCGCTAATGTAAAACAGCATGTATTTAGATAGGAGCAAGGTTGTCAAAACAGAGCTTGATATGAAAAATGATCCTTTTCTCCATTTTCCATTTGATAGTAGATGATAAGGAAACATGATCTATCCGTGTTTTATGCAGAAGCTGTGTTTTAGTGCAGGTGTCTCACTAGACATTGGAATTGAGTTTCACTGTTTGTTGTTTCCAATACACTTATCCCATGACACTTGAGCAAGGGATGATGAACTGCTCCTAAATTAGTAGGTCTGTTACTATTCACATACCGCAGCCTTCCATTCAAGTACAACCAGACTCTGGGTGTGAGGATCTTAAACTACCTAAATAGTTTATTTTTTTGGTGCAAGGCACAGCATTGTGTCCATTGGAAATACATCCTTCCACTGACAAGTGTTGCCTGGTTACTCTGGGTGGAGCATAGTCAGTGAAAAGAAATGTGTCTTTACAATCGTGTTATGGAAACATTGCTGATTGAACTCTACCGCAGCGGCTCCTCCGCTGTAGTGGAGGAGCACCGGCCCGCCCCCCGCCAGCAGGAGCAGCTGCAAAACTTTAAAAACAAAACGATAATAAACTATGTTTACTATCGTTTTAGTTTTAGAGGGTGGGGCCATGGTGATGACGAGCATGGAGGAGGAGTGTACAGCACACACATGAGCACTGTGCTCTCTCCAACCCGGCACCGTGTTGCTAGGTTGGAGAGAACAGGCAGAGGCTCCCAGTCTGCCTGGGAGCACTGAGCCAGAACACTCCGGCCAATCCTAATGCTGCTTTTATGCTGCCAGCAGCATGAGAACAGCGTTCGGATTGGTCGCAGGGCAGGCGGTCGGAGCCTGTGCCTTCAGTGGAGCCAGAACAGCGGCGTGGTAGCGGGGAGTCAGGTATGTTTTTTTGTTTTTTTTTTCATTAAATTTTTCTGTTTGTCGTCTCCTGCCACGTGCCGCCCGCCCCTTTTCCACGAGCCACAAATGCTGGGCGCACACACACAGTCAATGACAGAGTTTTAGCATAGTAGTAGAGGAAAATAGCAGTTAGAAGAATGCATACACCGTCTGCTGCAGTGGTGTACAGCCTAAGCCCCTAAAGCCCAATGCATAGTGGAGTTTGTTTATTTACATGAGAAAAATGTACATGCAAATTATTTCAAAAGGAAATGTATACAACAAGTATTTAGCCTATAATCTGGCATGGACGTGACCCTCTTGGATTAATGTTAGCTGTTTCTGCATTAATGTAATAGTTAACTAACTTCAGGGGCGGACTGGCCTAGTAGGCAGTTGGACAGTGCTTTAAGGGCTGGTCTAACATGTCAGAGTGTGGGCCGATTTTCTGGCTGTTTGTGGGTCTGTTTATAGTCTTAGTGGGCCGTTTTTTACTGTTGATTTCCCTGATATTACCCCAGACATTTCCTGCAGCGAGCACAAATGTTTTCAGGCTTGTCATAATTTCCAGACTGGCCTGATTTGAGAATGTGGGCCACTTTTTAAACTATCTGATTTGCTATTGGGCACCAGTTTCATTTTGGTGACCTGGTCAGTTAATACTGAAAATGTGTATTTTGGTGTCAATTGCCATCTGATTTTTAACAAATATTGTATTCCAAATAACACAACTCTTTGTCCAACCACTAAAGTAATCAGAGAAACATTTTGGAAGACCACAGCCCATTTTTACTAGAAAGGATGAGATCTGTGAACCTTTGCAGTGAAAGCAGGAAAATTAAAGTTCTAAACCTAATGAAACCTACATAGATCCAACATACGTTTGGCACAGGTTGCACAGATGACCAATGTCAAATGGGAAACATTCCTATTAGTGTGCAATAGGGTTCCTAATGAATTGTATTACAATGGATTACATATTTTAAATTCTCATACATCATTTCATAATTCAGTCTAGTTCATAGTCCAATTACTTTTTCAGAGAAAGCGATAGGGTCCGGTGGCCACTAAGTGAAACTGCTGCCACTTGCTAATGCCTTGTGATGCAAGTTCTTTTGGGTGTTTGAGATCCAGTCAAGATGACATCACTTGTTACCTACATTACAAAATGTCATCCTTCAGAGCGGATTTTTACAGTTCTTAATATTGAGAAAGGAACAGATGTGAATATTTTTAATCTAAAAATAAAAATACCCATTCGTGCTAATGACCCATTATCATTCAAAAGAGACAACAGTTTGTAGACCTGCCAATTTTCATTTTTTTGGAGTGTTCACCTAGATAAATGTTCTTTTGTTCATTGTATTAGGTCCTTTTCCAGAGACAGCTGGAGGGAATGCCTATGTCCTTACGATAGCTGATTATTTTTCTAAGTGGATTGAAGCTGTACCGCTGCAGAGGAAAGACGCTCTGTCTGTTGCAAAAGCCTTGGCTAAAACGTTTTACAGGTCTGTCTCTTCATGTTTGGAATCATTCACATGCTGTAGTGAATTTCCAGCCTTTTGCTTCTCCCATGTTGACTTCTGGTATGCCACGTTACTAAAAGTGAATTTGTTTGCAATCTTCTTGGTTTTGTAGTTGCTTGAAGTGAAGTCTGACTGCATTGCCTTCTTTGCTCAAAGCAGGTTTGGTGCAGCAAAACACATCTATTCCATTTTGAGCTTGGACTTCTGCGATGAGGTAAGAAAAATATGGATCCTGTAATCATTTGAACGTTAATCCTTCATGCATATGCCTACATTGTATTTGATGAAATACAACAAATGTGATTTTATTGTATTCCACCTTTAAGACTAAGATCAGGTTTTTATCTACTACTTTTATTTAATGGTAGACACGCATATCAGAGAAATTGATGCTGAAACAGTAGCCTGATGGAAAAAGAGCAGTCTTCTCAGGAAAAAAAGGACAGAGAAGAACCCTGAGGGGAATTGTGGGGACCTGCTTACAGAAAAGCAGCCCAGAGAGCACCTCCAGATAAGAGTGGGTCGGTAGGGGGAAAGAAATAACAGGGAGGCAGCAAGGCGGGACCTGCCGGGTGCAAGCAGAACAAAGCGATCCAGCAGATGACGAGCAGAGAGTGAGCAGCATGATAGTACTCACTTGGCTCTTGCAGGTAGAAAACAGCCCAGGAAAGCACTGACTTACTTAAGGTCAAGGTGACTGCCACCGCCTGGTCCGTGACCGACTCTGCCGTGTCCTCCAGCTAGAAACACACTGTGCAGTGCCCTCTAACTGGCACAGGACAGCTCAACATTGTTTGCCTTCTGCAGAGCCTGTGTGTACGCTACAGCACTTTACAATTCTGTGCAAGTCATTTGGATTAGCTAAGGAGTTTATAACACTCCAAACCTGGATCATCTTTAACATAAGATTCCTCCCACTCTCCAACGCCTCCCAGAATATGCCCACCCATGCTTTTAGATGTCATGAGTGCCAGAAGCAGAAGAACATTTACCTGTGACTCTCTAGGTGCACGCCACATCGTTATGTTTGAACGAGGTAGCCATGTTGGGTGAGGGGAAACCCCTCTGTGCCCAAGAGGGCTACATTTCAAGCCGCTGCTTCATTTATTTTAACGTGATGGCCATACTATGTGAAGGGAAACTCCGCACATGCATATAAGACAAGCACTCTTTCAGCACAAGTGCAGAACTTCCGCCTATTCAGAAGCTGTTTGGAGGAAGATCAACATGAAGACAGAGCCACCCTTGTTAGTAGTGCTTTTTAAAGTTTTTTTCTGTTGATCCCATGAGGTCAGGTGACAGCTGCACCATCATTCTACAACTAAAAAAAAGAGTCAAGATCACCACAGTGCTGAAAATTCCCTGGCATAGAAAGGTGACAAAGGATGATTGCTTACTGGTAATCTTTCTTACTCTGAGTCCTAGTATTCCTCATTACAGACCTTAGATATGTGTGGCGGGTCGTCTTCATGAGACAGATAAACCTATATCCCATAATTGAGAAGAAGGCTATCTCCCTTTGTACATGTTGTGGATTAAGCTCTTCTTTTCTTTCTGTTGTCCCTGGCCACACCTTTTACCTACTAGACCCAATGGCCATGCCCTCATACCCTACCCCTTCTTGACTGTCGTCATCCAGAGACATTGACTTTGGCATTGGCTGCTGGAAATCATATTTTTGTTTTGTTTCTCTATTTATATGCATTTCATATTGTTTGTGTTGGGCTTCTCTACCTTAGTGGATAGTGTGTAGCACCTGATGCTGAGGGTGAAGTGTCAAGATTCAGCACATGCTCGCTAAAGAGTTACTTTACTGTAGCGAGTGCGATCTTTGTTTTCTGTTCTGGGTGTTCCTTGAGAATGCTGATGAGCTACGTGGTATGCACTTAGTTGCCTGGCCAAATATGCTGCATTTTTCGAGTGCAGCCGCCATGTTCAGGCATAGGGTTACATATTCCTAAAAGTCCCTGGTGCAGCAGGATGGCAGTGTGCGGTGGGGTTTGTTGGCATCTGTGACTCTTCCCAATTTGTAATATAGGATTATCAGTATCTGGATGAGTACTCAGCAAACATATATAATGACTCTGAGAAAGATGATGGAAAAGGTGATAATTACATTTTAAAATGTTACTAGCACACCAACACTAGACTGAGATGTATTAGTGTCCTCTTTTGTTAACAAAACCTAATTACACATGGTGCAATACAACAACATTGCGGTTAATGCTAGGCAATGTACCGATGTGAAAGCTCAAACTTTTCAATGCTCACTTTAGAAAATAATCTCCCTACAAACTTTTTGATCTGTATTCGGTTCCTAAATCCGCCAGAGCCACCTTCTACAGAGATCTTATGACTAGGTTAATTTACTAGTCTTACTGGAGTCCTAACGCATGTGGAGATAAAAGCTTGATAGTGGGTTCAGGTGAAGACATCCTTTTATGTAAGGTCGATATTTTGGCACTCTATTTTAAAGACTGTTCTTGTAAAATATGTTGTTGCAATGCAGGTTTTTTTCAATTGGTACCAACAAGTGTTGTTCTCTGCCAAAAACAAACTTATGTCGTATGTTGCTTTTTTAATTCATATCCATTAAACCTAAAATTGCTGAGGCACAACAGAACTGGGACAGAACCATATTTGTACGTCACACATATTTATAAAATGCATAATTGATTGTATTGATGTTGTGAGCAACTGAGAGGCACTGATCCTGATTTGCAAAGTTGTTTTGTTTTTGTTTTTTTAATGAATTGGTGAAGCTCAGTTTTGAGGCCTCAAGAATCAGGAGTTAGTCACACTAACTCACATAATAATCTTTGTGAATCATGCGGTTTTTGCTTGAGTGTGATAGCTTGGTTTAAACTTTCAGGAAAGGGCCTAGACATCATACATATCTTATCGTATTGTCCTTTCAAATGTTGCAATGCTTCCATTTGCTGTTTTGACTGTATTTATCCTGCAATCGCCAATGGTGACAAATAAAGGATTCATAATTATCTCTAGAACTTCAAGATTCCTGATGATTTACAAAATTATGCCAGAGTAGTTCATAGGTATCTCGGGAATACGAAGATTGTTGCGGATTTCCAAAATGAAGGCAAAAGAGATTCATAGCTACCTCTAGGACCCAACCTTTGTTGCAGATTGCCAAAAATGATGCCAAAAGGAATTCATAGCTATATCTGCAACACATGATTTGTTGCAGAGTTTGAAAAGTATGGCAAAAGAGATTCGTAGCTATTCCTGGAATGCAACGTTTATCTCATATTACTCTGAAAACGACCCTGAAATTTGACCATTTCACACGCAATTTTATTATTCTTTTGTTACTTAAAAATCACACATCTTTGGTTCATCATATGCAGTTTATATCGTACATTCACATCTGTTTTATTATTGACTGAAAATCAGCCTTTTTACTTTGAACAAAAAAATAACGGTTAATAATCATCATTTTTCTGTATTAAAAATTCTTATGATTCATTGTTTTCTTTATTACACAATTCAGGACCTGATTTAGAACTCGGTAGATGGGTTACTCTGTCACATTCTTGACGGCTATCCCGTCCTCCGAAATCTAAATCCCATTCTATCCCATTGGATTTAGAGTTCAGCGGATGAGATAACCTGTCTGCCGAGTTCTACATCAGGCGCTTAGTTTCATGGTGCACAACTTTATTCTATACTCAGCTTTATCTCGTAATAATATAACCTTTTCTTAATTTCTACATTATATTAAATGCAAATAAAGCAACATATTTGGTTTGACTGGTCATTGTGAATAATAAATAGGTCCTAATGTTCTAAGTGGTTTTCATGCACAAAATGCATATTTCTTATTAGTATCTGTTTCATCCTGAATATTACCGTTAGTCTCAAATTTTGTTCCTTGAAGAAACGTTTTACTTAAAAATAAAACTAAACAAAATACCTGTTTACATAGATCTTGTTAAACAAAATCGTTTTTTTCTTGAGTATTTGTTAAAGTACAGAGATTGGTTGTTTTCAGCAGTAATATCAGGCCGAATTCTTTGAGGTAATATCAGATGCTTCTCTTGGATGCCGTCTCAGTTACCCTTATCTGCTTGTGTCTAATATCACACTCGCTTGATTTCCATAGGTCAGCAGACATTTACGTGAACGATGGAACATCATTCAGACCATAGCACTGGCCGACCCCAGTAGCTACACCGGCCTTGATGACCGCACAAACGAGCTGCTAAAATCCTCTATTCGGAGTGTGGTGAGCGCAAAGCCCAAGGATTGGGATGAGCATATGGAGCCGGTTCTGTTTGAGTTCCGCACATCTGTAAACCCAGTTACAAAATACACACCATTTTTCTTGATGTTCAACAGAGATTTCAGTGTATCTTCTGAGGTTTGTCCTGAACTATATTCATTTGAAAGACAGTCAGTAAATTGTAGTTTTTTAAAGTATATTTTTACTTTTTTCAAAATCGCATAAAAGCCCTTCAATTCCGTGTGTTTACCTCCATAGCAAATATGTATAGTGTATTCAGTCATTGCTCAGTTATGATTCAATACATCTTTAACAAACAAACAAACAGCAGGGATGTGTGATTCCTATCAAACGAGGCCCGGGACATATTGTTTGGGGTCAAGGGCAACAAGTTTTCATGTTTAGTTTATCACTGGGACAAGTAGGCCCAACCCCCCGCTTTGGCACAAACCCTTTGGCTGCTAGTTTACAGAGAAGGGAACTGTCTGCAGTTGAGGTAATATGTGTGTCCATATATTAATGCTGCTCAATCTTGTATTTATGGTTCATTAATGAAAAGCCTTCATTATTAGTACGAGTGCTGTAAATATATATGTTTTAAGATTACACTGCACTACTGACAGTGGTTCCATAAAAAAAAATAAAAAATAAAAAATAAGTGTACACACCTTTGAAAGGTTTCTAACAATATGAGGCTAACTATAATGCTCCCAGAATGTGCGCTGAAGAGATGCAAATGTTTGCAGAAGCTTGCAAGCAAGAGTGATGATTCTTTGCTTTCAAAATAAAATGTTCAGAAAAAAATGCAATTAGGAAAAAAATGTTTCGCTACTATGAAATTTTAGGTGCTATTTCTTTGAAGCGTCATTTGGTAAAATGTTTTGATGCATGCTAATATTTCCCAAAAATATTCCTATTTGAAAATCAGTGTAACCACTTTCAACAAGATTATGGGAAGCATGAAAATAAACAAGCACCTGCAAAGCCACCCAGTCCGACATTTTTTTTATGAGTCTTTTGGTTTCGTCAATGCGTGTCTTGTTTTGACATGGCTTTTGTAAATTCTTGATTGTTGTGGGAGCTGCCAGGCCCTCAGATATTTATAACAAACACTGACAAAAAGAAAAAAAACTTTTGGGTCTCAAAAAGCAAACATTACCACCAGTGGCAGAACAAATGCCCAGCAGCAACTCCCCACTCCCCCCCCTTCCAGGGGACCCTCTCAGCACATCACCTGCCCTGAGTGAGTCTGGAGGGGCGGGCCATCATGTTCTTTGCAGGCCCCCCCCCTCTATTTTCATTACGCCACTGATTGACACAGTAGTTCCTGACACTGAACAAAACTACTTTGTGTGCCAATATGCTCTTTGTGGAAGAGCAGACTGCGATCACTCACAGTAAAGCCAGCCGAAAGATAGAGAGAGAAATATAAGTTAATGAAAACAAAATGTCTTTGTTAACGCCAGACCTAATTAGGGACCTAATTCTTAAAGAAAGTCACAAAAGTGCACCCATGGTATATGTCTTTTAGTGGCTTTCATGAATTCACAAGAACGTACAGAAGTAGACCAGGAAATAGTACTCCTAGATAATGTTTGTGAACTGTATTTTAGCACAAGCAAATATGCATATGTAGGTTTGCTCATGTGAACATCTATTGAGTGTTTACAAGTTCACTTTCCTTCCCAACCACTTTTTTCCCCAACCCTGGAAGAACCTCTACTTCTGCCATTGCCAGGATTAAATTCCAATCTTTCTTATTATGGGAAACAATTAGAGAAGAGCTGGTGAAAATACTTAAAACATGCAAGTTAGTAGGTTTGCAGACTCAATGGCATTCCAGCGCTGGAACTATTGCTTACTGCTTCCTCCAGCCCCAGTATGTAGATCTGCGGAAAGGTGGCAAAATAAGGGAATTGCTATATTAGGGAATGAAATTGCAAGTATTCAAGCCCTACTATAGTAGTATCCTGGCATAATCAGTGAGGCTATCATCAGAGCTCTTACATAATGAGATTGCTCCCATAATTTGTCGCTGCACTACATGGAACCAAAGGCACAAGTAGATTTTTTTTTTTTTTTACAGGACAAGTAGATTTAAGAAGCAACCTGTCCCATGGACAAGTAGATATTTTATTAAATTCCACACCCATGAAACATTTACAAACCCTAGCACCTGTTGCTCTCCCACCCTCATGCCCCCTAGCATATCTTTATATCAGTACTTATTTCAGCAGTGCCTTCCCTAATTTGCTGGTGGATATTTGTATCATAAGAATACCTTTTTACCATCTGTCATCTGAGATCCCACATCAAGTATATAAAAAGGCAGATTCAGACCCATATGAATTTCTGTCCTTCCCCTACATCATATTCTACCGCCTATGCATATTTTCTACATCCTTCCTCTTAACTTATAATTCCATCCTTAATCCCTCTCCCATTGAATCATTGCAACACCCCTCTATTGATGATCCATAGCTTCCTAGGACATCGAGGCCAGTCTTCATGATGGCCTGCCATCTGGAAAGTCATTCAGTAATCTAATCATTTTAGCCAATGTCATGAGAACCTCTACTGCTATATCGTCTCACCGAGTTTGCTTCATAAGTATTTCTTCAGCGGTGACTCACTCCAGATCTATTAAATTGTAGTTATTTCTGAAAGTACCTTTTGGTGGTAGATTGTATCTGCATCTCCGATATCAATGTGGTCATATATTCAGATTCCGTTAGAGGCCTTCTCAAAGCCTGTGTTCAATGCCAGTTTTAGGGTGGTGTGACTGGTGCTGTGGCACAAGGCGCCAAGCACGAGGGAGGTGCCCTTGCAGGACAGGCTGAGGAGAGATAAGAGCAGGCTGAAGAGATAGTTGTGTACCTAGCATTTTTCAGGGGTTAATAGCAACAACATGCTAACTCTGATGGTTAATACAGTTGATGAAGAGGTCTGTGATTTGTTTAGTCACAGTTTTGACTTACAATAAAGTAGCATTAGAGGGTTAATGTTCTCACTGCAAAGCACAACGTGTAAAATGCAGATCACAGATTTTCATTTTATGTAGACAGCTCAGTGTGTTACTGCGTTGCCACAGAGATCCTTTTGTTACTTGGAGTTCATAAGTTATATTTTTTAAAATATAGCACATTGAGCAATAAATTGGATGCAGAGCACTGAATGCAAATTGCAAGCATAGGTTTAGAACCTTATTGTTTTTTTACTCAATGTTTTATCAGTTCAAGGTTGCAAATAAGGGTTCCTTTGGGTAGAAATACAAGTTGATTAGTATGATACTTTTAATCATGGTGTTACTTTTCAAAACGTAATTTTATCGGGAATATTTGTTAACTCTTTGTGCCTGTGAGAGAGGAGAGATAAGGTGCACCATTGTAGGTTAGTAGTGAGCGAAACCATGAAGGAAGTCACTGTGGAGGAAGCCTCCAACAAAGATTGTTGCACCGGGCGCTACCAATGCTAAAGCCTTCCCTGCTTGTGTGAAAGTAAACATTGCTGATTTCTGTTGATCTAGACCAGTATTGGTATCCTAGGTGGCTTCTAGTGTTGCCTTGTACAAGAACTGGTACTGATGCACCTAAACTGAAATGCATTGCTCTTGATGTGATTTTCTTTTTTTGTTTTCTTCTGTTGACATTTATTTATTTATTGTTCTCTATTTACCATTATTTAGGAAGGGCGGGGATTACCTCAAACCCTCTTAGACTGTCTTCCTGTAATCCTACATTTTCCTTTTCTACCATAGGTCACCCCATTCTGCCTTTTTCTTATTTTGGGGTATTCTTGAACTTGCCCTTGCCATCTCCATCCTGTTCCCGTTCTTGCTTAGGCTTCAGTCTTTGTTTCTGTAGCCATTATGCACAATTATTCTCACACCATCTCCTGCTGCTGTCCATGGCTTTTCTCTCAGTTGCCAAGTCTTTCTACAGTGTCTAGTTGGGAGACCATAGAAGCACTATATTAAGTCTGCGATCAGCCCATCAGCAAAGCCTAAGTTCTACCATAGTAACCTTCGTGGGCTTCCTTTTTTAATCAATGTATGATGACCTATTTTACAGAGTGAATAAATAGTTAATCAAAATAAACTTTCCAGCATTTTCTGCAAGATTGATGCTTTTAATGTTTAATGTAGTTAGCCTCATCTTCATGTACTTAGCTATTTTGCTGGCAGACAATGTGAGGACAAGAATCCATATCCACATTAAGTTTACAAACAAAGTGAATAGTTGGAAAAAGCAGAAGGGACAAACTTTGTAGTCAAATATGCCAAATGTCCGCAGAGGTGTAAGTATAGATGACCGAAGTCCAAGGTTTACAAGCAGAGTGAAGCAATGATAAGCTTCTTTCTAGTTCACCAGTGTGGTGAATTGCATATCATAGCTTCACTCTGCTTGTAAACCTTGGAGTTCGGTCATCTATACTTACCTCCGCGACCTTTTGGCGTATTTGACCACAACATCTACTTTTCTTGAATTAGCACCTCTCTGCACCACATTTCTTTGCCTTGAAAAAGTGGTCTTTGATGAAACACATGTCAGCTGTCTCCTTACGTTGGATGTTATAATTAATTATCTGCAAGATTGGAACTGTAACCATTGTTGAACTGATTACTTTCACTAATAAATTGGACCTGCTAGATTAATAATTTAGCTTTATTTTGGCTGAAAGCCATAAAAGCAATGAGGAAACAAAATAAATACATATTATTCCTTAAAACATATTTATAATACATAAAACATAATTAAAATCAAAATCCATAATATCACTAAGTAAATAGAGCCTCACAAGCAGTCTTTCTGGTGAGTCCGTCACTGTTTGGTATCATCCATACACTCCAATAAGTCACAATTCCAGCCAGGAGTCACGGTATAAGGTTACGAACCAGCAAAGTGCAGAGCCCCCCTAGATCTCTCGGACCAGGCACATTGAAGCTATCTGGTTACCGCAAACACAACCTTTTCACTGGAGTCACTTGTCAAATTACGAAGTGACTCCCTATAGATCCTTACACCAAAGAGCCTGCATAGGGGGATGAGCCACTTCCTCCTAGATGTTAAATATCTTGGGCAAAAGAATACAAAGTGGGCCAGGGTCTCGACTTGCGTCGGACAGTAATAACAGAAACTAGACACACAGCTAGCTTTGTTCCAACCCATAGTAAAAGAGTTCAGTGGCAAGATCCCCAATCTAAATTTGATAAAAAGGCTTTTAGACTGGGCGATTGTATATTATCCATGTAGTGTTCAAACTTTGGTGAGCATTTATGATTTAGAAATTGATCCGTTTTGCTGCCTAATGTCTGGCTACGCCATATCTGGATCAAAACCGCCTCCCAATAAGATCGCTTTATACACAAGATCACATCTCTTGTTATAGTCTGGGGAGACCGCCATACCTCCTCCATTTTGAGTTAGTGGCACAAATCTCTAATGTGTTGAAACCAAGGGATTAATACCACGCTGTCAAGTGTTAATAGCTCAGATACGGCTGATCGATAAAGGACCAAATACTCAGAGGACCAAAGGCGCGCCCAATAAATGAGTGGTCTCAAGGCAATTACTTTGTGGATCTGGTTAAGTGCCAAATCGAATCTAAGAGGAATAAGTGGCGTGCTAGCTGGTAAATGTAGCAAGGAATGTAAGAATTGATTTTGTACCAGGGTCAATTTCTGAGTGTTACAGTACCCCCAAATTTCAGCGCCATAAGTTGCAGCTGTCACTGCAGCAGCTTTATATACCGTAAGAGCTGGCAAAATTTGCCCTCCCATGGAATTTTTGATTTTCCTTCCAATCGCCACTGACCCCTGCTGAAGGGAAACAGCACTCTTCTCGATTTACGACGACCATGAGAGATTATCAGATAATTTTATCCCCAGATAATCAAATTGGCTAACCTGTTCAATAGTTACACCCCCAATAGTAATTTCCCCCCTAAATGTCTTATGTGGATTTAAGTCCATAAACTTTGTTTTATCTGAGTTAATTTCAAGCCCCCTATTCTCGCAAAACATTGTAAATGCACCTAGTTCATTTTGAAGGTCCATTGGAGTTCTTGATATCAGTAAAGTACCATCTGCAAACATAAGGATTGGAACAGGTACTCCCGTTAGCTTGGGAGCATCATGATTGCACCAAGCTAATTGATCTTCTGCACCGTTAATATAGAGGCTAAACTGGGTATGGGCCAAAACACACCACTGTCTGACCCCTCTAGCAATAGGAATTGAGGATGTAAGATCACCTCCCTGGGACCACCTGACCCTTGCATAGGTTCCCTCGTCAAGATATTTTATCAACCTTAAAAGTTCGCTGTCTAGGTCGTAGGATTCCAGGGCACTCCATAGGAGCTCTCGTGGAACTAAATCAAATGCCACCCTTAAATCAATGAAGGTGACATACAAGTGGTCCCTTTTTAACGTTAAGTACTTCCAACATAGAAGACCTGCTAGATTAGCAGACCATTAACGGACTTCATGTGCTCTGTGTATACTTTCATGTTTCTAATGTGTGGGAATGTTTCTACATATTTTGTTCATTGTTTGTAGCACTGCACCTATTGCCAATTGAGCACTGATTACTGTACATTGTTTTTTACTTACCCTTCGTTGGGAGATGTGGAATTTCTTGGGACCACTGCTACCAGTTTCCTCTTCTAGACCGATTACTGGTAGGGTTGGGGCTAGTCACGGCATTTCTTCGGCAAGTGAGAGGTCCGTTGATAGCTCCATTTATGTCAGGCATTGTCTGTTTTGTTTATACCACATTAATTTTGTTTCTTTGCCTCTCTCCTTCTGAACATTACTAAGCAGTGGTTCTGAAATGATCCTTGTCTGTGGTTGGCACCATTCCAAATCACTGTATCAGGTGTCATTTCCCTTCCCTCAGTTTTTCCCCGACTTCCAACCGATGTGAATTCTGGGGAATTTACACATAATCCCTGATCCTAACACAGTGTTAAGCACTGAGTTAGCAGCTGTCCTGCTTTGAACTTGCAGTATTCCAGATTTGAGCAGTCCCCCTTGGAGCTATCAGTGCGGCCCCTGTAGGTCATTAGGTGCTCTCTTTTCTGAGCCTGCAACTGCCCTCTCTTCTGAGCCTGCAGCAGCACCCAATTTATGGGCCTATAGTGGTCCCCGTTTTTTAAGCATGCAGCAGTCCCATTGTTAGCTCTGAGGGGTCTCCTGCTGAGGTTGCTGTGGTCTTTACTCTGAGATTCCAATGGTCTCACCCTCTGAGAATGCAGTGGTCCCACCCTCTGAGACTACAGTGGTCCCACCCTCTGAGGTAGCCGTGGTCCCCTAGGAGGATGCAGCTGCCTCTTTCTCATCCTGTAGTCATCAATTATTGAAACTGCAACCGTCACTTATTGACACTGTAGTCCCAATCTGATCCTGCAGTGGTCATCTTGTTGATTAAGTTAGCACCTGTCCAGCATTCCACCGCCCATTCTCAGTCTTGAGGCTGTTTCTAGACTAAGCTCAGAACTTGCATTGAGCCATTTGAATAACTGAGATGGAGGTGCCTCTGTAGTGGTTTATCTCAAATGTGTCTCAGTGAGTTTTGTAGAATGGAGTACTTTTGAGAATTGAAGAGAACTTGAATTGATTGTGGCTCATCTTCTAGGCACAGTTTGGTAAAGGCTCGGTGGAACAAGGAGTTGTGAAAAGGAATGCTCTTCCTCAATACTCAGCTGGTGTACACGAGCGGCAGAAAGCAGTTAAAGACATTGTAAGTTTATTTGCATCATTTTGAATAAATTTCTAACTTTTCTATAACCCCTGGGTGTTGTAGCATGATTTACGGGGATGTTTACGTATTAGAGAGTTTTGTTTATCACGCTATACCTTCCACTGTATAAAAAAGAGGTCTTGAGTGTGCATGCCCAAATTGCTTCATTAATGTGTCTGCCCATGAAAGTCATTGGGGATGGTTCACAAATGACATTTGCAGATCCTGGGAACCGCTGTCATAGAAACACATATTTTATGCCTCATGTAGTGTAAATGTATGGAAATAAAAGTTCATTGAAAGGATCTGTAAGTGCTGCTAAAATTTTGTCAGTCAATCAATAATTCTAGTGTTCACAGGCGATTTTTAGAAAGAAGATAGATAATTAATTCAGAGGGTAAAGATAAAAAAAAAAGTTGCATCTTTTCAAATTTCCTAACACTAGACAAGTGCCCCCACATAATGCATAAACTATGCACAGGTAGATCGCAGTACATAAATACGCGTATGTGTCTCTTTCCCTTAATTACGTTCATTTTTATTTGTTACGCTTGTGTAAGATAAAAGGTTTTGTAAGTTAGCAAAACGTGTGATTTGCGACTATTCAGAGGTGTATAACTTACACCTGTTATTATTTACATTTTAAATCCTTTTGTTTGCCTCCAGTCCCATGTTTCCTCCTATTAACCGATGCCTGTTCATCTAATTACTCTCTGGCTACCCTAGGCCTCCTGCTTTCTTTTATTACAAAGAGACCTCTACAGAAATTCAGAGTACCACACCCTCCTGGCCCAATCTGGGGCAACAAGAGTCAACTAGTGTCTGGCTTATTTCAGGACCCAAGGAATCGGCAACAAAGGCAGAAACATGTATAGAGTCCAGAGTCCTACCAAAGGTGGAACACAGTTCCTATAGAACATTGAGGAGGAAACTCCAGAGTGCCAAATGCTGATAATGAGTATTTTTGGAGGTAGCAAATATGTCTTCGAAAGGAGGGACCTGCGCACCGAAGATACCTCATGGCTCTTTCTCGGTGCAGGTTCCATTTATGATCCTCAAGATGTTGCTTGATGATTTTATCTGCTTTAATGTTCAGCAGTCCTGCTAGGTGACTGACCGACAAGGAAATCCCATGAAGTGCCAGTAATTGCCAAAGCCTCTGAGCAATCGGAAGAGTACACAGGACGCTACTACACTGCTTGTTGCCGTACCAGATGGCAGTTATGTTGTCTGTCAACACCTGGATTGACAGAGAAGGCTTGTGGTTCCAGAAGATTTATGTGAAGGCTCTGCCCCATCTATGAGAAGAAACCTCTGATTTCCACCTCATCCTCGCGACCACCCCAGCCCAGAGGTGACAGTATTGTAATTTTTGGAGGAGGCATGGAAAACGGCCTAACCATTGTCAGATTGGTTTGTGTCTTCCAACATCACAGAGTCTCAGCTGCCCCCTCAGAAATGCAGATTCTGTCCCAAATCATCTTCATTGCTGGACCCATTGCAGCTGCTGGTTCCATTAATGGGTCTGCATATTTCAATGACCTGAGACACCTGCAGGATGCCAAGAACCTAAGCAGCCTGAGAGTCATTAAGGCTAGAACAGAAGTTGAGAGTATGCCTCCTGGAAGTAAGGACACCAATCAGTCCTCGAGATCCAAGACCTTCAGAACCTCAGCAAGTGTCATCATTTTGAGATTCTTCTTGAGAATGGCGTTCAAGAATCTGAGGTCTAGAATTAGTCTTAAGCCCCTGACCTTCTTAGCAGCAGCATCGCATCCTTTAGCAGAGTCCTAGGCCACACCTGAGGGTAAACAGGTGAAGGTGTGTCCAGAAAGGGTAGGACATTACTAGGTTGGATAATTTGAAAGACCCTTGGGTCAGAAGTGACAGAACACCATTCAGGTAGGCAGTGTTGGATTCTGAGTCCTGCTGGCCTCATCAGACTGAAGGAGTGTACTACAGAGATGTGACAGCAGTTCCTGGAGAAGAGGACAACAAGGAGTGTTGCTGCAGTAATGGACCTCATCCTTTGGAACCTTCTCCACACTTGCCACCACAAAAATATTTTTTCAGGGGGTGCTGTAAAGGCTGAGGGGGTTGACACTTGCAATACAAGCCCTTGAGTATCCTTTGAGCTTCCTGTGTTGGTGGAACTGTCGAAGAGACAACAGTTACCTCACTCAGCGGCCATAGCTCTGCTGGCTTTAAATTTCTCTAAGCCTGCATCGGTTTTCTCGTTTACGGTCTCAGATCTGTCACATAGCAGGTCCATTAGGGAAGCCTGGATGACCACTGAGAATTCAGTAGAATAGATCCAGGCATGTCGTCTAATAATGAAATTGGTGCCTGTAGCATACGTGAAGGAATCTGTTATATTCAGTATAGAAAATAAAATATACTTAACAGTAACCCGACCATCGGTTACCACCTGAGTGAAAGTATTGTGCATGTCCTCTGTCAAAGCTGGAAACACATTGGGTGCAATGTTCCAAGGGGCTTATTTGTAATGCCCCAAAAGACAAACTGCTTTCAGACAGTCTTGCCATTGGGGTCAATTCTTGTTTTATCTCTGTCCAATGGAGAGATAAAAAAGAACCTTGGGGTTCCCTTACTTGTAGTGGCCTGTAGTACAAGGTTTTCTGATGATGTATTTTGCTTCAAAAAGTTTGGATTGGCAGGCGCTGACGTGTGATTTTTTTGCAATGTAGCGGCCCTGGGCTGGAAATGAAAGGCTTTTTTTTTTACCAGCAACCAGGACAAGTCAGTCATGACATCATTGACAAGCAACACGGCTCACAGGTTGCAACATTTCTGTGAAGAGGTTATCTTAGTCTCTTCTTTGGGAAGCAGCAATTCTTTTCCTCCTGCCACATTGAGACCCACTACCACAAAAGAGTCAATTTTTTCATAGGCGGCCCTAGATGTGTTCATGGTTATTCTGGATAGGCAACCAAGCCACTAGCGTTTTGCAAATAAAGATGAGAAGGCTAGCATCTGTGTAATGGGGCAGAAGCAAATTAATTGCCGCCTCCTATTCATCTTCGTCGTGTGGGACACGTTGAAGTTCTTGAAAGGTACTCTAATCTGACCCTAAAATGTTCTCCATCCTAACAAAGTAATGTTACTGAGACCGAGGGATTGGAGAGAAGCCCTCGACATCCTCTGTATTTGCCTTGGTAATTGTGTACCTCGACATTGGACAGGCACTAGATGAAGTTGGAAGGAGCAGAGCTCCACAATGGCACCTTCAGGCACGGAGAAAGAGAAAATGACAGCGCACAGGGATAGTGCCACTGTGTGGCTCTGTGTCATGCCCAAGGCAGGACGGAGTGGCAAAGGAGGTTGATGCAAAGGAGGTTGAGGTTGTCATTGCTCAGAAGCTTCTGTATCCAGTCCTGTTTCTGGGTAGATTCACAAGGTGATGAGTTTACAGTTAGAAGTATCCATCAGAAAAACATTCTTTAGCCTTAAGCAGGTTCGATCCCAACCACTGCCACTTATTGCTCGATTTAAATATGTGCAATGTGTTAGATGCTTAAAGTCTGGCTCTGGGTATACTGTGACTGTTTATGCCTTCCCTCATGACAGAACCGTGTCCAGCAATTTGCAAATAAATTGCCGTGCCTCTATCAAGTGGCTAAAGTATAGTGGGGCTTGTAGAGCAGTTTCCTCTCTCTCCTGTAATGTGTCCCTTGATCTTCGATCTGGAAGATCACTTGCTATTGTTCACAACATGTAGTGCTACATTGAGTCATTTGAAGACATGTCATCCACAGTGTTTGTGTGGGGCATCTTGTCAAAATTCAAATGTGGATGACAGACAATAGTATAAAATTTAGAAACTGTATATTCCTTGTGAAAGCTAGTCTAACGCTTCTTTCAATTGCGGAACTTTCTGGCAGAATATTCAATTGGTGCACAAAGGAAAACATCTGTTTCGCTTCTGTGCAAATCCAGTTCTAAAAGCCCAGCTCGGAGCAGTTGTGAGTAGTTGCTTACATGACGGGAACACATTGTTGGTACTCTGCTGTCTCCTTGCTGTACAGCTTTGGTAGTGGGAGCAGGTAGTACCACTCAGATAGATCTTTTGTGCCCTGCCCTTCCTTTCCTCGAGCCCCATATGTTTCATGAGGCACAGCATGCAGCCATGTGGCTTGTGAATGGTTTGGACACAGAATACTTTGTTACAGCAGCCAGAAGATCCCTTTGCTTGACTATTGGTGTGGTTAAGAGTTGTATCATCGTCAAATGTATTCATAACCTGGCACCTAATGGTCATGTAAAGAGAATTCATGCAGATAATCAACCAAGAAACTTTAAAGTTTAGATCTCTACCTTCTGGCCACTTGAAGCTTGTGGTTTTTTTTTTTTAGCATACAAGAGGTTAGGGTGTCTCCTTATTGGGACCACAGTCCTTGATCTAATTTCCACTTGACAGTCTTAAAAGGGCTCAGAAAACTTGCTTATTTTACCGTAACTATAACAACCACGTCAAGAGGCCTCTTCGAAGTAATGTGCATAATACAACTGTTTGTGAGTCATTCAGTCATGAGTGTTGAGAATGTAGAAACATTTGCTTAAAACTGATGTTTTTGTTGTGTAATAGTTCCTAGGCCTATCTAACGTTTTAGTGTATGCTTTTCAATGTAAACAACTCTCCTAGACGACTCGCTGAGGACTGACCCATTATGTAGTTGCAACCTGCTTCTAACTGATCAAGGTATGACAATTTTCTTGATTGTGGACTTTCAAGGAGACTTAGGTCTCCATTATTTGGAGCTCTCCAGCAATCATTGAGCTTTTCATAAAGGCACAGTTATTCAGACATGCATTTTAATCAGTCTGATTAGTTATTCTTCATGATCTGTTAAGCACCTCCCCCACCGGATGTATTAGCACCAAAGCAGTGAAGAGAAGTTTGAATGACCAGATATTTAGCTTTTTCTTGAGTTATTTTATCCAGAATACTTTAGATAGGAATATCCTGTGGCATATTTTTTCATCGATGGATATTTTTCACTCCTGTGTTCCCTTCGAAAAGCTCTATTAACTCTCATCTTCAGAGTAATCATCCTCTAAGATTGGCTCCTGCATTTGACCAAGGGCGCCCGTTATGCTGCTGCCTTTTGCTCGTGATTTTCGCTCCTTGGCAGTGTGCTTGTGACCCTTATTTTCTATCGTAATGAAGTCAGCAGCAGTGACAGAGACCATGTTTACTTTCTCCGGGTTCCGCTCCACTCACTTTGCCTCTCAGGAGGAGATGGAAGCAGGTTGTGATACTAAGGGTATCCACTGACGACTTGATCAATACTTCACATTGGGATGACATAGCATCTGTTGGATCGGGGAGGATCAGTGAAGTATAACTTTACTTCTGTAAGTAGTGGCATTTTGGTGACTCGAGATCAGGGCATTAGACACAAAACTGATAGCAAGTATCAGAAGTCCAAGAATGTCAGTGAACTCTTAAAGGGACAACTAAGACGTGTCTGTGGTGCACCATCTTTAAAGACCTCTGCTGGTTTACAGTGGCAGAGATAATCCAGATATGTCACCAAATTGTGCAAATAAGACCCTCAATAGACCGGTCCAAAAATGTTAAAGATTGCCTTAATATTTTGTCTTTCCTCAAGAGTAACATCCTGCTGAAACATATGTCTAGAGAACTGTTATTTATTCAGAAGAAGGTTTGTACTGATGAACTTTTCAGTTTTGAATTCCAGTCAGTCATTTTCTTAAGAGTAGTAAACATCCCCTATTTTTTAGAGTGTTTGTACATTCCTTAATTATCACTTAACATTCCTAACTTAACTATCAGTGCTGGCGCAGGAACTCCTTGTTTCTGTGTCTTGTTAGCTTCGTAAATGTATGTTGGCATTGATGAAGCGGACTGTCAGAGGCTACCTTCCGTCTCAGTGTGAATCGTGTAAAGTGACAGGGAATAATGTGCACATTTACCTTTTTTTCAGGTTATTGCCAATCTGGCTGCAGCTTACAAAAAAGAGAAAAAAGGTGTCAAACACCGAACGAGGAGGCTCCCCTCTTCAACATTCAAACCAGAAGATGATGTGTTTGGAAATAACACTAAAACCCCAGCGAAAGAGCAGAAGAACCAGCTCGCGCCATTTCAAAGTGAAACAGGCTGCCCACGCAGTCGGTCTGCTTCGGGAAGGGAAAAGACAAGCTCAAGAACACAGCTTGAGATGCTTTCTCTTGCAACATGACATCATCATCATCTCTCGCGCTGACTTCCCATCTCGGAAGTGGAGTTTGATGACTGTGCTCGTGAAAGATCTGACACCGAGCATGTTACCAATAAAAAAGGGTTTGGCTCACCAACGTCATAGTAGCGTACAAGGACCCAGATGAACTGGGAAATGCTAATTCGAGCGCCTTACCACCTCCCCTGCATTGTTGGTGTGGAACCTGCCTGGAGGTCAAAGTCTCTATGAGATAGAACACTACACACATTCCTGGTTCCCAATTCTGTATGGCATTAAATTACACTATTCTCTTAACTGTCTGGGCATGTGAATGTCATCTGGATACCTACGTGGATGGTATGTATACTAATAAGAAGCCGTTGGACACATTTTTTATGCCCATTATCTACAGTTTCTAAAACTATGGATTTAATAATTGCAGAAGGTTAAAGGGCAAAGTCAATTTTCACAGGGTCCTATGTTTTGGCTGGAGCAGAGTATAGCAAATCCCACCATTGATTTGCCGTATGTCTCTAGTGTTTTAAAAAGTACTGTTTTTCAAATTTGTTTCCCTCCGCCATGCTGGAAATCTACCACTATTTAAGAAATGACTTGAGGTTGTGCAAGGCACCATGCAGTGTTGATGGCATCTCTGTCGATCTCTCCTTTTATTTTTATTTTTATTTTTTTTAGCAATGGTCATGAAGCAAGTCTAACTGGAATGTATGAATTCCCATAAAATAAACTGATACACCTCTGATGTAGCCATTGTTGATAGAATATTAATGTAACACATTTTGACTTCCAAAACTCTGGCTTGTGAATAATACCTCAGTTTACATGTTTGAAAACAGGAGCTTTTTCCACGAGTTGAATATTTAACCTAACGGGAAAAGACATGTTTATGTTTAAATCTGTTGTACTATAGTGGTGCACGCTAAAACGTTTGAGATATAGGCTGTTATCAAAAAGTAAAATACTTAATGAGTTTGTTGTATATAAACATTTCTAGTGCCTGGGGTTTTCAAAAATAAAAAAACAGTTTTTAACACGATAAAACTAGTCTTATGTTGTTTCATAATTTTTTTTCAAATAGTTATTTATTCAATTCTCTTTTTCTGTTACGTTTGCACATCAAAGGCATCTGTGGAACAAAGGGAGAAACATTGCATCATCATTTAGATATCAGCTTGTTGGACGACGGCGAGTATTTTCACCAGGGGAAAGTAAGTGTTCTGGGTGTTGAGACACCCTACAGTATCCACCTGGAGGAAAATTAGTTGCTGTTTGCTTAACATAAACTGCAAACAACTTGAACTCAATATGAGGGGTTAGCTCGCAATGTTGTATCCATTTGCATTCACAAGCTCCAAACCAGATCTCCAGCCACCTGGTACCATCTGCAATAACAGTTAGCTGATATTTCCCCCATCCCTTCCCCGGTGAAGCCGGTTTGTTGTATTTGTTCCATGCCACACTGGTGTATGACCACTGCCACTCCCACATCCTTGTTGCTTCATACGCTTAGAATATGTCTTTGCATTGGACACACATTTGTCCATATTAACCTATCCTAATTATTATTGCAGTGCGTAGAAATACAAATTAGTGGCAAATTTAGAGATAAAAGGCATACAGGAAATCACACTACATTAGAAGTACCTCACTTCTCCTCCTCCCTGGACTGAGGAAAGGATACTAAGGACTTGCTCAATACTTCACATTGGGATGACGTAGCATCTGTTGGGTCTGAGAGGGTAAAGCACATACCAGTTCCTCACTTGCCTAATTAATTAAGAGATGCATTGTTATTCAAAGGGCCCTTGAATCATTTTTCTGGTTCCATATATAGGTGATAGATACATTGATGTTTTAACATTATTTGTCACACTTTTAGATATCTGTAGGCAGACCTGTTCTTTCCAAATACTTGGACTGGGCGTTGGGTCAGCCCCTTAGTCATTCATGGATGGCTTTGTTGTCTACCTCATTTTTGCACTCCTGATTCACTACCTTTCCTCCCTACTCATGTGTTTCTCCCACCCAGGACTGGACGAGTTGTATACTTAATTTCTTCCTTGAGAGTCAATTTTTTCGTTTCATTTTCATTCAGCGCTCCATTTGAGTGCATGTGTTTCCTTGCTCTCATTCTCTGTATTTCTTTTTCCTACCACTTTTCATTCCCTTCTTCCCTAGTGCTCCCTCTCCCTTTCCTCTTCAAGAGCACCACGTTGAACACAGACTTTTTTTTATGGGGTGCCCCCACAGCTGCAACTTGATGCGGGCCGCTCACATTCATTTTTCATGGCCATTTCTGTTCACCTTGTTAGAACAGTAAATTAAAAATGGCTGCAATGGCTGCCTGCATCACAAAGCATGCACGTGTCAATGCACATGTGTACACATGTGCATGTCACAAAGCTTGCATGTGATCTGTTGGCCAACAAAACCCATTTCATGATGGCCAGCCATGCATGTCCATGAGTCTTGGCTCATCCACACGTGTGCAGTTGGCAAAAAGCATTGGCATAGCTTGACCGAGATGGGACCCATTGACTTTGCCAATGTTCGTTCCTTTTCAGTTGGACAGAGGTAAGCCTCAGCACTGCTTCACTCCTCTTCGTTTGCATTTTTTTAAATTACATTTTACCATTGTACTTTCTTCCATGTATTCATCACCTTCTTTCTCTAATTTATGTGCTAGTTTTTTTTTCTCCCTTTCTTTAGTGCCGCAATTAAGCAGCAAAATTAATATTTTTGGTCCAAAACTGTGACCCTTTTCAAACAAAACTGTATGAAGGTTTGAAAACTGTTGACATTTTCGAGTTCATGTTTTTCAAATCTAAATTCGTCTGTCAAGCTATTTTTCGGCATGCCATCATTGTTGGATACTGCTGACCAGAACCTAGTGAGGAGGTTTGGTTATTTCATTTCCTTTTCAAGGAAGACCAAACTATTTATCCACAATGAAGATGGCCTGCGCACAGGCGGCAAAGCTCTGAAGTGGCTCAGCCTGCGCTAGTATGACACAAGGAATAAACAAGGTAATAAAAAGTAACACCTTTGGTTTGGGCATCTCCAACATGAACTTATTTGTCTCTGTATGATCTGCAGAAATTTTTTTACCACTTTCCCCAAAAGACCGTATTACAATCTTTTTTTTTTTAAAGTTTTTATTTCTTTGATCTTTGCTTTAGTCCATGTTGAGATCAAAAAAGGATGAATTACTACATTTTCCTATACAAATACTAAAACAATGGTCTTACTAAGTAGCAGCTGTGCAGATAATCTGCCATCATTACTACACTTGTTCAATCATCATCCTTATTAAATTGGAATTAACACGAATTTCAAATTAGTTGGTGAACTAAATTAAGACCGACTGCTGCATCGCACTGTCCACTTTAAACAGATAAGAAACCTTATCCTTAGACATTCTAAGCCTTGGTCCTTTTACCTCCAGTGGAGTGAGTTGTGGAAATACAAACAATATGAAACATCTTGTTTCATCTTTATTGGTCATTAGATTTAAATATGCTAAGATTTTAATGTTCTCAAAAGCTTGGCAACATGTAGTGTACGGATGTTTGTCAGACAGAGTAAAGTCCACCATCAATGAATCGAAATTTAGAAGGATTGCCTCCAAAGGAGTTTAGTTCCTCAGTGATCTCAAAGTCAAACTTCAAGAACATTCAATGGGAAGCCATCCATGGGCTCTTGACCCAGTAACGAGAAGACCTTTAGCTTTGTTTACCCCATTGAATTGAGTGTTAAACTAGCTCCTCACACATGGCAATATTGTGGTACACTTTTTATTAGGTGATCAAGTCTGCTTCATGACAGACAAAACAGTAAATACCTATAATTTTCCTATGTGCAAGAAAGGGTGATCCAACATATTATCGCATTATCGCCTTATCACCCTCATTGCCATAGAGCAGAGGTCTTCAAACTGGGTTTGGGCCCCCCTTAGGGGGGCCTCAAGTGATCCTGGGATGGCGCCAGCCTCTGGCCAAAAGAAGCATCATACAGATAACAGGCCTCTGTTTTAAGCTTAAGCATGTTACTGCATTTTTAAAAAGGTAACAGTACTTAACTGCAATGTCTAAATAGGTCTAGACATGTTTAAACACTGCCATCTTTATAAAATAATTGTGAAAAAATCTGAGGGGGGGGGCAATCATTTTTATTTTTCAACTGGGGGGGCAGGGCATTAAAAGTTTGTAGACCACTGCCATAAAGGCTAAAGTTTACACAAGACTTTTCTTACAGAATTTAAAAAACTGGGTAAACTTCCTCTTTTCAGACAAGTTTCCTGTCCAGCATCATGGATTATGTGGTAACAGTATCCTACTTGGCTTTCAATGCAAAGTATGTCCATGGAGATAGTCTCTTGTTATGCTATATTGATTATAGTACGGCATTTTACGGTGTTGATTGCTGCTTTTTATGTGGTAGCATTATCCTATTTGGCTTTTCATGCAAAGTATATGCT
Source organism: Pleurodeles waltl (assembly GCF_031143425.1). NCBI lineage: Eukaryota > Metazoa > Chordata > Amphibia > Caudata > Salamandridae > Pleurodeles > Pleurodeles waltl. The sequence continues at coordinate 924,110,948 of NC_090450.1, read as the reverse complement.
TCTAGATAGTCCCTAGGTATGCAATATGGATTATAGTTGGCCTTCAATGGTTTTGATTTGTGCCTGTTATGAAGAAAACGGAGCGCTCTTGTACCTTTATATTGAGACATATGGCTTGTCAATGTGTGTGAATGGCTTCAGAGTCTCTGAATGAGCATATGCCAGCAAAGGCCTGAAAGAGGAGTGTGTTCTAGCACCCATGTTAGTCAGTCTTTTACATGGCTAATTTAACCAAGGCTGTTCAAGCAGAAAGGACATTTCCACAAAAAACTGTCCAGCCACACATCCAGGTACTTTAGTACACCGATGATACAGTTATAATGGAAAGAGCCTTCATTGGTCTAATGAATTGTGTTGAATCGACTCATACAATAGAGCCAACAGGTTGTTTTCCATTATAATTATGAGCAACATTATGGTCTAACGTAAACCAAGTAGAAATCATTTTCTGTGGCAAAAGGGAGAAATGTTGCTATGGTCAAACCCAAACTTATAACCATCTTGGTGTGTGGAAGTCTGACATGGATCTCCACGAAATCCTCAAGCCACATCTGAAAACAGAGGTACTTCTATAATAGTTGCTCTTAATATATTGGATCATAAGCTAGCAAACCCGACTGCAGAACCCACACTGAAAATTGCAAAGGCCAAGCTACTGCCAGACCTCACTTACGGCCACAAGGCCTTCCCTGCTAAATAGATGAAGATCTTGGATGTAATCTATTACAACACATGCAGAAAAAATATTCCACTTTGCAAAAAATTACTAGAGAAACTCAAATCCGTCTGAAGTTTTAAATCATGAGACAAGATTTGGCTTGGAAGGCTGTTTAAGTACTGCCATCAAATTAAAAATGCCAATCATGGCTCTATGAAAGCAATTGTTTTTCGTGCTCTAGCCAAGGATAATGGTCAGAAAGAAAATTCCTGGGCTAACTGGCTCTATGGCAATCAAAGACTTGAAGGGGAGGCAGTGGTAAAGTAGCTTGAGAGTTAAACCCTACAAATAGTGTTTTAAGTCCTTTGTTAAAATCCAATTGATGGCCACCTCTCAAGCCATGGGTTTTGTACATTCTAAGAAAGGAAAATGTGCAGACCTTCCAATAATTCCCTGACAAGGCATTCATTTTTTCATTTATTTATTGTTTATTGTTTAGTCAATTAAAACCATAACAATTATGCAGCCACTTACATTTCATAACTACATTTCACTAAAATTAGTAAAGTGCATGCTACAAGTCCTCGGGTAGACATGCTTATAATTAAAAAAATAAGTCTAACTAAAAGTTCTTCCTTGAATTCATAAAGCATTCCAAGAATAATCCTGGGAAGGAAGTACAAGCCAGTGAGTACAAGTTTCCAAATGTCCTAAATATTTTTAGACTTGAGCTGATAGGGAAGGTAAAATCCTAGAATTCCACACGTTTATGCCCGAGGTACGCTTGTGGCCATTGGGATGTAATAGTGTTTAGATTTTCGCCTAAAAAATATAAACAGAAATAGGCAGGAAGTGAAGGTCCTAGCCATATGAGCTCAAAAGCAGCATTATATGTTGCAAAAACTGCATACTTACAGGCTCCTACAGAGAAATTTGTGGAGAGGCAAGGCTTGGTCATGATCCAAGATGGTCACAATCCCTTGTTTCCCGCTCGCTGTCCTATAATGCATGTAGCTTTTCACCTCCTTTCAACAGAGAGTATCTATCCCCCACATGGGTGTAGATGAGACACCCATGCCTGATGGTTACGGCTGTGACATTGAGCCCTGCAGTCCCCTGCTGCCCAAAACTAAAGAGCCCCAATATAAAGAATGACGCACAAGTCTTTATTCCATTTTCCGCCTTGCAGTTTTAATCCAACAAGCAACTGAAACGCAGGCTGCAAACACCAGACAATGAGGGAGAGGTCTCCAACCTCGAGACCGAGGAGAAATCACTTAGACTGTCGTGTCTGCGAACATCTTGAGACCATCATTTCAGCTTGAACTGTTTTTTTGCAAGGGGCTGCACGAGGCGGACTGGAGAATTGTGTTAGAGGAGAATTAATTCATCATATGTCAGACTGAATCCACAAGATTGTCACCTTAAATATGAGAAAAAGTATTTTGATGAAATGTATAAGTGTGATAAATTATTTATTGGCATGAAAGAGAACGAGAAAAAAATGATGCAATGACTTCTTTCTTGGATCCCAGAAGCACGGAAAATTGTATCCTCCCCTCCCCTCAAGATTCATACTGTGTGAGGTCATTTCCTCCGGTGTTGGGACAGGCAATGCTTAATCTGAAGTGGGCTCTGCCATTTCTTACAGGTAGCACGAGTACTATTGCATTCTGATTGGATAACAACATTGCCACTTTTGTACACCCGCCTCTCATACCCAGTCACTCTAGGAAGTGTTAGTTATAAAAACTGGGCATCAAAATGAACTTTCAGTAATATACAGTAAGCTGAATATCCGCTCAGCTTGCACCTAATAAGGCAAACATCTGACCCTAAACAGATTCAGAGTGTTTATGAGCAGGGGTCCCTCCGGCCACTGTTCACAATTGGTGAGCCGTCAAACTGCTTCACTGCGGAAATGGTGTAAGATCCAGTTCAATGGGGTTTTTTCTAATGTCAACGGGGCAGAGGTGCTCGGCAGGGAGATACATTGCATCTAGTTGGATTTGTCCTGCCCTAGTGTTTGGGATTCTAACAATACAAAAACCCCTTCAAACCCATGCTCACCAACAGAACAGAAGGATGATCTCCCCAAGCTGAAAATATGCCTTTAAAATTGGTGGCAGACACGTGCACTACTTGAATGTATATTCCACTGTTTCAATTATGACAAACAGCAGAGTTACCCATTTTCTTGTAGAAACCTCCAACTTTTGCAGAAAGAATCCTGAATATGTTAGATGCCAAGGGCAATATAGTAGCATATAGAACAGGGAAAGACAAAGTCTTTGCAAATCTTTTTACTTTGGTCAGGCCTAAAAAAAAAAAGAAAAACACATTTTGATATTATGCCAACATACGACCTGCAGTTCAAACAAACAACTTTCCTACATATGTGCAGATATATCATTGCTCACAAGCATGGGTTCTTTACATAGTATAGCAGATTACTTCAGCTCCAGATCTAAAATGTATGTAACATGTCACAGTCTATAACCTTCAGGTTCATCCGATGTGGCGCCATGGCTAGACTCAATAGAATACCACTTATAGTCTCATTTCGTCTTTTCAGTTTGGTAATGATAGCTTTGCTTTGTCACAAACCCATTCCTCAAGGTGGTGGAGGGGACTTTTACCCACATGTCCAGGAATGCCCCCAGCCCATTCCTGGGCCTCAGGTCATGCTCCATCGGCCATCCTCACAGCGATAAGTCACTGTGTTGGGTCCCACTTCACCTCATTTGCTTTCCATGACTTAGCAGAGCTTCTGCAGACTTCCAACACAGACAGTTCTCACTTGGCGAGCATGAGCATAACGAATCCCTCTCCTATATTCCATGTTGTCGCTTTTTAGGAAAGACCCCAGCAGATAATCTCTCCTACATTAGCTATTGGGGTACCCAGCACCGTGTTTTTGTTATTTACTACATTAAACCAGTTGACCTGTAAAATGGGACATTCTCACACCATATGATCGAACCCGGCATCATGTGAGTGATATCAGGGGCAGCTCCCACGACTACAGCCAAATACTCTTACCAATCTTAATAATGTGAGGTATGTCTTATGCAAACTGTATTAGTTTCAACCTACTGTTCCTGGATACACTGGCTATGCATTCTGTCCCACTGTTCCACATTTCCATTCTTAGCTCTTTATCTGATGTAACTTTCCAACATGTATGTAATCCGGAAAGTGATAGTCTCAATGTCTAAATTATCTGACTGTACAATTTTCCTCGCCACTGCCCATATAAGTACAGTCTGTAGGACCTTGTCTGTGGGTGGTTCCAAATTAGCATTATTTTGGAGACCTTTGAACTTAAGAGAGAGATTCCTTAGGGCCAGAAATTGTCCCATGAGGAAGTTCAGATCCCTCTTCTATATTCTGCTCTTCCCCTTCTCGCCCAGCCTCCCCTACAAATTAGTCTCACATGCTTCTGGGGCAAATTCCGGTTTGGTGACTTACCAGTATTTCAAGCATCTGACTGTGATCTCTGAAGCATAGTTTCCAACAGTTATATTATTGTCACTCGCTTGGAAGTGGTTTTGATGCTCAGTCGAACACAGGCCTCTAAATATGTTTGTGCAACAGCTGCCAATAATAATTTTGCTTCTGGGTCCTTTGAATCCGGTGTTGGTTTTACTGCTTCTTGCAGTTGGACTGCAGTGTTGAAGTATTCATAGTTGGGTGCACCAAGATCCCCTCTCTTCCGTCTAAGACGTTGTTTGTCCAAAGCAACCTTCCCTTTGGCAGCCATCTGTCCATAGATACCATGAGAGCAAAGCATCCAGGTATTTGAAGATCTTTCTAGGTAGTATAGTCATTGAAATATTGCCTTTAACATTATCTTTGTGTGAACAATATAATTGCAAGCTCGAGTATATAATTTTGAACAGGGCCAGCTGTAAGGGGTTACTAGGCCACTGCTGGTGGTTCCTTTCTGGGTTGATGATGGAAATAGGTATGATTTCCCTCAGTCAACCTGTAACCCAAACCACTCCCCAATTGTGTCCAGTGTCTGTTTGACCTCAGGGATTTGAACCTCAGGTAGTCTGCAGGATGTCATCTGCATTAAGAGAAATCATATACCTCGATCCACCAGCCTCTAGATATTTTTCCATCCTCTAGCATCTAAATTGTTCAGCAAGCGGTCCAATTGCCAAGGCAAAAAGTATGGTATGGCAGCAGGCACCAGTCTTATTTCTCGCTCTGTTTTGCATTCCCTTACATACACTGTTCCAGTACCCGTCCTACCCACTGGGTCCGCATAGAGCAGCTTTATCCATCCTCTTATGTTAGGGTTGAATCCTCTCTTAGTCATTACGCAGGTGCGGCTCCTCCTTCAGGGCGGAAGACCGTCGAAATCTCCCCCGCCAGCATTAGCAGCTGCAAACCTTTTACTACAAAACTAAGTTTATTGTCGTTTTGTAGTAAAAGGTGCGTGGCCACAGGCTGTGACAAGCACTGAGGGAGAGTGCACAGCACTTCCCCTCATTGCGCATGCATGTTTGGCCAGCTATTTCGGGCCGGCCAAACACACATGCGCACTGTGCTCTCTCCAGCCCAGCGCTGTGTTGTCGGGCTGGAGAGAGCAGGCACAGGCTCCCAGCCAATCCTAAGACTGCTCTGAGCCGTGTCAGGATTTGACGCAGGGCAGGCTGGGAACCTGTGTCTGCCGCAGAGCAGGAGTGTGGTGGTGGTGGTGGCGGCTACGAAGCAGGTAAGTGGGTTTTTTCCCCAAAATTTAATTAAACACCCCCACTCCACCCCGTCCCTGCAAAGCACTGCAAGCCGCTCCTATCATTACGGCAGGCAAAATAGACCATCTCGGAAAATCAGTGGCCTTTTCACTGTCTAATGCAGCCACGCTGCCCTCAGCTGTTCCACAGGGGCTTCACACAATACATGAACTAGCCATCTCAAATTTGCACAATCAAGGCACAAAGTCACTCTGATTTGAGTGTATCATAGACCTGCGCTTGGGTAGGAGTCTAGCAGCCACGATTTTTGAGCTTAATATGTTATAGTTCACCTTAACCATTCATAGTGATCTGTACGATGCCTTTTCCAAAGGGTGCTTACCCTGTGTTTGGAGGATCACGATTATCGCCCCTTAATATTTTTGGGAGTGATCCCGTCTGAGAAATCCTGTCTTTACTGTATTGTACAGCTCAAGTAGACAGTTACATAAATTGGTATATTTATTTCTCTTCCAGGGGATCCTCATCAAAGTCATAAACATTGAATATTCCCGCCCTTGTGCGGGGACCCCGGAGCATATATAAAATACATACACATTATACATGTGTAACAAACAGTCATGCAGGCTATCTTGTTAAAAACAGGCTAAAATGCTTTATTTCTATGAAGTTTTTTTTTTTTTTTTTTTTTAAATACTACAATAGAGCATAAATAAGTACCCAAGCTCCTAAAACTAGGCTTGGGGAAGTAAGCAGTAGCAAACTCTAGTGAAAAAATAGAGAAAACTGCATTGAAAAACAATGAAGCATTCTTAGCCAATAGGCTGCATGTAGGTTAACACAGGAGAACCATAAAAACTTTGGCACTGTGCCTTTAAGACCCTGAGCACCTCCAGTATCCCACCATGCCTCAGGGGTGAAGGAAAGGTGACAGTTGGTTCACAGCTAGGTCAGTTCTTTTTTCCGGCTTCTTCTGAGAGGATCCTGGAGCATTGAGCTCTCAGTTTTTCTGAGTTTTCCTCAGAAAAATTCTTTAAAAAAGCGTTTTTTCACTTTTCACTCGACAAGTAACATCTTTGTCTGAGCTAGGAAGGTTTTTTCTGACAGAAAAATGCCTTCTCTTTTTGTCAAATGCCCTGCTTGTGGGAAGAAGAAGGCCCAGTCAGATCCCCACTCTCTGTGCATAGTGTGCCTGCCTCAGAGTCACTGCCCTGACACTTGTAAGTACTGTAAGAACATGTCTAGGAGGACTCTGAAAGACAGAGAGAAGATCCGACTTCATGGGCTTCAGGAGAGGAAAAGAACATCGTCCTCCTCACTCCCCAGGCATCCAGAAGGCCATTCTCAGGAGAGAATGGCCCGGTCGACGTCGACAGGTAGGAAAATACCTGTTTGTTCACCGTCGACGTCGTCGCTACCACGTCCCACCGGCATAGATCGCCGTCGACGGCGACACACCCGACGTCGAAGGGAACGCCGTCGAGGGAACATCAGAGCAGGGGCAGGTCTCCGTCGACGGCAACCCGCCGATCGACGTCGAGCCATCGCCGGCATGCCCGGTCGCCGCCAAAGGCTGTGCGCCCCCCGACGTCAGGACACACGGCGTCGAGAACTCCACGACGGCACGAGAAACATCCGCCGTCAACCTCCCATCGCTCCACGTCGAGGCACACGACGGCGAGCAGGTCGAGGTCCAAGGAACGCCGTTCGACGTCAAGGCACTCAACGTCGAGGCAATCAACGTCGAGGCAGGACCAAGCGACTGGGCGCCCTTCGACGTCGAAACAGCCATCGACGTCGACGCAGGTTTTACCTGTCCAACAGGGAGCAGAACATCGCCCCTCGCCAGACAAGGCTCAGTCTCCAGTGGTCTCCATACCGAGCGACTCTTCTCGGTCAAGAGCATCTCCTGGGCATGTCTCGCCCATCAACCTATCTCCGAGATGGCTGGAGAGCCTCAACAGACCAGCGGCCTCCCCAGATTCGCAATATTCGCGAATGTATTCACCCACTGCCTCCCCGCCAAGAACGCCATCGCCGACAGCCGGGGCAGAACGGGCTCGTTCAGCTCCTCGACAGCCGACCGCGAGGCCTAGGCGCTCGGCTACAGCGTCCCGCAGCAGATCTCGCTCTCAACGGAGATCCAGGTCGCGCTCAAGAAGATCACCCTCTTGGTCTTCATCAGGTTCTTCTGTCGGGCGTTACTCACCTACTCTTACAGATTCACCACCTGCTAGAGTCTCACCAGTGGATGACATAACCACTTTCAACGAGGTGTTGCTAAGAGGAGCGCAGAAACTCAATATAGAGGTTCCAGAACCGTCTACCTCCTCATCAATCATCTTTGAGACGCTACAACAGAGATCAGCGTCGAAAAAGTTGCTGCCTCTAGTGCCTGGTTTGTTGCAGCCAACCATGGACACTTTTCTGGCCCCAGCCTCGCTTAAGTCTGCCCCGGCTCGGATTCTTAAAAAGTACAAGGCTCCAGAGCAAGACCCTTTATTCCTTAGGAAGGATCCGCCACCAGACTCAGTGATCATAGCTGCCGCCCGAAAGACCCACTCGGTGGCATCTTCATCCACGGTACCCCCGGATAAAGAGAGCAGGCATTTAGACTCTCTGGGAAGAAAGATGTGCGGGATAGCGGCTTCAGCAATGAAGGTCTCTAGTGCGTCTGCGCTCCTGGGCAGGTACGATCGTTCTCTGTGGGATTCCCTCAGTAGATTTACAGAAAAACTGCCCAGAGAAGACAGGCAAGATTTCCAAGAGATTCTACAGGAAGGATGCCTGGTATCTAACCAAGTTATCAGCGCGGCAGCGGATGGGGCGGATTTGGCGGCTCATGGGTACGCACATGGTATCTGTGCGAGGAGATCTTCCTGGCTGAGGCTCACTGGCTTGAAACAGGAGGCACAACAACGTATCCTGAATCTCCCATTTGCCGGGAATTCTCTATTCGGTGCCCATGCAGACGAAGAGATGGCCCGCATGAAGACCGAGGTGGATACCATGAAGGCGGTAGGCCTCGAAAGAAGGAAAGATTTCAGGCGGAGGTACAGACCGTACGATAGACGCCCTTTCCAACAGAGGGTTCAAACCCCTCATTGGTCGCAAAGGTCTCAGCAACGACAGGGACGCCCTCTGTTTCAGCGAAGAAACACAAGGGAGCGAGGGTCAAGTAGACCTCAACAGTCCACTCCAAAAGCACCCACTAAGCAATGAAGTCTCGCTTCCCTCGACACTGTACACCACTCCGGTGGGGGGAAGTATTGTTGCTCATCTTCACGAGTGGCACTCTATCACAAGAGACAAATGGGTGCTCAATATTGTCGAACATGGCTATTCTCTCCTTTTCAAGCAGCCTCCACCACATTTGCCACCAACCAAACACAATCCGGCTCATCTCACCTTGCTACGCAAGGAGGCTCTCGCCCTCCTAAGAAAGAATGCCATAGAAAGGGTTCCACCTGCCCACAGAGGAAAGGGGGTCTACTCCCGTTACTTTCTAGTAGCAAAGAAGGGTCAAGAGGGCGTTTTCAGGCCAATCCTGGATCTAAGACTGCTGAACAAATACATAAGAAAGCAGAAGTTCAGAATGCTAGCGCTTCACCAAATTTTCCCTCAACTGCATCAGGGAGACTGGATGTGCTCCATCGACCTGCAGGATGCGTATTTCCACATCCCAATAGCTCCAAAGCATCGAAAATTCCTGCGCTTTCGAGTAGCGTTACAGCATTACCAGTTCAGGGTTCTACCATTTGGCCTGAAATCTGCTCCAAGAGTTTTCTCGAAATGTATGGCAGTGGTGGCGGCGCATCTACGAAGACAAAGGATATACATATATTCATACCTAGACGACTGGCTACTAAAGGCTTCTTCTCCGGAGCAGGCGAGAAGCCATCGGGACATTGTACTAGGAGTTTGCGAAGCTCTAGGTCTTCAGGTCAATTACCAGAAGTCAACCTTGACTCCAACGCAGAGTCTTCACTACCTAGGAGCTATCATAAACACAGAACTACAAAAAGTGTATCCTTCGGAGGAACGACTGTCCTCAATAAACAAGAAGTGCCAGGACCTGTTGAGAGCCAGCGCACCTACGGCACGTCAGGTGACATCACTACTGGGCTCCATGGCATCGTGCATCTTTATTGTCCCAAATGCCAGACTCCACATGAGACCCCTCCAAGAGGCATTGGAGGCCAATTGGAGCCAAAGAACAGGTCGCTGGGAAGACACAATGCGGCTACCGGAGGTAGCACTGCAGTCATTGAGATGGTGGATGCACAGACCTCACCTGTCAGTGGGCGCTCCGTTTCACCAGGTACTTCCATCCGACACTCTGGTAACGGATGCGTCTCTTCAGGGATGGGGGGCTCATCTGGGTCCTTTTCAAGCGCAGGGTCTGTGGTCAGACAAGGAGAAGCAGTACCACATCAATCTGCTAGAACTCAGAGCGGTCCATCTGGCTCTCAAGTCTTTCACACCGCTAATTCAGGGGAAAACTCTATTGATACAGACGGACAATACAACCACGATGTATTACTTGAACAAACAAGGGGGAACGAGATCCCTACCCCTTTCACGAGAATCCCAAGCGATATGGCATTGGCTCCTGGCCAGAGGAATGTCAATCACAGCAGTTCACCTGCCAGGTCAGCAGAACGTAGAAGCAGACTTTCTAAGCAGACACCTGGAGGACGTTCACGATTGGGTCCTGCACGACGAAGTCGCAGAATACATCTTCGCGCAATGGGGTCGGCCTCAACTGGACCTCTTCGCAGACGATGTAAACAGGAAATGCCCAGACTTCGCATCCAGGTTCTACCGTCCAGGATCTCGAGGGAATGCCCTGTTGATCGACTGGTCAGGGACATTTCTTTACGCTTTTCCGCCGATTCCCCTCATTCCAGCAGTGATCAGCAAACTTTACGGATCCAGGACCAGAATGATTCTTATAGCGCCACAATGGCCTCGACAATTCTGGTACACGGATCTCCTCAACCTGTCGGAAAAACCTCACAGGAGGCTGCCGTGCAGACCGGATCTTCTGAGCAGAATGGAGGGCAGGATTCTGCATCCCAACCTACCCTCTCTGAGCTTAACAGCATGGCTCCTGAATTCCTGCAGTATGGGCACCTAGGACTCTCGCAGGAGTGCATGAACATCTTGAAAGAGTCCAAACGGCCTTCCACGCGGCGTTCCTACGCTTTTAAGTGGAAGAGATTCTACATATGGTGCTGTCAGTAAGGCCATAATCCCATACGGGCGCAGGAGGACGTCATACTGTCCTATTTGCTTCACCTAGCGAAATCCGGTCTGCAGGTATCATCTATTAAGGAACATTTGTCTGCTATTACTGCCTATCGCAAGTCACCTTCTCAGGAATCCTTCTTTACGAAACCTGTAGTCAAGGATTTCTTAGAAGGTTTGAAGAAAGTTTTTCCGCCAATTCGGAGGCCTTCTCCTCCGTGGGAACTGAACATAGTCCTAGCAAAACTTATGGGCCCTCCTTTCGAGCCTATCCATAAGGCCTCCTTACAACACCTTACGTGGAAAACGGCTTTTCTGGTGGCCATTACTTCAGCGAGGAGGGTCAGTGAGATCCAGGCCTTGTCTGCAAAAGAACCGTACACGGTTTTTCATGACAATAGAGTAGTTCTACGAACTCACCCATCTTTCCTTCTGAAGGTGGTGTCAGAATTCCATATTAATCAGACCATAACTTTACCGACGTTCTTTCCCAATCCGGAAACTCCGGCTGAGAAAGCATTGCACTCATTAGACTTGAAAAGAGTGCTGAAATTTTATCTGGACAAGACAAAATCGATTAGACACTCTAACCGCTTGTTTGTGAACTATGGTCATTTAAGGACAGGAGAAGCAGCATCTAAGCGAACAATATCAAGATGGATAGTTTCTTGTATTGTTAATACTTACCAGCTAGCTAATAGACAATTGCTAGCGCGGCCTAGAGCGCATTCCACAAGGGGAAAAGCGGCTACTGCTGCTCTCCTTAACAATGTTCCTATATCTGAGATTTGTAAGGCTGCTACATGGAAGTCTGTCCATACTTTTACAAGACATTATTGTTTAGACTCAGATGCAAGAGCGGATGCCCAAGTGGGGCAGGCCTCTCTAAGGAATTTATTTGCGTAAGACATGTCTTTTCCTGCACTTCTATCGGACAGTCCGCTGGGTTTAGGGATGGGCTTGCTAATCTATTCAATGTTTATGACTATTGATGAGGATCCCCTGGAAGAGAAGGATAAGTTACTTACCTGTAAATCCTAGTTCTCTTCCAGGGGTATCCTCATCAAAGTCATAAACAACCCACCCTCCTCCCCGGACACACGTCTACTGGAAGTGCAGGACAGACAGTATTTTGATTCAATTATACAAATTGTCACCGTAAAAAGAACTGACCTAGCTGTGAACCAACTGTCACCTTTCCTTCACCCCTGAGGCATGGTGGGATACTGGAGGTGCTCAGGGTCTTAAAGGCACAGTGCCAAAGTTTTTATGGTTCTCCTGTGTTAACCTACATGCAGCCTATTGGCTAAGAATGCTTCATTGTTTTTCAATGCAGTTTTCTCTATTTTTTCACTAGAGTTTGCTACTGCTTACTTCCCCAAGCCTAGTTTTAGGAGCTTGGGTACTTATTTATGCTCTATTGTAGTATTTAAAAAAAAAAAAAAAAAAAACTTCATAGAAATAAAGCATTTTAGCCTGTTTTTAACATGATAGCCTGCATGACTGTTTGTTACACATGTATAATGTGTATGTATTTTATATATGCTCCGGGGTCCCCGCACAAGGGCGGGAATATTCAATGTTTATGACTTTGATGAGGATACCCCTGGAAGAGAACTAGGATTTACAGGTAAGTAACTTATCCATATAGCTCACAACAGTCTATTTGTAAACTTCCAGAGGCAGGGAGTTTATTTCTACTTCTAGGACATGTGGCTCACAGATTTTGTCTTTGTCTATGAGTTGCTCAAAGGCTTCTCTCTATTCATTGGTCAGGGGCTAATCAGGTGTGAGCTGGTGCCTTTCCATCAGTGTATAACTATAGGTAGTAAACTTCAAATACCTCATTTATCTCTTTTTGAGTACTAACAATTAAACCATCATTCTTACATATAAAGTAAATCATGGCCCACACTGCTCACTTTTGAGCATCGTACCCAGAAGCATGTCACAGCTGCAGCCATGCATGAGTCTGCATGGCATGGTTGATAACCCAGAAGCAAAGCAATAGGCCAAGGCAAGGGAAGTGGTCTAGTGTTTATGCATTCCCCTGTGTCTACGCCCCTCCCGGAAATCTGCACTAGTCTTGGGTGGCCTCCTTGGGTGCGGCAGCATAAAAGTTGCACCCAGGAGTTGTCCTTCACCTGCAAATATTGTTATAAAGTGGAACCTACCTGCTTTGTGTGACAGTCTTGTTTCTGTTACTTCCCAGTTGCTGTTGCCACCTGCATACACAGGGTTCCATCTGATAGATACTAGTAGGAAAGTGGGAGGTGCTTATTAAGAACGTATACTTACAGTTCAAACCTCTGCATATATCAATCTATGCCTTAGGAGGATGAGCACTAAAACACATACTGTATGTTTATTAAATACACTGCAAACTCTGAACACTGAAGGAACTGGCAGAGAGGAGGACTAATGCAGCCATCTTGAGGGAACCCAGGGACGCCATACTTGTTTTCCCCACTTCCCCTTTCCCCGGGGTACTGTTCTCGCCTGAAGCTGCCATACCTTTCTGGTGTTTACAGGGTTCTGGTGGCGGCGTAGGGAACCAGATTCTGGCATTCATGTCTCCCTCCCACGAGATTGCACAGCTATATTAGCCTTGGGTGTGACTGAACATTACAAAGCTCTGCACATTTGCCCCCCTCAGCATGCATTCTGTGGGTGCATGATTTGTAGTCGAAACACTGCAACGCCATCATTATGGCCACCCAGGCCTAGCATTTCGCAGCCAACTCTGATTCAGAGTTGGAATCCCGTACACTCAGGATTTCCAAATTTAGAATTTGAAGCTTTAAGATAGCATTTGTTTTATTGTGGTGTCACAGATACCCTTTGCTGTTTGTAAACATTCCCCTCTAAGACCTTAAAGGCCTCCCATACTATTCCTTTGTCGTCAACAAAATTCTTGTTGTTTTTAAAGTAATTGTCAGTGACTTCTATTGCATCCATGTGCGCTGTATCCTAAAGGTGAACCACTTGCAGTAACCATGTACATGTTTCAGGCTTAATTCGGTTTCCAACATTTTTCCCAATCGCTGACGGCAGTGAAAAGCAATAGAGCTGGGATGCCCTTTAACCAAACTCCACAATGCTCCACCAAATCCAGGGAAACAAATTGTGCCACATGTTATATGCTTCCCCCATGTAGGAGTCATAAATAATGGGTTATTGTCAGAGATAATTTTGCAGAGGTGTCTGTGTATATGTACTAACTGCAGATGCCTTGGTCCAATAGAAAGCTATGTATGTGTAGGTGAAAGGCATCAACTGGGGAGGAAAACGAGTACCCCCTGGATTAGGGTATTGTGTCCTCCATACATCGCTGAGGTTCTAATTACCCATTCATTGATCCATGGCATTAACAATGATGAGATTCCGACTGTTTCTGATTGGAGAAAAGGATCGGTCTTTATTGATGTCTGTCGTGCAATTAAAAATCAACACCTCAAATATTACAATGTCATTCTGGCTGCATGTTTAGCTGAAATATGCTGCAACCAATCCACTAGTGTCATGTTCGAGGCATATATATATATATATATATATACACACACACACACACACCCCACCCCCTTTAAATATAGGAGCTCCATCTGATAGCCTCTCAACCCGTACATACCGTCCTCCTAGGTATACCACTACTTACCTTTTTTTGGAAAGGGATGTTCGCTTTCACCCATATCAATGCCCCTCATGCATAACCGTACAGCTTTCCTTCTCATTTGTTCTGTAAGTTTCCAGTTTCTACATGAGATATGTGGGTTTCCTGCAGTAAAGCGGCTTGGACCACCTTTCTCTTCAGGCAGGTATTTGATAGGGGATGCCATACTGCAGACTTTCTAGGTAATATCTGTCAGATCTCGAGAAAAGAGCAGAGCAGTGTATGACATGGGGTTACATATAAAGAAACCGGTCTCTGAAGTTCAAAGGATGACACCGACCATGTACAGAGCCATCGAAGATTAACAGGAAGGAAGTGTGTAGATGGGCAGCATTATCATTCGAACTGAAGAATTCTTTTAAATTAATGCAAGCTACAGGCGTGCAAATTAATGTTTTTACATAGTGTCATAGTTTCTTTTGATTAAACATTAGAATTAAATCATATCATTGAATCCAATTTACCATTTTCTCATATGTATCTAAAAATGATACTAAATTCATTTGGCAGTCAGTACAATAAACCATTGCCCTTTATATATGACTATATAAAACATGTTTATAATATGTGAACAGGCTGTTACAATTGTATTGCTAATTCTTCAGGCAACTTTTATTTGATGACAGGATTTTACATAAAAAAACCGATGTGACAGGATACATAAACCTTGATGTAGAGTGTGCTCAATCAGTGCTGCACATAGCATATGTTCTGCAGTTACCGTTCAAATGTATATGTTGTAGAGTGCACCCCTGCCTCCTACTATACATTGTATGGAGCGCACATCCCGAGGGCCGGGCGCTAGCCCACGGGTATAAATAAAGGCGAGGTAGCTGCTCGGGGCTACTTGGCGTCACCGACAGTCAGTGTGCAAGTGTCTGTCTAAGGGTCTCCTGTTCGAAGGCGTCAGAGAGGCAGTGGTCCCCAACCTGTGGTCCGGGGACCCCTGGGGGTCCGCGACTGCTTAGAAAATTAAATCAATGTTAACAGATTAGATCCTCAGCTTTCAGTAATGACTCAGTAGGGGGTCCGTGGATTCCAATAATGATTCAGTGGGGGTCCCCAGGTTCCAGTAATGATAAAGTGGGGGTCCACAGAAGTCAAAAGGTTGGGAACCACTGGCCTACACCATGAGGTCCCTGCCATCCATATTGGTGACAAGGTGGAACCCCCGCCGCGAGCATACAGAAGGAAAGTTCCCACCTCTCATTGTGCTGTCCGGCGCATGATACATCAGCTTTGTGAAAGAAGCGTTTCTTGTCCCAGCCAGTTGAAGGGCACCAATAGTAGAATCTCCAAGCTGACAGCGGACGTGCAGAGGCGTCCCAGGAACTACCAGTTCCAACCCCTACCCACCCCCCCCCCCCCCATGCCTGGCAGGTGAAACAAAGAAGTGCGGTGCCTCACGCTGGAGGATGACCACGGGTCTATGTGTATGCTGCCAGGGGAGTGACTACGCCCAGTGATTCAGCTGAAATACATCAGGTGCACGGAACTGCAATGGTGCTGTTGTTCCAAAGTCCAGAGTTAGTGCCTGAGTCCCAGGTAATAGTGCTACCCTAGTGTGGCTGCCTGGCGTTGTGTCAACTCAGCACCGGTTAAGCATGTGGTGAGCATCCAGAGGCCCAGAGAGGGAGGGACGTGCCTGCTGGGGAAATCCGACATTGTTTCATGGGATAATTGACGCTGTTACCAAAAAAAAAAAAAAACGAGGCTGTTTTGCATCAAGAGTGCACATTGTGGGGAATTGACATGGCCATGATCATCAAACAAAAAAATAAGCATAAAGAAACTAAACCCAAAAGGAACAAGATCAAGGGATAGGCACACTGGGGGAGTAGGCAAAACAGTAGAAAGCAGAAAAGACCTCATACCAAGGTAAACAGTGAAGGAACATGTGGGCACCATCACAAGGAGCTGCACCTCCAGCATCACAGGACAGTGCACGTGCACCGGTCACAGCTGCACCTCCACTCAGTCGGCTTGCAGATCCAGCCGCTACTGCTCCAAAATGGCACCAGTGGATTGGGCGCCTACAGCATTATTTTGGCGCCATATGCAAAACTGATGGTGCTCTAAAATGGTCGCAGATGCTGCACATGGGAGGAGAAGAACTGTATGAGTTGTTTGAAAACTTACTAAGTATAGGAGACAACAGCAACTTGACACAGCAGTAGCAGCTTAGAATCTGCATTTCAATACGCAATTGAATCCTGACTATGAAAAATTCAAGCTTGTCAGGCAGAAGGTGTGTCTTTTGACACGTTCTTTGCAAGGCTACACAAGCTGACAGGCACATGTACATGCATAGACAAACAAGACGAGATTAGAGCGCAGCTGGTCCAGGGATGCCGGTCATCCAGCCTCAGAAAGCAAATTCTTTGACAGCCTGGCATCACGCTTGACGATACTCTGATCTTGGCCAGCTCCCACAAGTTGAAGCCAGTCAGGTGGGAGAGATGGAATTGGCCCTAGCATGCAGCTTGACCTCTCCGAACATCCAGTACGGTAAGGGTAAAGGAGGGCAGGATGAGGTGATACAACACACTGCTAGACCACGAGGAGTCGCCAGTGCCAAGTTGAATGATAAAATATTCAGCAGGTGTGGGCTGATGCACCGCTCGCCAAGCGTGTGCTCTGCATGGGGAGAATTCTGCCTGAAATGTGGTTGTCATAACCATTTTGCGAAAGTCTGCCGTAGTAACAACGCATTGTCGAATTCAAGCACAAAAGGGAAGAGAAATTTAAACATTTGTCAACTGTTGGAAGATATGGTGGAAGGACAGCCACAGTTTATTAGTGTGGACATCAGCCGCCCTGAGGATGACAATAATGAGGAGGCGTTCACCATATCTTTCACTGGACAGGACAATCAACTCAGGAGGTCTCCCTTGATGTGTCAGGTGGAAATTGGTGGAGTCAAGATTACAGCTGTCATTGATACCGGCGCAGTAGTCAGTGGCATAGATACTGTGCAATTCCTCAAGTTGGATCCATGGATAAAAATCCTCCAGACAAAGGCCAACATTTACATGTAGGGAGGCACGGGCCCCATCCCTCTGAGAGGGGTCATTGAAGTGAAAGTGGTGAATGGGGACACAAAAACACAAGCCACGTTCCATGTGATGAAAGTAATACTGGCACCTTACTGAGCTGTCACATGGCTAAAGAATTAGGCTTAGTTTTCTTTGCACGGCAGATACATCAATCCCATGCTGAAAGCATTCTCGCCAAATTCCCGGAACTGTTCAAGGGGCTCTATTGCCTGAAAGGCGTCTAAGTGAAACTCCATATTGATGACACGGTATGACTAGTAGCGTTGTGACACTGAAGAGTGCTGTTTCATTGCCCCCCTGGTTGAGAAGGAATTGGAACAGTTGGAGCAGCTAGGAGTTATCAAAAAAGTAACAGGTCGAACACCATGGGTGTCACATCTGGTCATAGCGCGTGAAGCTTAAATAGCCCGGGCGATAAGGTTGTGTGTCGTTATGAGGCTGTCCGATAAAGCTTTTCGCGGAGAGAGGCATATCACCCCAAATATTGACGAGATCGTGGCGGATCTAAATGGAGTCAAATAGTTTTCCAAGATTGACTTGAATGCTGGCTATAACCAACTGTTGCTTGAGGAGTCTAGTAGACAAACACAACATTCTCCACACATGTGGGACTTTGCTGGTTCAAATGTCTCAGCTTCAGAGTATCAGCAGCGGATGAAACCTTTCAACATGGCATTCGGGAAGTGCTATCCAGTCTTGTGGGGGTGATCAATGTGAGTGATGACATTTTGATTTTCTCAAGCACTGTCGAAGAACATCATGCTCAGTTGCGAGCCACCTTGAAACTCCTGACAGAATGTGGGTTGACTTCACCTTCAGAAGTGGTCATTCTATACCAGTGCTGTGGAGTCCTTTGGTAACTGGTTCTCAAATGAAAGATTGCAAGTGGACCCAAAGAAGGTGGAGGCCATCAGATCGGCGGCAGTACTCCAGCACCCCTCAGGAGTTTGCAGTTTTCTGGGTATAGCTAATTATTGCAGAAGGCTTATCCCCAACTTGGCCACTCTTCCTGACTCCCTATGAGCGCTGACAAAGAAAAACATCACGTGGGAATGGAACAGCAAAGCCGTGCATGCTTTCTGGGAGATCAAGAAGGCCCTGCTCCGTGATGCCACCATGGCATACTTTAGTCCCAAGCGCAAATCTGAACTCATTGTGGATGCCAGTCTGGTAGGGCTGGTAGCGATACTCCTACAAGATAAAAGTCAAGGAGTCTGAGTTCCCATTGCGTATGCAAGCAGAGCCCTCACAGGAGTAGATACACTGTAAGCTCAGATAGAAGGAGAAGCTCTTGCAATTAGGTAGGCCTGCAGACATTTTTACCTATATGCGGTCAGCAATTTCAAGTGGTGACTGACCACAAGCCACTCGTCCCATTATTTGCTGGCACTGCTCAGAATGGACCTCTGAGGATCCAAAGATGGGCCGTACAACTCCACCAATACTCTCCTGATGTCCTTTACCAACTGGGAGCGAACAACCCTACTGAATATCTGTCACGCCATCCTCTGGCATTGGGTTTGAGTGTACAATGTGAAGATGGTTATAGAGATGGCATGTCCGAGAGCACTATCCCTGGAGGAAATTGCAGAAGCAACAATGCCCTATCTTTCTTCAGCCAAAGAGGCCCTGCAAGGACGACAGTGGAAAAACTTATTGGGTGGAGAGCATGGTCTAAAGGCAGAGGAGCAAGAAGCTTGAACACAGATATGGTGAGCCTGGGATGAGCTCATTGTGAGCAAGGGAGGGCTTCTACTTTGTGGCAGATTGTTATCCCTTGTAGTTTGTTCGCACAAACTGTAGAAGGACATCAGGGCATTGCCAAAACAAAAGCCTGCATGAGAAGTAAAGTGTGGTTTCACAAAATGGACCGATGTGTAGAGGAGAAAGTGAAGAACTGTCATTCCTCTATTATAACAAGTAGTGAACCACTGGTGGCGTGGAGAATCATTGGAAAAGCCTGCACTCGGCCGTGGTTATCCAGGAGCATAGATTTTGGAAGCTTTCCCGACAAAAGATTCACTCTAGTACTCATAAACAGCCATACCAAATTCCCTGCTGTTGAATTAGTGAAATGCATTTCTACGCCCCCACCCGTCTCCTCCGTTCCTCTGGCCTCGTGCTCGCTGCCGTCCCTCGCATCCGCCGCTCCACGGCGGGTGGGAGGTCCTTCTCCTACCTGGCAGCCAAGACCTGGAACACCCTCCCCACCAGCCTCAGGACCACCCAGGACCACTCCGCATTCCAGAGACTCCTCAAGACCTGGCTTTTCGAGCAGCAGTAACCCCTCCTCCCCCCTAGCGCCTTGAGACCCGCACGGGTGAGTAGCGCGCTTTATAAATGTTAATGATTTGATTTGATTTGAAACCTGCACTGGAGAAAATCTTTGCATTGCTGGGCTGCCCAGTGAAATCAAAACAGACAATGGTCCAACATTTCAGGTCAAGAATTTCAGGAACGCTTACACTGTCCCAACATGCGGCACAGAAGGATAATCCCCAGTGGCCCCAGGCTAATGGAGAAGGAGAGCAATTCATGAGAACACTCAACAGAGCAATCCGAATTGGGGTGGAAAAGGGAGAGACTTTGAGTCTTGTTTACATCAGTTTCTGAGGGTGTATCGTCAAACACCCCATAGTATGACAAGGTGTGCGCCAAGCGATATTTTGATGAGGAGGTGGGCCCGAGATATAATACCTGGTGGTCCAAAGTGGAAGCCAGCTGTCGATGTGCAGGTGGCCCAAGAGAAGAGGAGAATCACCAAAGAGAAAGCGAGTAGAGATCGAAGGGCAGTTGACCCGGACCTCAGTGTGGGTGATAAGGTTGTTATAAAGGATCGGCTCCGACGGTGGAAGTTTAGTACAACCTTTGAGAAAGAAGCTTGGGAGGTTGTGATAGTACGAGGGACCATGGTAAACGTACAGAGAGGAGGATCGGAGACT
The DNA here is from genome assembly GCF_031143425.1 of Pleurodeles waltl. Taxonomy (NCBI): domain Eukaryota; kingdom Metazoa; phylum Chordata; class Amphibia; order Caudata; family Salamandridae; genus Pleurodeles; species Pleurodeles waltl. The sequence continues at coordinate 924,090,666 of NC_090450.1, read as the reverse complement.
TTGAGAAACATATCATGGTTCAAACGGATTCCATTTGGCAGGACTGATCCTGAAGGAGATGCAACATACGCGGTGGTGGAAACTGCCACCGAAAACTTCCAAGGGGACACCAACACTGGAACAATGGTGTTCAGTACTCCGAGTGAGTCCAGTATACCCCCATCGGTCCTACAAGAGGAAAACAGTCAACAAACTAAGAGATATTGAACAGCCGAGACCACCCTTACCAGCTGAGTTGTAACTCGGCACTAAGCCAGGAGCCGAGAAGTTGTTCGCTGCATGCCGTCATGATTAACTGTATCTCATTCCTTTGTGTTTATTTTTAAGAAAGGTTGGAAGGGATGTAGAGGGCCACCCGGCCTGTACTATGTATTGTACGGAGCACGCTTCCCGAGGGCCGGCGCGGCCGAGGCATAAATAAAGGCGAGGTAGCCGCTCATGGCTACTTGGTGTTACTTCTAGTCAGTGAGCACCTGTCTGTCTTTGGGGTTTCTGTTCGAACAAAAACATGCCCACAACCACTAGGTGCCTGCCACCCACATATGTGTCCTTGGAGACGGGTATTGTGTTGTATTGTAATAGTATTTATATAGCGCTTACTACCCCTGACGAGTCGTCGAAGCGCTTTATACTTCATAAAGCGCAAGGTCAAACTTCAAAGGTTAACGTTTCCCGTCAGTAATTTGGGACCATTGTGCCGAGGGAACCTGCACATAGCAGGTGCCGGTGTCCTCCCCAGTACACTATAGGTTGGCGCCACACAGGCACACCCTGTATTGGTTTTAAACGATGCACTGGGCTCCCTCCAACCACACCGCAAGCCCAGCCTTCCGCCTCCGCACGGCAAACACTGTATTACATGTCGGTGCCTGGCGTGGTATTGTCCCAAGGCTCTCAAAGCCCCGGCCTGTCGGGAAAGGCCTTTTCGCCAGAGCCCTCCGCGCAGCTATCTCACACATCCGGTGTTTGCCTGCGCCATGATGAGGCGGGTGACTGTAGCTGCCTCGGTGTTATAAATGTCATCTGTTTTTCCTGTTTCACATGAATTTCTCCCCGGGCGCCCAAGCGTGTGCGCTTCCGTCTTCTCCCTGCAGGGGAGCACGAGGGCCGGTCCCTGCGGTGGCGCCGGTGGGCGGACCCGGGCTCGCGGAATCTCCCTGCCTTGCCTTGGAAGAAGAGCTGTCCTCGGATCTTCTCTTCAGAACCGGCCAGCTCTGCGAAGGTAGGGCCGGCTCCTTCTTTTATACCCCTAAGTAACTCCGCACTTCCAGAACCCTTGCACTGTCCTTCCCACGGTAAGCTAGGTGGGTGGGTTAAATGACTTTTGCTTCGATTTGTAAGACACCTGCAGGTGGGGACGGCTCAGCCTCTCATCCTACACAGACTGATAAAATGACATTTACTGAGCAGAAGTAGCGCTTGTTACTTACATCGCCATTAATTCTCAAAAATAAGGCAGCAAATGCTCCCAATTTTATATATATATATACATATATATATAGGTCCCTGCATGCTTTTTAAATTAAAATTACCTTACAATATACGTAAAATTAATGAGTTGTTTCTCTCCGTTCCATGAAACGGCGTTTAAAAAAAAACGGAAAGAAAGATAGCATTGCCTCTCTATGCATAAATCCTTGATGTATATTGCATTTGTTCTGGTTGCCTGTATTAATTACTAAATTGACAATATTCCCCCAATACGTTAACACATTTTCTACTAATATATGTCAATATATATGCATTAGCACGCTATAAAATTTATATTGCAGTCTGTTTCTTAATTGTCCACTAAAATCCTTAAATACGTTGTTTGGATTAATGTTATTGGAATATATGTTTTCACTGATGCATCGCCTAAAAGTTGTATTCTGCAAGTCCGGTGGGTTGCTTGCAAAAGATAAAACCGGTGGAGTTTTTTCAGTGTAACTTTATATTCAGATAAATTATTTATCAGGTGTCACAAAATACTGCCGGGATACAAACTGTAGAAAACTGAGAGACGGATTTCACAAGGAAAGGCAGCGTACGGGCAGGTATGTACAGTCCATGTGCGGACGCAGGGGCTACGAGGGTATGCACGATCTCTACAGGTAAACGGAGTATATGCTCAGTCCCTGTACGTGTACGGGGGTGCAGCAGGCAGGGCCCAGCTCTTAGGGACACAGATATAAATAAAAGGACACCATGTTCTAGCCCATTGAGTCTTTGACTGGGGACTAGGTTTGGTCGCAGGTGTTACCTCTGGTTTGGGCAGGACACCTCGCGCCTCGTGGCGCATTGCTGTGGGCCCACTGGGCTGGCCCATAGGTTCTTCTCGCTCGTCCCCCCCAGGTGAGGTCAGCGGGGTCACTGGTGGTTCCAGAAGTGTGTGCCTGGGCCACTCCCACTCACCTCCTACCTTGTGTCTCCATCTTCTTGAGGAGAGCTTCTTGGTGGCCCGAGCTTTTGATTTAGATTTTCTCGCTCACTCAATTTGCTGTTCTCCCACTATGGGATATTTTTGAACCCTGACATATATGGGTTAACACTTCTGTACCCCTTTTGGCTGGTACCGTTGTCTGTTTTGCTGCTACCAAGCTCCAGAACCCATTTTCACAGGGAGTGTGGAATTTCCATACTAGGTACCGGTCCTCTTCCACCATTCACCCACATCCCTGCAGCTTCACACGGATGGCTCTTTGTCACTTGCAAGCTTTTTGTTGTTGTTTTTCTCCCTGCATAGCTGACCGGCCTCGATGACTAAGGGCCTGATTGAGAACTCGGCGGAGGGGTTACTCGTCACCACGGTGATGGCTATCCCGTCCGCTGAAACTTAAATCCCTTACCCTGTCCACCGAAACCTAAATCCCATTACATCCAATGGGATGTAGATTTCAGCAGACATGAGACCCACCACCACTGTGACCCGAGTAACCCGTCCGCCGAGTTTAAATCAGGCCTAAGCTTGTTGACTTCCATAGAAAGGCTCTGATGTGAGGGTGTCTCTCAGATTGCTTCCGAACAACAGGGTGGCCAGGTGACAGGGAGTGACGCATTAAGGGATGTTTTAATTCACAGGAAATTGTGAACCACACACTGAGTGTCCCCCCACCCCTTGCTTGATCCTTATCCACAAGGCCTTGTTAAGCATATGCCTAAAACGCTCAACAGCCGTGTTAGCCTAAGACCACCAGAGCATGTTCTTGGGATGATGAATGTTTAGTCGGTGTGTATAGTTCTGAAACACATGCTCTTGGAAGGGTGGTCCATTGTCCATTCTTAATTCCTGGGGCAACCTATAGGAGGCAAACATTTTTCTTGGCATTGGTCTTACATGGCCACTAGTTCAACCATGGGGAACTTGATGTGAGCATCCATGATGGCCAGTGACAGCCTTCCATCCAGAAAACTGCCAAAGTCAGCACTTATGTTGGTCCAGAATGATGTGCAGTGGTTCTTGGTGATGACCAGAGCAAGTTGTTAAGAGTCGCTATTGAGTTGAGAGGCTTGGCATTCCTTGATGGGGCCCATTTGTTCAATTTCTGCTCTTGTATAGCCCTTGGGCTAGCATCAGTTGTTAGATCTCTTTTGTTGCAGGGGTTGAAATACACCCTTGTGGTATAATGTAGTATGGCTTCATTCACTTTCCTGAAATCTTCCTCAAAGTCACTCCCACATTCTCTCCTGTCTTGGGACCTCATGAGCAGTCGAAAGGGCTCCACTAAGGTTTCTAGAGTTGAGATAAATTGGTTGCAATACATTGGCGATCCTAGGAAGCTCCCTACTTCGGTCACAGGCACCGAAGCTGCTGTGTTCTTGATGTCTTCATACTTTTGTGGGTCAGTTCTTACTCGTTCTCTTGAGAAGACCTAGCCAAAGAACTAGATTGGTGATCAAATAATTTACATTTTTCCCAGTGTAGCATGAAGCCATGTTAAGAGATTCTTTTTAGTGCTGCCCTTAGATGACAATGGTGTTTCTTGATTGTTTCTGAGTAGTTTAGGATATCATCACTTATATTAAGCATGCCTTTAGCCCTTAAGCATTCTGAAAAACTTCACCACAATAAGAAATTCTGGAGTTCAGTCTTCTGTACTTCCCAGATGAGTTGAAAAAGCAGTGATGTATCAGCTAGCAGTGTCCAGGAGTAGCTAGTGATAACCAGTGGTGAAGTCTACTTTGGAGAAGCATTGCACTCCATTGAGAACTGCAGTGATCTCATCCATGGGTCACTTAATGTGCTTCTTGCTTTAATGGATCAGTTGGGAAGCTGTATGTCCATCCACTCCACTAGGTTCCTTAGGTTTTGATGTGGTCAATATGGGACACACCCCTGGGGTTGATTCTGTCACTTTCTCAATGATGTCCATCACCCCTAGCTTGTCCAGTTCTTTTTTGGTGCGTGGTCGCAAGTGGAATGGCACTAGCCGGCGCCGTATGGTGGTTTGCAGTATTGATTTGTTGATATGAGGTATGACTGTGTAGACCTTGAGACACCGGAGGCCTCTAAATAAATGCTGAAAGTCTTTGAGGATGTTTCCGACCTTGCGGTTACATATTTGCCATTCAAAAACTAGCCCTAAGTCTTTTGCTGTGGGAGTCGGCAAACCAGTTTATGAGATGTCTCCTACGTCCCGGGAAGTGTAGTCTACTGTGGGGTGTGTCTGCGGATCTGTGAAAAGGTCGCCCCAGTCTCCTTCCAGTGTGGTGATTAATGAATTGTATAACAGAAACTGTCCAGGGGTATGTCTTCTTCCATTATCAGTACTTCAAATGCGGTTAGGATACCGTCTTTGTATAGGACACCCAATGTTTGTAGTCCCGCATCGTGCCATGTGTTGAGTTCCGTTGTAAATGTGGGACCTGTGGGTCTGGGTGTTCCCAACAGGGGCAGTCCTGGCGCAAATGGAGGGGTTTGGTTTGTGATGGTAAAACATTGTTGGTAGCATCCGTACACTATACCTAGCAATAATGAGTCAGGAGCTTGTGTGTGTGTGTACAGGGTTGGAACAGATGTAGTAGGGCCAGTAAACCCCAACTGGGTGACAATGTGGAAGTGTCCTGTAACTGTAATCCTGTTAACATTTTGGCAATGCATTGAATTTGGGTAGCCAAGTAATAGTGTTCAAAGTGGGGGACAGCCAAGACCCCCGTCTGTAGGGAGGCGAAGTTTAGTTAACGCCAACCTGAACCTTGAGCCATGCCAGATAAAGTTGCAATGCTGTCAGACAAAGACTCTGAAGAAGGTGGCCAATATATAATTACGCAAATTAGTAAACAAATATAGTAATCTAGGCAGAACCCCCATTTACAACAACACCACCTTCCCAGTCACCGACAAAAGCAAGGTGCGTCGAAACACCAATTGCGCCCTTGTTGAGGTCACTACATGTGTGATGTTACCGTCAACAAGGTTGGTGTGAGTTATGATACACATGGACATCCAGATAGCGAAATGTGTCCTGCTGCCACATTAGGGGCGTTCCCGTGATAATGCAGTTGGGATCATGAACAGTAGATGAGAAGGGGAACAAGCACGCCTTGGTCCGGTTTACTCGGAGTCCAGATATGTTGGCGAAGCGTGGCAATAATTGTGATATTGTGTCATGTATGCTGTGGGTATCCCTAACGTATAATAGCTTATAGCGAAATAACGTGTATCCCATCCCCTAGCGGAACACCCCAAGCTGTTCCCTTTTCGCGCATATGTAAAGCCAGAGAATCCATTGCAAGTGACAACAGTAGAGGCGACAGAGGGCAGCCTTGACTTGTTCCTTTGTGTATGGGGATCATGTTAAATATGTCTCCCGCTCAGTAACCAGTGGAGTCTGATATACCTGTGTATAATGTCTGGTCAATTCATTGTGAATACCACTTTGTGTATAGAAGATGAGACCTGATGCTGAGCGCAACACGGTTATGGGGACTCATTGATGATCTTGCCTGATAAGCCACGCTAGGAGTGGACCAGGTTTGTCAGCTGACGCATGTGTGCGTGCGGAGTGTGCTGTGTAATTAAGAGATCACAACCTCTCCGGTAACATCGTATGTTCGCATCTTGCATTTGTCAGGGCCTGCATTGAAGTATGATCGTTTGCCGCTTGTGTTTCCAGTTCTAGGAGTGAATTCTCCAATCTGGTGAGATCTCTGCTTTGTGTCTGCCTCATGTTGCCCTGTATTTCCAGGCAATGACCCACAGTGTTGTCCAGAAAGCGTCCCCTCTATGAGTTTTGTGGATGCTGTGTTCTCGTTTATCTCCAAGTGTTGAGTTAGCATTGAACCAAGAGAGGTCCGAAATGGGGGTCTTCCAGTATAGGCTGCAGTCACCATGTAGAGATGGGGGGAGGTGTCCCATTGTAGTTGTAGCGTGTGGGGATTATGATCCGAGTGGGTGGGCTCCATATAGTCCATGTCAGTGATGGAGGGAGGTTTTGTTGGTGTCCCAACAATTCTTTCTACAAGACATGCTGGTTGTGTGGGATTGAATGAAAGGAGTATACCCTCGTCACTAGGTTTCAGGTTCTCCAGAAGTCCACTAACCACCATTGATTGAGCCAGTCGGTCTGAGCTTGGGTGGCAGCAGTGGTGTGGGACAGTGGGGAAAAGGAGCGATACATTTCGGTGTCTAGAGCACTATTGAAATCTCCCCCAGTTAGCCATGGCATGTCGCCCCAGAGAGAGAGAGCATTAGAGAACGTGTGCAGAAGGGTGGACTGTTCTGTGTTGGGAGCATATATGGATCCCAGGAGAATGACCTGACCATCAAGACAGCTTTCACCTAAACATAGTGCCCCTCTGGGTCTGTGAAAGTATCCTTAAACATAAACGGTGTTCTGGGCCTAACCCTCACCAAGGCCCCTCTGGCATAAGTGGAGTAGTTTGTGGCAAATACCTGTCCCCTCCAGTGTCTTTGGAGCTTGAGAGCTTCAGCATGGATAAAGTGTTTTTTCCTGCAGTAGAGCAATGTGTGTGCTTCGCCCTTTTAGGTAAGTATAAACAAAGTATTGACATGAACGCTTATGCATGCCTTTCATGTTCCAGGTGAGTATATTGAACTGTGCTATATTGTAAATAGGGAATTATCAGACCTAATTTGGGGAATATTGCGACCTGCACAGGTATAATTTCACCTGGCGTAGATAGGAACTTGCTGGGTTGGAGGTGTTGATTTTGACGGAGTGGTGGTCTCCGCTATTTTCATACAAACATTTAACACAAACTTAGAACCAGAAATGCCATGAGAGCAGAGATGCAACATGTGTCTTGCCCAAACTTATAGGTAACAAGCAATCAATACATCTCAGTCAGCAACGGTACTGAAAAAGGGGCTGGTTTGTATGTGTATGGTCAGCATGGAAATGTCCCATGTGTCACGTGAGGAAGGAGATATTCTTTCTTAAAATCCAAGTAAGGCACGCTGTTTGATGGTTGTGATTGTCTGGAACGGGAGCGCCTGTCTCCGCAGTGCTTGTATGTTCTGCCACGGGGTATAGTTTTGTACCGGCTAGGGTGGACCGTGTTGGAGTATCCTTTAGTATCCAGCCTGTTCCATGTGTCTTCAAGGGAACTGAAGAAGTGTGTCCATCCCTCAGACGCCACCCACAGTCGTGCTGGGAATAGGAGTGCATAGCGAATGTTCAGTTCACGAAAGCTTCTGTTTAACTACAGTGTACGACTTTCACTTCTGCTGCACTGTTACCTTGTAATCAGGAAAAAACATAACTTTAAAAATGCTTTCTATGATCTCAAGCAGCTTTTGCACCTCGAGCAGTTGTGTCTGTGACCTTCTAGTGCAAGAAGCGGAACAAAAAGGGTCCGGGTTGTATCCCGGCAGTGGCCTACCCACTGGCATCCTATGGGCATGTTCCACTGCAAAAAAAGTTGGATAGGTTGTCTGGGGGCAGTAGTTTTCACAGTTATCACTCCACTTATGTGATGGCATCTGATCCTTCTGTGCCCTCCAGGAGTCCCACAACATGTATATTGTTGCATCCGGACTGACCCTCAGTGTCCTCCACGCGACTCGCCAGCACATCCACTCACTCCTCCATTTGTCTCAGAGATGACTCAGGATTGCAAGCTCTCGGCTGCATGCGTTCTAGCGTTAATTCAATGGTGTGTACTTTTTCCTGTAAATTTCTTATGATTCGCATGGAGCAGTGTCAAATCCAGTGTCACTGTGTACATTTTACTCTCCAATGAGGCCCTTGTGGTTTTAAGAACGGTGCCAATCTTTTCCACTGCCGGAAGCACTGAGCCCAGTTTATCACTGATGGTGGGTTGAAGTGGGGGCATGTCCATGGATCCTGTGTCGTGTTCTGGCTGGTCCCGCAATGTGGAGGGCCCCGCAAGCGTCCCCTGTGCATTTGTGTGTAAGCGCCCCATCATTAGGAAGTGTAGTCGGTTAGACTTGCGTAGACTTTGATTGCACCTAGAGGTCCACTTGTTAGTTCGTGTCAGTAGGCCATGAGGTGAATTCCCACACAGTCTCCTGTCCCCACGCAGCTCTAATTTTGCCGCGCACCGCCTGCTCGCCAGTATCACATATTAAGTGTGGTTGTGCGGTTTGATTATATCCAGGCGTTGGAAGAGAAGTCAAAGGAGGCAGTTGCAGGACCCACTTGTTTGCACCTCACGTCGTGATAAGTGCAGCAGCACGAGCAGCCCCATTTATTTCCATGTAAATGGTGTCCTGCTGCTGCTGGTGCGATGGTGGTCGTCCCCCTGGCCAGAGGTTAGCCTTATGCCGCAGGTACCTGAGGACCCTGTGCTTGTTAGGAGGGGGGACCAAGCACGTTTGTTCCTGGGCCTGCTCTGCAAGGGCCAGCATTTTTGTGGATGCTTTTCTCTCTTTTCACTGGACTCAGCAGCATCAGAGGCCAGCCACCGCATGCCACCAAAAGAGCACAGAAGGGGGGGCCCAGGATGTCACCACCAACAGGCCCCAGGTTGTTTGCAATAGGCCCTGTACCCCCTCCTCCAGGCAGTGGCACATGTATGGATCCCTATACGGGTGTAGCAACAAGCCCCGCCCTCCATAGTATAGCGCGCCATTGCAGGCCCTACTGGTGTCCAGAGGGTGATCGCGTGTTGGCGGTGGAGGGCACAGCAGCAACTCAGTCAGTGGGGGCTGCACCATGATCAACTCTGCGTGTGACTCTTGCACCTCTGGTGCTCATATGACTCCCTTGGCTGTTCAGTAGGCATCACACAGTCGCAGCTCAGAGTCCAGTCCTGGCCATAGGCATGCTGCTCCGTCGGTGCCGTCGATGCAGCACCGGGTCTGCAAGCAGGGCATCACCAGAGATGGATTTATTTGTAGGTGAACCCAGGCCCCAGACGGATTAATGCTGGATATGTGGGTCTGAGAGTGGTTTCAGAGCATGTCCGCCATGCTTGCCCAGCAAGCCACGCCCCCTGTCTGCGCAAGACTCATACTTAAACTCCCATGCCACACCTGCATCCCATCCCACTTTAGAGATCTCCAGTGGCTCCCCATTCAGAAACGCAGCCCATTTAAACTCCTCACACATGTATACAAAGCCTTGAACAAAACTGGTCCAGCATACCTGAACAACCACATACACTTTCACCAACCTGCCACACACCTAGGTCAGCCTTATTCTCAGTCACACACATACCCTGCCTTCATAAAAGCAGAGCATGAGGTTGGTAGTTCTCCTACATTGCACCCCAAACATGGAACAACCTCCCACAACACATGAGACTCTTTTCACTTCTGGAATTCTTTCTCACTTCTGGTGTTCCGCTATAAGCTGAGGAACTGGCTCTTCGAATAGCTCATCAGGGACCACACATCTACACACCTGCTCAAGCTCATGGATACCCTCACAGGTGATTAGTGCGCTATACAAACTGACAAAATGGGATGAGTAGATACAGTGGGCACAAGTGTTTTCACAGTCTGTGAGTGAATAAAGGTGTTGCACAGTACATGTACAGATAGGGAATGCAGAGTGTGCAGAATCCACACACGGACATAGTGGGTGCATCTTTATGTACTCTTCATGCAGGAGTAATGGTGGTTTGGTGTGTGCACAGTTAAGCACAGACACAGAAGAGTGTAAATGCAGGTTTGTGTGTGTGTATGTGTGTATATAAAGAAAGAAAGTTCAATGTACATAGTACATGCATATAGGCATATGTACAGTCTTCGCAGGCATACAGAGATGTAATAAAATGCACATCTGAGGTATGAATACAGAGAGAAGAGTGATTATACAATTCAGGAACATGAATTGGGTGTGCAAGTGCAGACATGGACAATGTGGCTCTACACTTATCCACAATCTAGGTACAGACAAATTGGATGTAAGTATATGCACAATTCAGGAGGAAGATATTTTGCACTATCTAGGCAGAGAAAAGGGGATACAAGTGTATGTTCAGTCCTTAAAGAACTGTAGAGTGTGTGTGAATTTGTTTATAAACTGGGTACGGTCTCAGAGTGTGGAAGTGTGCACAATCCATGCAAGCATATGGTACTGCCCATGCACGCCCACTTCACACAAGGAACAGGAATTGCAAGGTGTATGCGTAGTGCACTAAAACATACAGAGGCTGGGAGGTTATGACCAGTTGGATCACAAACAGGGAGGATGCCAGTTTATGCAAAGTACTGGCATAGTTTTACTGGGTACAGATGCATGCCTAGTCAGTGCAGAGAAAAAGAGAGAGAGATGGTAGAAGGAAGAGACGTGGTGGAATCAAGACTAAGCAGCTGTGGTATTAGGCAGCACCGTTGGTGGGCCCTTGAGAAAACTGTGGGTCCCTGCACTTATTCATGTAAGGAAATGTCTCTTTTTGCATGATCACACCCAATGTTTTAGACTGATGCTGCTGGTTTTTGTCCCAGAGAGTGAACTGAAGCATGCTAACCACACCTCAGTGCGTGTGCTAACCCATTACAATATGAATGTTGATTTGGATATCCCCAATTGGAATAAGTTGACTGCCACTGCAACCTGGAAGAGCAATTTTAAAACTAGTTCAACTTTGCCATTTAAACCAATGGCAAAGCCCCCACTTACATGACCAAATATATGTAAGTCTCCCCTAACGAAAGTCTGTAGAGCCGTAAGGCAGAGTGCTGTATATTATTCAGTAAAACATATTAGTTCAATATGTTCTAACAGCAAAACTTCCAAATTGTCATTTTTGTTGTGGAAAAGTTAGGAGCCCCATTAGCGAACAAAAAGTTACCGGTTGACCCCTCAATCCGGCTAACTTCTGAATAGGACTACATTACTAGAATGGGTACTTCAAAGTATCAAATTAATCATGGCATTAAACCCGACTTGATGTCCAAGTCGAATTTAATGTCACTTTAAAGGAAAAACAACTTTTAGAAAGTTGCCATTCTGTTGCCAAGTTTATTGAGTGGCCTTGCACAGTTGCTGGCCACCAGACAGCCTTCTGCTCTCCTGGGGAGTAGAGTGAAAAACTCCCATGCTCAGGAACAACAGAGGCCTGCTACAGAAGGCGGTGTTACTTCCGCCTTGCAGAAGTCACACAAGATGTTGGCCCAAAAGGCGAGCTTCAAAGAGGGTAGCCTTGTTTGATTTGCAAAGCGTGATCACACTTATGTGGGGCTGTCTCTTTGTTCAGGTAGACTGGCTGGCAGCAGGAACAGAGAGGGGAAACCAGTGGCCAAATTGATTTTCCATGGGCGTGTATCCTACAGTTAGCCAAACCTCTAGGCCAGACTATCAAGCTCCTAACATCAGAGAAAGGGTTCTGACATCTTGAGAGTGGGCAGAATAGTGCACCATGGAATTACTAGATACCACACTTAGCCAGACGTCATTGCAGGACGGGAGGGATCATGGTAGCCCATTGGTTAGTGACCAAATCATTCCCCCAGGGATCTTTTTGGGCATAAATGTGACACCCCTGTCGCCCTGAACTGCAGATCACAATGGAGAAAGGACTGAAGAATGACTGTTCTGCTGACCTCTGGACCTGGCAAGAGAGGGTGCATCAACTGCACCTGCTGCACCTTGGGGTAGCAAATAGAGGACTGTGCATAAGGCTCTTTGCTTGTAGAAAACTCCCTCCTGAGCCCCAGACCAAAAAAGTGACTCCAAGGTTCAGACCGCTGACCAGCACCAGGGCCATCAAAGCTGAAGTAGTCCATTTTGGTAAGACAGTAGCCCCACTCTTCAAATCGCTGTCGACCGCCACTGGGCAACCTAAGAGACCGATCTTTGATAGCCAGACGTTGCACCTGAATCTGCTGGACCCAGTGTGCTGTCTGACTCCGGATTGATCGCCAAAGAGGGACACCAAAAGATATCACAGGTCCTGCTGGGTATGGAGACCAGTAGCCCAGCCACAACTGGCCTTCTATTGGCTCAAAGAGGACTTTGAAGAACACTGAACCCTGTGGCCAAAGTCGCCACACCTTACCTGTGGACCAAACAATAACCACAAGGGCACACCCTTCACCTGCACACCACCCTGAGCATCTATCAGCATCCTGCATCCCCAGTATCAAGAACACTCCATTGAAGTCTGTGTCAGTCTTGTTAGAAAGTGTGTAAACTGAACTTGAGACTGCTTTGGTGACCAGGGTATTGCCCAAATACTCCTTAGTAGCCCCTTGACCTTCTCCCTGGTGGAATTGGTTGACCCACTGGGGCCGGAGTAGCCGAACAAAACTCTTTCAAACTTTTCAAACATTTCAAAACTTTACGGTTAACATGCTTGTTTGTGCTTTGGACTAAAAAGCTGAGATTTACGTTTTAGTTAAAAATTTATATTTCCGAAACCCTCTGGTGGATTTGGCTAATCTTGGTGTCTAAAAACTCATAAAAAATATAATCTATTTAAAAAATTGGTGCAGAATTTCTTTTGTGTTGTGTGACTTTTGTATTTCATCGTTTGATGGTTTTAACTGCTTTACACTAGTTCCTTTGTTTTCCTTTGTTAGTTCCTTTGTTTTCCTTTGTTTAAGCCTTGCTGCTGGAAGCCACAGCTACCCAGGGTTGAGCTAAAGTTTTTACAAATGAACCTGACTGGACCCAAGACAGTTTTGAGAGTGTATTACACAGTAAGGTTGCACAACCATATACCACATAATACGTGACAATCCTCACAATTCATATATTTTTTTCAAATTAAGCATTAGTGTTGTGTCATGAAGGCTCATGGTATGATGCACTACAACCGAGTAGTCCCTTAATACGCCTAATTCTTTAATTGTAGCTTAGGTGTGGTTTCAAGTGTAATGCCAGGAGATGTTGTGAATTTGGAGCTTTAAAAACAATTATACCTTTGCTTAATAGGAAAGGCGACGGTAGTACAAAGTAAAACAGATGGCCCTAGCACCTTTGGCCCTGAGATATGACCCAAATGCTGATATAGTATTTGTAAAGTAAGGCGTTCTATTCAGTTTATTATTAGATTCATAGGATATGCTAGTTGCGGGCGGATTACAAAGGATTTGACAGGATTTGGATGCAGTTGGTTTACTTTGTTGCCATGCTTGAGTCAATGGTATCTGTGTGCCAGACATGGGATAAAATATGTCAATTAAGGCAGTTTCATGTCTTCCCTTTGTCCTAGTTACCGAAGTCAATGGCGTGCCTGATCTACCAAGCACCTCTGGACTCCATTGTTTGTAACAGGATATTATCAGATTCGGATTAGGGGGGCTAGCTGATACTCATACTAAACCCAGTGCAATTTGAGATGCCAGAAGGTTTTGAGGAAGTGAATGGTACATCACAGTAAGCACCTAGTCGTAGACATTAGGATTGTGTATTTCAGAATGAGCATTCTTGCTGTTGTGATACGCCTAATGAACCTGGGACACCAACTGGATATGGTTGTATTCACTAGAGCAGAGGTTTGGTGTAGAGTAGCGTTTATAACCACGATAAAGTCCAGCACAACAAGTCATAGAATGAAAGTTGCAATGGTTCAGAATTCAGCCTGGGCATTCTTCTGGTGAAAGAGGGGAGCCATAGCGTTCCAGATGGTCTGAAAACGAGGAGAAAGAGAGTGCTCCACAAAGTGAAAGGGATTTTGCATGATGCTTTTAAGCCTGCACTCCCTGTTCACAACTGGGTCATGGGTTCAGGCACTTACTGTTGCGTTGTAAGAAGGTTTCAGGGAAGGCGGGTCGAGGACTAGGTCCAATGAATGGTGCAGTCCTTGGTTGTCTCTTGGACATCTTCAATTTGCATGTGTTGAACATATGCCTGACTCTCACTCAGTGCTTAAGTTGTACTCCTGGGTGCTGGTGGTCTGCACCAACACTAATTTTGGGATCAATAATTATTTACCTTGACCCAGAGCAATAGAGAGCAAGAGGTAGAAACAGTAGAAAGAAAGAGGAAGGAAAAGGAAATCTGTGACAAAGAGGAAGTAGGAATGAAAAAGAACACATAAAAGTGAGCTAAAGATACAAAGTGTTGCAATGGAAGAAAGAGGCTTGAGTAAGATTCAAAACTAGGTAACCTTGGTATTTGTCAACTCTTTCGTTCAGCAGCTTAAGCTGGATGACAGGGTTGACAATACCTAAAGACCTATCAACTTGCTGTTTTACAGATTAAGCACTGGTTCTGGGATCTGGTTCAGGTCTTCTAGGTTGTAGATACTTGTGCCACTTGGGCTGCTTTGCTGTTTTGAATTTTTCTTTGTAGGAGGCTGGCCTGATGTGTGGTGGACACCTATGGTGTTGGCATCTTATGCCAGGTCAAGGCAACCCTTATTAGTAAGTGTAAGTGTTTAGGAAGCCACGACTCTCTAGTGGTAGCTGTGGTGAGCAGCCAAGACCTATGTAGAAGTGTAAAGCACTTGCAATACCACAGTAGTCACGCAGTAACTTATCACACATGAAAGGGACCACAGTGTTGCAAAAATAAATATACTTTATTATAGTAACACTGAACTAGGATACTAAAGGCAATCCCCTCTTTCCAGGGGCAAGTACACACAAAATATATACAGTTAAGTACTAAGGAATAGCATAAAAACATTAGAAATAGCAACAGCCCTAGAGGGGGGCCAATCCATATACTAAAATGGTGGAATGTGAGAAGCGGTCCCCCACCAGAGGATATAGAGTAGTTAGCCAAGGGCTGGGAGAGTATGGGACCCCAAGAGGTGAGTAGCTAGAAGATCCCCAGCGACCAGGAGAGCAGAGGTAAGTTACCTGGCGGTCCCATAGGCTAACATGGGGACTTAGGATTGGAACAATACAAAACAGGGCCGGACCAGTGGAACCCAACTGTGGAGTCCGGATAAAGAGGGCTTGTGAAAGAAGAAGACAGAGTCTAGTCCAAGCAGGAGTGTCCAGGTGGGGCAGGAGACAATACCCATCATTCTGTGGGTGAAGATCCGGGACCGTGATGATGGATGAAGGCCAGCTGCAGAGTCCAGGAGCTGCAGAGAAGTCCCTGAAGTTACCTAGGAGCTGACCCTCAGTGGTCGCCAGATTGCAGACGGGTCAGTGGTCAGGAGGGCCACCAACAAGCACAAGAAAATGCAAGCTGGAGCTGAAGAAGATTTGCAGGGCTGGAGAGGACCAGCAAAGTCCTGGGGACTCAACCCTTGGAGGGGAGTCCGGACTGACCCTCAAAAAACAGGAGAGCCAGCAGAAGCAGGCAGAGCCCCGACGAGCAACCCACTAGCAGAAGGCACAGTACGTCGCAGTAAAGCCCAAGCAGCATACCTGAAGAGGAGTCCCACATTGCTGGAGCAAAAGAGGGGTGACTGTCCTTGCAGAGGTAGAGTGCTGTGGGCCAGAGCTTCTCAAAGCCTGAAGATCCCTCAGAGCAGGACTCAATACGCTTTTGTTGCTGCAACAGTTGCGGTGCACAGGGATTCTGTCCTGGATGAAGAGGCCAGAGCTCACAGTCTCCCAAGTTGGACAGAAGGCAAAGAGGACCCAGGGGATCCTTCAGAGCCACTACCTGTGTTAGGGAATCTTTGCAGATCCATAGAACAGAAGATCTCAGCAGCCGGACATAATTGCCTTAGGTGCCTGCGGATGCAGCAGAGTGACTCCTTCACTCCAAGGGAGAGTCCTTCTTGCTTCTTTGGTGCAGCTGAAGTCTTGCTGACCCCAGAGGATGCACAGCCGTGGAAATGTTGCCCAGTGCTGACAGGAGCCGCAGCAACAATGTTGAAGGGCGAGGTCATCTCTGTGTTGCAGACTTGTTTGGTTCCTGTGAAGTTCAGCAGCGGTTCCGATGGCCATGAGCAAAAGAGGTCAATGCAGAGGAGTCCTGCAGGAGTCTTGCATGCGGAATCTGGGGACCCACCACCAAGGGAGTCTCTAAATAGCCCAAAATGGGACTTGGTCACTTTGCAAGGTGACCACCTATCAGAGGGGTCACTGATGTGACCTGCCTAGCCTGACCACTCAGATGCTCCCAGGGGCCTCTGCCTATCTTGGTTTCAAGATAGCAGAATCAAGTGGCCACCTGAAGGAGCTATAGGCACCACCCCTGGTGTGGTGATGGATAGGGGAGGGGTCACTCCCCTTTCCTTTGTGTAGTTTCGTGCCAGAGCAGGGACTGGGGGTCCCTGGACTGGTGCAAACCAGGTTATGCAAGGAGGGCACCAAATGTGCCTCTCAAAGCAAGCTGGTGGCGTGGGGAGGTTACCCCTTCCCAGCCTTGCAAAACTATTTTCAAGGGAGAGGAGGTTGCACCCCTCTCCCACAGGAAATCCTTTGTTCTGCCTTCCTCTAATTGAGCTGATCAAGCAGCAGGAGGGCAGAACCCTGTCCGGGAGGCTGCAGCAGCGTGGGCTGCTTGCAAACCCTGGAAGACAGGTAGGAGTAATACTGGGGGGCCCCCTATGGAGCCCCCATAGTGCATGGAATCCTGCCACCAATACTACCATCAGTATTGGGGTATGAGTCAGACATGTTTGATACCAAACATGCCTAGGTTTGGAGGTACCATTATGTAGCTCATAGGTGGTGACCTATAGCCAGTACATAGCTAAAATGGCTTTCCTGCACTTACGAAGTCCAGGGAATTGAAACTAGAGCTTGTAGGGGCACCTCTGCTCATGACCTGATGTAGTGACCAGCTGTGAAAGGGTGCATGCACCTTTTCACGCAATCCGCAAATGGCAGGCCTGCAGACACAGTGTGCATGGGCTCCCATGGGTTGTATAATACATGCTGCAGCCCATGGGAGATCCCTGGTGTACCAATACCCACCCTGGGTACCTAAGTACCATATACTACAGACTTACAGGGTACACCAGTATGCCAATTGTGGGGTGTAAAGGGTACCAAGGCAACCAAGTTTAGAGGAGAGAGCACAATCACTGAGGTCCTGGTTAGCAGGATCTCAGTGAAAATAGTCTAAGCATACTAATAAAAGGCAAACCTTGGGGTAACCATGTCAAAAAGTGACTTTCCTTCAGTCTTCTATGCAGTTGTGTCAGATGGGCCCTGCGGCCATCTACTTGTTCATCCTCCAAGAAGAGATATCGGCCTCGATCTTCAACTTAAGAGGAGAATCTTTTCCTAGCCTTAGCCCCAACCTCAGCTGAAGCAATAACAGGGCATCAGCCTTTGGGACTTCATTCTCCAAGTGAATGTTCTACACTCTTCTTCTAAAGTCTAAAAGGAGTATAACTGTGTGGTTCCATTGATGCAATACATAAGGGAGAATTGTGTCACTCGTTGGAAATTAGAACCAATCACAATGTCATCTTAGAATATTTATTCCCTGATCAATGAGTGTAGGACACTACTTTGAGTGAGGTGGAGCAGTAAATAGTTATGAGAATGTACTTTGAAGGTCACGGGCCAGACATCCTGCTTGGGTGCAAGGCATTGCTGTGAAGCAGAACATGGTTTTGTTCCACACAGGCAACCACATTTGGTTTCTACCTCGTACTGTTGTAGTACAACTAGTTCCGGTGGAATATGTCTATTCCCCATTCCTCAGTACTTAATTTAAGACAGTGCTTTCCACTGCTTGGCAGCAGCACTTCATTGTCAACACCGGCACTTATGACAGTCTGCCACATGATGGCACTGTTTGTCTAATTTACAGATAATCATAGCTTTGGGGCCGGCAATAGTCTGGATTATCACACTTGTAGGAGTTTAATGGTTAGTAGTTGTGTTGGTACTGCCATTGGCAGCACTGGCAGGATCAATGGGTAATGAAAGCTGCAGGGGCCTCCTGATAAGGGCCCTGGCACTTATATTTTTACAAATTAAGCACTGCCATACCCTTCAAAACCAGTATGGCATTTCCAGATGGAGGCCCCGGAGCTGCTACATGTAGGGTGTCACATCAACAGGGATGAAGGTAGTTTAAAGGGCAACCACTATTTTGTGATTGACTTATCATATTCTCATCAAGGCCTCAATTCATTAAGCATATGGACTCCAACACATGTTCCACTCAAGCAAAAATGTACATTCAGTGGCAATGGAAGGAACCCTGTTGCGGGGATCAATAGACACTTCTCCCAGAGATAATGTAAAAAGGTATTTTCCCCAATGCCCGATAGAAAATCAGCAGTCACTATCCGTACATTAGGATACGTGAACGGGCAGCTAACTAATTTGTTGTACCACGATGCCATGACTTTTCTTGATTTGTCCTACTTTCCGAGGATGTCAAACATGCTGACTCTGTTTTTTTTCTCTTTTCAGAATAATGGTCTAAAAGTTTTTCCAGTCAGCAGAAGAGCAATGCAAACACGACAGACGCATTTCCTAATATTTTCAAGTTGCTCGCGGCCATGAAACCACGGGCGGCCACGTTTGTTACACTCATGTTTACTGCGGCCGACTTGATTATAACAGCATTTCTGCACACAAACAGAGGCAAAAGTAAGACCATTTTCCTGGACCAGGTGCATCTCAACGTTCTGAGCTCCACACTGGATGTGTGGGGGCCATCCCTGCTGAGGGGCCTCCTACTATGTGGTGCCCTAATTGGAGTAACAAATTATGGACTTCTCAGGCAGAAATGGTGGACGACATCTCTAGCCACGATCTATTTTGTTGGTGCAGTCACTGGCATATATGCATTGATGCAGCTGCTTCTGCAGTCAGGAGAGCAGGAAGCAGAGGGTGAGCCTTGGCTTTGGAGTTTGCTTGCGTGGACTTGCGTGTCTTCGGTCACCCTTCTTTCTCTGTGGTGGATCTTTTTAGTGCCACATTCACAAGAAAAAGGAGAGCTCAACAGTGAGAACATGAAAGCAGAGGAAAGACCTGGCAAGGCTGCCAGCACAAACCTGCAAAAGGGTCAACCGTCTGTAGCAACTATTGCACTGCTGTTATCTCACTGCAAGCCAGACGCTGCCTTAATTGGAGTGGCATTCATCTTTCTATTGGGCTCCACTCTAGGTGAGTGCTACAAACATCAATGGCTGGTATCTTTTTTCTTTTCCACATTATGAGCCTGATGTATAGTTTGACTGGCATGAGTTTTCCATCCCCCATTATAGAAGATGTACCGGCTCTACCACAGTGGAGTGAGGGAAATGTGCAATATTTAGAGGGCAGTGGAGGCATCTTCACTAAAGTGCTTGAATCTTTAATAAGATGAGCCAATTACTGAAGGAAATCTGTGATGGATAATTATCCAATCACATGTTACTGGTGGAATTATGCCCGGTAATATGGACAGTGAAAATTTACCCCGACCATAAGAGTACAGTGTCAGTGCTGACGTATCTAGCCTCCATAGCATGACGGGGCTGTTTTCAAGAATGTTCAAGACACCATATTACTTATCAAGAAAGTCCACCTCCCAATCTCTGTTGTCCTTTCATGGAGACAACTCTACAAGAAATGGTGGCAAATTAGCCACTGTAGGTGTCTATCTCCATCTTTGCTGAGCGGATGTCGGGGTTGAATGAGATACTGCTGGTAGCATATGCTCCACGTGCCACACTCAAAAATCAATAATTAAATAGTTATCTCTTTAGCAGGGACTAATTGTATACCTGTATTTTAAGGCATAATTAATGATAATGTCCTCCTCTATATCAATCACTATTTGTTAATTAATCAGAGCTGTTCTTAAAGCAGCAAAAAATTAAGAAAGCAGTGATAAATAAGTACAAATGCTGTATGCTGAGGGCTTCCATTTTTGTACATTGCCTATTCATAATTACGGTTCCAAAAGGAGGACAATTAACAGCTGTTAATTTCTAGAAGCAGTAGAACAATTAAGGTGATAGCACCTATTCTCCAACCTCAAGCCAACATGCAGCCAGGCACGCCCATTGTGTCTGCCTTGCTCAAGTCCCCACTCACCTGAGAAACCCTTCAAGTATAGACAATAACAGTAGTTAATGCCCACATTTTATCTTTCTGATTGGTTGAACCACTCTCAGCATTTCATAGAAAATGCTAATGCTTATTAATTGACTTCAATAATCGTTTCTGTAATTTTATTGTCTGGGCCCCTTTACGTTTTCAAAATTAAATTTTATTTTCTAACTTCATGTACTTATAAGCACAGATTCCATATTTTAGCTTTTGTTTTGTTTTAACAAACATATGTAAATATATTGGGTCCTTTAGAACTATGTGGTATTTGGGAATGTAAATATACAAGCACAAGAAGATACCCAAGCACTCAAGTAGCAGTCCAAAAGCAACTGGAAGTCCATAAAGTGAGGATTCGTAGAAAATAGATTCAGTCAAGTGAGTTTATTGAAACGTGGAAGATTCTGTGCTCCAAAATGTATATGGTATCACAAGAACAACTGACACGTTTCGTCACCATCCATCACTTTTCCAAGGCTGTACGTAAAATAATAATCACAAACTATATACAGAGATAATGGCAACATAAATTCACGTTTAAAACCCTCCACCTGTGTTCATCAAAAAGAGAAGTTGCCACAAGTAAAGCACACACAGCAATTCCTACACTGGTGCTTAGCAAACAGCTCGAGTAGTGGGATAACCAAACATTGTAATACAATGTATTCAATCCAATAGTAAAATTAAGAACGTGGAAAAAGGTGCCCAAAGTCGAAAGGAGCTCAGTAGATTTGAGGGTTGCAGAAAGATTATAGTTTGCTGACCTATGAGAACACACAAGATTATAAATAGCAGTAATGGATTCCAAAAACGATGATCCACAGTAAATGTCTAGGACTGAGAGAAAAGAAAAGATATATAATAAATGATTTTTTTTTTAACTCTTCATGAATAGATGGCCACAGTAACTCATAGTGGGACCAGCCTGAAATTATGATGAAAAGCTCATAAGGCTTGCCAGGGATGTAATTGCTTGCTGTCACACCAGTAGCAGAGTCTAAATACATGGTGTCTCAGGGAATTACTGAATTGGGAATGTTAATTGATGATGGCCAAGCTCAATGAATAATTAATTAAAAAACAGGAAAGTAATTAGATACTGCTAACTTCTAAGTATTAAGGGTGGGTAGGCTAAATTGAATAATTCATTACAGACACCTAAAGACCGTTCTCCAAGTATGCGCATCAAGGTAAGTCAGGTAAGAGACCATGATAAGTCTCTACCTAGATCAAGGGAAACAGAATCTTGTTAACTTTAAAAAGATTTTTTTAAAACATGTCGAGTAAAACTAAATAGTAAATCGACAAGAAACAGAGAAAAAACATAACATATAGAACAAAGAGAGTACATGTAGACCCACCAGTCCAATGGCAGTGCGTCGTCCAGACTAAAGGAACAGGATGCATATTTGAAAACAGTCTAGTAAAGGGCAGTACAAAAGAAAAATGCTATTTCACCCATCATGGTATGTCATCATGTTTAAGTAAAAATGACCAAGAAGCATGTTAAAGTGAATACCATGCCCATTGTGCCATCAAATGTGTGAGTGTAAGTATAAAACTCCAACTAAATCGCATTCAGGGGAAATTAGCTGACATTATTCATTATATCACTGTTGTTTCCAAGTTTATTGTGCCAAGGTCATTGTGCCATAGTTATTAAAAGTCTAGTTAGATTGAATTCTAAGGGTAACACCCTGGCTTTAAAATTATTGAGGAGGGGCTTGAGGGAAAGATCAATTGTTAAACATAAAAAATGCTAAATAAAAAATAATTTAATATACAAGCCATCACCATTCACTAAGAGAGTAAAGAAAGCAAAGGGAAAGGTAAAACAATAGTGTCACTGTCACATATCAAAATAATATATATCAGATATCATACAAGGTATTCTTCCATTGTCCCCATATAAGTACTTATACAAATAAACACATAACAGTATGATCATTAAGAATGGTATGGACAAGCATCGAAGGCATTTTATGTTATACACTAAAAACGTATACATGTGAGAATTGTTGACAATTAAATGTCCTGCATTTGTCAAGCATTGCACATAAATATTTTTATTTAAATAAACAAACATTAGAATAATAGAAGCCACCAAAGTGAGGGTTTCTGACTGTTCATATATTCCATAGGTCATGTGCATTTTATAGTATGGAATAAACCCATCACTTGTAATTCCAGATAGATGGCAACATGTTATATCATCACTCCAACTAGAAAACCTGCAGTTCCCTATCCACATTGCGTCCTCCATCCATAGCACATAGAAGCTTAATAATCCATTCAGTCTACAACAAGAGCACATAGCTTAATAATCCATTCAGTCTCCAACTTTCTCAGGACCACTGTTCTCTCACCGCCCCTAGGATTGGGGTCCGCCTGGGCTATACCGTGAAATTTGATGTTGATAAGTTCCAACCCCATATGGGCTGTGCTGCAATGTAAGGCCAATGGGTAATTCAGGTTATTGTTTGTGATTTCTTGACATTTTCTTGCATTCTTTCTTTCAATGGCCTTATGGCGCTACCAATGTAGATTTTTTCACATTTAAAAATAATACAGTACACTACAAATCTGGTGTTACAATTCATAAAATGCTGGATCACTTATGCCCTCCTGGTATTATATTCAAAGCTTGTTTTCTCATCCACAGCAAATTGGCAGTGCACTGTGTGTATTTAAAAAAAACATTTCGATCTATCTGGTAAACGTGAATTATGTACCATTAGTGGGCAGGGTGGAATATAGCTTGGGCACAGTCTATTTCTCAGAGTCACCCCCCTGCTATGAGTAATGCAAGGTTTATCGGACAAATGTTTAGATAATGTATTATCCAGTTTAAGTAAATACCAGTGCCTGGAGAGAAGTTTGTATATAGTGTGCCTTTAGAAACTGTATCTAGTGATCAGTTTAAGTCTTTTGCTATTAACTTTTTTATGGGTCTTATGTGTAAGATGAGATTTCCATTGTATTTTGGTAATATTTTTACAAGTTTGGCAAGTATGTCAGCAGAGTAACCCCTTTGTCGAAAACATACTTCTAGTAGGATAGCGTTACTTTGTGAGCTGTGTGCATGCAGAATAGAATTGCAGATGGTTGGCTTCCTGTACAGCCTGGAGGCTTTCTTGAAACTGGCAGAATATAAGATGACGTCCATAAATTCTATTTGTCTTGGAAGAACATGGTATGTGAACTTAAGGTTATAGGAATCATTGTTCAGATGGCCAAAAAGACTCACCAACTTAGTTGTGCTGCTGGTCCAAATGACAAAAAAGTTGTTAATGTATCTCTTCCAATAGAGTACGTGTTCCTGAATATCGGGGGCATAATGACTATAGATGATGTTTTTCAAAACTACCCATATAGAGTGGGGTGTGTCCTTACCGACCCTGGACGTTGCTCATCTTTGGCGAACTTCAGCATTGACACTTTGGCATAGGGTTAAATCAGCCTCTTTGAAGAAGAATCATCTATTTACTCTGCACATTGGTCTCCGGTGAGATTATCAGCCTTGGGAAACGCCAGAAAAACTTGTCCTCGCTGTGGTGACGAAGAGGCTGACAATTTACATATGTTCTGCTAAGGTTCTAGGTTGGAAGTGTTTTGGCAAGAAGTGGGGAAGGTGGTACTTAATGTGGTCGGCCTAGTGGTGGAACTAGGTCTGTCCTTGATTATCTTTGGGGTACCGTCAGATGTGAGGCTAGAGAAGAAGCTCACTAGACACCAAAGTAATTTGTTATTTGTGTTAATTTTATTAGCCAGACGAGAGATTTGGCTGAAATGGGTCTCTTCGGTGGCTCCATCCGGACAAGAGTGGCTGTACCATTTGGAAAAGATTGGTTCCCCTAGTAAGAGAACTAAATTTTGGGAGCTTTGGGAAGCTGCCTTTAAAGTTTAGCTCCGGTGCGCCCCCCACCTACTGAATGAATTAATTAAAGTGGGAGTATGGTCTTAACACTGTCCAATGACTAAGAAGTCCCCTCCAAGGCTTTTTGGGGCAGCAAGACTTGAGTGTTGTGGTTTGATACACCTATAAGTTAAGTCTTGTACACGATGGTCAATGTACAAGCCGCTGCCTTGGATGAAAAGGGCTGGTGGACTTTGAGCTTGGTAGGAGGGGGGCTTAAGCCCTTTTGGTGGGACCGCCCTATCTCGGCCAGGTTCCGCTTGTCCCGGTGCCTAAGTGGAACATTTATGAGGACAATTAAAACAAAAAAAACCTACCCATATAGAGATTTGGGTATGAAAGAGAACATTTGGAGCCCATAGCAACTCCCTAGGCTTGTCTAAACCAATGTCCATTGCTCAGGAAGACATTGTTCTCCAGAACCAGTCTAGTAATGTCGAGAATAATTTTGGTATGTTCATACAGTGTAGCATCTCTGGATGAGAGGGTTAGGGCAAGAGCCTGGAGGCCCTTTTCTAATGGGATACATGTATAGCAAAATGATGTCACGGGTAACAAATTTGAAGACATCCACCCATTCTATATCCTCAACTTTTTTCAACAGTTCTTTCATGTCCCTTAGATAGGATGTTAAATTACGTACAAATATTTGCAAAAGAACATCTATGTATTCTGAAATGCGTTCAGTAGGAGATCCTGTACCTGATGCAATTGAGTATACAGAGATGAGCACGTGGTGCTGGATTAAAAATATATTTAAATTCAATGTTGGTGATCAGATGTAAATCCTGCAAACAGGTTATCCCCTGTTCAATATTTTTAGTGATATCTTTTAGTGGATTATTAGAAAGTTTGATGCATGCCAATCCATCAGATAACTGTCTGTCTGATTTTTTAATTATCGCAGTTTTACCCCCTTTGTCTGCTTCCCCAATGACGATATTGGGAGTATTAGATAATGTGTCACGTGCTCTACGTTCCTCTCTCATCGAATTATCACCCTGGGTCTGTAGCCTTCACCTACTTTATTCTCCAGTGTGTAAAGGTCCTGTGGGACCGTCTTTTGAAAGGCATCTATAACGTTGTTCACCGGCAGATTAGGAACAAAAGTGGATTCAGATTTAAGCCCATTATCCAAGTATATATTAGATGCAACGCCTAAATCTGTTAGTAGAGCTTGCATGGAGGGTGGGCGTGTACCAGCATTATCTAGTGAGAGAAAAAGGAGAAAATCTTGTACATCTCTTATAGATTTGTGACATTCTGGTGGTGAAGCATGTATGGAACTACATCAGTAGGTTTCTCTTCAAAATATTTCTTTAATTTTAAATGACATACACATGCATACAGATCTATATGTACATGTGCAAAATCTGACGTAGATGTTGGACAAAAGCCTAGTCCCTTACATAACACATTAGTTTGACGATTAGATAATTCAAGATTAGACAAGTTCACTATTGATACATTATTAACCGTCATTTGTATATCATTGGCCGTAGCCAATACATTCATAAATGCATTCAGTTCTTTAGTTTGCAGATCTGGTTACCACTTCCTCCCTTATGTTTGTTCTTGCTACTGTTCCTACCTCTTCTTATTTTCTGGTGTTTGAGTTTTGTTTGCTGTAGTTCTGTCTGATCCCTTTTCTGTACCTCTCCAACTCCACTAAAACAGAGGAGAAGGTCATGCCATTGAATATTCCCACCATAACAGGAACATTACCATGTGAATCACTTATATCACTAGTAATACAGGAAATAGACTCGCTGGCTGAAGTGGATGCAATTATTTTCTTATCCAAGGGACGTGTCTTAAAGTCAAACTTACAAACATATGCAAAGACCCTACCATTGTGATAGTCATTCTTGTCCCACTTTAGTTTTCTCATCTTTTTATCCTTTATATATAATTGATGTGCATCAAGGACATCTTTGATAATTTTTTTAAAGTTTTCTCTGTGGCCTCTGGTAAGCTTGAAACACTTAATTTCCTCCTCAAGTTTCTCAATCTCCTGTAGAAGTAAGTCTCTTTTCCTTTCTGCATGTTTAATTAGAATATTCATCATACCAAGTGACTGTTTCGAGATCCTGAAAAGATGGAACTATAATAACAAGAGACCTCGGGGAACTTGTTTCATATCTAGGTATCTTTTAAGAGTGGTTGAGGTCTCACCATCTCAATAGCTCATGGTTGTTCAGATGTTCTAATCTAATTAATTTCTGTCTAATGCCCTTGTTGCTGTTAGTAGGTGTACTTTTTTTTCAACGTTTCTGATCTGTTACCAAACAATTCCTGTGGCAATTTATCCCTGTCATCATCATATGAAGCCATATTTTAAAACAAATGTCTTCAACCTAATATACCTCACAAAAAAGAAGGAAAAGGAGTGCAGATAACCATAAAACAGCCATTCATATGAAGAAAGGTAGTAGTGGTCTATAAATCACACCTCTAGTTTACAAAAGTAAAAGTGGATAAAGTAAAGATAGAGCACAACTAATTTGGGTGGTGCTTAACAGGTAACACATACCCTACTACCAAAGGCACAAATAACAATGGACCACAAAGACCCACTGTATACTAAAGTACAAGAAGACATCCATGCGCTCATGTAGCAGTTCAAAAGAAATTACAAGTCCATAAAGTAAGGATTACTAGAAAATAGATCCAGTCAAGGGAGTTTATTAAACGTGGAAGATTCGGTGCTCCAAAATGTATATGTTATCACAGCATCATCCGACACGTATTTCGTCACCATCCCTGACTTTTTCAAGGCTGTAAATGTATATAAAATAATAATCACAAACCTTACACAGGGTTGATGGCAACATAAATTCAAGTTGCAAAAGCAGAACAAGTGAAAAAAAGTGAAAAAAAATGATGAGGAAAGTTAAGAGAATGGGAAAAGCCTCCACCCTGGTTCATCAGAAATAGAAGTTGACACAAGTAAAACACACAGCAGTTCCTACACCCTTGCTTAATTCTTGGTGTTTCCCAGGAATTATTAAATTGCAAATGTTAGTTGATGATGGTCAAGTGTTATGAATAATGAATTAAAAAACAGGAAATTAATTAGATATTGCTAACTTCAAAGTATTAAGGGCGGGAAGGCTACATTGAAAAATACATTATAGCCACCTACCTAAAAAGGTCCCCCAAGCATGCGCGGTCAGAAATAGTCAAGGTAAGTCGGTCAAGAGACCATAAGTCTCCACCTAGATGAATTAAAACGGAATCCTGTTAACTTAAAAAAGATTTTAAAATACCCATATCATTGTCACAGTTCGTGTAGCACCGAAAAGAACCAAAAACGTGGTCGATTTGCATAGGGTACCAAAACATGCGCCCATCCTGGGGAGAACAGTTATAAATGTTATGCCTGCATCCAAAATCAAGCCAACATGTAGCCAGACACACTCACTGTGCGTGCATGCTTATGACCCCACACCGCACTCACCTGAGAAACCGTTCAAGTATAGACACTAACAGTAGTTAATGCCCACATGGTTGAGCCCCTTTGAGTATTTTATAGAAAATGTTAATGCTTATTACTTGATTGTGATAATCGTTTCTGTAATTTTATTGTTTGATCCCCTTTATGTTTTCCAAATAAAATTGTAATTACTAACTTCATGTACTTGTAAGTATAAATTCCATATTTTAGAATTTGTGTTGTTTTAACAAACAGATGTAAGTACATTCGGTGGTTTAGAACTATGTAGTATTTGGTTTGT
Source organism: Pleurodeles waltl (assembly GCF_031143425.1). Taxonomy (NCBI): domain Eukaryota; kingdom Metazoa; phylum Chordata; class Amphibia; order Caudata; family Salamandridae; genus Pleurodeles; species Pleurodeles waltl. The sequence continues at coordinate 924,062,741 of NC_090450.1, read as the reverse complement.
AAATATACAGGCATTTAAATTGGAGGACATTTTTTAAGTTTTAAAAAAGGGTCATAGGGAAAAGCATAACCAATGAAACAAGCATTTACAATGCATCGGGTCTCGCGTTTGCTCGTGTTAGAGCCGATTGCGTTGTAAACTCCTAACCCGACTTTTCACTTATCGGGCAAAAGTGCATTTATGCACGTAACCTGAAAAAGTGAAATCAAGTAGGTAACGCGCTCGACTTCTGCCAAGCGAGATTGGGCTCGTAAATTAGTTTAAAAAAAAGTCCACGAGCCCGATGGAAAACAGCGAGCCTCGCATGTTTTCTGTACTTGGTCGCTGCGCTCGACGAGGGCTAGCCACCGGAAAAGGCATGACGTATGCGTGCCTTCCACTAATGAAAGCAGGCCGATTTAATTAGGGAAGCCCCCGAACCAATAAAAAGCACTGACGTGAAGTTGACAGTGCTGGGTGCCCTTTTCTAACTACAAAAGAGTCTCCCTGCTATACGCATGCGCGAGCGCATGCAAAGCAGGCTCGACCCTAAAAAGGAAGGTTGTGTTGCCACAGTACCTCCCCATGGGAGGCCTGATTTGAAGAATTGTGTTCTAATCTTGGCGCCTTCCTCCCTCCAAAATTTAAAGGCAGATTGAAGATGATCCAGAGATAACCAGTCAGGGTTAAATAACAACTCGTATTAGGAGACATGGGGGTATAATAGATTCATGGAAAGTGATGTCAGAAAAAGACCAACAGCCCCATCTTCTCTGCCTCTTTTACAGAATCTGGTAACCTTATGTAGTATCTGGCAATTTTGTGGCTCTCTTCTAACTCTTACAACCCTTCTGGATGTTCTTAATGTTTACTTTTGAACTTGTCTTGGCCTTGCAAAAAGGGCGCCCAGTTCTGATCTATGGCAGTCCTATTTGTGCTACACGATTCCGCCTTAAATTAGGACAACTCTCTTCCTAGCAAGCCTGTAACCATTTTCCATAGCACTTACTAACTGATAGAGTATCCTGTAGATGGTGCTTAATATATAAAGAAGTGCTGGGGGCCAAAGTTTTACTCCTGATTGATTGCCATCTACTAAATATAATTACTTTTGCATTATTGAATTATAGACAGCCATATAACTAAAGGTTGCACTTGAAACTGCGACATAGACCTTCAGTTATTTAATATTAGTGATTAATTGCTGATACAATGCAGTGTTTTGCTTTGCATTCTTTTTCAGGAAAAAATGCAAGTGAAAGACTAAATGAACTTAATGAATGATGCATACCTCAGAAAGGCCGACTTTAAATTGCGATATGGACCTCCATAAGTATTCTTGATTTATGCTCCGTGGCTACCACCAATCTTAAATTTCTTACCTGAGCTTGAATACCTACAAGTAAACTAGCCATGGGAGGAGTGCTCTGAGTTACTCGATGTGTCGAGACAAAGGAATAGTGATGGATTGCCTTTAGTTGGTGCCAGAAAGAAAAATTTTATAAAAAATAAAAAACACACAAACATGCAGTAGAGGAGGACTGACAGACAGAAGGAGGTATAACAGGAGGGAGGGACATGTGGCCTAGCGGCTAAGGCTGCTGACTTTGAAACCTGGCGACCAAAGTTTGAATCCTGACCTCAGCACTTGACTCAACATTGGGTGGTTCTGGGCAAATAACATAATATCCCTGTGACTAAAAATGACTGAATGTTATGTGTGAACTGAATTTCTGTGATTCCCTACTTGATATATGCAATCTTGTAGATTGTCCTCCACTCCCCCCAAAGTGATGTACAGCGCTCCATTTCTCCCTATCTACGTTTGTACTATATAAATGCCAATAGATAAATACTTCTAATTAAAAAATGTTTGCACAAATAGTGTCATCTTTTAGTGCAAATTACAGATCTGGATCGGTAGAATCAGGACTTGCTGGAATTTATGCTCACAGAGGCAGCATACTGGCACAGGAAACCCGACAGTTGATGGGTTTCCCAAGTTGTAACTTTTTGGTCAGTGGAGGAAACATAGATGCTTCAGTGATTTGTGTGGGGGACTTGAGGGGAGGTAGCCATTGGGAATGGAATAGGCTACCAGAAAGTCAGAAACCTGTTCTTGTTCACATTCATTACCGTTGATTGTTCACTCTCATCTTGCACCATTATCCTTATTGCACAAATAGACGGGTGTAAGTGTGCAAGTTGGGCATGCAGCAGTCCTCAAGACACTCCCATAGTTTTCTTCACATGCCAAAAAAAAATTTGAGGAAAAAATAAAATATGTTACTTGTGCAAATCCATATTTCAAAATACATACCCTACCATAATGTTCACTCTGTGGACAACATGAATGAGTGTTCTTAAGGCAAGAGAAGTATGGCTAGGAATCAATGACTTGTGCAGAACCATTGTAAATTTGTTGTGTACATTCAGCTTCATTTCCATTTTTTTCCAGCGGACATATTTTCCCCCTATTATGCAGGATTAGTAATGGACGGGATAGTTGTGCAGAAGAGCCTGGATCAGGTCTCCAATTCAGTGGGATTTTTGACACTATTTTCAGTAGGGAGGTAAGCAGACTGTGATCTCTACTTTGTCTATACACATGTGATTTGCTTAATACTAAAGGAAGCAATTTGTTGATGCCTGCTGTTCTCTGCATGTAATGCATAATTCATCAGATGTAGTGTATACTGCCAAGTAACATGTTGTCTTCCGTCTACCATCAGTGCTTGTTCGGCTGGTGTCCGTGTCTACCTCTTCAGCTCAGCTTACACCAGACTGAATCTGAGAATTCGCCACCTGCTTTTCCATGCACTACTTTCCCAAGAGATTGGGTTCTTTGATGAATATCAAACAGGTCTGTTGGCACAATGGTTTACCCAAATATTGTCTGGCAGCCTTTCATCTGGGTTTTCATTGCTTTCCGGGTAGTATCTGTGGTGTGTCCTGCTATTTTTCACGCTTGTACAGGGCCTCAGGCACTATTCCACTCCAATTATTAGAGCAGAAGATGCGTCAGTCAATAAACTTCCCCAGTTGTAATTTTAGTGTTAGGAGTAGGAACATGGATGCTTCAGTGATTGGGGTGGGGGACTTGAGGGGCACTAGCCAGTAAGAATGTGGTAGGCAACAAAAAGTCAGAAAACGTTAGTATTCACAAAAATTAAGATTGATTGTTCACACGCACATTGTTAATTTATTTTAACCACTGAAATAGGCTGGCAGTGCAAAGGTCCTCAAACACTCTCATATGTAGGGTGCAAGGCAATAGCTTTCTTCACATGGAAATATGTGGAGAAAAAAATTAATTATGTCACTTGTGCAAATCAACATTTCAGAAAACTCATCCCCAACTTAATGCATGATCTGTGGACAGTATGAATGGGTGCACATAAGGGAAAATACATTACTTGTGCAAATCCACATTTCAGAATACTTACTCGTACCTAATGGTCACTCTGCAAACAATATGAATGAGTGCACATAAGGAAAAAGGAATATGCCTAGAAATCTATGACTTTGTGTAGACTTCCAGGTATTCTCCCAGAGTTTTTTGTAAATCCCCCTAAACACAGAAATCTTTTAATTTCTTTTAGATTCTTTGTGAGTCAGGTTTACCCAGGAGGAGACATGTAGCACTACATAAAACATATAATTAATTAAATGGATCTCTGAAGATGGCCATAGTGCACCTGTAATTTACAGTGGCTTCTCAAGTGGTACTGAATGCAAGGAGTGGCATCTCAGTGAGTTTGAGCCTAGGTAGCTGAAAATCTGCAACAGTTTTCCAAAATATCAAGTCACCCACAAACACACCACACAAAATGGCCATCCAAAGTAGAGTGACTTTTTGAGGGTGCCAAAGGGCTATTTTCCAAAGTCAAAAGTCCCTAGGTCCAATTAACAAGCTACTAGGGATCCCATAGACAGTGTCTAGTGTACTAAGCTGTGGAAAATAATATCCAGATGAATTGGAAACTGTGCCTAGGTTTGTTAGAAATTTAGTTTTTGGTTGTCAGAGTATGCACCCCGTATAAGCAGGAACCATCAGGGTAAGTCAGATACACACTAAAAGATAACCTGTGCTCACCCTGTGGTAGCTTGGCACAGAGCAGTGAGGCTTATATAAAGAGGTAACGTGTAAGGTATTTGTTCAACACAACACACATGAACACAATGAAAACACCACAAAAAGACTCTACCTCAGGTGGGAAAAATAGACAATGATTTTATAAATAAATCAAGACCAAGATGACATAAATCCAATAAGGAGAGGTCAAGTTAATAATTTTTTACAAATAAAAAGAGTTCTAGTGCTCAGAAGCAATAAGCGCCAATGGGGGTTACCTTGATCCTCGTCCCAACAGTGAGATGCAGGGTGCCGATGAGCAATGTGTCGAGTGATACATCGATGCCAGGCCCGCTGTCAAGGTGATGTATCGATTTTCTTCATGCAGTGGTGGCGATGCATTGGCTCCGAAGATGAAGTACCAAGCCGAGATGCATTGGTTCTGAAGTATGATGCACCGGGTTTCTCTGCGCAGTCGACGGGATGCGTCAGTCTCTCCAAGCTGCTATGACAGTAATGCACGGTTCTGAGCATCGGGCTTTCAAGGTGATGCATTGGTTCCGAAAGCATTGCGCTGGTTCTACTCTCGCAGTTGTGCGGTTCTGCTCCAGGCAGACTGGAAATGCATCGGTGCAAGTATCTGGGTTCACTTTCAGTGATCCAGGCACAGGAGTAGGGGTAGAGACGTTGATATCCCTGAATCTCAAGCAACAGGAGGCAAGACAACAAGCCTTTGGAGATCACTTGGGATGCAAGGCAGAAACCAGCTCTCCCTCAGCAGGGTCAGAGAGGTAACAAGGCAGTACAGCAGGAAAGCAGTCCTTTCAGGTCAGCAGAGTAACAAGGCAGTACAGCAGGAAAGCAGTCCTTTCAGGTCAGCAGAGTAACAGTTCTTGTTGCAGCACAGCAGTTCTTCTGACAGAGACTAATTGTTGATCCAGAAGTGTCTGATTTGGTCGGATCAGAGACCCAGTACTTATGCACAGTTATGCCTTAGAAGCTGGGGTGACTTCCAAGAAGGGTTTTTGAAGTGCACAGAAGCCCTTTCTGCCAAGCCCTGGCTCCAGACTGTCAGTAGGGGGTAACCTCTGACCTGTTTTAGGTCTAGAGCTCGATTGCTCTTAAGTGTTAAGCATTTGTTGTACATACACCCAGGCAATAAATGAGGAACACACACTCAGAGACAATTCCAAGCCAATAGGTTTTTGTATAGAAAAATATCTTTTCTTAGTTTATTTTAAGAACCACAGGTTCAAATTCTACATGTAATATCTCATTTGAAAGGTATTGCAGGTAAGTACTTTAGGAACTTTGAATAATTACAGTAGCATATATACTTTTCACATAAAACACAAATAGCTGTTTTAAAAGTGGACACTTAGTGCAATTTTAGTCTAGAGCTCGCCCCCCACGTCCGCAGCACCAACCTGCTGTCTCCTGCCTCTGACCCCCGCCCACGCTGCTGCTAGCGTGTTCGAGGCCCTCCTCCACCCGCAGGCATCCTCCTGCGCCTCATCCCTGGTGTCTAGTGGGCTCTAGTAAGCTTCACTTGACCCGTGTGCCGCTTTCCGCCGTCCTGTAAGTGTTTTTCTATATTTTCAGCGCCTTGCCTCCTTGCGCTTCTGCCCCCGTCGTGCCCCTTCTGATTGTGCCACTTTCGCCATCCTGTAAGTGCTTTTTCTATTGTTTTTCAAGCGCCTTGCCTCCTGCGCATCTGCCCCCGTTGTGCCCCTCTGACTGCTGTACCCCGATTGTATTTTGTGCCATTAGTGTATTTTTGTGACTGTTTTTCAAATTGTGCCCGACTTTTTTCTGCCTTGTTTTCTTGTTTTCGCCCCTTGGGCGCTCCCCCTTGCAGTTCTCTCCCTGCCGCTGCCTCCCTGCGGCCCCGCCCCCCTCGCGCCCCCATTCGCCGCTCCCTCCCGCCTCCCAGCTGCTCCTCCCTCCCCCCTCCCTTTTTAATGGCTGGCGCTGCGCGTCGCGAGTGAGCGACCTCTGACCTGTTTTAGGTCTAGAGCTCGCCCCCCACGTCCGCAGCACCAACCTGCTGTCTCCTGCCTCTGACCCCCGCCCACGCTGCTGCTAGCGTGTTCGAGGCCCTCCTCCACCCGCCGGCATCCTCCTGCGCCTCATCCCTGGTGTCTAGTGGGCTCTCGTAAGCTTCACTTGACCCGTGTGCCGCTTTCCGCCGTCCTGTAAGTGTTTTTCTATATTTTCAGCGCCTTGCCTCCTTGCGCTTCTGCCCCCGTCGTGCCCCTTCTGATTGTGCCACTTTTCGCCGTCCTGTAAGTGCTTTTTCTATTGTTTTCAAGCGCCTTGCCTCCTGCGCATCTGCCCCCGTTGTGCCCCTCTGACTGCTGTACCCCGATTGTATTTTGTGCAATTAGTGTATTTTTGTGACTGTTTTTCAAATTGTGGCCGACTTTTTTCTGCCTTGTTTTCGCCCCTTGGGCGCTCCCCCTTGCAGTTCTCTCCCTGCCGCTGCCTCCCTGCGGCCCTGCCCCCCTCGCGCCCCCATTCGCCGCTCCCTCCCGCCTCCCAGCTGCTCCTCCCTCCCCCCTCCCTTCTTAATGGCTGGCGCTGCGCGTCGCGAGTGAGCGACCTCTGACCTGTTTTAGGTCTAGAGCTCGCCCCCCACGTCCGCAGCACCAACCTGCTGTCTCCTGCCTCTGACCCCCGCCCATGCTGCTGCTAGCGTGTTCGAGGCCCTCCTCCACCCGCAGGCATCCTCCTGCGCCTCATCCCTGGTGTCTAGTGGGCTCTAGTAAGCTTCACTTGACCCGTGTGCCGCTTTCCGCCGTCCTGTAAGTGTTTTTCTATATTTTCAGCGCCTTGCCTCCTTGCGCTTCTGCCCCCGTCGTGCCCCTTCTGATTGTGCCACTTTTCGCCGTCCTGTAAGTGCTTTTTCTATTGTTTTTCAAGCACCTTGCCTCCTGCGCATCTGAACCCGTTGTGCCCCTCTGACTGCTGTACCCCGATTGTATTTTGTGCCATTAGTGTATTTTTGTGACTGTTTTTCAAATTGTGCCCGACTTTTTTCTGCCTTGTTTTCTTGTTTTCGCCCCTTGGGCGCTCCCCCTTGCAGTTCTCTACCTGCCGCTGCCTCCCTGCGGCCCGCCCCCCTCGCGCCCCCATTCGCCGCTCCCTCCCGCCTCCCAGCTGCTCCTCCCTCCCCCCTCCCCTCTCCCTTCTTAATGGCTGGCGCTGCGCGTCCGCGCCGCTGGCGCGCCAGAGGCAAGCCCGTCTGCGCCCGTCCGCGCCTGGACCGCGCCCAGCGCCACCCCCCCTGGTCCTCACGCCCCCGCACCCCCTGCCTCCGATACTCGGCCAGCGAACTCCTCGCCCTCAACCCTGGCCCCTCCACAGAGTGCTTCCAGGCCACCCCAAGCACACCAAAGGACCTTTTTCCTGCCGCACCTGCAACTTTTCCTGCAACAGAACAACGAAGCCAGCACCAACCAACACAAACCTCCTGCACTGCATCCTCCTCAACACACGCTCCGCACGAAAACACGCCATCGAGCTCTGGGACCTGCTCGACACCACCGCCCCAGACGTGGCCTTCCTGACCGAAACTTGGTGGAACGACTCCTCGGCCCCTGACATCGCCATCGCCATCCCTGACGGATACAAGATCACCAGAAGAGATCGCACCAACGGAATCGGCGTAGGAATAGCCATCGCCCACAAATCTACCCTCAAGATCCACACCCACACGGACGACACCCTCAAGACAGCCGAACACCTCCACTTCCAGATTCACACGGACCCCAACACTACCCTCAGAGGAACCCTCATATACCGCCCTCCAGGACCAAGAGCCCCCTTCAGCGACACCGTCTCCGACCTCGCAAGCACCCACGCCCTCGCCTCTCCAGACTACATCCTCCTGGGAGATCTAAATTTCCACCTGAAGAACAACAATGACGCCAACACTGCATCACTGACCACCAACCTCGGGCTCCGTCAACTGGTCAACACTCCCACCCACATCGCCGGACACACCCTTGACCCACTCTTCACCTCAAGCAACCACATCTCATTCAGCCACACCTCCAAACTCCACTGGACCGACCATCACTGCGGCCATTTCACCTTCAAGAAAAACACCGAACACCACCGCACCCCTCTACCGCCTCACCGCCGCTGGGGAAAAGTCACCGAAGATCAACTTACCAGCACCCTCGCCAAAACCCACCACCCGACCCCACCGACCCGAACTCCGCCGCCATCAACCTCCATCAATGGATCCTCAACTGCGCCAACATCCTAGCGCCACTCAAGAGACCCACCGCCAACCAAGAAAAGAAAAAACCAGCCTGGTTCACAGACGAACTGACCACCTCCAAACGCACCTGCCAGAAACTCAAGAAAAAATGGATCCTCGAGCGCACACCCAACAACCTTGCTACCCTCAAGGAAGCCAACCGTGAACACCACCAACTGATCCGACTCGCCAAGCGCTCCCACTTCACAGAACGCCTCAACAACAACGCTCACGACTGCAAAGAACTCTTCTGCATCGTGAAGGAACGTTCCAACCCCAACGCCAACGTCAACGACGTCCCTCCTTCCCAGAAACTCTGCGACGATCTCTCCACCTTCTTCTACCAGAAAATCGCAGCCATCCACGACAGCTTCAACACCCCACCTCCGCCAGACCCCACCCCCAACAACTCCTCCCACGCCTGCCGCATCACCACCTGGAACCAAGTAGATGACGCCGAAACCCTAAAGACCATGAACTCCATCCACTCAGGATCTCCCGCTGACCCCTGCCCACATCACGTATTCAACAAAGCCGACGCCACCATCGCCCCCAAACTTCGCAAGATCATCAACCTCTCCTTCAACACCGCTACCTTCCCGGACAGCTTGAAGCACGCAGAAATCCAACCCCTCCTCAAGAAACCTAAGGCTGACCTCAACGATCTCAAAAACTTCCGACCGATCTCCCTCCTCCCAGCGAAAGTTATCGAGAAGATCGTCAACGCACAGCTCGCCCACTTCCTAGAAGACAACTCCATCCTAGACCCCTCTCAATCTGGTTTCAGACGAAACCACAGCACTGAGACCGCACTCCTCGCCGCCACAGATGACATCAGACAACAAATGGACAACGGCGAAACCTCAGCCCTGATCCTCCTCGACCTATCAGCCGCCTTCGATACAGTCTGCCACCGCACCCTACTAACCCGACTCCACGAAGCCGGCATCCAAGACAAAGCCCTCAACTGGATCTCATCCTTTCTCTCCGGCAGAACCCAGAGAGTCCGACTCTCACCCTTCCGCTCCAAAGCCACCAACCTCATCTGCGGCGTACCCCAAGGCTCCTCACTTAGCCCAACGTTGTTCAATGTCTACATGGCCCCCCTCGCACAACTGGCCCGCCAACACAACCTCAGCATCATCTCCTACGCCGACGACACCCAGCTCGTCCTCTCCCTGACCAAAGATCCTCTCACCGCCAAAACCAACCTCCACGAGGGACTGAAATCCATCACCTAGTGGATGAGCAACAGCCGCCTGAAACTTAACTCCGACAAGACGGAAGTCCTCATCCTCGGGCGCACCCCCTCAGCCTGGAACGACTCTTGGTGGCCCACTGCCCTCGGCCCCCCACCCACCCCAGCCAGCCACGCACGAAACCTCGGCTTCATCCTCGATTCCGCTCTCACCATGTCCAAACAGGTCAACGCTGTCTCCTCTTCCTGTTTTAACACCCTCCGCATGCTCCGCAGGATCTTCAAGTGGATTCCAACAGGAACCAGAAAGACGGTGACCCAAGCCCTCGTCAGTAGCAGACTTGACTACGGCAACGCACTCTACACAGGCATCCCAACGAAAGACATCAAACGACTCCAACGCATCCAGAACGCATCCGCCCGCCTGATCCTCGACATACCCAGCCGATGTCACATCTCCCCCCACCTGAAGGACCTCCACTGGCTCCCCGTGGATAAGAGGATCACCTTCAAACTCCTCACCCACGCACACAAGGCACTACACAACACCGGACCCACCTACCTGAACACCAGACTCAACTTCTACGTTCCCTCACGTCAACTACGCTCTGCCAACCTTGCCCTCGCCATCGTCCTCCGAATCCAGCGCAAGACCTCTGGCGGCAGATCCTTCTCCTTCCTCGCCGCCAAGACCTGGAACTCTCTCCCCACCTCACTACGCCAGACCCAGGACCTCCTCACCTTCAGGAGACTCCTCAAGACATGGCCCTTCGAATGATAGCACCCCCCCCCCAGCGCCTCGAAACCCTAACGGGTACATAGCGCGCTTTATAAATTAATTGATTGATTGATTGATTGATTCAGTCCTTTGTATGGGGACAGTCACTGCCTATTCAGATGTAAGTGTCAACCCCTGTCCCTCTTCCTGCCTAGGAGGAGCTATGAATGCAGATGAGTGCTCAGACACACCTAACTTCCTGTATTTGTGGCTGTCTAGAGGGAATGCACAAAGTGTTGCTGTCACCCATCCTTGACATGTTTAGAAGACAGGCTGCAGACACGCAGAGCTATAAGAGCAGAGAAATGTCCACTTTGTAAAAGTGGAATTTATAAAATAGTAATGTTAAGCCCAGCTTTACTAGTAAAGAGGATTTATCATTGCCATTCCAATTATATGAAACTTGATATAACTACTCCTTCTGAATCAGGAATTACAGCTTAAAAGTGTAATAAGGAATTTCCAGTGTTAACTTATAGGAGGAGTTGGCCCCACTGTAGTGAAAAACAAATGTAGGTGTTTACTCTACTGGGACATGCAAAACGTAAAAGTACATGTCCTGCTTTTTACTTACACAGCACCCTGCACTATAGGCTACCTACAGCCTACCTTAGTGGTGACCTATGTGTAATAACAAGGGTGTTTAAGGATTGGCAAAGGGTTTTAAATGCCATATCGAAGTGCCAGTAAAACTGCACACACAGACTCTGCAATAGCAGGCCTGAGACATGTTCAAAGGGCTACTTGTGTAGGTGGCATAAGCAGTGCTGCAGGCCCACAACTAGCATTTAACTTACAGGCTCTGGGTATATGGTATACCACTTTTCAAGGGGCTTACAGGTAAATTAAATATGCCAGTTGTGTATACAGCAGTGTTACCATGTTTCAGCGGAGCACATGCACTTTAGCACTGGTTAGCAGTGGTAAAGTACGCAGAATCCTAAAGCCAACAAAAATACGTTAGAAAAACCAGAGGAGGAAGGCAAATAGTTTGGGGTGACTTTTCAGAGAGTGCCATTTTTCAACAGAATTAAATTAAGCCTTGAAATGGCATACCTTCTAAAGAGAAAGAAGAAGTGCTCTCCAAGGAAGTATGACAAGGCCCTAAACTTGCCACCCAAAGAATGAAGAACCTACCCCAAGAGTATGATCAAGTTCTGACACACTCAGAGTCAGTGTGGTGACAGCTAAAACCTCATTCACCATCTACTGATCCAAAAACCAAAACATAGTCTCATGACCCAAAACCACAAGTGCATTCCCAAGACTTCAAACACAGTTTGATGCCCACAGAACTCCAATCAACTAGGATCAAAAACATCCAGCAAAAGCATCAGCAGACATCTGTATGCAGTTTCATTACATGATGGGACAGAAAATCAATCACTTTTATACTTTGATGATTGAAGCTTGTGCAGGTGCTTCTGTTTTTTGGTTCGCCCAATCATAGTAGGTGGGTCCTTTCTTGCTGTAACCTGCCACAAGCCGTTCCCCTCCTGGCATGTTTTATAAAAAGCTATTCAAATTTGTGGTGTTATAACTGGTGATTAGCCTTCTCTGCTTTTTCAGTAGTTGTCCAGCAAGTAGCATAAAAGTGACCCAGAGGCATTTGTTTTAGTTACTTACACATGGTAGTGATACTGTACACGTGTGACTAAATCCCATTTGATGCATGGTATTCAAAACAGTGATCTCTAAACATAAATTATAAAAACGAAAAGTTTTTCATCAGAACATCACAACTGTGTTACTTATGTTAAGGGTGCAATATGGACACGAGTAACAGCGCTACAAGCAAGTCAATCAAAAATAGTAGAGAGGGGCAGTAAAAATGAGTAGGAGACCTTGTTGGATAAAAGTAGGAGTCCATAGGGGAGGGTCTGACCACTGTAAAAATACAGAATAAAAACTAATGAGGCTCTCTTCCAGACTCCACCCAGCCCAGCGAAACATTTAACAT